>NC_134145.1:20642500-21285000 GCF_033958435.1 Carettochelys insculpta
ATGTAAAATTGGACTTAAACTGGTTGCTGAGGAAAATGGATCTGGTAAACATAGATCAGAACAGAGTGTAACCTTCTGTCAGATGGTGTCAGCACCAATGGTTAGGCATTCCTCTTTATGTACAAAACAGAACCAGCTCAAGCCCTATCCAGAAACCTGTGAAAATACCCCCACACCTGAGTTGGCTCTGAGAAGCAATACTTTTGCTTAATGCTGGTCATATCAGAACAGTTAAGGTTTCATTATGCCCTTTAATAAGAGGTACCACTTTGATCTCCCTCTGACAAAAGTGTTATGGTACTCTATGGGCCTCCTCCTGCACCATCAAAATTATGGGAGTTTGCCATTGACTTCCCTGGAAGCATCTGATACTTAGATTGTAAGCACCATGTGATAAGGACTGACTGTTTTATGATTGTTTATTGCTTAGCACACCAGAGCTCTGGCCTCTAGGAATTACTGTAATGCACATAATAATACATAATGTTTGAAACATGTTTAAGTGGGCAGGATGTAATTGTACGTATTAGAATTTGATCAGGACACGGTGATATGAGTGAATTTTATAATAGCAAACATAGATTTACAGAATGGGATATTATCTATGTTAACCAAAATATCAAATCACAATTTCCACTATTTATTATGATTATATATTTGTTATGCTCTGGCACTGTGTTCTATATGCTACAAAACATGAAGCCACGACTCTGCATGATTATCATTACAGAAAATCAATTGCACCAGATGAAAAAAAACCTAAGAACCGTGTCCCTTTGTTAAAAACGTTGGGTTTATTCATTAGTATCAAGGGCATATGGCTTCAATGGATTTCTTGAAATATGGAGCGAGAATAGCATTTGGTGTCCCATGAGAAGTGTAGGATGATATTCCCAGATGGAGAAGTCAGTATTTTTGTCAAATATGGGCAGAGAACTTTGGTACTTCACATTTGGAATGGAATTTTATTTCTGGATAAAGCGCTGAGCCCACAGGGAGGCCAATGTTATGAACTGGTATGTTGAGTTAGTGCAATGTGCATGATTAATTCACAATAGCAGATTATACTGCTCACCTCCTGTGGGAAGGCAAAAACTGTACCTTTTGCTTCCTTGAGTTATTAGAATGGTGTGAGTGGCACTGTTGATTTCAGTGATGCTAGAAGTAGGCTGTCCCTTGCTTTCTAACCCTTGGAGCAGGAAAGGTAAAGAATGTCTTTGAGAGGGTATTGATGTGAAGATAAGAGCATCAGCATTATTTTGTGCTTCTTTTTTGAATGCTCTAATGTTTTCTAGCTTACACAGTCTGTAGTCATTTTACTAATATTTTTATTTTAAAACTTTGGAGACAGAGTGTGATACCTTTACTTTTGTTGAACAGTATGAGTAGTCCCATGGGACTCAGTGTGGAATAAGGTACTACAAGTTGAAACTCTCTTGCCCGCCACTCTCTTGTCCACCAATACACCTCATCCAGCAGGATGGTGGATGTTTCTGGACCAGAGAACTCCAGGTGTGTAGGGCACAGTAGAGCCCTGCTGGTGGTAGGGAGTTCTGAGGGTAGCCAGTTCTGGGCAGCTCTAGGGAGGGAACCAGGTTGAGGAGCCCCACTACCAGGAGCCCAGCTGGGGTTGGGGAGCCCCACTGTGGAGAGCCCAGCCCCAGTAAGGAGCCTCATGGCAGGAAGCCAGTGGGGAGCCAGGCTGTGGCAGGGAGCCCCACCAGCAGATCTGCAGCTGCAGGGACACCTGCCAAGCTCAGGGGCATCCCACAACCCTCCAGCAGGGAGATGGCAGGGTCACGGAGCCCTGCCAGCAGCCCCACACCCACATGGACTCCAGGGCTGGGAGGCCCTGCAGGTGCATTAGGCTCCCTGCAGGAGCGGGCTCCCACTTCCAGGCAGCCTTGGGTCCTGACCTCCCTTAGTCTGGCAAATCTCCTCATTCAAGTCCACTCAGGTCCTGAGGGAGCCGGATGAGGGAGAGACAACCTTTACTTAGTTCGGCACATAACAAATATCTATTGCTAAATATATAGGGGCAGATTTTGTTATTTTTGCTCAGCTTCATAAGCAATTTCACTGAAATCAATGGGACTGCACACACAGTTAGGGTATTGCTCAGCATGACCACAGATGCCTAGATATACCATTAAATCTTACTATATGTTTGTACTAAATGGTAAGAGCTGGGACTACCGAATTTGGCATGAGCTTCCTCTTATCATAAAAGCAAGGTCAGGGTTTGGTTGTGCTAGGATAATGAGATATGCATGGAATGCAACTGTTTCCTGTCATATAGTGTGTGGGCAGGGTGTGATAGCACAGACAGTTATATTCATGGATGACCACAGGCAGGCAGCAAGCACAGAGGACAGAAGAGACCAAAGGGGGGCAGCAAGTACGCCACCAAGCAGCTGTAGGCCCACAACATAGCTGCCATTACTTTGGCCTGCCACCTCCGCACGTTGTCTTGGGCCAGCCCTGGGGAGCACTGGCAGGCAGACTGTGGAACCCCTGTCCACCATCCCCAGGTTGGCCCAGGAGGAGGCTACCAGGCACAATGCACAATTCCCCCACACGCAACCCTGGGAAGAAGCTGGCAAACAGGGTGTCCCCCATTTCCCAGCCCCAAGAAGAAGCCAGCGGACAGGGTGCACAGCCCTCCGCACTCCGGGAAGAAGCAGACAGCCACCCCCACCCTTGAGCCCCTTCTAACCCCCCGCCCTGACTCCTGCACCTCCTAAACCACCAGCCCCCTCCCTTGACAGACCTAAGCAATGCTGGATAAGTCATCTAGTAATACTTTAGGCTTGATTCACCATTACATTTTTCCAATTTTATACCAGCAGACAATGTGTACCAAAGTAGAACTGAAATAACACAATGTAGAATAAGGACCATCATTAATAATAAATGTGTACACACACTGCACTTTATGGAGCTATTGCCTAAAATGCTTTTTGAACTGATATTCCAAACGCAGCTAAGACTCCATAGTTAATAAAAACATCAGCAAAAAAAGCTCATCAGAAGCTAGTCAAACCCTTCAATGAAATCGGTTTTATATGTAGGACGCCTTATGGGTATTATCTTGGCAAGAAGTATTCACTTGCTGAGATACTCTTTAAAATAATAAGGCAGCTACTATAGAATAACTAGGCAATTATCCACCAGCAGCATAAAATTTTCCAATTTCTACTTGGCATATCTGGAGTCTCACTCAGTTTTAATAAATAACTTAATATAAATAATTTTAATAACAAGTTTATGAAGAATTCCACTTTCAGTCTCCTGCTGCTTGCACCTACCTCAGAAAAGGATTTCCCAATAAATGTAAAACACCTTTAAATAAAGAACAGTACATGCAAAAACAACTCACATTTCTATAATGCTTTTCCTGTAACTTAATGTCCGAGGATGGTTCACAAAGCATATAATTGCATGTTAGTAGTGGAGAAAATGCTGCATGTTGCTCTGTGCCAGCAACAACCCACATATAGCCATGAACATTGAACTAGCTTACTAAGTACAAGTATTCACAGCTATTTTCCTCAGAAAACATTCAAATGTGATTAGTCTTTTATAATAAATGCAAGAACACCCGCAATGTTTTCTAGGCATCCATCTCTAAAGGGAGACTGTCATGTACACATGACATTTAACCAAACAGATTAAATCAAGTAGAGGGGTACAATTTAAATCTAAATTTTTGACGTGAGTCCTCTGTCACTGATTTATGCTCACAGTATAAAAAACTGGAAGGCAACAATAAGCATGACAATGAAGTGAAGTTTACTGTACCTGAAAATGGAGAAGGACCTACCACATTAGAGAATCTAGAATTTCAAGAGATGAGAGAGCTGCAGTTGAAATTAAAAGACTAAATATAATCTGTAACCCTCAGTACTGCCAACCCTAAACATTCAAAATCCATGAGTTTGGATGGTATGATTCATAAGAGATCAATTTACAAATTACAAGATTTTAAAATTTTTAAAAGATTTAAAAGTTTTATATTCTTTTAACATGCCTTCTGCTTTTTGAGGTTTGTGTTTTAAATTCACTCTGCATGAAGGCTGGGAATTTCTTTGTGTCTTTAGAGCCTTGCGTGGATATAAAATCTGTATCTGCATCCACAGAAATGAGCTGCGGATATCCTCATCCATATCTGCAAAGGTGGCTATAAATCGAATTTTGGCAAATCTGCAGAATTTTAGATACAAAATTTGTATCTGCATCCACATATATCTGTATCTGCAAAAGTGAGCTGCAGGTATTCATATCCATATCCATGGATGTGGATATTTGCAGTTTTAAAGCAGATGTCTGGGAATTTACAGGACTCAATGTCCCTTAAAATGAAACATGAACTTTAGGAAAAACACCAAACATGGTGACACTAAATAAAATCACAAGTACTGGTGATACTGAACCCTGGTTTTACATTGTCTTTTCCCACTCTTTCAAATGTTTTTATTGTTGATGCACAAAAATTATTCAGATACCAGAAGAAAGGGTCAAAGCACATTTAAACAAGTTCCAGATAAAATGTTAGATAATCTGATTTAACCTGGTGCTAGAGCAAGGTCAGGACTAGTTGTGCTGTTGTCAGAGGCATTGTCCTGAATGCAGATTTGTTGCAATGTTTTGTAAATTCTGCTGTTGGTTTTGGGACTGATTCAGATCTCACTTACACCAGTGTAAGTCAGTGTTGGTTCTAGTGGAGCCGAAGTAAAAGGGGTTAAAAAGAGATATTGTTATCGCTACATACATTTGCCCTGAAAATAGTTTTTTGCCGTCACTATGGTCATTTAAACAAAAATTAAGAAAAATTTCCTTAATGGGAAGTTAATCACATTGAAATGTGGGAAAGCAATGTGCTACTTTGAGATAGCATTGTGCAGACCTCTTTTGAGGAGTAAAGGGACTTCGAAGTTGCCCAGGCACTTCGAAGTACTGATGGGTTAGCTGCGGCTACACGCAAGCTGGCACTTCCAAGTTTAACACTTCAAAGTTGCCGCAGGGGAGAATTAGCTTAATCAAGTGCTGCGTATGCACCACAGCACTTCATTAATAATCTCCCAACACCCTACTTACCATGCTCCCTTCGAACTAGGGAGCTAGTGTAGACAGCCATTTTGTAGTAGCAAATGCTATCATTTGTTATATTAAGAAAGCCAAATTCAGTTAGCAACAACATCTAAAAATTGCAAGTCTATTAGTGCAATGAAGCTTTGGCTGCCATACAGTATTTCTAATTTAAGTCGCATCATACAGTTCTATTTATTAACTATTTTACAGAAGTTACTTCCTTTTCCAGGAATTAAGATTTCATGCAAAATTTTCCCCAAACTTAGAAATATGTTTAGAAGGAACATAATTGATATGTTTATAGATCCTTTTGGGTGTTTATAGATACTTTTTAAGCACTGATCTATTGTACAACAGATATTTTAAGGTCCTGGTACAGCAAAGAACTTAAGCATGACTTTCAGCATGACTTGTCCAGTTAAACACACACCTAAACAACCTGATTCAGTGCTCACTGAAGCCAATGAGATGCTTTCCACTGACTTCAATGTGTGTTGGATCTAGCCCTGAATGTTTTGCAGGGTCGTACCAAACAGCAGAACTTCAAAATATGAAATTATAAATAAATTGAATTTAACCACTGCCTTTGGGGTTTTAGGGATGTTTTATAATGCTCCAAGAAAACCAAAAAAAAAATTCTATTTTATAGTACAAATTATCTGTTTCTGAACATCTACGGACTTAAAAGTCCATTGAAGAAATTCAGAATACACCTGTGGTTCATTGACTGGTTTCCTGAGAAAGAACACACAGAGAAAATTAATTAATGACTCTTCATAGAGCCTTGCATTCTCTGTGTGTTCAGAAAGCTTGCCAGAAATATAATGCCTTGCATGTTGAATAGTAACAGAGAGGTAGCTGTGTTAGTCTGTATCCTAATAAAACAAAAAAGCAGTTATGTAGCACTTTAAAGGCTAACAAAATAATTTATTAGATGATGAGTTTTCATGGGGCAGACCCACTTCAGATCTGGAAATAGTGCTGTACTGGAAATGGTATTGAAAGTGAATTGGCGTAATGATTATATAACACAGAAATTTTAAAACATTGAAATAAAAACTGATAAATCAGATACATAGGACAGAAGATGGGGGAGGGAGGAGAGGAAATCACTAACCGTAAGAGTCTGTTTAGACTAAGTGTCAAGGTATCAAATTTGAGCATAAACTGCATTCATGTTTCTCTTTGTAATCTGGTGTTAAATTCTCTTTGTTGTAAGATGCATATTCTCAGGTGTTTAACAGTATGGCCCACTCCATTGAAATGCTCAGTGAAAGGTTTATGTGTATTCAGTCCTAATGTCTGCTTTGTGTCCATTCATTCTTTGGTGAAGTGACTGTCCAGTCTGTGCAATATACATACCAGAGGGCATTGCTGACATGGGATGGCATATATAATATTGGTGGAGGTACAGGAGTATGAGCCCCTGATCCTATAGTTTATGTGGTTAGGTCCGGTGATAGTGTCTCCAGAATAATATGTGGACAAAGTTGGCAACAGGGTTTGTTGCAAGGAAAAGTTCCAGGATTGGTATTACTGTGGTATGGCCTGTGGTTGCTAGTGAGAATTTTCCTGAGGTTATGTGGTTGTCTGTAGGAGAGAGCCTCTTGGAATGTAGCATCATGTTCCAGTATAGATTGTAGGTTCTTGACAATGCACTGCAGGGGTTTGAGCTGTGGGCTATAGGTAATGACAAATGGTGTTCTGTTATTGACCTTCTCAGGCCTAGCTTGAAGTAGTTGGTTTCTGGGTATTCGTCTGGCTCTATCTATGTGTTGTTTTAGTTCTCCTGGTGGGTAATTAAGTTTTAGAAATGCTTGGTAAAGATCTTGAAGTTTTTGGTCTTTGTCAGTAGGATCAGAGCAGATGCGATTGTATCGAAGGACTATAAATGATGGATTGTGTAGTGTGCTGTATGGAAGCTGGAGACACATAAGTAAGTTTAGCAGTCTGTGGGAGAGTGGTATTGGTCTGGCCACAGTGATTTGTACTCTGGTGTCCAGGAAATGGATCACTTGTGTGGAATGGTCAAGGCTGAGACTGATGGTGAGGTAAAGGTTGTTAAATCTCTGTGGAATTCTTAAAGAGTCTCTTTATCAGGAGTCGAAATGATAAAGATGTCATCGATGTAGTGTAAGTAAAGGAGGGGTAATGGGGGCGAGAGCTGAGGAAATGTTGTTCTAAGTCAGCCATAAAAATGTTGGCATACTGTGGGGCCATTCAGGAGCCCATAGCAGTACCACTGATCTGGAGGTATAAGTTGTCCCTAAATCGGAAATAATTGTGGGTGAGAACAAAGTTACATTGGTCAGTCACCATATTTGCCATGGTAACATCAGGGATAGTATTCCTCATCACTTGTAGTCCATCTTCTTGTGGAATATTGGTGTAGAGAGTTTCTACATCTATAGTGGCAAGGATGGTGTTGTCAGGAAGGTTTCAGATGTTTTGTAATTTCCTCAGGAAGTCAGTGGTATCTCAGAGATAGCTAGGAGTGCTGGTGGCACAGGGTTTGAGGAGGGAGTCTACATAGCTGCATAGTCTGGTAGTAAGGGTGCCAATACCTGAAACAAAATTATAGGGCATCTAGGGTTTCCTGGTTTATGGATTTTGGGAAGTAAATAGAACAGTCCTGGTCAGGGCTCAGAAGGTGTGTCTGTGTGAATTTGGTCTCGAGTAGAGGCAGGGAGTTCCTTAAGACGATGGTGTAGTTTTTTCTGGTAGGCTGAAGTGGGATCAGAGGAAAGACGACTGTAAAATGCGGTATTGGAGAGTTGTCTAGCTGCCTCCTGTTCATAATCCGATTTATTCATGATGACTGCAGCACCCCCTTTGTCAGCCAGCTTGATTATAATGTCAGAGTAATTTATGAGACTCTGGACAGCATAGCATTCAACACAGCTGAGATTGCTTATCACTTGATGTTGTTTGTGCACAATGTCAATCTGTGCATGGTTGCGGAAGCATTGAATGCAGAAATCCAGACTATCAACAACTGCTGAGGGGAGTCCACATAGAATTCTTTTTCCTTTGATGTTGATAGGGGGATTTAGTGAGTCAGCCTGATGTTCACTGGTGTGTTGGAAGTATTTCCTTAGACGGAGATGGCAAAAGAAGGCTTCAAGGTCAGCATTGTATCAAGTTCATAGAGGAGGTGGGACAGAAAGAAAGTCCCCAGGAAGAAAGATTCTTCTGCCAGCTGAGTCTGTAGCTGGAAAGGTTAACAATATTGTCTGGTGAGCTGAGGTTGTTGCAGTTGTAGTAACATGAGATATGAAGTAATTTAGATAGTTTATTGTCCTTTCTTTTTGCAGGGAGTAGAAGTGTGTATTATAGATTTCTTTCTAGTATTGTTAAAGTTTGCAGTGTGGCATCTTGTGTTTTTATTGATAAACACTTGTTTATTGATGAGAATTTCAAGGTCAGAGAGGTCATTCTTGATCCTCTCCTGCTTGTTGTACATGATACTGATCAGGTGGTTCCTGTCAATGAACATTTCAGTGGAGTGGGCCATACTGTTAAAGACCTGAGAATATGCATTTTACAACAGAGACTTTAACACCAGATTACAAAGGGAAACATGAACTGCAGTTTATGCTGAAATTTGATACTTTGACACTTAGTCTTAATAGAAATAGCAATTACTTTACACATTACAAAGACAGCTTCCCCATCTTTGATATTCATAGTGATCTCAGGCAGGACACACAGTAATTTTCTCTCCCCTCCCTTCCACCCACACTTCAGTCCTATGCATCTGATTTGTCGGTTTTTATCATATCTCTGTCTGCAGTCACACTAGCCCTTTGTTTTGGAAGGGCTATGGTAATCTGGCACTTCGGAATATGCTAAGGAGGCACTTCCACGAATGATACAGTGCCTCATTAGCATAATTGCGATCGTTCACGCTTCAAAACTGCCCGTGTAGCTGGGGCTTTTTGAAACAGCCCCCTGATTTCGAAAGCCCCTTCTTCCCATCTCATTTTGGGAAGAAGGGGCTTTTGAAGTCATGGGGGTCATTTTGAAAGTCCCCCAGCTACACGGTCAGATTGCATTTTGAAACTGGCAGTTTTGAAATGTGTGCAGCTGCTATTAAGCTGATGAGGCACTGCATATTCACGGAAGTACCTCATGAACATATTCCAAGTACCAGATTGCCATAACCCTTCCAGAAGGAGGGGCTAGTGTGGCCATGGCCTCTGTTTTATATAATTGTCATGCCAATTCACTTTCAGCAACATTTCTAGTACAGCGTTATTGCCAGATCTGAAGAAGTGAGTCTACCTCACAAAAGTTCATCACCTAATAAATTATTTTGTTAGTCTTTAAAGTGTTACATGACTTTTTTTTAACATCTGCACAACACAACCACTATTTTGAAATAATTTAATTCAAAATAATAAGCAGTTGGCATATTTTGAAATGGGTAAACTGCATTCTAGGAGTAATAGCACCTTTTTCAAAATAGCTATTTTGAAACAGGTGCTGTTAAGACGGGGAATAAAGCCTATTTCGAAATAAGTCATAGTGCATCCAATGGCTGTATTTCAAAATAGGCTCTATGTGTGTAGAAGTTGTATTTTGAAATAGCTAAGTGCTATTTCAAAATGCATTTTTGTGTGTAACAGCATTATTTCAAAATAAAATATGCTGGATTAGCTTTTCTGGAATAGTTTACTTCAGAATAAAGCTGCTGTGTACACATACCCAACACACTCCTGAGAGAAATAGATGGTATGGATCTGTGTAACATAAGCTTTATGTGTTACTTCTTATTTCTGCAGGTACTTAATAAAGTGCTTTCACTGAACTCAATCTTGTAAAAACTTATCTAAAAATTTGCCAGGTGTTGAGGCAGAATTCAATCCACTAATTACAAGTCTATGTTGTAGTAGTAAGTTTTTTATAAAAATCCAACTTGAAACCTTTGATCAGCTCATAAATGCCAGATGAGAAGAATGTGCCATGCCCAGCTTTAATTTTTCCTTAGGCATGCTGGCATGAAATTTATGATAGTGTAATGCAAATGGATAATGGGCCAACTGTTGTATTTTATTTAAAACGAGTACTTACAGCATGTAGAAGTATCAATCAAGAAACAATATTATGATGATGCGTGCACAGGAACCAGAAGATATGGGTGGAATCAGGAAATATGGGTTCTACTTGAGGCTTAACACAGACTTCTTGTAGGGTCTTTATCAGGTTACATAATCACTTTGTGACTCAGTTTTCCCATCTGTAAAATGAGGCTGAAATTACTTTCCTATCCAATAGGGCTGTTGCAAAGATTCATTTATTAATGTCTGTGGGGCATTCAGATGCTCCACTGAAAAATGTCCTAGAAATAACTAGGAAATTCCCATCACACTGTTTCATAAGGCAAATGCAGAATGTGTCTAAAACTATTGAATTCTCCATGTAAAAATCCTACCCTGTGACTTCGTAACTAAGGGCTGCAAAACTTAATGCCTATACAAACTGCTATTCAAATTCCAGGTATAAGAGAATAATGGAAAAATAAACTTATTTGAATTTGAAAGTGAACTGTGACTAAATTGTCCATAATCCTTATGTTCAAGCAATCTCTGTATTGGTGTATGTGTGTATGAAGGACTAATGCTCAAATATGCAATGAAAGTAATTTTTCCAGTTTTATATTTGTATACATACATCAGCTCATCAGTGGAATCTGCCACTTAGGAAACAGAAACAACACAAAGTCACCTATGTAACTACCATTACATCATCCTGCTTCTTGGAGCTGAGACCCTCTTTCCTAAGTGTTTCACAGACAGAATCACAGAATCATAGGGCTGGAAGGGACCTCAGGAGGTCATCTAGTCCAGCCCCCTGCTTCAAGCAGGATCAGCCCCTACTAAGTCATCCCAGCCAGGATCTTGTCCAGCCGGGACTTAAAAACCTCAAGGGATGGAGAATCTACCACCTCTCTAGGCAACGCATTCCAATGCTTCACCACCCGCCTGGTGACGAAGTTTCTCCTAATATCTATCCTACACCTTTCCCTCTTCAACTTCTGACCATTACTCCTTATTCTGCCACCTGACACCACTGAGAACAGTTTCTCACCCTCATTTTTAGAGCTCCCCTTCAGGAAGTTGAAGGCTGCTATTAAATCACCTCTAAGTCTTCTCTTCTGTAAACTAAACAAGCCCAAATCCCTCAGCCTATCCTCATAGGTCTTGTGCTCCAGACCCTTAATCATTTTTGTTGCCTTTCACTGAACCTGCTCTAGCAAATCCACATCCTTTTTACACTGGGGGCCCAAAACTGGACACAATATTCCAGATGTGGCCTCACCAGTGCCGAATAAAGAGGAATAACTACTTCTTTAGATCTGCTCGAAATGCTTCTCCTAATGCACCCGAGTATGCCGTTAGTATGCCGTTTGGAAAATTATCTATCACAGATATATAATAAATGGTAATAATCCCTGCTGAATTAAATCTTCTGGAGGCCTGAATTTAATAGATTTTGTGAACCTCCCTAAGTTCTGGTGTGGGGGCCAAAAATGAGGGGTTCAGTGTATGGGAGGGGGATGCCGGTTGAGGCAGGAGATTGGGTGTAGTCTCTGGTGTGGGGATGGGGATGAGGCATTTGGTGTGCAGAAAGTGGTTCCAGGTTGGGATCAAGGGGTTTAACATGTGGAAGCAGGGTTGGTACAGGAAGTTAGGGGTTGGGCATGGGATCTGGGAGACAGGTGTGGGAAGGAGCTCAAGGCAGGGGCAGAGAATTGAGGTGTGTCATGCTTATCTGGTGCAGCTCCAGTTTGGGGGAAAGCAGGTGGCTATGCATGGCTGCACACTCACCTGCAGGCAATGGCCCCCATCCCTGTAGCTTCCATTGGCCACAACCCCAGGCCAATGGGAGCTATGGGGCAGAGCCTCCAGATGAGGGCAGCATGGAGATAGTGCTTCCCGCTGTTCACAGCGAAGTGTCTCCAGTTGGGGGAAGCGGGGGAGGGGGAGAAAAATGGCAATGCAGAGAGCCCCCTTCCCCCCACTCTGCCAGGAAGGGCTAACCTAGAACACAGGAGCTTAGGGACCACCCCATTAACTGAGGCTTTGGGCTGAAGCCCCTAAATCTTCTTTCTTAATCCAACCCTGGTAATAATCTGTGTCACATGGCTTGTGAATAGCATATTTGATTGCAAGTCCTATGAATGTGCCCTAAATTAGCCTGCAGTAATGGGGTGTTCATCCCACACAAGCACTAAAGGGGTTAGAGTGGCAAGAAAAGACAATTAGCCATAGGCTGCACCTGCTTTGGAGGTAAGTGACAATGATACTAACAGAATGAAGCTCACTTAGGCAAGAACAGACAGGGCTTCTACAAAGCCTAGGAAAAGAGAAAAGTGGGCATGGAAATGAGGAGATCCTGCACTCAAGCACAATGATACAAGGTGGGGAGAATAGGAACCTGAAAACAGCAGTGTAAGAGGCAGTCCAGGGAATGAGCAGTAAAGTCAGAAATTACAGACCTGATCTGCAGGTTCGATGGTTTGGGGACTCTGAAGTAGAGGGCCAGCCTGGAATCCCCTATCAACCACTATGGGAATGACATAGTTGGTATACTGAAAATTGAGACTGCCTGAGACTTTGGGGAAAGAGACTTCAATAGTACCCCAGAAAGGGATTTCAATTATGACTTGGCTGAAGGACTAAGCGTCAAAGGAAAAGCAATGCAGCTACCAACCAGCAAGCGAGGTACCACAGTCTGAATGATGGAGGCAACAAGCAGAAGTGGCTTGGCCAAACGAAAACTTATTCCCCAGGAGAGCCAGGAGGAGGCCCCACTGAGCAGTTAGTAGCCAACCCCATTACCCCTGCCTGTTAGGAAAGAAAATGGACATCTTGCATTCTTGGATACCTTATTCCAGTGTTTCCCAGTTTTATTTGTCCACTGAACCCTTTTAAACTCCACAGAATTTTGAGGAACCCCATTCTCAGGCTTTACCCCCATTGACCTCCAAACCCATCCCCCCATCTCCAGGCTTTACCTGCCTCAGCCCCCTAATCTGCCCCCTATCTCCAAGATTTACTCCCCCGTCCTGCAAACCTGCCCCCACATCCTTAGGCTTAACTTGCTTCAACCCCAAACCGGCCCCCTAGGACTAACCCATCTGTGGTGCTGGCTGGGGAGCCTTCACTGGGCAGCCCGTGTGCCCAACGGAAAGAAGGCTGGTGTGGAGGTGTTCCACTGGAAGGGCGTTGCCACTCGAGTAGTGGGGCAAATGAGGACTCCCTGCTCGCCTCCCTGCCACTCTGAAAAAATGGAACTAAATTCAGTTGGTTTAATGGCCAGATCTCTCCTCCCACCCTGCCAGCCATTAAACCAATTAAATTTCATTCTACTGTTACAGTGGCGGCAGGGCAGGGAGTCACAGAAGAGTTAGCTATTATAATGGAATTTTCTCACAGAACCCTTATTTTCACTTCGTGGAACCCCAGGGTTCTGCGAAACTTCATTTGAGAAACATTGCCATGTACCATAGATTTCTATATCTCACATCACTGGGTTATCTAAGAGCCACTATCATATTTATTTTGAGTGTCAGTGAGTGAAGTCAACATAAATTGTTTGTGACCAGTAACGCAAATTGTAAACTCTTCCTAGAATGAAAGGTCATGTTTAGTTCAGAGACTGTGTGCACTTAGCACACTGTGTGCAATACTAGAATAAAACTTGATAGAAAATAATAATTAGCTGCTGATTCTGCTTTTAGGAGCCCAAGCTGATAACCAGTGTCTCAATCTAACCAATCATCAGTACTGGCGAGTTCTGTGAAGCTTTTATCACAGCAGGATGATTTTTTCTTGTCAAAATTGGCATCAATTATGCTAATTCAATTTGAAGAGTTCATTAGCTAAATGGTAATTGCAGTAACATGCATTAAAGAAATGATGATATACGTAACTTGCTTTCAAGAAATTCGCTTTCCCTTTTTCAGATAACCTTCAAAAAAAGCTTGCAAAGAGTAATAAGAGAAAGCAAGATTTCACAGATTAATTTTTTGTGAACTATTAATTTATTCAATACTGGTCTTTTTTTCCTCATTTCTATTTTAATTTTACACTATCCATGACTTGTAGGCTACACTCTTTTGCTTGAAAATTGTTTAGGGCAATACACTTGTCATACTCATTTTTAGGACAAACTGATTTAGATGTATATTGGTCACTACCAAACTATCAGCATTTGCCAGTAGACACCACACAGTTACTACTGCTATTTCCTGCTTGTAGTATGGGAAAAACACAGTGTTTGATAGACATCAGCAAGTGATGAATTGTTACTGGAGACCACTGTACTGTGCTTAACAATGTCACTTTGAGTGACAGTGCAACTGTATTAAATCTAGGTGCCCATTTCTCTTTTTGCTTAAATTACTGCAGGTCAGGAGTAATGCAAGTAAAATCACAGTGTTTCGGAGTTTCTTCTACTATAAACAGTGTAACTGGATTAAATTCTGGTGCAAAATTGCTCTCTGGCAGCTGGACAATGGTGTGGGACTGAAATTCCTGGAAGAAAGTATGGCACTGCTTTCTGTCTGTGACCACCTCTATTTCAGGTCTGGTGAATATGTGTAAATAAAACAACCTACTCTAGAATATGTCTGTCTCCACAACACATCACTCCTGTAACCCCCTTGACTTCAGTGACATTACTCCTGATTTTGTCTCCCATGGGAAACTGAACTGCAAGGCATTAGATATCTGCTACTGCTCAGAAGATGTAATATATACCCAATATCTTTTTTAAAACTCCTGGGCTGGGTCTACATGAGTCCCTTCATGTTAATGAGCGGGTTCGAAAGATGCTAATGAGGCACTGCCATGAATATGCAGCACCTCATTAGCATAATGGCAGTGCGCGATTCGAAAGTGCAGCTTTTCGAATTGCACACCACCCATGGAGACGGGGACCTTCCGAAAGGACCCACCGGTTTTTGAAAGCCCCTTCTTCCTAACACCAGATAGGAAGAAGGGGCTTTCGAAAACTGGGGGGCCCTTTCGGAAGATCCCCGTCTCCATGGGCGGCGCACAATTCAAAAAGCTGCACTTACAAATCGTGCACTGCCATTATGCTAATGAGGTGCTGCATATTCATGGCAGCGCCTCACTAACATCTTTCGAACCCGCTCATTAACATGCCCCTTCCGAAAGAAAGGGGCTTGTGTAGACACAGGGCTGGTGTTTTCCTGGTTGCTCTGCAGTAAAGGTATATTATGTATCTGTATGGGTATGTCTAAACAGCAGCATTATTCCAAAATAGCTTATTTTGAAATAATGCTGCTACACACAAAATGCGTTTTGAAATTGCATCTACACACAATAGAGCATATTTCAAAATAGAACCATTGAATGCACCACGGCTTATTTAGAAATAAGCTTTATTCCAGACTTTGTCGAGACTAGGCTATGTCTAGACTAGAGAGTTAAACCCACAGAGTGTCTAGATTCCCAAGGGCATGCTGTCAACAGTAAGTTGACAGAATGTAGCCCTTTTGTCAACAGCTGTACCCCGCTCGCCATGAGGAAGAATGCCATTGTCAACCAAAAAGCCCATCTGGACATTACAGGGGTCTTCTGTCAGGAAACCCAGTCTGCTGTGCTTCCAGTTGGTCGTTTTGCTGAAAGAGCAGCCAGGTAGTCTGGCCACTCTCTGTTGACAGAGCGGATCACTTTTTTCAATCCTCTTTGCTGTCTGGCCGTAATCTTTCAATAGAAAGTTTGTCGGAAGATATCTTCTGATAAAAACTTCTGCCAACAAATCTCTCTAATCTAGACATAATGGCCATGTCTACACTGGCCCCTCCCTTTCGAAAGAGGCGTCTTAATGACAAAGTTAGGAAGATGCTAATGAGGTGCTGACATGAATATGTAGTAACTCATTAGCATAATGGCTGCCACGTGTGATTCAAAAGTGCTTTTGAAAGGCACCCGCCAGACTTCAAAATGCCCTTCTTCCTAAAACCTAATAGGAAGAAGGGGCTTTCGAAGTCAGGAGGTTCTTTCGAAAGGCCCCCGTCTACATGGGTGGCATGCATTCTGAAAGTGGAACTTTCAAATTGCAGATGGCCTTCATTATGCTAATGAGGTGATGCATATTCATGTCAGCATCTTATTAGTGTCTTCCAAACTTCCTCTTTAACATGCCCCTTTTGAAAGGGACAGGCCAGTGTAGATGCAACCAGACTGTATTAACAACACCTATTTCGAAATAGCTATTTAAAAATAGGCTCTATTCCTGCTGCCGTGAGGTTTACCTATTTTGAAATAAGCCAACCACTATTTCAAAATTATTTTGAAATAGCGGTAGCATTGTGTAGATGTGAGGGAAGGTATTTCGAAATAACGACTGTTATTTTGAAATAACTTTGCTGGATAGACCTACCCTAAACTGCTTGAACAAACTAGAATGGTACCAAACAGTCCAAAATGCCAAAAGAAGAAAAAAGGACAATGGCAAAGTCATATGATTTCATTTGACTGTCATTAATTATGCCTTTTTATTTTGAGGGGAGGAAAAGGGGAGTTTGCTCATGAAAGGTCCTGGACTGACATCCTGAAACATGGAGCCTCGGCAAAGTATGTGCCTTTTTTTTTTTTGTAAACTTTTTTTAAAGACGTTCATTTCCAGTGAAGAGATCTTATGTCCCTTGTGTGTGTTTTCTGTGAATATTTTAGCAAACAAGTTAACTGACAGGAATATTCGCTTTCACAGTGTATGTTTCAGAATGTTACTAGAAAGTGCTGAGTATTAACACAGCAAAGCTGACTCTAAACAATATGCTTATTCAAATTGGGAATCGAAACCTGTCCCATTACATATAAACCTAATGAAAATGTTTCAGACTGTTTATATCCTATCCTCAGATCAGAACCCACAGGAGGGTAGATTGTGGATGATGACTCATTTATAGGTGGATCAGAGTAGAGGAGAGCAAAGACCCCTTTTCCTATTCTCCTACCCCTGCAACTTTCAGAACTTGATTAAAATCAGCAACCACTGCAGCTCCTACGTCTTCGATCACTGGGCTGGAGAGGAGATATTTCTGGCTTCAGAGCCTGAATCCTGTGTTATTTGACATATCAACATCCTGGTGCTGATTCATATTTAGACAGGCAGCATCATGCCTGTGGTGCCAGTATAGAATTTTCTCTCCTCTGTCATCCTGTATCGATGTTGTTGAATGCTTATTAGATTATAGAATTTTCTCTCCTCTGTCATCCTATATTGATGTTGTTGAATGCTTATGAGACCATATTTCATCAGCTCCAACTAGTCATTCTAAGTTAGGAATTCTTATCCCTCTGAATTGATATTTTTAATGTAATTTATAGTTCAGGTAGCTAGCAGGCAGTGGCTAATTCTGTAGCACTTTGAAGTGCAAGAGGTCACAAAGGAACAACAAATATTGCACTTCCTATATGTTTCTAACTTCATGTTGGAACAGCACCCGTACGGAGCTGGGCTTCTGTAGTTCAATGACCTTTGCACATCATTTTGGTTCATTTCACACTGACAAAAATACCGCTCAGTGAAATCTGCTTCTGGAAGTTTACTGTGAGTGGAAAGTTTTTGTATCACAAATCAGTGGTCCTAGGCTAAAGTAAATGTCACAAATCACCAAACTAGGAGAGAATAAATGTGAGTCGATAATGTGATAGAAAACTAGCTCAAGGGAAATGCTTGACCTGAAAAGTGCTCCTCTAGCATCAAGCAAGAATTATCTTCTCTGACTAAATCAGAATAAATTATTAGAAAACTGCTTTTTTTATCAGTCTCTCACATTCATTATATACAAGTAACAGTGATGAAAACATGCCCGGTGATATTTGTAGATTGCCTATACCACTCTAGCGTAACTACTGTATTGTAACTGCTAAGTGGGTCAAATTCTGAAAATGAGCCTCTGCAAATCTTAATGAGAGATCCAGGCACTCAGCATGACTTAGAATTTGGACCAATAATGAACACTTAGAGTGAGAATAAGGCCTCTTGCTTAATCTGCTCTTCCCTTCTGAGATTTTGACTCCAGTCACAGCGTAGGAGGCAAGCGAGCAGGGGATAAACTGTGAGTCAGTGCTGGAGGAATTGTGATTCTGAGTCACCATTAGTTCCTGGTTTGCTCCTTCAGCTTTGCAGCTGTGAGTGAGTGGCTCCTTATTCAGGACAGAATGTGAGGTACCACCAAGTCTCATTTGATATTCTTATCTAGCTTTGCTTCTTAGCTTCAAACTTTAGGGCACTTATGCTGTAAGGCCAGAAAACTAGCAAATACGCACAAATGAAATAGCTTATTTTACAAGATACCACAGGCAGCAAGGACTAAGGACAAACTGTACCATTGGATGTTTGTGCAGAAGTCCATTATTGATAATGGGAGTCAAGCACATCTAAGACCAGGATATGTACCTCAATCGGCCCTGATAGACACACTGTGTGTAACCCCACCAAAGGAAAATTTGCTACTGGAGCTCAATCCCAAAGACCTTATTCCCTAATAATTTCTACGGATAGAAAAAGATTTCTGTGGAATCTTAACCTGTACAAAGAAGAGGACAAAAAATGAATTTGGATTTGGGCCTTTCATACCTTAGCTTTTTTTAAAAAAAAATCTGTTATTACTTCTAGAGAGTTCCTGTACATATGACGAACAGACAAAAGAATTTGACAAGCATGAATATTTTTCCATTTTGTGACGTCATTTTACGCTAAGGTAATGCTGCGGAAGTCAACTGAGTTCCACTGGAGCAAAGTGAGCTTAAAGGAGTGGAGCTATTCGCTTCAGGCCTATCTACATGAAGGTGGTAATGTGCATTGTGGAGGTGTGCTTTCTAAAGTGCACTAAAATGTTGTGCATCAGTTGGTCTGTGTAGAACTTGCAACATTCTTTAGTGCACTTTAATGTGGTACTGTTTCAAGTAATGCATTTGAGAAATCACACTTGTAGTGCACATTGACACACTGTAGATAAGCTCTCTGTATTTATGGCTAAATATTTAGCTGGTACAAGGGAGAACTTTCCTTACACACAACTCTCTTTCAAAAGATGCAGTTTCTAATAGGTGTCAATATTAAATTAACATGCTCCTTGTTAGTACCTCTATTAAGCATGAATTTATCTGACGAGACATTCCAAGAAGAAATATTGCTCCAGACATTGGTCACATAAGGACTTACAGTGTCAGCCATTAACACCTCTATATCTTGGGGTGTTATCAAGACAGAACCTCTCCTGATTGTAGTCAGTTAATATAACAAAGTTATTAAATGCAAAGTGAGAACCAGCACAAGAGAATAGGATGTGAATTAATATTGCTCAATGTACAAGCTATATAGGACACAAGAATTCAAATGTTACAAGTATTCATCTCGAGAAGCGAAGGGTTGGAAACCAGAGGTAGAAAAACAGTTCTCAGAATGTACAAGACACAAAGAAAAATGTGGATACCCAAGAGGTGATACAAAGAAAAAGAAACTCTGTGGTTGGCATTTCTGGATCTTAAGATCACTGTAAGCATTGTCTCTACCTAGATTTCTATAATTATTTTATAAATTTGCAGGTTCCATACTGTGAACTCAAGTATGGAACTATTTCTTCAAGGCTTAATGGGATAGCTCTAAATTGTGTAAGATTGTGCATAATGTGTGTTACGGGATGTGGCCACAGAAGTCCTGTTGGGATGTTCCCCAGTGTTCTGATCATGCCACTGACACCCACCTTCTTGCTCTCTGGGGCTCCCTACCACCCTATCTTGCTGAGCTAGATCCTCTGGATTCCACCAGCCAAGGCACAAAATTAAAGGTACTGCCCCCCTGCAGAGCAATACAGGCATTGTTTAACCACAACTCTTGGTGGATGCTGTTCTAGGATACAGCACCCAGGAAATCAACCCCCAGAAGGGACCAAATACAAAATAAATGTGTCTCACACTGTGAAAAAGTATTAGAGAGGTAGCCGTGTTAGTCTGTAGCTTTGAGAACAACAAAAAGTCTCTTGGCACCTTATAGACTAACAGATATTTTGGAGCATAAACTTTTGTGGGCAAAGACCTGCTTCATCAGATGCATGAGTGGAGGGGTGGTTTCAGAGGGGTATTTAAAGAGTGGGGTCCCAGTAAGAGGGAAGGCCAGAGCTGAAAAGGTCTATTCAGCAAGGTTGAAATGGCCCAGTATCAACCGTACTTATCAAAAGAGGAAAAAACAAGTCAGATCAGACAGGGGGATGTGAGCCATTGTCAGTGTCTAATGGGGAGTTATCAACACCCAAAGCAGAGAAACTGTTTTAGTAAACTGCAAGCCACTGCCAGTCTCTGTTTAATCCATGGTTAATGGAGTCAAATTTGCAAATAAATTGCAGCTTAGAGATTGTACTTAATCTGCTTTTAGAAATTCACAGGATTGTGTGTTAGCTTGACGTGATTGAAGCAATTCCTTGCTTTCTACGAAATGTTACTGGAATCTGGTTTTGATCTCACAATTATATAAATCGGACATACCTCTGCTAGGAGTCATTTAAGACACATCAACGTAGAACCTATATAGACAAGTGTTTTCCTTGATTTCTTGATACGCTAGAAATCATGATAGCTGTATTTAAGTGTTCATATTATGTTACTTACATGCCGCCTATGTGGATAAGCTAAATGTTATACTGCCTGATTCATGTTAATATATTTTACTTGAATATGAAATGGGTGCTTTCTGTTAAGGATAGGTATTCACCTCTTGAGTCCACTCACAAGAAGAGCCTGAGACTTTAATTCCTCATTCAGGAGAAATTACATGAAACTAACCCTAAATGCCTTTCCATTCTCTCTGATGTTTCTGTGGTAACAGCACGTTTCCATGGTTTCCATAATAATACTATAAGATGTTATAACAAGTGTAGAAATGTGGCTTTTTCTTACATATATGATTTTTTTAACCTGACAAATATATCTTTAAGTGTGTTACTCAGCTATTTAAATTTTCCTTGAATTCAATCTTGTGTTAATGGGAGCTAAAGTTTTCTCTAACAGCATGTCTTATGATATCTGTGGAATATTTTTCCTTAGCCATTAGAAACTCCCTATTCACATCTGTATTTAAGAACAGACCAAAGAAACATTTGTTTGCTTCCACTGTTTATCATTCATAATTCTATTAGTGTTTGAAAAATGTTCAATATCTGAGGCTTACGCTGTATGGATTTGCTGCTATTATGTTTGTCAGGTTTGCATCCTTCTTAATAGAGTACAGGTTAAACCTCTCTCATCCCCATGCTCAGGACCTGACCAGTGCTGGATGAGAGTATTTGCCAGACCAGAGGAGGTCAATATTATCTAGCACATTACCAACATTTCCACTGCTTACAGCTAAATAACAGCACAGAATGCTGAGAACCAGGATTGATAGCGGTAAACAAACTTTATGGGACTATGGGATACTTGGCCACACCAATAATACGTGGTCGTCCAGCTAACTAAAATTATGCCAGATCACAGATGTTGCCAGATGACAGAGTTCTGGATTAGAGGAGTTCAGCCTGTATTACATTTTCCCATATATAACTGGCTGCAGTACTGAAATGTATAGTCCTAACCCAGGGGTTGGCAACCTATGGCTCCAGAGGCACATGCAGCCCTTTAATGAGTCATTTGCAGCTCCAGACGCTGCTGCTGCTGACTCCTCTGTGACTCTCTACAAGCTCCCTGACAAGAGCTCACCAGGCAAAGTCTGACCACAGAGCTGCTTCAGATGGGTTCCCTGCTCTGCTGGCTGGTTGCTGACCACAGAACATGAGGGTACACACACTTGAGCTGCATGTGGCTCTTTGAGCAATCAAATGTCCCGAGCCGTGGGAGCACTGTGCACCACTCTGTGCATGCATCACTCCCAAGCCGGTGGTAGCAGTGATGGTGGTGGCATGGGTGAGTCACCAACATTGGATTACAGTAGTGGGGAGAACAGGCTGGAGGTGCCTGGCTCTGGAGGAGGGGAGGGGGATTGGGTTAAAGTGAGGGGACAGATTGGGGGCACTTGGTTCTGGAGGAGAGGAGGCGGGGGTTGGGTTAAAGTGGGGGGGGGGCTCTGGGAGGAGGACAGGGGGATTGCGTTAAAGCAGGGTGGCTGGGGGTTCTTTATTAAAAAACGCTGAGAAACACTGGTGTGGAGGATTGATGTGAACACTGCTCCTTCCTACTTAAAAGAGCCTGTCTCCAGGCACAGCATTTTCCTTTTCTTCATTTGCAGTCTAACCCAGAGGTAAAAGAAACTTAAACTTTCTAACTGGTACAAATCATTGTGTGTGTGCTGTTCTTAAAATAGGGCTTACAAAAAGTACAGTTTGATGTTATTTATTAAGGACTGTATTATAGTCACATTCATTGCAGCTCTTAAAGTATTGATTTTGTAGCCAAATTTGAAAAAATGGGTCTGTCCTAACGTGACCTTCAGATCCCATCAGCTATATGCTGGTATGTTTGAACTTCTGCCGTTTCAAAATAGCTTTATAGTAAGCTTACCTCTGGCTTTCTTTCATTGTGTTAACAGAATTCAGCAGAGTAGGCCATTCTTAATAACTATCATACCTAAATGATATGACAAATTCTTGGCTTTGTTTCTTCATTGTTTGGTTTATAGCTGGTAATGGTCAGCTTCAGTTATTCCAGCATGGGATCCAGTAGGTTGTTCCTTTTGGAAACCTAATACAGGCTGAACCTATCTAGGCCAGCACTCTTTCATTTGGCAACATCTGTAGTCTGGCATGAGTTTAGTTAGATGGATAGCCACTTATTATGGGTGTAGCTAAGTTTCCCGTGGTCCCATAAAGTTTTGTTTATAATTTGTTTACAGTCCTGACTCTCACTGTTCTGTGCTGTTATTCACCTCTAATTTACCCTTAAATGTCCTAAGAGCCCAGTATGGAGTGGAAGTGTTGGTAATGCTAGTAGACAATATTGACCTCCCATGGTATGGCAAATTCGCTCATCTGGCATAGGTCAGGTCAGGTCTCCAGGGTGCCAGACTAGGAAGGTTCAACCTGTATTCTATTTATCTATCATTTATGTATTTATTTATTTAACAGGCAGTACCTCTGCTAGAAAAACAAAGAATTCACCTTCTAAAATACCAAACCACATCTGGTATATCTATCTTTCCATCCTCATCCCCTCTGTGACTGGCCTACCAACATGAGGGGCTTGTCTACACTACCACCTTCCTTCAAAGGAATTATGGTAATTAGGGTGTTAGGAGTTCACTAATGAAGTGCTGCTGTGCATAGGCAGCACTTCATTAAGCAAATTCCCCCCAGCGGCAACTTCAAAGTTTTAAACTTCCAGGTACTGGCACGCATCTAGCCGCGGCTCACCCGCCAGTACTTCAAAGTGCCGGGGCAACTTCGAAGTCCCTTTACTCCTCAAAATTTTGTCCAATAGATTTCAAAGTAACACTCAAAATAGCTATTTTCTCTGCTATGATGTTGGCAAGCCTCACTGAAAACTAGATGAGCAGTAAATCAGTAACATATCATTGTCATGAAGGGTTATATCCAGAGAGAGTGGGTTCTCTGTTGGCATGAAATCAGGTGAGCCACTGGGAAGACAGAGGGATTTTTTGAATTGAAAAAGTTGCCTGCTGAAGGGCCTTTCTGTGTGTGTGGCTGGAGGAGAGAGAGAGATGTTTTAAGCCTGAGTGGGGCTTAAGGAATTCAGTAAATATCCAGGCCCCAAGAAAATCGAGGCATACAGATATGTAAGTAGAAAGATAATGCTTAGTCAGATGTGGTCAAGTTATTGTTTGTTTTGGGTTTGGTGCATGACTTCTCAGCTGGCTGATATATCACTGCAACTTCTAAACTTAATTTCAGGGAAGTGATTCTTTGTGCTTTTATCTACCCCCTTTTTAAGTTGCTCTGTAAAACCTAGCAACCAAGTATACTTTATCACCAGATGGGCTCAATTACAATACAGTTTAAAGGAGCTTGACTTGGCGTGTGTATGAGCTTTAGGCAGAGGGAGAGAAGGAAGCTACCCCTGAGTGCACTGGCTGAGGGCACTCAAACTGAGGGGTGTTGCAAGTAGCTGGACATGAAAAGGAGGTGCTCCAGGAAACATTGATTTACTGACAGTTTTCGTTTGGGAACTGGGTGGAACAGGCCACCTCCTTTTATTCCACTTGATTTCTTTGCACTGAGCTATTGAAAGGGCTTTTGCTAAACTGAAGTCCTTTGAGCTACAGTGTAGCTAGTTGTGTGTGAGGCACCTGTTTGTGTGTAGCATGGGGAGAGAATAAAGATTCACCTTTGGGCTCAAAATAAAGGCTCGGTGGTTCTCTAATGCTCCAGAGCCCGTTGAGGAATTACACCCCAGCCTCCACCAATGGAAGGAATCATTAGAAGAGCTACATAAGATAAAGTGGAATTTTTTAAGAAACAAGGGAATGAGGAGGTGAATGTTCAAAACTCTATATTAAGCAATAACAGACTGCATTTAGATATAAACAAAAATCCTGTGACCTTTCTGATAACACAGACATGTGAGCAAGTTGACATTTACCATTTGATGTATTTAGTATGTTGTGGGTATTTCACACAGCCTGTATAATGGGCCTGATTCTCCTTAGTTTGTTTTACACTGGTGTAGCTCCAGTGTAACTGGTGTAGTTGATCTTGCTTACATTGGTGTAAATCAGGAATAATTCAGTGTGAAGTATAAATGAGCACAGAATCTGGCCCACTGAATTTATTGTTATTTATATTACAGTATTATCCTGTGACCCCCGACTGATTTGTCTGCAGATCAGTGACCCCCAACCAGAGAAAGGTTCCTCACCCTTGTTTTAAAGCATCATCTCTGTCCACTGAGATCCATTCTTAGGTAGGGATTGGGACTTTACCCAGTCCAGAGAAAGGAGCAGTTTAGAAACTGCATCAAGCTAGGAATAGCCTATAATTCACCTACATACCTGGGACTCACAGCTCCTCCTCTGCTCCCTCTTTGGTTGTGGATGTGTAGTGCACTGTTTTACTGGTGGCCTGTACTAGAAGCCAACTTCAGTACCTCTGTGGCAGAATATGCTTTGTAGGCCAGCAAGTGTGGGGTGAGGTGGAGCTAAAACTCCATCTGTTCATTGCCCACCTGCTCCACAAAGGAGGAAGAAAGAAAATGGGCCCAGTTAATCCTGTGTTTTCAGACCGAAGTCTGGGTAGCCTATTTTTTTTTTAAAAAAAAAAAAGGGAGGAGCACTTATTCTCTAGCACACATGCATAGAGTCAGAATCCAGCCTTTTATTATCGGCATAGTAAAGGCAGATTTTGACACTCCGCCTTCTGTTGAGTAGTTAGGACTTTCTTCCATGAATTGTCCCTTTTGATTTTATTGAAGCTAAGTGGGGAGTAAGGTACCATTCAGTATGAGTAAGAGGAGAAAACCCTCTTTCAAACCCCACTTGGTGGACTTCACGGGTCTAAATTGGGTGCAGTTCCATCAAAAATCAGTGAAGTTGTGCCCTCTTATGCAAATGGACAATTTGCCCTTGTCACAAGGTCAGAAGACCAGGCCTCCAGCTCCCTCTTGTCAGAGCAGGTGAACCCAGCTGAGCCAAGTAAAAGGGACATGGCTACATGTTGAGCTATAAAGGACACTCATGGGGTAGTCAAAAAAGTGAATGTCTCAGGCTGAATGAATCTGAATAGCTGTAACTCAAGAGGAGCTGCTTGGGTGGATCCCTAGAACAGAGCCGGGTTTTGGAGAGAGAATTTTGGGGCTGATGTCCTCGGTGGGAAATAGAGCTGACTGAATGAGAGCTGGTTATGAGAAGGGAGAAGCTAGGGACAGAGAAAGAGCTCCATGTATGACAAAAGAATCAAGGTTGAGTATGAACTTTTGTACTGTGATTATAGATCTATTTTGGGGATCATAATGATTGTTTAAACCATTTGTTATTAAACCAGTTCAGGTGGGAGCTATTAGCTGCAGAAGAGAGTCTCTGGAATTCTTTAGGGGTCTGTAAGAAAAGGCTAACAGAGGCAGGGCAAAGTAACCTTTGGCCATCAGGGGGCACACAGGTGGTGGCCAACATGTTACATCATCCAGTTACTAATCTCCTGGGAATGTTATGCTACAGAGAGAAGAAAATACTATACATATTTGACAAAGTAAAAACAATTAGACAATATAGAATTCTTATATCACTTTGAAAGTGTAATGCAAAAAAGATATTCTAAGCAGCATGAAAAGTCCAGAAATCTCATGCAGAGAAATGTAATGAGTGTTAATGATATTCTGAAGATGGTACTAGATTGGTTAGTGATATGCAAGATGCTTAGATCATGCTAATAGTAAAACCTAACAGATTCCCTGAATGCCTTTCATGTTGTTCTGAGATTCTAGTTTCCATGGTAACTTAGAGCAAGTTAAGAAGAGTACTGTTAAACTGTATTGCAATTTTGCTTAGTTTCTCTGAAAGAAAAATGTCGGTGGAAACCATTTCTTCACCCACTGTTGTAATCATGTTTCCCCGCCCCAACTGCAGTTTCTGTTGTCTGCACCTGAACAGGTTATTCAGGGGAAAATATGAGTTATTTACTTAATGACCTGTTTGTTGATACTGGAGCCCTACCAGCTGGCAAACTGTGAGATATTATACAAACTTGACAAACCAATCAAAATATAAATAGGAAACATAAACTAAATCTCCAACACGCTATAAAAACAGAACAAAGTGGGCCAGATTCTAGCCAGAAGATCTGTTCCCAAGGACTTTCCAAGTAGGGAGTCTCCAAAGTAATTTATAAGCGACCCCTTTCCCAGCATTCCATGTAGACATCTCTAGGGCACATGGCCAGGACACATTTTTACCTTAGCAATCTCCAGATGGCAGAATGGCCCTTTTGGGAACATTGGCAACCAATGCAATCCTATGAAACTGCTGTATTTGAAAGGAGAATTATACCCAGTGGGTCTTATTCTTCTGGTACACCAGTTATATGCCAGTGTGACTCTGACAGGTCAGTGTTTAAAACTGGTGTAGGAAAATGGAGAATCAGGCTAATTGTTTTTGGTATTAGAAGTCTTAGTTACTACAATCTGATGATGACTGGAAGCCATCATATTTGCCAGCACTTCTAATTTGCGCTTAAAAGCTTTTGCTCCAAAATATCTGTTAGTCTATAAAGTGCCACGGGACTTCTTGTGTTTGAAGATACAGACTAACTCAGCTACCTCTCTGATAATTTGCATTGCTTCATTTATCCCCTTGTGAAGACACTCTAGGGCAGAACAGAGGACTTTTAATCAGGACAGATGGATTCACTCCACTTATGTCAGCTGCAGGCATGGATACATTGGACTGCTGAAAGGAGCACTTGATTTTGATACTGGCATCTCACTGTCCATCCTCCAGTCCCTCAACTGGTGAAAGGACCGCTGCAACTATTGGCGGACAATCCAATTTTTTCTGGACCCCTATGAGGATCCTACCTATAGTTGGTTCTGTGAGAGAATGAAGAGTACACATAGGCAATTTTCTGGGCCAATGGTCTGCAGAGAAGAGGTTGGTACGCACAAATATACAGGAGCGCATGGCCATATGGAATGCCTGCAAAGAATTACTAAAAGACACATAGGGCAGTTCTGTCCAGATGATGTCCAGTGACATGGGTGCAGCGTTTTATGTGGGGCCAGGTCAGTACAGTTTGGCCATGAGGCAGTACACCTGGGGAACTGTCATTTTGTCAGCAGTCCACTTGCCAGAGCAGACAATGTGCTGGCAGATGATCTGAGCAGGCTCTTCACAGGGAATCACAAATGGTCAGTGAACCAGGAAGCTCTCTGTGTCTTTGTGAAATGGAGTACTCCACTCCTAGAGCTGTTTACAATAGTAGACAACAGGAAGTGCCATAGGGGAGGCAGAGGCTCAGAGTCCTTGTCAGAGGCATATCTCTTATTTTATTTGTAGGACCTTCATCCCATTCTATTTTTCCCAACAATGTTGCAGAAAATGCAGTGGGAAATGCAAAGGTGATCAGCATGGGCAAGGCAGATCTGGTACTTAGACTTGGACAACTTCTCCATAGTGCTCCGCAATCACTCTTCTGGTAGCCCTGCATTTTCTGGCTTGTAATCAAGGCCCAGCTAGTGCAGCCAAACCTCCATTGTCTCCAGCTAACAGTGTGTATGCTCACTGCTTAATGCTGGTGGAGATCAAGTTCAAAGGCAGTGCAGAAGATACTTATGCACAGCAGGATGGTGCTGACAAAGGCTATTTATCTCTTGAAATTGATGAGGTACTCCAGCTGTGCCAGGTGCCATATTTCTCTGGATCAGGCAAACATCCAGGATATAGGTGAGTAGCTAGACCAGTAGAAACCGGCAGGACTTTCCTCAAGCTCCCTCTGTATACATCTAGCAGCCATTTGATCATACTTCCACTAAATTGACCACTTGTGTGTCTTTGCACATCCAGTGACAAAGGAGTTCATGACTGGATTCTCTAGACCATTTCCACCAGCTAAGGACTCTGCACCACCACCTCAGTCTGGTCCTCTCCAGACTTTTGCAGGTGACTGGGAGAATGGCAGTCTTGCATAATAGTTAGAGCAGCTGTCAGGCCCAGTTGTTAAAGTAAGCATTGGGTCCCAAGAAGCAGGGTCAGAGCCACAGGTCAAACTAGAGGGCAGGAACTAAAGGATCAAGCTGGATTCAGTAGTCAGCAGCCAGAGGCCAGGATCAAACTGGAGGGCATGAACTGGAGCAAGCAGGGCAGAGATGACAGAGGTAAGGCTGGGTTCAGCACCAGGCACAGTGGTGGGCATGAGCACAAAGAAGCAAAGGAACTTGCAGCCAACAATGGGTGTGGCCAGTTGGCAGCATGTTGCAGGACAGCTGCACTGATGAGGCTGCCTGCACATTAGCTTTGCTGTGGACTCTGATTCTTGACAGGCTTATGAAAGCCCCATTCAAACCTTTTTCAGCATGTTTTTTCCCTGTTCCTCCATGACAGTTTCCTTTTTCCTGGTAATTGCAAAGGCCCGAGGGTGGAAAAGATGCAGACGTGGACAGTGGGGGTGCTGCACAATATCGTACATAAGGACAAGTTTTCTAGAGACCTCCACTTAGATTCCTGGCTATGATAGTGTAGGTGTTCCACATAAACAAAGCCATCAATTCACTTATGTTCTTCTTGAAGCCTCGTGTTGGAAGACCCAAACAGAAATTGAATATATGGTATGGGAGAAGGGTCTTCTGTTCTACTTGGACCAAACTAAGCCCTTCGAGAAATCCCCCAGGCTTTTTGTTGCTCATAGAAAGAGAGCTTGGGGACAAGTGAAAGCCCACCTAGAGAAATCTTCAACTGACAGCTCAGTGTATCAAATCAGGATATTGACTGGCAAAGATATCTCTTCCTGGCAGAGTGCTAGTACATTCCACCAAGCTGCAGGCTGCCTCAGTGGCATCTTTAGTGCACCTACCGCTCAGGGACGTCTGGAAGCTAGCACCTGGATCATCTGTTCACATGTGCACGAAGAAATATAGCTATACTACACCCCTTGTTGGTGCAAATTCCTTAAACCATCCTCCAGGAAGGCCTACAGTTAGGGAATCACCAGCCATGGAAAATAATATGGTCGATCACTGAAATAAGAGAAGAAAGGTTACTTACCTACACAATACTCATGCTCTTTGAGATATGTACACAATTCCATGACAACCCCTCCTCTTTTGTTCCCAGCACTTGGGAATTCAGAAGCTATGAGTTCTGGGAGTGGCAAAGGGAATGAAATAGTGGGCAGTGTTTCCTGTAAGCCAAGCATTTAGGCTGCTGCCCAAGAGAGGTTCAGATGCCACCCAGCTGATCATCAGAGTGCCCACAGCTGCCCACAGCCAACAGCACATGTTTTTATTGGTGGAGCATATCTGCATATGTTTGGTGCACACAACAAAATTTATTCCACACATGGATGGAAGAAATTAGAGGCAACATTGGGAGTGGGGCAGTTCTCTGCTCCTTTACCCTCACTAAATGCATGAGGGAGTAAAGTTACATGTGCTGCCCCCACACCCACTGCTAACTAAAATGCTGTATCATGTATGTGCAGTGGATATGCAATCATGAGCTATGGAACATGTATATGCATGATACATTTCAAAGCACTTCAATTTCTGTGTAGGTAAGTAACCTCCTTGTTTTAGGATAATCTTCATTTTAATCCATTAAAGATCTTATTTCCATTCCAAGGATGTTACACTGGTGTTATAATTTCTCTTGCTCTAGCCTGAAGTGCAATACTGACAATCATGAGTTGATTTAGACCGTGTTTGTTGGAATACATGTGGATGATATAATTTCAGCATCTTTCAAGATTCAGACAGGGCTTTCATGTCTAATATGAACCACCAATTAAAGCTAATCCTTTAAGTTTCTAGGAAACTTTAAATGAAGTGAAAGCACCAGTTGAAGAGTCCACAGCTGTTTCATTAACCTCACTGAGATTTGTAAACTCTGCCTTGGCACTGCTAAAATACCACAGGGTCATGCTAATGGGGACAATTTAGTCTCTGGCACAACATCACAAAAATCAGTGAGCTAAATTCAGAGGTGATGTGTAAATTGGTATAAATGAAATTGCTCGTACTTTTATTTAATTGGTCCCTCCACTGCTCTTTGTGAATGCAGGGAGATAAACTTTGTAGTTATTTAAGCTGTTCTGTTCTTATTTCCTTAATGAAATTTGTAGATCTGTTTTTTTTAAAATATAATTACTTGAAAAAGGAAGTGGAATTATTATGTTGGTGTCAGTGCTTTGTTGATAATAAATCGCATAATCTTAGTGATCTGCCATAAGAAATAGCCAAATAACTGAAAACTGCTTATGTACTCTTTGCTGCCAGAATGCTGTTGTTGCTGCCGATACTTCGTTTTGCATGGCTTTTACAAAAAGAGGTTTTACTTTTACTTATTTTAGTAAAAAGAAAGAAAGATTTGTAGGCAAACTTTTAAGTGGTGGTTCTAGCTTTATTCATTAGGACAGGCATTTTGTCAAAAAGGTTTTATTTAAATAGAATTTTGTTTCTGTACTATAGTTTGTTCAGCATGATTATAAAATGTCTTAAGTGAGATATTTTACATCATTACTATGTATATAACACCTGTTTGTTATTTTTATAGGGTGCCATGTCTGAATTCCTCTTTATAGACAAAATAAGACAGCTCCCCTGCTCTGTGAAGCTTATAGTACAGATAATGCTGTCATCTAAGTTTACCACCTTTGTAACTGGGTGCTACTCTATTGAAAGCAGTGCCAACTGTAAACTTGTGCCAATGGGACAAGACAATAGCATGTTCCGGGAAGGCAGACAGTGGGCTGGAAAGGGGAGAGGAAAAGAAGATCTTTGGGGAGTGTGATCATTTATTTAATTTTGCAGTGTTGCTATCTCACATAATTGTACCATGAAGCTTACAATATTTAGTGAGTAAAAGGATCTGAGAATGCTGGTCCTTGGTCTCACCAGGTCTGGGAATATGAGGGTGCGAACTCACTGATACTCCCTTGCCAGCAACGGACACAGATGAAGCAGTACCTTAATAATCTTAGATCAGACCCCACAGGATGTCCTATTGAGATGGATGCCCACAGCCTGAGGCACCCAATTGGCTTGCACCCAATATTTAAGCCAGGAAGTGAGCTGGATAGTTGTCTGAGTGACTGTGCAGACTTCCTACTGCTACTGCTTTGGACCTGATCTGTGACACTCAAAAGGGCCGATCTCTTTTACAAACCAAAGTTGATCCAAACCCCCAAAAGATGTTACCTCATCCCACCTCCTTGTCTCTCTGTGTTTTGACAGCTTTAGAGCTTGAACTCTTTGAATCTCAACTTCTGCTGTCATTGCAAATTATCTGATCTCCCCCCAGAACTTCCCACAACTGTGAAAATTAAAAATTATAAAAAGATAAAAATCAATTAAAATACAGTAAGATCTCGGAGTACATGACCCCAGGGTACCCGACCCTGCTCTTACACAGCTGACCCCCAATTCCTACAGTAAACCCTGGAAATATGCCATTTCCAGTTGTGCTTAACTCTCTCACGTGGCCCTGGTTCAACCCTGCTGCCTCCACACAGTCCCAGCTTAGGCTCCCCCCCAGCTCTGCACACTACCCACACATAGCTCCTGCTCACCCCTTCACCTCTGACTCTAGCTCACCACCCCTCACAAGCAACTCTGGCTCAACCTCCCTGGCCCCAGTTCAACCCCCTGCCAGCTCACCATGTGTGCACAGCTCCAGCTCACCTGACACCCCCACACCCGGCTCTGGCTCTGGCTCTGGCTCACCACCCCTCACGCGCAGCTCTGGCTCAACACCCCCACTCACCCTGGTTGAAACCCCCCATGCACAGCCCTGGTTCCATCCTCCCACCCCAGTTCAATACCCTGCGCGCGGCTCCAGTTCAACCCCCCACAACATGGTTCATACCCCTCACACGCAGCTGTGATTCCATCTTCCCATCCTGGTTTAAACCCCCCACGCGCAGCCATGGTTCAACCCCCTGTGTGTGGCTCTGGTTCAACACCCCTGCCCTGGTTCAGCCCCCCCACCCCAGTGTACGGCCCTGGTGCTCACCACTCCCGCACACAGCTGCAGCTCAACTCCATCCCTCACTCCCCTGCAGCCCTAGCCCACCCCGGGTTTAGCCTCCCCCTGTCTCCATGGCCCCAACCCACTGCCAGGCTTATCTTTCCCCAACTGGCTCCCCACCCCAGGACTTACCATTCTGCTGTTTCCCCGGCTGCAGAACGTGTGCCCCACTGGGGAAAAAGCCAGACCCCCACTTACGTGAAATTTGGGTTATGTGAGCGTGCGTGGAATGGAACCCTTGCGTAACTTGAGGGTCTACTATATTACACAAAGTTATAAAAAATAAAAAGTGCACTCTGCCAAGCATATTTCTAAGTCAGAGGTGCAGAGCTGAAGAAACAGAGCAGCCCTTCCCTCCTTCCTACTGCACCCAGCTATTTGGTGCACATACTGTTTGTTCACCACTCCTGTCGTGGTCCCAGGCTGCCTCCTGAAAGTGTGGAGGGAGGGGAAGAGAGGTGGACAGGCAAATCCTGGCAGGAAACTGGATAGGTGGGGTAATGTGACCCAGTGCAGTGCATGTGCCACCGTGTATCACCTCTCTGCAGGGAAGGGATGGGATGGGAGCTGGCAGGCTGTAGCAGCAACTTGGGTTAGCATAGTGCTCACTTTGCAGAGGTAAATGTGTGCATCAGTCCTGTGGGCAGAGTCAGGGGAATGAGCCAGCCCTTTCCTGGACAAGTGGGGCTCTCTGAGGGGAAAGGGAAGAAGAGCGGAGGTGGACCCAGACCTGCTCTATACTATCAGACACCCGGACAGCTGGGCTGCTCCAAACCCAGCCAGCCAGAACAGAGACACAAACTGCACACACACATGCCTCCTTCAGCTCACCCCACCAACCTCAGCCACCCATCCTGAGCTTTCAGCACAATCCTGCTGCTGCTTTCATTAGACCAGAGCAATTTCCCAAGACAAGCAAGTGCCTCTCTTCCACCCTTACCCTAGCTGGGCTGGCTGCAACACCTCTCCTCTTGCCCAGCTGGCTGGCTAAGAGAGGTTATGTGGGACAGGATGTCTCCAGTGGGCCCCAATTAGCAGTGCCCAGAGGCATGCTGAAGACTCAAAAATCAGAAAGAAGAAGAAAGAAGGCAAACAAGAAACAAAAAGCCATGTTTTTAAACTCTCCACATTGGATGCAAATGAAGCTATCACAGTAGTGTTCTACTTTGTAGTAAACTGAGTACAATAGTAGGCAAGTGTTGCTAACTTAATGATGACCACTGTCGTCCTTTGGACATAAGATATATATATATAGCAAACCTATTAACATATTTACCTTTTTTTCTTATTACTTACGCAAGGGGCAAAGTGTGGAAGGGTCTTATGAATATTTTACTGCAGTGATCTTTTGCTTATGACTTACCTTCAGGCTTTAGATGAGGCTTAATAGGTGAAGTGCATTCAAAAGTACATATATTTAAAGTACTTTGAACACTTCCATAATGTGCCTAATGATACATGGAAAAGGTTCACACACTCATCTAAACCTGAAAGGTAGTCAAGAAATACAACCTTAACAGCACTTAACCTTAGTAGCACTGTAAGATCACATTGATAGCTGGGAATTCTGTGAGTTCTAGAACAAAGAATGAATGTAGCTACTGCTTGGTGGTGAAACACCAAAGGAGAGCATGGCAATCGTCAGATGTTAAAAGATAATATGATCTCTGGTCCAAAGAGCTGACAATCAAAAGGCCAAATTCTGCAGTCCTTACAAGGCCCCTTATCCAGGCGAAATATTTAAGCCATTGGTTTCAATGGGCATTTCCCTGAATAAAGACTATGGCATTTGGGCCTGGTGTTTGATGCTAGTGATCTGTTCAGTCTCAGGTGGTGGTGTTTTGAATGAGTATGTTCCTTTAAATGTGTCAGGAAGGCCTCTGAAGAAAGCCATGGAACAGAGCTTCTACTGAGCACAGAGAAAGGGGGGGAGAGAGAGATGCAGTAAGTTTAGAGATAACAGTGTTTTCCTTATATCTAATTTGTTTTTTAAGAAAATACCTCTTTTTCTATTGCTTTACCATTGTAACACATAACAGGGAGAGTTGTAAGAACTGGTGAATCAGTCTCTTTCCAGATTCAAAGACAGACATAAGTTCATACAGCATAAGTCAGGTAATGATGATGCAATCTAGGGACACATGGGGAAAAACACTCCTCTGCAACAGGGTTCCCATAAAGCAGAATGAGGGGGATGATTCTGTTGTGTGCTACATAAAGAGAGGTACCTGTAATTTTTAAAGGAGAAGTGGTGCAGCTTGGGTCTTAAAACAACTGGAGAGTATTTGCTGAAAGGGTTTGTTGTGTTTGTTTTTTTTTCCCCAGCATGACTGCTATTCTGTGAGATGACCCAGCTACATTCTGTAACAATCAGTCCTAATCCTGGCATTACTGGACTAGGTCAAGAGAGTTGCAATTATAATTAAAACAACTGTTACACAGAGACCCCTAGTGCAACTGTGGTAGATCTGGGAGCAGAAAGAATCAGGGTAAAAAGGGAAGCATAATTAAAAATTAGATGTTGGGCTTCAGAAAAGAAGATTAAGGTATTAGGCAGAGCCAAAAGCTGGAGTGGCTGTACAAGAACACTTAATTTTTTTCCTAGGGTAGGCTGCTAGCCCTAACTTCTAGACTCTTGGTAATACTTTTGTGATTGCAGTATGAGTCAGTACAAGATGTCTGTTGGCTTTCTCCTGTTCAGCCCAGCATTGTCACACCACAGTAATTATGTTACATCTTCACAAAATGAGACAGAATAAATATGGGTTTATTGCTGCATCAATTTTTGAATAGGGGAGAAATGGCAGTTCCTTGATTTTGAAGCAATAATTTCAATGTCTGTTTGTCTTTGTCCCTTGGTGGATAACTTAAGAGTTCGTGATTCTGCAGTCATTGCTCAGAGGGAGTAAGAGAGTTTGCCTTAGGACACCTGGATTTGGCCCTATGAATTTTATGAGTATCCTTGTTTCCTTGTATGTGTAAAATATTAAGATTGATTTATTTCAGTTCTTCTCCAAAGCAGGATTTTTGTGTCATGCTTTTTCTCTCTCTACAAGGCTGGTATTCTTGTGAACTAAGAATATATGCTTTACATCAAGGTTCCTGGGAGAAAGGCACGATTTAAAATAACCTTCAATGCAGTTGAGAAGCACAGTTGGAAATGTGTGATTTACCTATCTCAGTCCTCTCTGTATATAGTCTTCCACTAGCAACGGTACATGAGTCAGTGCATTAGTTTGTGCCAGTCCCACTCTGCACTGTCCACATTGAAACCTCCTGAAGCACGTTTCAAATCAAACAGAGGGTGAGCAAGCTATCACACCTGGCAAGTGTGGGAAAGTATATGTGTTAGTTGAGGCATGGACCTATATACCCTTGCTGATTTGCAGTGTTCAGGGCGGGGGGGGCAAGGAGCCAGGAGTACCAGGTCTCAACTTTCAGCAGTTTTCTCCAGCCTCATTCCCTGTTCTTCCTGATCCTTACACAGTCTATAAATGTCCCTGTCTCTTTGTGCACTGGTGGGGAGGTGCTGCACCTACCACAACAGAATAGCTTTCTGCTGCATTTTTTGTAGGTGAGTACAGGGGATAACATATCCAGTTCCAAGTGCAGCTGCTTGGCTGCTCATGTGCATTCCCACATGCCAATCATTATCTAAGCAGAGTACATCGTCCTTCATTATTTCAGCCAAAGAAGCAAAAATATTTACCTCAATCAAGAATTTTCACAGAGGCTAGAGTAGTTGGGGTGTTCAACAGACTCTGTTACAGTGGTAGGAGCAGGTGAAGTGCACGAGCCTCCTGCACAGAAAAGCCAAAGACAAGCAATTGATTTATGAGGGCTCATTGGACATGCCCCTTCTATAGGGGACTTGGCTGGATTCCGTCAGGGGCTGCCATATGTGGCTCTCAATGTTTTTATGAACCCAAGTGGCTTCCCCATTCAGCAAGACTGTCCTGAGGGACAGCATGAGGAGGCAGCTGGCAACTGCAGAAAACCCAGAGGGTGAGGAGGAAGGTTGTTCTTCATCTTTATGTGGAGCTCCAGGTTGCAGCCAACTGAACAATGAATCAGTGGAGGACACGCCTGAAATCTCTGTGCCAACTTGCATATCTAGAGAGATAGATTGACATGGGTATAACCACACAGGCAATGTTTTATCCATGTTTAGCACAGCACATGTTGACTCTTGCAGGCCCATATGCAGGGATTCGAGGGGGGATGTGTTTTTTTTGTACATGTGGACTGCAGTTTTTTTTAACTATAAAGGAGTTCAACATAGTCATGCAATCAGTGTGCATAAGAGGGGTTAATAAAATATTTGAGCGAAACAGGGATTGGTAAAATGATTTTGTTGTAACATTCTAAAAATTGTACAGTAATAAAGATTTCAAAGAAATTGCCTTCTGGGGTCTTGCGTGTAATATCATACGTGAAAAAAACAGTATTTGAGTCTGCATGGGTGAGATCTGGGCCAAAGCTGCCTACTCCCTGTGCACCCATGTTCTCCACTCACAGTGCACCCCTTGCAGCAAGTGCTGTTCAGGAGTCTTACAGCTTTCCCTCATCCCCCACTTCCTGTTACTAGTGCTAGGAAATGCAGTCCCTTCCCTGGCCCAGGGCCTGCTCTCCAGGCAGGGAGCTGGCCAAAGAACTACAGCTCCCAGGGTGCCTTTGGTTCCTCCATCATGTCTGTACCTATATATGGAGATATACATATCTCATAGAACTGGAAGGAGCCTTGCAAGGTCATTGAGTCCAGTTGCCTGCACTCACAGCAGGACCAAGCACCCTCCCTGACAGATTATTTTCAGTCTATTTGCCCCAGATCCCTAAATGGCCCCCCTCAAGGAATGAGTTCACAGCCCTGTGTTTAGCCGCCCAATGCTCAAACTACTGAGCTATCGCTTCCCCTGCCCACAGGCTCCGCCTACACAGCACAGCAGGGAGAGAAACCAGACATGGAGATGTGTTCATACTCTTTAGCCCCCCTATGTATGGGCCAGTCTTGGGAGCAAGCATGAACATGATCCAGCACTTAGATGTATATACTACTATAGACACAGCCTCTGCATCCTAGTAGTGAGAAATAGGCAGCTCATTGTAGAAAGCTCCAGGAAAGCCAAGAGGTCAGATAAATTGGATGAAAAGTTAAGAGTTTAGTGCAATGTTGAAATATGGCTATGTTATTTCATTTGCTGTGTTAATATAGCTTGTTATTTCATACTCAAGATAACATTAAATAATAATGGCTGTGGCTTTGGTGCACATCACAAATTCACATTTGTTTTCAGTAATCTCCTTGGACTGAGCTTTCATGGCCAGTCTTCTGTAGGAATTTTGTGTGTAAGGACTTACAGAAGTGGATGCCCTCTTAGGTAACTATCTGCAGAAACTTATTGTAATATGCATGCTGTTCTAGAGTAATCTCACTCTCTTAACCTTTTCTGCCTTGACAGATGGCCTGGGTCTCATGCAATTGCTGCTGCTGGATGCACATAGCTCTCAGTAACTGCAAAGGGAGTTGCAGAGATGAAATGGCTGCAAAACTAGGCCTCCTGACTGAACACAGTAAGTAGAGGGATTGGGGAATCCTAGATTCTGGGTTTTCAAAGCGCTTTGAGAAATAATTGTTTTAGAATGTTATTCTGGAGATTCCAACTTCTTGTTTCTGTAAGTCAGAAGACATTTCTTTTTTAGTGCCAGTCCTGCAAGCTTAATCTATTTGAAGTACAGCTGTCTGGTTGTGCATTACCACCAATACAGAAAGAAAATCTAAGCAGAATTTTTCCTTTAATTATTATTATATGTTTATTCAATTGTATTGCAGTAGCGCCTAGGAGCCTGGTCATGAACCTGTTACCTAATTGTGCCAAGCACTGTATACAGAATAAAAAGATGGTCTCTACCACAGAGAGTTTTCAATGTAGGACAGCAGATGGAGACAGACAGAGTATATAAAGAAACCCCTGAACAATAAGACAGTATTGGTCATCTTGAAAGGCAGTGGTCTCAGCACACCAGTGACCTAACTTTTGTTTTTTGAGGGCATCATGGACATGGTCTTGAAGGAGGAGAATGCCTCAGTTCTGTAGATGGGTGCAGGGAAAGCACAAAGGTGCTTGCTTAAACACTGAACAAGTAGCAGATGAAGGTTTAGGATGCTAGCTTACTTGAGATGGGAGCTGACAACTTGATAGTGAATATGAGATGTCAGGTAGACTACAGTGGAACAGCACAGGTGTCAATGAGGGCAGTGTTTGTTCCCCACTATAGGAAATGACTTAATAGTTCTTCTGGTGATGCATGTACTGAGGCAGAAGCTTCCCCCAAATGGCCAACAGGGATGGGCCATAGTAAACACTTACATTTTTTGTCACTGAAGTCAGTATACCTAACTGTGATGCACACTGGGATCAGATCTTTTAAGGAGAAGCTGCAGTTTTGCGTAGTCAGTATGCCTTCTTTCAGAGTCATTTCTCAGAGCTAAACCAATCTCTAAGCATTGTTAATGAAATGCCAAGTAAGATTTCTTCAGCCAGGAAAAGGGTAGCTGTGATGTGTGGTCAGAGAAGTGACAAAGTGGTGGGAAAAGGCACAAATGCTCCTGTTGCACTCTGTAAAGGACATAAAAAGACCCTAAGAGGGAACAAAAGAGCAAATAGATATTTTCTTATTTATGTACAGTGGCTGCTTTGGGAAGTGAAACAGTTTTGCTGCGTAGCAAGACAGACTACAGCTAATGAACATGATTACAGTGTTCAAGTATAAACAAATTGAATTGTGATTTAAAAATAAAGTTTTGAGTTGTACCATTCCAGTGATGTTTTCTGTACAACTTATTATGTATAACTGAGTTACAATCTGTACTTTATCAGAGGGGTAGCCGTGTTAGTCTGGATCTGTAGCAGCAACAAAGGGTCCTGTGGCACCTTGTAGACTAACAGAAAAGTTTAGAGCATGAGCTTTCATGAGTTAACTCACTTCTTCAGATGCTCATGCTCTAAACTTTTCTGTTAGTCTATAAGGTGCCACAGGACCCTTCATTGCTGCTACAGATCCAGACTAACATGACTACTCCTCTGATACTTGACAACATGCAAGGCACTGCATTTAGCCGTATGGAATGGAAATCTATCAATCTCACGAGGAAGCTTGCACAAATTCAGACAGACATCATCTTTCTCTCCAAATGCAAACGAATGAACATCATACCGAATGGACTGAAGGTGAAAAATCCTTTGCAATCTACATACTGCAGACTACAGTGAGAGATTATGCCACACACTCTCAAAGAAACTGAGGAACCACGTGATCAGCGTCCTGTACAACAAACAGAACATCAAAAAAGAGCTCTCCAATCTGGAGGCTTTCATCAATAACCAACCTTCAACACAAACTTCCACGCCGCTGAACTTTACTAAAATAAGACAAGAGATTTACACTAGACACTTCACTACTATACAGAAGAAAAAGGACTGCAAACTTTCTAAACTCCTGCCTGCCACACAGAGCCACAGCAGTGGTACCACTAACTCAGCCAGCAATATCAGAGCATCTGAAGAAGTGAGTTAACTCACGAAAGCTCATGCTCTAAACTTTTCTGTTAATCTGTACTTTGTTATTATATTGTTATAATAACATTATTTTAGTTATTAAATCCCTCATTTACAGTCTTATCTCCTCACCCCACATCACATTACCTTTGGGATCATCTGGGCCAATCTCAATCTCCACTGGAAGACTGAAAAATGCATGGCTAATTATAAGACATTTTAGTACAAATAATACATATTCACCTTCTGATCCAGCCAACATATATGCATAGCCCAGTGCCTCACCACATCTTTATGAGTTAAAGTTTGCCACTGATATCTAGGCATCCTTCTGAAGGTAAAATCTGGCCATTAACAATTTTTGTTATTTTAATACATAGCAGATTAATCATAAATGTCCAGTAAATTGTGATTGTGTAACTCTTATGAAGCATGCACATGGGATGAGTTCAATGGTTGAGGGACATCTACAGAAAATATTGCACCAAATACTGGCTATATTAGGCACAATTAAGGGGAGCACCAATGAGAATTGTAGTGAAGAAAGTAACTCAAATGCTTCCCGGATGGATTCTATTTTCCAATGGATAATCTACCCTAAATTCTAACTTAGGGACATACTCTACTTATCAATATATTTATTTCCCACAACCATCTCTCTCTATAAAACTTTCAAATATCTAAAGCCTATTGTTAATTTTAAGCATCTGTATTTGGGTTATTGCTGATTATGTACACTATGCATCAAATAAAGTTTGAAGTAAAACTTTTATCTGTAGATAATTCAAGCATGCCTCCTAGATGTACATAATCTCTTTTTCGTTAAACCATGTACTATATAAAAATTTTAACATAAACTTTAATGCTAATTTTAAGATCTCTTGTATAGCAGATAGCTGCACCCATAAGGCATGCTCTGCTTTCAGCTGATCATGGGAATATTTACTCCGCTCTCACTAGTGACTCCAATTAGCTGCATGTGCACTGCAGTGCTACACCCTGGGACCTTGCTTCATCTAACATGCTAAATCTAGTGAAGGTAGCTAGCAGCAACTTTCGTAAAGGGCATCAGTTTTTCAAGTGCTTGCCTAGACATTATGGTCAAATGCTTACCAGACTATTAGACAACAGAAACTGAAAGAAGATTGGAAAATACTTCTGTTGCCCTATTGTCATTAATGAGCTAATGGATGGGAATCAAAGCTGATGCTGTAACACTTGCATGTATTCATTCACTTCTAAAGTAAAGCAGTGTAAGTGCTAGCAATCAACTCCCCTCAACAATCACCAATTCATTTCAACTTGTTTCTTCTATACAGTTTGATCCCAATTTTCCTAATAATAGCTTAAGCTCTGGGAAAAAAGTTTACTGCATTCTACTTTGAAAGTATATGCAAAATTGACCTTTTAGCTCAGCAAACCCTTTGTAGTTGCATTTACTCAACGACTGACAATTCACTCTATGAAGGTCACATTGAAACACTTGAACTTTTTCTACATTTCACTCAGTACTTGTGTGTGGGATGGGGGTGAGGTGGACTGTCATTTCTCCTCAGCATGCAGACCTCCAGACTGAATGAGGAGGTGCCTGATAAATTTGTTCTGCTTTTAAAGAGACTATTGAATATTCAGGGACTGTCGCTCTAGTTGTTAGTGAGCCACATGACTGGTAGTCTACACCCACCTCTTCCTATGACATGTTGCATGGCTTTGGGCAAGTCACTTTGCCTCTGTGCCTGGCCTTCCCCATCTGTCAAACACGGGACAGTTAATGATACTTCCCAATTTAATAGGATTTAGGGAATCTTAATTCATTAATATTTGTAAATGCACATAGATCCATTTATGGAAAATTACAAAAATTACAAATTATTGTGATCACAAAACGGGGCTAAAACTCTCATCAGCTGCATTCCAATCCTGCTCCAGACATCCCCTTTGTCCTGCTGAGCAGGTCCTGTGTTTCCCATCAGGCCCCTCCACACTACAGTTCCATTTTGCCTGATCAGGTAAGCAGAAAGGCCCTGAACCAGGGACTGTCTGTGCTGTGCTTAGGAACCCCATCACAGCAGTGAGCTGGAGGGAAGCCCCGGGAACTGTGGGCAGCACCGCCTGTGCAATTGGCTGTGACTTTTTGGATATCACATCTGCAGTGCTGGGTGGGCGTTATGGAGAAGCAGCAGCAACTGGACAGGGAAAGTGTGTCCCAGTGAGACACATTATGAGCCTGGCTTGGAAACTCCACAAATGCTTATTTGCATCACTAGAGAACGCACCCCAGACGCTATGTCTGAAGAGCCCTGACTCTTAGCTAGACTTCCCCAGGGACTCAGATAGGAACTAAATTGTTTTAAGCATCGGAGTGGCTGCTGGGAGGCCATGAGGCCTACCTGCTGAAACACTTACAGTGCTTGCGTCCAAGCTGTGGCATACCTGGCATGCTATTGTCATCCTAGGAGTTTGGGGCACAGAATAACCTGAGGAATCACACTATTTTACCATTTCCTGCTACTAAATTAACCCTTGTACAGTGAGTGGAGCATAGGTCATCTACAAGTCTCCTCCACTTCACCCTGTCTTAGGACAAAACTTCTAGCTGACTCCAGGAGTACCCCAATTGTTATCCTTTAATCTCAGTAGATCTCCACATTGTCCAAAGTTTTCCTCTTTTGCATTTCCTTGCGGGTTCCATGTGAGATCTTGACAGACTATGCTGGATGATAGTTCTCTGAGTGTGTGGCCTAGCCATCCCCACTTTCTTCTCTTGATTTGAATGTCAAGTGGTTCTTGTCCTGCTCTGCTCCGAAGCTCCTTATTTGTGACAAATTATTGCCATTTGATGTGGAGGACACAACTCAGGCATCTGTTTATGAGTGTCTATAGCTTGTGATTTGAAGACTTTTTAGTACACCAGGTCTCACATCCATACAAGAGCACACTCTTTGCATTAGTGGTGAAGATCCACAGTTTCATCTCTGCAGGTATTATTTGTGAACTCCTTATGGGATGAAGAGTCTTGAATGCAGCTGTTGCTTTCCCGATCCTGGCACTAATATCCTTATCTGTTCCTCCATCTCTGCTTATAATACTCCCCAAGCAGGTGAACTGCTCCACATCTTCCAGGTTATTCCCTCCCAGTATGATGGTGGTTGTGTTGGACTGGTTGATCCTCACTGTCTTGGTCTTTCCCTTGTTAATTCTCATTCCAGTCATTGAGGCAATTTTATCTAGTGCTGTGACCTTTTCTTCCATGCTGTCATGTTGGTGTGAAAGGAGGGCAACATCATCAGCGAAATCAATGTCCTCTAGCTGTTTGAAAAGTGTCGACAGAATGCCTTATTGATGACCATCTGTTGTCATATTCAGAATCCAGTCCATTGTGATCAAAAACAGGAAAGGTGACAATAGGCTTCCTTTTTGCGCTCCTGAGAGTATGCTGAAGGATTCTGTCTAGACACCAATGTGAACAACTTGGCATGCTGAGGATTCAAGTTAATAATTTTGGATGGAATGCCATGGTGCTGCAACAGTTTCCACAAAGAATCTCCATCAATGTTGCCAAGGTATTTGTCAAAGTCTATGAAGGTTATGTACAGGGGGGAGATCCAATCAAGCAGCTGTTCTATGATCACCCTGAGAGTTGCTATTTGGTTAGTACAAGATCCTCACTTTGGAAACTGTCCTATACTTCCCTGAACTGCCTACCAATTTCTGTCTTCATTCTCTCCAAGAGAATCCCATTGAACACTTTTCTTGGAATACAAAGTAATGTGATGCCCCTCCAGTTCTTTCATTCCTTCAGGTTTTACCATTGCATAAACAAACAAAACTAAGTCACACTTTCCTGCTCACATTGTGCTTTTAATAATCCACTTTACTTATATAAGCTATGCTTTAGCAAAGGTAAACAAAGACCTAGACCTAGTCCTAGTCGTACCAAGGACTAGACTTAGACTTAGACCTAGACCTAGTCATAGTAGTACCAGACAGGCTAAGGATCTCAGGATTTGTCCCTAATATTACAAATTATTATTATTATTATTATTTATTATTATATTTTGTTGTTTGAATATTTTGCAAACTAGCATCAACTGTGGCGGACTTGAGTAAATCTCAGTTGCCATTTTTAATGTAAAGAGTCAAGTGCTTCCCCCATGACTTTTTGGAACAAACAAGTTTCTCTTCTCAGTTTCCCAGGAGGAAAGAAAAGGGGAAGAACATTCTAAGGAAATAGTATTATGTAGTTCTTCATTGAATCCGCTCAGTTCAACGTCAGTCTGTTTCTTTCTTCTAAGAATATGTAAAAAGTTTCTTAGCTACAAGAACATAAAACTACTTATCAGGTTATACATATTGAGTTGTTGCTCCTCACCTAATTTCACTAGTTTACCTTGCAATCAGTCCTGGGAGCCATTTTGATTCCATTCAGTCTAACAAATTTAAAGACCCAAGTGAGTCTTTTCCTATACATTTTCTCACAGTGAATATACCTTACTCTGCCATTATTTTCATTGGAGTCACGGGGCTCATCCTAGTGTAAGGTACAGTTCAACAGGTGTAAGGCCGGGTGACATGATCTGACCTAAAACATGAATGCAAAAACATAAGTACGGTGACAGTGATTTTCCAAAGCTTCCTTGTGTACAGCAATAAATCTCCAATTTTCCATTAGACATGTAGATTATGTTACCATTATTACCAACTTTCCTCTCATGAGTTCCTCCTGTGTGCTGGGTGTAGTGCTGCAGTCTACTTTTTCTCCTGGAACCCCTATAGGCTGCTGATCTTGCTATGCTAGTCTCCAGTGGCTCAGCCCTCCAGCAAAGTCACACACACTCAGTGGTCAAAAATGAACCCTTTCCAGGCTAATAAGATTAAGCAAATGGCTGGCCATCTCTCAGGTCTTCAGTCGTGTTTTCTGAATCTAGTAAGCCCTCACTAGGGTCTTCAGCCCCATCTCTGGACCTTTTTAAATTTCAGCCCCTTTCTTGGGCTTTTTGTTAAGAAACTTGTCCATTTTTGGGACTCAGGTCACTTCCCGACTGGTGCTGGGGGAGACCTGGGCCTACCCACTGCTCTAGGTCCCAGTTCTGTCCCTGGGATCCTGTAATACAGCATCCGTGAACTGCTTCCCTTAATAGTTGTTGATTCATTCCCTAGGTTGCTTCCTAATTGATTCCATCACCTTCATCCATTACCTCAGAGTTACAGTCCTTGGGCTGTCTTTGTCTGATCCCTGCTTGACAGCAAGGTCTCTCTCAGTGTCTTCCAGCTTTTCCTCATGTTTCCGGTCCCAGTCAGCAACTGACCTGCTCAAGCCCTAGAGCTCCTTTTATCTCACTGCAGTACACTCAAGTAGCCTGCTTTCCTTCATCCTTTATAGGCAGGCCTGGAGGACCAACTCCCACTGCTCATTTCCTAGGATTGGATGTGGTAGGGCCATGAGCAGCAGGGGCCTCACAGGGCCTGATATACCTCATCACTTTGGCTCTGTTCAGGAGGCAGGGAAGAATTCCTTCCCCGACGTACCCACTAATATAACTAGCACATCAGTCCAAGATCCAAGCTTCTCTAGCCTCAGGTTTTATTCAGTCCTAGCTCAGACAAAAATCCTATTGACTTCAGTAGGTGTTTTGCTCAGGTAAGGGTTGAGGGTGGACTTCAGGACTGGAACTCAAATTTTAATTAACTTTCAATTTAGCTGACATATTGTTGAGTATTCCACAACAGCAAAGCCTGCTACAGTTACGGGCACTTTAGATGTTTATTACATTTAGGTATGTATGTAGATAAAAGATTGAAAATCCCTTAGTTCCTTCTACCGGGAGGTGACATACAACTCTTCTCTCTTGGATTCATGAGACTCAGGGACAAATTCAAATGCAAGTCTGAGATATTGTTGTCTCTAATTTTTTGCACCCCAGACAAAGTGAATTTTGTCATGTTCACCAATGTGAAGAAGATGTGCAGCACATTACCTTCATATGGGTGCATATAATAAAATTCATGTAGTGGGACTGGGGCTAAGGGCTTCAGAGTGTGGGAAGGAACTCAGGCCTGGGGCAGAAGGTTGGGGTGCAGGAGTGTGAAGGTTCTGGCTGAGAGTAGGGTTGAGGTGCTCTGGGGTGGGTGTAAGGGCTCTGAGTGGAGGTGGAGCCAGTGAGGAGGGGAGAAGTTGGGGTGCCTGGGTGTGATGGGGAGCTCCAGGGGCATGCCAGGGCATGGGGCCTCTGGTGTCAGGTTGCTCTGGCCATAGTAGGGGAGGGGTCCAGGGCTGAGCCACTGCAGCCATGGCACGGGTCTCTGTGGCCTAACCATGAATGCATCCTTGGCCTAGTTCAGGCTGTCCCTTCCCCAGCCAGATGCCTGCAGGCTAGGTTGAGGGCAGGGCAACCCTCCTTTCCCTGCCTTGCACAAGGGTCTTGAGCATCTGCACAACACTAAGTAGGCAGCGGCATCACTGCCAGCTCACAGGGAACTTAAGTCTGAAGCAATCTAAGCTGGTGTGACTTATCTGCAGGGGGACCAGGAGAGAACTATAGCAAGAAAATCAAGTAAAAGGAGAGTGTAAGAAGGTGTAAGTTAGAGTCAGGCCCTAAGGGAACTGCAGAGAACTTGTCTTTACCTCACCTGCCTCCTCCGTAGGAAGTAAGCCTATGGGGTCTTGTGAATTTGACAAAGAACTAGAGTCAAGCATCAGCCAGAGTCATCAGTTTTAGTATTGGCAGGAAAACACTACGAGCCAGTTTGGCTGATCCTTTTGCCCACATGTACCACTCTTCATCCTCCTGACCATTAGACATGGAGTGAACTGTGACAATTTAATCTAAGGCAACTATTGTGAACTCTTTCTTAATGTGAGACTGTTAGTGTTAATTGCCCCCTTTTAATTACAGGTAATGCCACTTGGAAGCTAAAACTGCCAATATTCATGTTTGATAATACTTCTACACAGAACCTTCTGTTATCTACTTGCCCTTTGTAAGGCTGCAGGAGATCAATAAAGCATAGTAGCTTGTGCTCTCTGCGCAAGAGCAAGGAGAACCAGATATAATCATAGAATCACAGACTACTAGGACTGGAAGGGACCTCAAGAGATCTTCAAGTACAGTCCACTGAACTCATAGCAGGAGCAGGCACCATCTAGATCATCCTCGATAGATGTTTATCTATCCTGCTTTTACATATCTCCAGTGATGGAGATTCCACAACCTCCCTCGGCAATTTATTCCATAGTTAGGAAGATTTTACCTGATGTCCAACCTAAACCTCCCTTGCTGCAGTTTAAGCCCAGGAACTCAAGAACTACCAACGGCTAGTGCTGCTACAAGTGCTTGACTCCCCAAAAGAAGCAGGGAGCCAATGAGGCCTCTCAAAGCTTGCTGCAGGTGCTGTATTCTCCCTCCACTAATGGAAGTACAGTACATATGTACAATTCCTCTAGAAGCCACCTTTGGGATGGAATATCTCACATCATCATCTGTCACAGAGATTATTACAAGTGAGCCATGACTGTGGGATGATTCTGACATAGTTAAAAGTACATGTTTTCTCTGAGCAGTGACTACACAGAACTGCAGCTTCTTCCTCAAAGGATCTGATCCCAGTGTGCATCACAGTTAGGCATACTGACTTCAGTGACAAAAAAATGTGAGTGTTTATTATGGTCCATCCTTGTTGGGCATTTGGGGGAAGTCAACGATATCCATACTAAACACAATCAGTGTACCAATATAGAAGTGTCCTAACTACTAGATCAGCAAAGTCAGCCTTCCACACACAAACCTCAGTCCACATGCAAAAAAGCTTGCTTTTTTATTATTATTATTATAAAAGCTACACAGTCACATTTTTGGCTGTAAATCTGTGTAGCTTTACTGAAGACAGTAGATGTTTGCCAGTCTTTACAGAATGTAAGACTCAATATTGAGTGCACATATTACAGGGAATGGTTAGAAAAGGATATAGATGGGAGAAAAAAATGCTATAAATATGCAAAATGGCTTCCTTTTAATTTTTAGCATCACGTCAGTAAAAATACAAAAACTCTTGTGGAAGTGTGAGGCAGGAGTTATTCTGAATTATACCACAAACTAAATGAAAAAACCTAGGAAGCAGGACAAAATTGGAATTCTTTATTACTTGGTACTTAAGCACCAATATTTTGCTTGACATACCTTACTTTCAGGACTTTAGAATCTAAAAGAGAAATAAGAATGCACTCTGAGGTCTGGGAGCAATCGACAACCCAAAGATTTGAGTGTTTTCTAAACGTGATGCAGTTAAAGAACAGATGTGTTTGTGGTTGACATGTTTGTGATAGAAGTGGCTTTTCAGGACGGTCTGACCCAGCTATATTGGGGTGGGTGTTCATTATAGATGTAGGATATGTTATGAAAGAAGACACAAATATCAGATAAAAGGAGTGTTGATGCAGGCTAGTGCAAAAGAGACATGGGCAGTAGTAGAAGAAATGAAAGCAGAATGGTGGGAAAAGGTGGAGCTAGGAAGAACCTTAATCTAAAGGACAAAGTCCTTAAATTTACTGTGACGAATGTGGGAAGCCAAAGAAATATTTGAGTATGATGGTCTAAAGCAGTGTTTCTCAACCAGGGGTATGTGTACCCTTGAGGTTACAGCAATGTTTTCTGGGGGGGTACATCAACTTACTTAGATATTTGCCTAGTTTTACAACAGGCTGCATAAAAACAATAGTAAAATGAGTAGAATCTAAACATTCATTCAGACAATGGGTTATTTCTACTGCTTCATATGCCTTATGCTGAAACGTAAGTACAATATTTCTATTCCAATTAATTTAGTTGATAATAAAATGATAGAAAGTCAGCAAGTTTTCAGTAGTAGTCTTATGTGATATCTTTGAATGTTTTTGCAAGCAGTTTTTAAGTGAAGTGTAATTTGGCGGTATGCACAACAAGTCTGACTCCTGAAAAGGGTACAGTAATCTGGAAAGTTGAATGGCATTTGTTTCAAGACCTCAGATTACTTTAGGACCATGTTTCTCAACCAGTGGTATGTGTACCCTTAGGGGTACATGAGAGAAGTCTGGGAGTACTTATAACTTTTTTTTTTAAAAAAAGAGTCCCTTATAAAAAAAAAAAAAGGCTGAGAAACACTGGTCTAAAGGAGTGTAGTGTGGCAAGGAAGATGATTTTGGCTATGCCATTGTGAATGAAGTGGAATGGTGGAGATGGGGAAACAGGGATGAAAAAACTGTATTAGTCCATGAAAGAAATAACCAAGGCACAGTTTAAAGGGAGAGTTGGAAGGGGTTGGACTCTTGATACATAGTGGAGTAAGAAGTGAGAAGATTTGGTAACAACCTGGATCGGTGGGAAGGACAGGTAGGAGTCAAAATGGCCAGTGATGACCACAGCCATATGCACATTACATATGGTGCATAACATTGGGATGAGGGGCACAGGTAGGGAGGGCAGTGACTTCAGCTGTTCCTGAACGGGCTCAGCCCTTCGCATACTTGGCTTAATTTAATTCTTGACTCCTCCCCCCCTGCCCCTCTGCTCTCTGATTTGCTCCCCTTGATAATTTTTTTCTGATTTGTCAACCTTGATTACTGTTTTTGGTTCTCTGTGCCTTAAATATTGAGTCTGTTCTGGTCTGGCTATGGTCTGAAGAAGTGGGTCTGTCCCACGAAAGCTCACCTAATAAATTATTTTGTTAATCTTTAAAGTACTACTTTACTGCTTTCTTTCTTTTAAGCATTGTCAGTGATGGCTGGGGAGCTCAGGAATAGGGTCCGTGGCTGAGGCAAGATCAGCTTCATCAGGTTTGGTGGTGATTCCTGGAATCTTCCTCATTCCCCTTGTGTTGGGCTCAGTGGCCACCATTCCACTCCATTCTTAGAGATTTTGGAGGGTCAGAAAGAGATAAACTGTGGGCAGTTGGGGAGACACAGTTACAGATCAGAAACTTGGTCTCTGTAAATATAAAAGAGAAACATAAAGGCCTTGAAGCAAGGCTAGGAAGTGATACAGCTGTGGCATTTTTTTTCCATCATCCTCTACCTCCACCCTATTCTTCACTGTTGGGGGACATTTCTTATTATCTGGGTCAGGAATTTATGCATTGATTAATGATGATAAAGGAGGAAAGCAAAGGTAAAAATGGGGCATCAATACATCCTGTCATAGAGTTACAGCTGAAAATGAATCTATAGCTGTGAAAAATAACAATACAGTTTTCTAAATGAAACTTTGAAACATGCACATTTAACCCACAGCTTCATATGTATGTCTCCATCTAGTGGCTGGTCTAAAGAGGTTCAGAAGTCTGTTCCTTCAGTAGTTGCCTGTTATAGCCCTTTCCCTTGACTAGCAGATTCCTGGTTTTGGTGCCAAATGTCTCAGGTTCATATCTTGCTATAGTTCTGGGTAAGGTGGCATTTGCCGAGCCCACCCATAATCTTTCCCTTGAGTCTGTGCAGTACTGTTTTAAAACATTTTGATTGGGCTGTTGTGTTTTCTTGCTTGACTGCAGAACCACTTGTATGATTTCAAGCCAGTAATCAGAGGAGATCAATAACTGGCATTGCAGCAAATGATTTCATTTCTATGGAAATGAGTTCATTAGTTTTTCCTCAAACATCAGTCAACTCATGCATTTATAATTTAAAAAAGTACTTCATGAACAAGCATAAATAATGAGGGGAGAGTGTCAGGTGACAATTATTGCTTACTGCTTTATGAATCTTGACAGAGTGGTGTAGACCTGAATTATCAAACTTGGATGCTCAAAGTCAGGCTATTCAGGGAGGCTCTCTAATTAGATACCTACATAAGAATCTAGGTGCTTATCTTTAGGCACCAATGTTTGGAAAGTATCCCCTTATCTTTATTAGAAATAGATGTTGCCATTCAATATTCGTAATTTGTCAAGCATCATCACAGAATGATATGTGAGAAACCATAGAGTATTGGAAATTGTGGTGGCAGCTCACTTTTTAATTGTAACTATTATACAAAAGTAAGTGAGCAAAGTAGTGTATGACTGAAAAACTGAAATCAAAAGTTTAAGGGAGCTCTGTCCAGTTCAAACACACAAAACAGTGATAGATGTGCAACTGGGGTAGTGTGTGTGCTTCAGGGACTTTCAGATCTAAGTCATGGGCACATCACAGAAAATTTGACCTTGAAATTTCTGGGATAAAATTTCTTCTCGTAGTGGGTCATTCCCAGACTACTTTGCCATCAAGAGTAAATTTGGATTAAGTGTCATGAAAACATTACTGGTATAAATTCAGGAGCTGTTCACTTTTCGTAATAATGGGTTATCATTTGACATGAATGGAAATTTTGCCAAAATAAGAGCTGAATAGAAATTGAATAAGGACTTCAGGATTTAGCCCATTCAGGATTTGTGTGTTCAGTCAATTAGAGAATTGTGTAGTTGCCACAATTTTAAGATCACTAGGTAAAATTGTCTAGAAGTCACTATATGACTTCTATCAGGCCCAGTTAATCACTCATTTAAACTGCAATAGCATTTTTTTTTGAGAATATCTGATAACTTTCCAGGGGAGAATCCAACTGTAATAAGACAACAGGTTCTAAAAAGGGAATGCTAAATAAAATTGTCAGGCCTGATTGAAATGCTGTTAACCAATGTGTAGAACTTCACAGTGAGTTTCATAGAAGAGGAGCATTGTAACTGCACGTACTGCTGTCTTTGAGATTCCCTGAGAGAGGGAGAGAGACAGATGTGGGGAGGATATTTTGTCCTTTCCACCAGGATTAAAGTATTTTCTGTATATCATGGAGTGTGATCAGGAAGAGTCTGTGTGACAGCTTAAAACGTATCCATTTTTTCATGGGAGGCAAGGGAAACTCTTTCAACATGGATGATGCAATCAAAGGTGCTTTTCAGGCAGTCTGAAGGCAACTTTCTCTCTTTGATACAAATGACAGAAGCAAATAGAAAATAAGGCATTCCATCATCCAAGAGCTTCAGTTGTCCACCCAGTGTGTGTCCATATAAGTGTCACATCATCCTAGTGAAAGCGATTTGTGGAAGGGCACCATTTTTATCATAATCATAATAGAAATATAGAGCAGGGAGGGACCCTGAAGACCTGAGGTCCAGCCATCTGTGCTGTGGCAGGACCAAGTAAACCTAGACCTTTCCTGCCAGCTGTGTGTCTAGACAGTTTTCAAAAACTTCTGATGACATGGCTTCTATAGCCTCCCTTGGCTGCTTAGTCTAGACTAAACTACCCATATAGTTGGTTTTTCCTGTATCTAACATAAATATCCTTTGCTGCTGATTCAGCTCATTACTTCTTCTCCTGTCCTCAGTGAATATGTAGAACTGATTACCATCCTCTTTATAAAAAGCTATTAATGTATTTGAAGACTGTGATCTGGACCACCATCAGTCTTTTTTTTTTCTTAAGCCTAAACAAGCCTAGGTTTCTTATGCTTGCCTAATAGTCAGGTGTTCTCAGTCTTGTATTGTTCTTTGTTGTTCTCTTGTGGACTCTCCACACTTTTGGATATTTTTGTTATTTGTTCTACAAATGACTCATTCACCTCCTCTTTCTGATTTGGTAGTATATAGTAGATCCTACTCTGTTATCACCCTTATTATCTTTACCCAGAGATACTCTGGACTGCCTCCCGACTCCTTCTGGATCTCAGAACAAAAGTATAGATTCTTGGCCTGTGTCTAGATCTCAGGCTTCTGTTGACAAAACTTCTGTCGAAGGAAGTTTTGTCGGCAGAGCGCATGTCTAGACTACAGATGTCTCGGAAGAGATCTTCTGCCTTGGGAGTGTTCTGTCAACATCTCTGTACATCTAGTTTCACGAGGAAGAAGCGATGTCTCAACAGAGAGTTTTTTTCTGACATTTGGTTCCATGTGGATGGGCCAAATGTTGAAAAAGCCTCTCCTGACAGAACTGTCAGCAGAACAAGCTAAACCCCACTATATCAATAGTCCAGGCATTGAGACTTATCTCACCAAGTCTCTGTGATGCCAATTAAATAATAACGTAACTAATTTACTGACACTTCCAGTTCTTCAGCTGTGGCCACACTTGGCCAAAACTTCGAAATGGCCATGCTAATGGCCAAATGGAAGAATACTAATGAGGCACTGAACTGAATATTCAGCACCTCATTAGCATTAGCATGCTGCTGGCTGCAGTGCTTTGAAAGTGCCGCTTTTGAACGCATGTGGCTCGGCGCAGCTACATGGGGGTCCTTTTCGAAAGGACCCCACACATTTCAAAATCCCCTTATTCCTCTTAGCTGATCTAGGTGCTTATCTTTAGGCATCAATGAGGTTCAGGGAGAATTTCTTCTGAGAGTGGCAGGAGTTGGTTTGCAAAGTTTTGAGATAAGATTTTCCTTACTTTTGCTAGGAGGGAGATGCTACAATAGTTTCCACAGTCCAACTTGTCACCCTTCTAGAAAAGACTGACGATCAGTGTGTCTCCGAAAACTTGTGGCATCTGCTCCCAATCCCAAATATTGAGAATCAGGAGGTGGAGCTGTTTGTGGAGCTCTGTCCCACCTTCTTTGAAGATTTGGATGGGGATTCCATCTAGTCCAATTGCCTTGTTGCACTTCATCACTTTGATGGCAGTTTGGACCTCACTCAGGGTAGGGAGTGTTGCAAGATCTTCTCAAGGTGGTTGCTGAGGAGTTTGGTCAAGGGATTCTAGGACAACAGTGGAGGGTTAGTTCAAGAACTCATTATAGTGCTCCCTCCAGTGAGAAGCAATGGCTTCATTGTTTTTTAAGAGTTAGTTACCATCCTTTGATCAAATTGGATTGATTCCATGGTTTTGCAGTCCAAAAACAGCTTTGATAGCATTGAAGAAACCTCTTGTCTCGTTGATGTCTGTGAGATGCTGGAGTTCTCGTACCTTCTCAGTCCACCACTGGTTTTTCAGAGTTCTTGTTTTACATTGCACTTCTGCCTTGGCCTTGGCATGCACTTCTCTCTTTGCTGTGTAATTGATGTTGCTTTGCCAGGCCCTAAATGCTTTCCTTTTTGCTTCATTCAAGCATTCAGTTTCCACATTGTGTTCATCAAACCAGTTCTGATGCTTCTTGGTCTGGTAGCCAATGGTTTCTTCACAAGCTCCAATGATGGCATTTTTCAATTGACATCGGTGTTCCTCCACATATTCAGGGTGTACTGTTGGCAGCTTCCTTTGAAGCACAGTCTGGAAGTCACTTCATCTGATGCAGTCCTTCAAGCCTTGTACATTGATCTTTCGTCAGATCTGTTTCCTCTGACTTCTCCAATTGGTGATAATCCTAATCACCATTGTGGATTGAATAAGGTAGTGATGAGTCCAGCAGACATCAGCACTAGTCACTGCACGTGTGAAAAGGACATCACACTGATCCTGAGTGAGGACGATGACATAGTCTATGAGGTACCAGTGTTTTGATCGGGATGTTGTCATGAGGGCTTAAATTTGTTTTTCTGGTGGAACATGGTGTTTGTGATAACTAGCGTGTTTTCTGCACATTTTGTAAGGAGGAGCACTCCGTTGGAGTTGATGTTGCCGACTCCTTCTTTCCCAATGGTAGTGTGCCAGAGATCCACGTCTCTTCTGACCCTGGCGTTGAAATCCCCCAAGAGAATAATCTCGTCTTCTTTGGGTAGGTCTTTCAGGACTTTTGTCCCGTTGGGTGTAGAACTTCTCCTTCACATCATCTTCAGCATCTAGAGTTGGTGCCTAAGCACTGATGACAGTTTTCTGTTGGTTTTTGGCAAGCTTGAAGCAGAGAGTCACGCGATGCTCATTGATGCTGAAGGGGACTTCAGATAGGATCTTTGGCAGTTCATTTTTGATGGCAAGTCCTACTCCATGAATTTGTTTGTCTTCCTTTGGGGTTCCTTTCCAGGAGAATGTGTGTCCTCCACCTTCTTCCCTTAGCTGTCCTTCTCCTGGTCTATGTCTTTCTGCCAAGGCAGCGATATCAATGTGGAATCGTTGCAGCTTGTGGGCAATAAGTGCCATGCATCTTTTGGGTTGCTCACTGTCTCGGTTGTCCATTAGAGTCCAAATATTCCATGTTCTAAGTTAACTGTTTGATTTTGACCACATGGAGGTGAACTCACTAAACGTGGTTATCCAGTCAGGGGGATTGAGGTGGACTCTATTTAGGACACCTTTTCTAGCCTCAACTCCATGTGGGGTGAGCAGAGTGGATCCTAAATTGAGCTGCTCAGTCATGCATGCAGCAGCCAGACTGTTCTACCTCCTCAGTCTTCAGAACAGAATGACTGATACATACATCCATTGCCTGTGTGGTGGTTCATGATTACAAGCTTCAAGATTTCACAATCCTGTTACTGTCACCATTTGCCAGTTGGTGTAGGGCTTAACTTTAGTACATACAGGAAGATGCCTGTGCATGATTTCTTTTAACATGGGGGCAGGGAGCTGTTACACTGCAGCTATCGCACGGTTCTTGATGGATAGAAAACTCAGGTCCAGTGGCATGGAATCCACAACTGGGAGTCTCCTGTCCCCTGCAGCCATCTTCTGCCTTCACAGCCATTGTAGCATTACCTTTGCTCTCCTCAACTGGTTCTGCCATTGAGAACTTTTAAGATCATTCTTTGTCTGGACCCTCCCCCTTGATCTTGACTCCATGGAGGACCCTGCTGGGAACAGGGGAGTCTCTGTGGCATCGCTCTCGGGTTCATTGGAACACACAAGCCCACCCATCACAACAAGGTGATGATCCGGAGAGTGGTAATTTCAATGTAACTTGGTGCAACTGTACTTTTGAGAGGAGCATTTGGAACCCTGTTGGGCTTATGTAATTGCCCCTGCTCCTGGGATCTATAATGTGTCCTCCTCTTTTTCTAAAACAGAGCTCCACAATATAGGAAATAGAGCACTTCTGTGAAGATATTAATGTGTAAGATTTTTAAATTCGGTGACCACCAGCACTTCAGTGTGAAAATTTAACACTAGCTCTTTGAGTGAATTATTTTGTGACTAAAATTCAATTGATACTACATAAAGTAAATTGCAAATTCAAATGAGCCTGGCCAAAGAGAAAAAATATTTAATTACTGTATGTTCATGCTGCTGTCCCATCCCCCCTCCCCCGACTTACTTTCTTGGATCCAGAGAGAATGAGTGAGAGGGTGGTGAGGATAAAGTTATTTCTAATGCAAATCCTAGGACCTAAAGCTTCTAGAGCACTGAATATGTTGAACAGACAGACCCTACAGCATCTGCCTTCAAAGAATGAAGGAACTTTTCATCTCCAGAGCATTACATTATTTTTCTGCCTGTAGCTGATATTTCAGTATCATGGTTGATCTTAAAATACAACTTTTAAAATAGTTGTTCGATCCTTGACTGGTGATTAACCTAAAAGAAAAAAAGTATTTCATTGTTAAAGTCAAGTAAGAGTCATGGAAATGTTTTAAGATAGCTTTATTCCAAATCATAGGGGTTCCTGTGACACATAGGGTAGCACCTTGGTTATCTTTTGCAGGATATCTGAAATATAAAATCAAGATTGCACCTAGTCTGCATTTGTTTTAGGCCTGGATAACAATGAAACCTGGTGACTGTTTTAAAATGGTATAACTCCAGACTTCAGAAGAGGTACTCTTGATTTATGGCACCACAACTTAGAGGACAATCTGGCACAAGATGTGCTAAATAAAGTCTTTCAAATCATCCTTATCTTAGATTTTGATTGAATGGCTTTATTACCATGCTTTTCTATGTTACATTTTGCTTCATACTTTGTTGAATGCGTACAAGAACCTTCAGGGCGCTTAAGGGAGTTAATGTTCACACATCTTTATTTTTAGTATGTAACATTATGTAATATCTCATGCTAGTTCCATTCATCCTAAAAGCTGCTCTTATGAACTAGAAATGAAAATGATTTAGGTTTCAGTGGGTACTTCCAGACTGCTTTTGTGAATCGTCTGTGCAGCTTTTCACTTTTCTCATTGCCAGGGAAAATATATGTATTCATGTATGTGCAGCTTTAAAAATGTATTACTTCCTACACTGCTGCTGTAGGTCTCCTGTCTCATTAATTAACATTCATGGGAGCAGAAATAGATCTGGTGATGAGTATAATACATTTGCTATAATCAGTCCACTGAGAAAAAAGATACTTAACTACTGCATGTTAATGCTGCTGTCCCCCACTTACTTTCTAGGATCCAGAGAGAGAATGAGTGAGAAGATGGTGAGGATAAAATTGTTTCTAATGCAAATCCTAGGACCTGAAGCTTTTAGCAGCACTGAATATGTTGAACAGCCAGACTCTATAGCATGTGCCTTCAAGGAATGAAGGAACTTTTCATCTTCAGAGCAATAGATTATTTTTCTGCCTGTAGCTGATATTTCAGTCTCATGGTTGATCTTACAATATAACTTTTAAAATAATGGTTGGATCTTTGACTAGTGATTAACCTAAAAGAAACACAAGTGTTTCATTAGGACATGTGGTGTGAGTGTGTGTGTAAAGGTTGACTGTGTAACTTAAGATTTTAAAATGCATCAGGAAATGAATAGGGAATTTGAGTTTAACCTCATTAATGTTGTGTACAGCAGTGTTTTGCTATTGTTTTTCCATAACTTTTACTAATACATTTTTCTTCAACTTCACTAGCACCACTTTAGGTCTTTTGATGTGGCAATAGTGGCAGCACTCATGTAAATAGGACCCAAAATCAACTGCATTTTAACCCTTGTCATGAATAGTTAATATGATGGTTAAAATATCAACAGCCAGCATACACTAACTCTCTTAATAGAATTGATGACAGTGCAAAGGTGGGAAGTAACACAAGGGAAAGAAAGAGAGCAACTGGACCCAGTAACTGTAGTATAGGTTGAACCTCTTTAGAGTGGCATTCTCTTGTCCAGCAACATCTGTAATCCGGCATGATTTTAGTTACCCAGATGACCACTTATTATGGGTGTGGAGAAGGTTCCCATGGTCCCATAAAGTTTGTTTGCAGCCACAATTCCTGACCCTCAGTGTTCTGTGTTGCCATTTAGCTGTAATTTACCCCAAATGTCTTTTAAGAGCCCATTAAGTAGTGGAAGTGTTGGTAATGCTGCTAGACAATATTAACCTCCCATAGCTTGGCAAATTCTCTGCTTTGGCACCAGTCAGGTCCTGAGAATAGCAGACTAGAGAGGTTCAACCTGTATAAGCTACAGAATCTTACTTCTGATTACAGGTATTGGTAAAAATGACACCACAAAATGGAGTTCAAAAAAAGGTGAATGATTATTCAAATTAAATTACAAAGGGAAGCAAAGTGTTTGGAATAGCACATGTGGATCCAACTAGTAAAATCCAAATACTGAGAATAGTTCGTGACTAGGGGATGGGACTGTGAATAGGTACCATATGACTCAGAATTAAATAAATAAACGTTTCTAATCCCTGATTAAGGAAGTTTCAGAAAATGGACTGTTGGGGATTGCAGAGATGGATTTCATAATAAATCAGGCCGTTCAGAAATTGTTTGCTCTCTTCAGATAGAAAGACATAGTGTCCATCATTCTACAAGATGTCTCTCAGAACTATTTTGTCTTGTAGAAGACCTGCCCAAAGTAAATATGTCAGTCAAGATGTGGCTCAAACAAAACATCTCCAACTACAACGGAGAAAGATGTGACTTTTACGCTGAGTGCAGCTGATGCACTGTTTTGTTTTGTTTTTTTTTAATTTGATTTCTTTCTTCTAAGTCTGTGGACCCAGACCACAGATAGCTCCCCCTTAGTCAAAGTATGAACAATAGTTAAATTACTTTATTTTCCATCTACTTCTCTATTGAGTTTTGTGAGCCTTGTTTCAATGAATGGTAAGTATTAGATACTTCACTTGTCAGAGCTCACGGGGGGGGGGGTGGCGGGATAGCTGATGTATGATGACATCACTGTTTTAATTCTCCAGATTTCAGCCTCTCTGTATTCTTCCAGTAAAGAGGCAAGTCAGAGCCTAATATCTTTGATTTTTTTTAAATATAACAACCAAGCAGAATGTTGATTTATAATTTGAGGCTGTTTTAATACAAAGTATGGTAAAGAAAAACATTTTCCTTGTCTTCCAGTTCTAATTTGGAATTGACTTTGCATGCAATAGTGGTTAATATTATGCCATTGGGCTCTCAAAGAATATGAGGGAAAACATTTATTTTACCTTGATTTAATTTCATTTCATATTAATTTGCTAATCTAAACAGATTTACTCAACCAAAAGAAAGATCCATTGGAGATGTGGTGCAATGCTCCAGGCTATTTAATACACACTGCTGTATGGGTGCCAAAATAGCAGCTGCACAAATTCTGGCAGCTAAAGTGCTCTGAGGAGTTCTTTTAAATGCACTGTTAATTAAAAGTGTTGCTAAAATGACCTCCAGTGCCCTATGCAATATTTTCATCTGCCCTCCTTTCTCTGATGTTGCTCATTCTCTGTGAAACTTTCTCTGATGTGTGGGGAACAGCAGGGATGCTAAGAAATGCATTTTTTGTTCGTAGTTAAACTATGAGAAGTTTTGAAGGTGTATAAATGGATGGAAAGTGTCTGTCTCTTCTGTCTCTGCATTAGACACAGCCTCAAGTCTGTGGGTGCTTAGCACCCATTTGGGTCTAAACCTGTAAACCTTGTGGAGCCCCTCCCAACCCCAGTTGCACAGTTTGTGAGATCAGGCCTTCAAGCTTTAGGTAGATTTTAAAAAAGACAGACCAAAGCAGACCAGGTGAAATTTTAAAGCTGTGTCCAGGGCTTTAGCTATTAGCATTAGACTGCAAGCTGTTTGAAGCAAGGACTATCAGAACAGGGACTACTCTGTATTTGTACATCATCTTGTCTAGCACTGGGCAACCTAGGCTAGTGAGTGGGTGACCCTCCCTCATTTCAATGTACCACAAGATAGTTGTAATCAAGAAGTTCTCTCAAGAATAGGATAGTTTTGCTAACAGTGTTTGCATGTCTAGAATTTGGGGGGTGTTCCAGTTGAAGCATATCAATGCTTTGATTGGATGCAGAGGAAGTGCATGGCTGTCACAGTCAGTGTTGTGTGCAGTTAGCGTGCACCTCACTACACATGTCCTTGCTTTATTTATGTGCACACTTTAGTAATAGCAGTAGGGAAAAAGTACGTGGCTGGAAACCATCAGAAACTGGCAACCCTGTGTGTGGGCAACACTAACTAACATCTTGTGGGCCACACATAGAATCCTGATGAGCCAAAGGTTGCGTACCACTGACTGAGTACAGTGGAGTTTTCAAGCCATGGCTGGGGCTCATTGATACTACCGTGATATAAATAACAGAGGGATCATATGGTTGCATCTGTTGTTGAATATATTTCCCCACAATTTGATACTAGGCACATGTGATATGAATGTCTGCAATGTCCTAAGCAGTTTGTAATTAAAATAAGGTGTGAGTCAAAGAATGTGCATTGATAAATTAAAAATATTAATATTCTGAGAGGCATGGCTGTTCCAGCTAAATTAAGAGAAAATATATCTCTGCACTACAAATAGCATATACCTGCTTACGTTTGAAGATGTGAAAATTAATGCACTGTAAGTGATAACATAGCAGGGTTTCTCAGTTCACTGTCAGCATCAAAGACCTGATATACATAAAATGTAGGTCACAGCATTCCATTTAACACCATATTTATCTTTAACATAAGGGGCTGAATGTTACTCTAAAACAAGAGCCATACTGATAAGAAATTAAGTGGCAAAAGCCACTATGTGTCTTTAAGATGATGGAGTTATCAGAATGTGCTAAGTTCTTTTAGCTGGAGAGCATGTGTGGAAGAATATCTCGTAGCTCTGCTCTCCAGGCTGTAAATGCTTTGGCTGACCAAGAGAAACAAATGAAACTGTTGGCTGTCTTAATGTTTATATTTAAAGGTAAATGCGTATGAAGAATTGATCAAAGGGACATGACGATAGTTACTGCAGGTACATTTGGAAGAAGATAGACAATTGAGAGAAGCCTAATAACCATTTACTAACTTGAAGGAAAGTCTGCAGGAACTAAGAAATTTATAAGATGAGACAAAAAAAAAATCAGAAACAGTGATAAATAGTTGAGGCAAGGGTAAGGTGAGTGTAGCAGTATTTGGCTTTTCAAATATCCAGCAGCTCCTGATGGTTATGCTTAAAGATTAGGAAGAGACTACAGAACAGTGGTTGTCAACCCCGGCACTCATGCCAAGAGGGGCATGTGATTCAATTTTCATTAGTATGTGAGATGGGAGCTCAGCCCCACCTCATGCACCCGGACTCTTGCTGAAATGTTATGGATTAGCAAAAGACCAGCTAATCCTATCAACCACCACCTAAACAGTAAAACTCTACATTTTAATTTACTTATTAATGAAGCTGTTGTAAGTAGGAGTATGAGTGGCTTTAAAAAGTATAATTTGCGCTTGGGCCATACATAGAGGTCAAAAGGTCAAATTTTGGCACTCTACCACAGAAAGGTTGCTGACCCTTGCATAGAATTTAGGAGGAGCAGGGGGACTATAGTTCTGGGAAAGTTAGTGTTACTTTGCAGACATGGTTCTCCCAAAGAATATGAAGAAACATAGTGGGGATTTAACAGCAAGCACCATGGTTGAAGCCACTGATGTTATTTAGTAAATAGTTTTCAAAAAGCAAGAGAGAAGACAATTGTAGCTGTATAAAGGATCAAAGGCTTAAAATGTAACAATGAAACGCTCAATAGAGAATGGGATAAAAATAATGTTTTGCTCTTATCTATCATCATCCACTGGAAGATCTCAATACGCTTTACAAACATGAATGAATAAGGTCTTTCTGCCACTCCACAATACCAGTTAGTGCTCAGCTGGTCAAATACTATTCATCAGTTTTATAATTCATAATTATAAGCTTCTTCAAATCCATTTTTATTTTCAATATTCAATCAGCTCCGCTCAGTATTACTATCCTATGTTATAGGTGGTGAACCTGAAAAACTTAAACCCAAGATCCCAGAAGAAGTCTGGGAATAGTATCCAGAGCTTGTCTTTTATCACAGCCCTAACGACAATGTTCAGCTTTTACTGTAAATAGAGATAGACTTAGGCATGTGCTGAATGGGGCCTTGTCATGGGGTAAGCAGCCCTTCAATGGGATTAAGACCCTGGCTTGCCCATGACAACCCCCTAAACTCCACCTGGGAGCAGCTGGATACTCCCATAGATGCTAGAAATAGGCATGTAGGGGTGTTGCCAAACCCCCAGCTTGAAATGGTTTCTATCATACACAGTGTTTACAGTTTGGTTCACTGGCCCTCAGCACCCCCAAAAAATTGTTTCAGCACCCTTGGGTAGCCAAAGTGGTTTATTGACCAGTTAGTGGTGATCTGATGCCTATACAACAGATATCTGAGCATTATAAAGAGAGGTTCCCTAGGCAGGAAGGGAGACACTGCCTCTAGAATAAGAAGAGGTCTTTAACAGAAAAGGCGATTCTTAAGGAAGAAGCAGGGACTAGAACAGTGGTGAGCAGTAATTTTTGCCAAGGTCAGCTGTAGTGATGAAGGCTGAGAACCACAGCCATGAGCCCTTTAAGTTGCTGCTATTTATACACATCTCACAGAGCTGGAAGAGGCCTTGGGAGGTCATTGAGTCCAGTCCCCTGCCCTCTTGGCAGGACCAAATACCCTCCCTGAGGGATTTTTTTCTTCCTCTTATAAAAATCTATTTGCCCTAGATCCCCAAATGGCCTCCCTCAAGGATTGAGCTCCAAACCCTGGGTTTAACAGGCTAATGCTCAAACCACTGAGCTATCCCTCCCCGATTTAAAGGCTTCCTGACTTCTACTTTGGTGCCTGACTACCACCTGCAGTTCCTGCAGCTACTTTAAAAGCCTCCAGCACCCACTCTGTGCCACTATCCTAGACTAGAAGGATGCTCAAGTATACTCCAGGGTTAGAAGAAGCTGGCTGAAAGACAATTCTGAAGAAGAGGTTGGTAACCCAGCTTATGTGAGGGGGAGTAGCTGGGACTGGAAGGTGAGGGATGTATGGGTGCTTTTGAGGAGAGAAGAGCAAGGGTTCTGCAAGAACTGGGTAGAAGCTAGGAAGGTTTTAAATATAAGTTTCCTTGCGTGAAAAACTATTGCCAGTAAAGGAAGCCCTTGTGTCAAGGGGCTTCTTAAAAGGCAAAGCTAATTTGGCCTAGTTCATATTGGGGGAAAAAGTGAAACTGAGACATGATATTGGGATGGGATCATGGACAAGCCCTCCATCCTGTACTTTAACCAGAAGACCAGTTGGATTTACAGATTCTCTGAGCTTCATAGAATCAGAGAACACTAGGACCGGAAGGGGCCTCGAGAGGCCATCGAGTCCAGTCCCCTGTCCCGACAGCAGGACCGACCACTATCTACACCGTCCCTGATAGACATCTATCTAATCTGTTCTTAAATATCTCCAGCAAGGGAGATTCCACACCTCCCTTGGCAACTTATTCCAGTACTTGACCACCCTGACAGTTAGGAACTTTTTCCTAATGTCCAACCTAAACTTCCCTTGCTGCAGCTTAAGTCCATTGCCTCTTGTTCTCTCCTCAGAGGCCAAGAAGAACAAGTTTTCTCCCTCCTCCTTATGACACCCTTTAAGATATCTGAAAACCGCTATCATGTCCCCCCTCAATCTTCTTTTTTCCAAGCTAAACAAGCCCAATTCTTTCGGCCTTTCTTCATAAGTCATGTTCTCCAGACCTTTTATCATTCTAGTTGCTCTTCTCTGGACCTTCTCTAATTTCTCCACATCTTTCTTGAATTGGGGTGCCCATAACTGGACACAATATTCCAGCTGAGGCCTAACCAGCACAGAGTAGAGCAGTAGAATGATTTCTCGTGTCTTGTTCACAACACACCTGCTAATGCATCCCAGAATCATGTTTGCTTTTTTTGCAACAGCATCACACTGTTGACTCATATTTAGCTTGTGATCTACTAGAACCCCTAGATCCCTTTCTGCTGTACTCCTTCCTAGACAGTCTTTTCCCATTCTGTATGTGTGAAACAGATTATTCCTTCCTAAGTGCAGCACCTTACATTTATCTTTATTAAACTTCATCCTGTTTACTTCAGGCCATTTCTCCAATTTATCTAGATCATTCTGAATTATGACCCTATCCTCCAAGGTAGTTGCAACCCCTCCCAGCTTGGTATCATCTGCAAACTTAATAAGCGTACTTTCTATGCCAATATCCAAATCATCAATGAAGATATTGAACAGAACTGGTCCCAAAACAGACCCCTGCGGAACCCCACTTGTTATGCTTTTCCAGAAGGATTGAGCACCATTAATAACTACTCTCTGGGTATGATTAGCCAGCCAGTTATGCACCCACCTTATTGCAGCCCCATTTAAGTTGGACTTGCTTAGTTTGTCGATAAGAATATTATGCGAGACTGTATCAAATGCTTTACTAAAGTCTAGGTATACCACATCCACTGCTTCTCCCTTATCTACGAGTCTCGTTATCGTGTCAAAAAAAGCTATCAGGTTGGTTTGACATGATTTGTTTTTTACAAAACCATGCTGGCTGTTCCCTATCACTTTACTACCTTCCAAGTGCTTGCAGATGACTTCCTTAACTACCTGCTCCATTACCTTTCCTGGCACAGAAGTTAAGCTGACTGGCCTGTAATTTCCTGGGTTGTTCTTATTCCCCTTTTTGTAGATGGGCACTATATTTGCCCTCTTCCAGTCTTCTGGAATCTCTCCTGTCTCCCATGACTTTCCAAAAATGAGAGCTAACGGCTCAGCTACCTCTTCTATCAGCTCCTTGAGGATTCTAGGATGCATTTCATGAGGCCCTGGTGACTTGCAGACATCTAATTTTTCCAAATGGTTTTTAACTTGTTCTTTTTTTATTTCAAAAACTAACTCTACCCCTTTTCCACCAGCATTCTCTTTCTCAGGCATTCCTTCAGACTTCTCTGTGAAGACCGAAACAAAGAAGTCATTAAGCATCTCTGCCATTTCCAAGCTCCCCGTTACTGTTTCTCCCTCCCCACTGAGCAATGGCCCTACCCTGTCATTGGTCTTCCTCTTGTTTCTAATATATTTGTAAAAGGCCTTCTTGTTACCCTTTATGCCTGTAGCTAGTTGGAGCTCATTTTGTGCCTTAGCCTTTCTAATTTTACTCCTGCATTCCTGTGTTATTTGCCTATGTTCATTCTTTGTAATTTGTCCTAGTTTCCATTTTTTATAGGATTCCTTTTTTAGTTTGAGATCATGCAGGATCTCCTTGTTAAGCCAAGGTGGTCTTTGCCCATATTTACTATCTTTCCTACATAGGGGAATAGCTTGGTTTTGGGCCCTTAATAATGTCTCTTTGAAAAACTGCCAACTCTCCTCAGTTGTTTTTCCTCCCATGGGATCTTACCTACCAGCTCTCTGAGTTTACCAAAATCTGCCTTCCTGAAATCCATCATCTCTATTTTTGCTATTTTCCCTCCTACCAGTCCTTAGAATTGTGAATTCTATGATTTCATGATCACTTTCACCCAAGCAGCCTCCCACATTCAAATTCTCGACCAAGTCCTCCTTATTTGTTAAAATCAAATCCAGAACAGTTTCTCCCCTGGTGGCGTTTTCAACTTTTTGGAATAAAAAATTGTCTCCAATGCAGTCTAAGAACTTATTGGATAGTCTGTGCTCTGCTGTATTAGTGTCCCAGCATATATCTGGATAGTTAAAGTCCCCCATCACCACCAAATCCTGGGCTCCGGATGATTTTGTTAGTTGTTTAAAAAAAGCATCATCCACCTCTTCCACCTGGTTAGGTGGCCTGTAGTAGACTCCTAACAGGACATCACCCTTGTTTTTTACCGCTCTTAAACTAACCCACAGACTCTCAACACGTCCATCTCCTATGTCCATCTCCACCTCAGTCCAAGTGTGTACCTTTTTTATATATAAGGCAACACCTCCCCACTTTTTTCCCTGTCTATCTTTCCTAACCAGGCTGTAGCCTTCAATACCAACATTCCAATCATGTGTATTATCCCACCAAGTTTCTGTGATGCCAATGATATCATAGTTGTATTTATTTATTAGCACTTCCAGTTCTTCCTGCTTATTACCCATACTTCTTGCTTTGGTATATAGGCATCTTAGATATTGATTTGAACTTTCCCCCCATTTTTTTCCTGGCCCTCTTTTTACTCTGACATTGTTGCCCATGCTCCCTCCTACTTCCGACCCATCTCCCAGGTTTCCATGTTCTCCACTTACCTGCAGGCTTTGCTCCCCTGTCCTCGGCAAACCTAGTTTAAAGCCCTCCATACAGGGAGCTGTAGCAGAATAGGATTTGCTACCTAGAAGACAGAGAACCAAACTGGAAGGCTGCAGTTAGTGCTTAGCTGCCTTGTCTGTAGCCTTACTAAATGAACCAAAATAGTAATCTGCATCACAACAAAAAATAAATGAGGGAAGAGGTGCTGCCATTAAATATCATGAAAGTAATTAAGGAATTGGATACATGTGCAGTAGAGGAGGATGCAAAAGATGGTGTCATCTGCTTTGGGGAAATCTTAGGATAGGTGAGTGTTGACCAGAGATAATTGCTAAGGAGAAAAGACAGTAAGTGGAAAAGAGGGAAAATATTACTATTCCACAAAGAAGAGCAACATTAATGAGAAATTAAAACTCCCTCTCTCCTTTCTTGACAAAGGCAAAAAAGAATAAGCAATCAGATGTCAGGACTGCAGACATAGATCACTGAGTAGCTAAAATTTGTCTAAATCAGGATGATGAGTGAGACATTGAAGTGCAGGAATGAAGCCTATAAAAAGAGATTCAACAAGACAGGGTGGGGTGTTGCAATATGGATGAGAAACAATATTACGCCTGAAGATAGAAATAGCATAATATACAGGAGGTTAGGATTGATGTGAAAGACAAACTTGGTAAAAAATGAAGCTTACAAGCAAGAGGAGAAGGCAGGCTGAAGAATATTGATAGCAATAAGGAGATTCTTATCTCAACTTTCATTTTATCATTGCTCATTTGAGATAGCCCCTAAAATTTCTAATAGCTCTGATGTTGCAGAATAAACCAACCAAAATAAGATCCATGCCTTCTCACATTATTTGAATCTGAATAACTGTTGCTTACTGCCTATTGTTTAAACATTAATTTTAAACTTCAAATTCATTTTAAGAGGTGCACATTCTGACAGCCTTAGTGGAATCAGCTATGTAAATGTGAGAAATCAGCCTAAATCAAGTAGAACATTTAAAGTGAAGAAATGTTTTGTGTCTACATAGAAACCAACATACAAATAAAGAAAGATAATTCTTCAGAATGAAAGTGCAGAAGTAATGTGGGGGTTGAGAAAAAGTTCAGATATTAAAACAAAAGGATTGATGCTTTCCTATATCAAAAACAGAATTGTCAGGAGGCAGAGATGGAGACACGGGGAAGCAATATCATGCTGTAAACAGCAGTTGACAGCTTTTAAATACCCAGTAAAGATTTTAGAATCAGAGAGAAAAATGTATGTATCTTAAAAAGGCTGGGGAATGCAGGAGATAATCTCACATATTCACAGAGCCCAGAAGATGTTTCTGAAGTCTCATAGAAAGCACAAATTAACATATTGAAAAGGAATAAAGCTAAAGGATCTCTAGGATATTATAGGGCATTCAGCTGAACTTGGGCTTGAGAAAAGTTTTAGAAACTAGGTTAAGGTATCAAATGAGAGAACATCTAGCTAATGTTGTTTTAAGGATAAAGAAATCTTTATAACCTTGGAGTTTACATACATACCTAACAAAACTAGAAGGGACCTCAAAAGGTCATCAAGTCCGGTCCCATGCCCTCTTGGCAGGGCCAAGCACCCTCCCTGACAGATTTATTTATTAATCTATTTGGCTCAGACCCTTAAATGGCCTCCTCAAGGATTGAGTTTACAACATTGTGTTTACAAGGCCAATGCACAAACCTCCAGTTCTTGAAGTGTATTTCACTGAGGCTATGTCTACACTAGCCAAAAACTTTGAAATGGCCATGCAAATGCAAATGGCCATTTCAAAGTTTACTAATGAATCACTGAAATACATATTCAGTGCCTCATTAGCATGCGGGCGGCTGCGGCACTTCAAAATTGACGCGGCTCACTACTGCGCGGCTTGTCCAGACAGGGTTCTTTTTCGAAAGGACACTGGCTACTTCGAAGTCCCCTTATTCCCATCTGCTCATATTGACAGCCCCAAACATTCAGAAATCATGAGCCAGCTCCCTGAAAACTTAATCATTTGAAAATCCTGAAATTTTAAAAATAGAGGAAGAGAAGGTTAATAAGAACCTCAGATTTTCCAATCTGTAGGAGTCATATTTTCCAGTGTTTCACCAGAGCTATCAGGGACAGAAGGTTAAGAAAAGCTGACATTCTCAAGTAATTATTTGACTGTAGGAGCTGAGGTTTTAAGAAAAAAACACCTTATACTAGGAGACTTGCAGTAAAATTGCAAGAATTGGTAATACTGGGCACTGCTTAGACATGTAGTATGAGAAAAATCCTGCCCCAAAGAATTCAAAATCTAAATACCAAAGATGCAGAAAGAAAACAGTACTATTTCCAGTACACTGGGATCTGTTGTGATTACATAGACAGTAGTTTGTTCACAGTCTACACAGCCTGTCCCTTCAATAAGGGAGTAAGAAAATAGAGCTGATCCACAAGGCCTACTTACCTGAAATCACATGCCTTCGCAAAGGTGGTGGACAAGCATCTACACCTTCCACAGCCCCCACCACCATCACAGTTAAATCCTGGAGCAACAATTTAATATGCAACTCTAGTTGCAGCATCTTCTTTGAGCTGCAATAATTTTCTCATCAGCTACAGCTTCTGTCACACCTTGACCAATGGATTTTGGGACCTTCGTAGGAATGGAGACTGACTGCCACTCCAGCTGCTGCATATACTCTGATTTTGCCATATATATCTCTTCTGTTATGAATTCATCCTCCTTGGTCTCTGCCAGTCCCACACGTTCATTTTTGCTTTAACTCCTTCAAACTTTACTGCTGAATGGTGTCTGTCCAGATCTCACACAATTCTGGGCCATGATTATTTTGCTGGTTGTTGAAGTATATCAGGTTTACCAGCTATGCCTTTTTTAGCATTTAAGATGTTAGCTTCCCTTGACTACACAAGTCTCTGCTAGTTCTTTTCTAAATGAACAATTTATATGTAATTCTTCTAATCTTTTCTTCTTTGCAAAAACGGCAAGATGCTTTTTTTTCTATGCTACTTTTTTACAGTGGTTGTCACTCACTAGAATTTTATCCTTGTCACATGCATCCCACCACACTTCATTGATACTGTCATGGTTATAGGACTAGCTTCATCTCTGACCCCTCTTCTGTTCTCACTGTGTACGCATGATAAAGTAGCAGGCCTCTTGCCTTTATTTGTCCTGGAGTATCATCATGAGATTCTCCCATTTGTAGGCAAGACCCTGGGCTTTACCACCTGGGATTGCATACTAGACAGACCTGTCTGCATTCAGCCTCTGCAAATCTCTCCTTCGGGATCTCAATGCAGATGACCAGACAGCTTTCTCAACCCAAAGGGCTTGTCTACACTAGCCCCCTCCTTCGAAGGGGCATGCTAATAAGCCCAATCGGCGGAGGCTAATGAGGTGCTGCAGTGCATATATAGCAGCTCATTAGCATAATAACCACCACAGGAACTTCGAAGTTGCTAACTTTGAAGTTGGGAGTAACGGAACTTTGAAGTTGGGTAGATACTTCAAAGCACCCGTGGCTACCCTGTCTGTCAGCGCTTCGAAGTTAGCAACTTCAAAGTTCCCACAGTGACTGTTATGCTAATGAGGTGCTGCCTATGCATTGCATCACCTAATTAGCCTCCTCTGATTGTGCTGATTAGCATGCTCCCTTCAAAGGAAGAGGCTAATGTAGACAAGCCCAAAGAGTACAGGCTGAACCTATCTAGTTCAACAAGAAGTCCTGTGGCACTTTATAGACTAACAGATATTTTGGAGCATAAGCCCACAAAAGCTTATGCTCCAAAATACCTGTTAGTCTGTAAGGTGCCACAGGACTTCTTGTTGTTCTCAAAGATAGAGACTAACACACCTACCTCTCTGTTACCTATCTAGTCCAGCAACTTAGGGACCTGCCAGGCCATGGGAGGTCATTAATGTCTAGCACAGGGGTCAGCAGCATTTCTGAGGCAGAGTGCTGAAATTTCACCTCTGTGGACAGTCCGAGGGTAGTGGCAGAGGTCTTTTTAAATAGCCCCAGGAGCCCCAGGTGGTGGCCAGGCAGTGCAGGATTGGCAGAGGCTGGGAGCCCTTTAAATAGCAGCAATTTAAAGGGTTCCGGGCTTGTGGCTCCCAACCTTCATTGGTACTGCACTGCCTGGGGTTTCTGTGGCTATTTAAAAAGCCTGCTTCTTCCCGCCCCCACCACTGTGCAGGCAGTGGGATATAAATAGCATGCAGGCCAAACACAGCCTGCAGGCCAAATCCGAGTGTTAGGTGGGCTGGATCTGTCGCATGGGCTGTATCTCGAACACCTTCAGTGCAAGCAAATGTCATTGTACAGCTTTACCAATGAGTCTCACTATTGTCCAGCAAGTGCAAAAAAATAAAGTTCACCTGAAATAACTATACCTTTAGATAACTGCAAAATATTTAAGATATCTAAGACAGCATAGACTAAATGTCCAAAAACCCAACTAAGTTGTGCAAATTTCCCAAATTAGGGTTTGCATGCACATGTAGCTGTGCATATCTGTAAATTGCAACTGAAAAAATAAGCCATTGTAATATTTGGAACCCCACACAAGACTTTGCAAATAAGCACTTGCTCATTTGTGCATCCATTGAAAATATAGGCTCCAATCTGGCAAAAACTTATATCCATGCTTAACTTTATGCACTTTGAGTAGTCCCACTGAAGCTATAGGACTATTCACAGTGTTAAACAAGTTCTTAAGCCATTGCAGGATCACAGCCTCAGTCTTGTGTTTTTAAATGCAGTTACTATATAAGCATACAAATTGTACCTCTAAAAACTGGGATTCTCTAGTCAGGCAACATCTGTAGTCCTGTTAGGATCAAGGCAGTGGCAGGCCAGAAGGGCCAATGTCAGGGGCCCTCCTCTGGTCTGGCAAATCCCTTCTTTCAGGACCAGTCAGGTCCCAAGGGTTTTGGACCAGGGAGGTCCAACCTGTAGCAGCTTTTTCCTACATTTTTACAGCTGATTATAACTTTTATTGAATTGAATAAGGAGCTACATTGATTACCTGGCAATTTATATCACAAATGTTAATTAAAATGCTATTCCCAGGCTGAATGGTGGCTTATTGATGACTTGAAGTTTCTAAAACTGTTTTATTGGCTTTTACAGTTTTAAAAATGAAGTCTAGTTAATACAATTAATAAATGAGTTCTGAACATTTCCATGAAAATTCTAAAAATAGAGAAGGAAATGATGGCAAGATTCTGTTTCAGGAATATTATGTAGAGTCCTACGTTTAGGAGAATTTTATGACAAATATTAAAATAAAAATAATGTTGGCAGCCAAATAGAGAATTTCATTTTGGCAGAGATTCCTGTTTTGTATTAATTACAAAGATGAAATTATTCTACCTTGATCTGTACAAAAGTCCATTGCATTTTACTAGCTCAGATTTTTAAATAATCCTAAGCAGAGGGAAGGGTCCCTATCTCACTTCATTATAAGCTGTTGAGCTTCACTTGGAAATGTTGAAACTTCAATTTGAATAGTTCTGAATGGTTTGTTGCACTGTTTCTCGAAGAAGCAGGGGTAAGGGAGGGCGGCTCCCTCCTGCAGAAGGGGTGGGTCCAAGGGCTGAAAGGGTGGGGCTTGGGACCATCAGTCCTGGGCTCCCTCCCATGCTCCCTCAGAGCTGCACACACAGAAGCAACACAGTGCTCTGTGGGATTTCAGAGGGGCCTGCCAGAAAAAGTGCTGCGTTCTTTTAATTTCAGATCAAAAGAGCACATTTTGCATGTAGACGCTCCATGGGTTCTTTCAAAAAAGGCATGGGTTTTTTTTGAAAGAACTTGCTAGTGTAGATGCAGCCATAGAGTATAAGATTGAGGCCTTGAAAACTGAAGGAAACTCAAAGCAGATGTGGTAACTGACCAGATACGGAAGTGGAAACTCAGTGCTGAGCTGAGTTCCTATGATATGTAAAAAGTGCACTTTAAATATAAAATGATGTTGCAGCTGTAAAATAGGATATTAAACACAGAAGTGCTTTGAGGAATTCAGGTTCACGGGGAAAGAAGCAAACCTCATACGTACACTATCATGCTGGCCACCTAACTTATCAATCCTCGTCAGTATCCTCTTACAGAGAGGGAGGCATTTTGTTAACAGTGGCATTTATGATTAGTCACCTTGGTCCATTTTCATTTACTTCAGTAGATCATTAAATCATTAGTGAAAACTTAAAGACACTGATCTCTCAATATCACAACTGAAACAATACTGGTCTTTCCAAGAAACACCTTAAGTATAACAGCATTTAGCTGTATTAAATTATTTAAACTATTCAGAGGATACAGCTTTATAGTTAGGACTTAATAGGAAGTAGACTCCCTTGAATGTTTATCTGTTGAACTGTCACTCTTTGATAGCAACTGTTTCTCCCTCTCATTGGTGTTGGAATAGTGCGTAGCTTGATAATTGCAAGTCTTCCTTAGTTTACCAGATTGTGATTCAAGTTTGCTTTTTGTCTCTTTGTTTTCTCAATAGTGTAGTTAAGAGAGGCATTGGTGGGTGGCATTGTCCACATCTTTCCCACCATGGGCTTTGGGGAATGCTGAAAGCCCAGTCCCATCACAGTGCATCTCATCCTGGATTACTGTTTGCATCAGGACTTGCTCTGAGCTGGCCAAGATACCACCCCGGTGATCAGAGCTCACTTCACAGGAGCCTCCTCAATTGCTTTCCTGGCCCAGATGCCCATTCAAGAAATCTGCAGAATGGCTACCTGGTCTTCAGCCCACACATTTACCACTCACTATGGCATCAACCAACATGCCAGAGATGATGCAGCTTTCAGCAGAGTGGTGTTGGAATCAGCAGTTCCACTGGTCTGACCCCTCCTCTGGGGGACAGCATGGGAATGAACCCTGGAAGAGGAAAAGACCGTTAGTCACCTCATAACTGTTGCTCTTTGAGATAAGATGTTCACATCCATTGCAGTATCTTGCCTCTTTCCTCTCCGTTGAAATAGCCAGCAAGAAGGAACTGAAGCAGGGGAGAGGGTGCAACTTGGGTTGGCGGGGTTATATATAAAGTGTCATGAAGGCCCCTCTCTCCAGGGGGCTCCCCTACCAACCCAACAAGAGCTACTAAGAGAAAAAGCTTCCAATAATCATTCATGTTGTGCACACACACACACCCCTGATTGGAATGTATGTGAACAACACATCTCAAATAACAACTGTTATCAGAAGGTGAGTGACCATCCTTTTAGCTACTCCAAAGCCATTATTTTTCAAAAATGTTGTATGATATAGGAATAATTAATTATGATTTCTAGTAGCTTTTATTCCAAACCCATAATTGTTTCATCAGTATTGTGAAACAAGTTTACTTTTTAGTGGGAGCTTTTATTTATAGATAGAAAAATGTCAATTGACAATGTTTGTAAACAAAGTATAGTATATGTCATGCATAAGTTTGAAGTTCAGAATGTGGGCCTGAACCTACCAAACCGTTATTTACTTGAATGGTTCAGTTGACTTCATTGAGTCTACTCACCTAAATGAGAACTTCTCAAATTAGCCCCTCAAGAAAATTGTACTTTGGGACAAATTTCCAGTGAAGTCAGCATCTTGCATTAATACTAATAGGTAGAATTAAGAGCTATCACCTTTGTAATTAGTAATTAGTGTTGATTGCTCTTTTGATTTAGGATTTGCACATGAATCTTTAAATATCCTGTCCTGATACTATTTTATTCTCTCTCTCTCTCTGTCACATATGATACATTCTTGTGGGATGGATTTAATAGAAACTATCCACACAAACTCCAGATAGATTTTTAACATTTTACACTGTCTTCTGAGGTATGTTTCTTGATGTCACATTGGACCTGAAATGAGTTTGACCACTATGACCATCCTTGTCGAGAGACTAACTCTCAATCATCTAGCAGATAGCACAGAAAGAGGTGTACTTAACCAAATTGGATCTTTTTAACTTAACTGCTGATTATATCAGTATGGTCACATTGCAGTAAAGCATATGACTTATGGTGCTGCATCATCTTGCAGAGTATATTAACTATAGGTGACACCACCAGGTTTTGGAAAATGAAATTGTTAGTAGTAGTTGTGTAAAAATTATTTGTAAGAGAATAGTACTTAGAGAATCCAATCACAATCAAACTTCCATTGTGATAAATGCTGTACATGGTAAGAAACAGTCCTTGGTTTGTTTTATATTCTAAACAGCATAGAAAGGCAGAAATGGGAGAAAAAAAGAAGTATTATTAGCCCCATTTTACAGATGGACAACTGAGTCACAGAGTGGCTACACTAGGAACTAACTTCAAAGTTAACTTTGAAGTTAGGTGCCACTTTGAAGTAGCCTGCAGAGAGTCTACACATATTTTTGCTTACTTCAAAGTTAACTTTAAAGTAAGGGAGACCAACTTCAAAGTCCTTACTCCATTCCCGGGAATGGATTAGTGCCCTAATTCGAAATTTAACTTTGAAGTAGGGTGTGTGTAGATACTCAGCTTTGAAGTCTATTACTTCAAAGTTGTACTTGGAAGTAAGCAACCTGGAAGTTATTTTTATAGTGTAGACACAGCCAGAGAGTTTAAGTGACTTGCCCAATAAGGCATAGCTTCATAGACTTTAAGGCCAGAGGGGAACATTGTGATAATCTAGTCTGACCTGGTTAACAGTCTTCCCTGAATTACTTCCTGTTTCAGATTCAATAGCTATGGGTGAACTACTGCATACATTTTAGAAAAAACATCCAATTTTATTTTTCAAATGTCTAGTGATGGAGATGCCACTGCGTGGTTCTAGTGGTTAATTGTCTTTAAAATACATGCTGAATTTCTAGTTTGAATTTGTCTAACTTTGACTTCCAGTCATTTGATCTTATTAAACCATTAGAGAATCAAGGTGAGTGAGGAAATATCTCTTATTGGACTAACTTTGGATGTCAAAGATGACATGCTTTCCAACTTCTGTCAGGTCTGCTAGATTGAAATCCCTGTATTACCAAATTTTTGTTTCCCATGGAATTACTTAGAGCCTGTGTTCAAATCATTCCTGCAATGCAGCCTACATTGACTAAAGAGCCTGAGTTTCTACCTCAGGGTAGACTGGAAAGAATCAGGACACAAACCCCAAATTGACTTTGAATCTGTACTTAGAACCAATGAATTGTCAAGTGTATAGCCCTCAGATACTGTAATAATCTAACAATAGATCACAGGGAGGTCCCTTGGATCCAGTGGTCCCCAGCCATTTTATGCCCAAGATCACTTTCTGATCACTTTCATGATCTACCCCAGGAGTGAGCAAACTTTTTACGATGGACCCTACTTTGTGTCTCGCAATTAGCAGTCCCCCTTCCCCTCCAACCTCTGGACGGTCCTGGAAGCAAGCTATGGTCTCCTGGAAGTGATACGCTGTGTTCCATGAGCAATAGTGGTGACAGGGGAAAGGCTGTGGATATACCAGCTTTCTGAATGCCACATTCTCTTTTGAAAAGCTTAGCTTTTATTTTTAGTTCATTCAAAGAAAAAAAATGCTTAAATTTCTAGAAAAAATTGAATTTCCAGGAAAAAATTATAAATTTCCTTTTTTATCAGTTGGACCCACAGGATCATTTTTCTGACCCTGGCACTAAACAAAAAGAGGTTGATAGTAATTGTGCTAGTTTTGTACCTTACACTGCTTCTTACGGTAAGGGTTTCTCAGCAGCAATGAAACTATGTTCCTCTCTCTCTATGTCAAACTCTCAGAAGCTTCAAAGAAGCCCATCCCAGGGTGCCTCAAGGAATTACTTCTGAATACAACTTTTAAAGTAGAATTAGCATTTGAAATGCAAAGCCTCTGGTGGAGCTTGAGACCAGAATCAGTGCTTAGGAGATCTCACCACACTGCTGATGAGGGTCTTAACTTTTCCTTCTGGCCCTGCCTGGTGGCAGCAGAGAGTGAATAGCTTGCAGGGAATGATCCAGTCTGGCCTGGGAGCAAAGCTGTCCAGTCTGCATAGAATCTGATGCCTTCCTGCTTCCCAGACCACATTGTTCCCTACCCTCTCCTGCTGGCAGCTCCTAGCAGAGCCTTTTGTAAAGTGTGGGGCAGGCTGTGTTTAGTGGGAAGCTCAGATGGCTTCCCCTGAACACTCAGCTGCACTCACTTCCCTGCAGGAGGGTCATTAATCAAGCTGCTGTCCTGCAACATGGTCCTATCCTCCTCCCAGGAGAGACACCTGGCGTGAGCTGCTGCCCTAGGGAGTCAGGGGGGAGACCAGGAGACAGCTCCCTGCAGAGATGAACGTAACAGGAGCAGAGTGGCTGTAGGGAGGGTAATGGAGGCCTCAGGGTAGGGGGAGGGGCAGCCCTATTGTGCTGCACCCCCTTACAAAATTTCATGCACTCCCAACTTTGCACATCCCTAATCTATCCCATCCCTTCCCCAAGGTTCCACCCCACTCACTCCATCGCCCTTCTCCCCAGAGCCCATATGTTCTCTATGGCTAACAGGCTATGCACCTCAGGATCTTTTGTTTTATGCCTAGAGCACTTTGCCGTGCCCACAGTCCAAGAGGCACCAAGAGTTCCTTCTTGTTAGGGGTTTTCACATTCCTTTTTCCTTGCGCTCTGAGCTAAACTCAGGTGGTGGGAGGAAACCAGTTGTATAACTCATTTTCAAGTGGCAGAGAGGGAAGAACAACCAGTGACTTTTGTCCCCATTCAGCATCCCACAGTAGTTCAGCTGGTGTTGATGGACTTTTCCTGGTGGGAAGGATGCAATACTTTGTCTTGGAGATGAACACTTCACACTTGTTAATATCTCTCTCCTGTCTGTCAATTTACAGAGTCACAGAGGCTCACAAAACAACTACTCAAATATTATCATACAGTATGAGATACAGGGGTTTTAAATGAAGTTAGTGCATGCCGCAACTCATAAGCATTCAATAAACTCTAAACACACTTCTATAATTCTTGTACCTATTGTACTACTGCATTAGCACACAGATGGGCCAGACTGCTTCAAGCTATGTATTTGTCAACCTTCACTTGAAACATGGCAACTTTGACAAAAGTTGGCACCTGATCTGCTAGTGTCATAATCTTAACCTTCTGTGATAAATTAATAGCTACAGCTCATTGAATCAGATACTATCCACGTTTTCCAATTCTTTAACCATTCGTGTGATTCTTCTTTGAATAATCTACAGTTTTCACCATTCGTCTTGAAGTGTATACACTAGACCAGGACACAGTATTCATGTAGTTGTTGCTCCAGTGCCTAATGCGTCTGTCCACTTTCTTAACCACTACACCATCCTTCTACTGGAATCTGGTTTGCCCCAGGCACTCAAAACCTTTACTTCAAATCATCTTGAAGGAGAAAATACTGTTACAAACTTTCCTGTTGTTCACCGTGGCTACGTCTACACTAGGACACTACATCGAAGTCAGCTATTTCGAAGTAACAACATCGAAATAGGCTACTTCGACACGTATCATCCACACATCCTCCAGGGCTGTTGCCGTTGATGTTCAGTGTTGAAGTAGCGACAGGGAACGTCAAAAGGGGCTGCCCCAGAAGGAAAAGCAGAGTGTCCCCACACACAAGCACCCCCCCTTTGAAATAAGGGGCCAGGAAAGCCTGCGGATGGTGTCACAGGCTGGACTAGTCCTTCCAGGGAAACAGCAAGCCGCTCCTTTAAAGATCCCCTCCCAGAAACACCCGGCCTGCACAGCATGAGGTCTACAGGGCACGAGTCGCACTCTTGCAGACTGAGGCACAGCAGACATGGACCCTCAGCAGCAACAGCACCTGGAGGCTTCCAGGTTGTCACCCAGGGAGCAAGCACCCTGCAAGGTGCTGCATGGGAGGCCACCCAGCAGCTCCTAGCAGGGGAGCCCTCCCCATGGGCAGACAGGGACGCCTCTGACCACTGGGCTCCCCTGTTCTTCCCCTGCCGGGTGCTCCACCACCTCTGGAGCTACCCCACTAGCTCAGAATGGTGGGAGGAGCTGGTCATGGGGGAGTGGGATGACAACATGTGGCTGTGGAACTTCTGCATGGCTGGCAGAACTGTCTGGAGCTCTGCCAGTGGCTCACCACCACACTGAGGCACCAGGACACCAGGGTGCGGCGTGCCCTCCCCATGGAGAAGAGGGTCACAATAGCTGTCTGGAAGCTGGCCATTCCAGACAGCTACTGCTGTGTGGGACACCAGTTTGGAGTGGGAAAAGCCATGGTCGGGGCTGTCGTTATGGAGGTAAGGAGGCCTGGGCATGCACCTACTGGGGAGTGGGGGGCCAGGGAGGGGGCGAGGGGGCCATGGAGGGAGGGGCTGGGTGCGGGAGCCTGGGGGGAGCCTGTCAGGGTGGCCTCAGGGGGAGGGGTCTGGGGCACCCTGCACACCTTCATGAGTGCTTGTGTCCCCTGCCCACAGGTGGTCCGTGCACTCAATGCCTTGCTCCAGAGGGTCGTCCGAGTCAGGGACCTGCATGCAGCCATCACTGGATTTGCTGCCATGGGGTTCCTGAACTACTTGGGGGCCCTAGATGGGACCCACATGTCTATCCATGCCCCAGACCACAGCGGGGGAAGATACATAAACTGGAGTGGCTACCACTCCGTGGTCCTGCAGGCCATGGTGGACAACCGGAGCTGCTTCCAGGAGGTGTACATGGGCTGGCCCGGCTGTACACACGATGCCCATGTCTTCTGGAACTTGGGTCTGTGCTGCTGGCTGGAGGCGGTGACCTACATTCCCCAGAGGGAGATTCCTCTGGACGACACCACCATGCCCTTCTGCCTCTGCCTCATGGCCCTGCCGCTTTTTGGCCCCTTGTTTGGCTGCTGGGTGAGCCCTGAGTCCCCTCAGAGGGGGAGCCCTGGGGGCGCTCGGGGGGTTGGCTGGATGCCGTGGGTGCAGGATGGATCGTTTGGGGCCTCTAGAAAGCATGCAGGGCTAGCACGTGCATGTGCCACTGCCTGCACGCTCTCAGCTTCCTGCCACAGGAAATCCAGGTGCATGGTGCTTTAAGGACTGCTGCACACGGTGATCATAGAGCCCCACAGGGGCTGGACAGCATGTCTCAACCTCTCCGCTGATTGCCACCAGGTAGGAGCCCGCTATTTCAAAGTAGCGGGACACGGATCTTCTATACACGCCCTACTTCAACGTTAAACGTTGACATAGGGCACTATTCCCATCTTCATATACGAATAGCAATTTTGACATCTCACCGCCTAACATCAATTTCAACATCAAAGTAGTGCACGGTGCGTGTAGACGCGACGCATGCTATTTTGACGTTGTGCCGGCTAGTTCGACGTAGCTGGCTAGTGTAGCCATGACCCATATGTACTTAAATGCAAAACAGCAAAGCTTGTACCATTTAAATGAAAGCGGCATCAGTGAAGTCTCAGACCCAGAGGAGATTTGGCTTAGGAAACACCATCCATGGCAAGTTAATTTCTGGTGCACATACACTGAAGTCAATGGAGTTATATCAAGGAGGATTATATGGTCCTAAGTGCTTATTATCTAAAGTGTGGTTGGGCTGTAAATTAGGCAGGATAGGTCATAGGAACAGTTATTTGCATGAGATTTCTGGTACTACTTGCTTCCAGCAAGATGCCAGTTACTGTGGGACATATCTTAATGGAGCTGTGCTGATTAACATCTGCCTTAGCCAAAAGTATTAAATTAAATGGAGCAGAAACCATAGAATAAACTGAAATTACTAGAGAGACAAGGTGAGAGAGGTAATAGCTTTTATTGGATCAACTTCTGTTGGTGAGAAAGACAAGATTTTGAGCACTGTGTAAACTTAGAAACATGTTTTTCTCACCAGCAGAAGTTGGTCCAATAAAAGATCTTATCTCACCCACCTTATGTCTTTAATATCCTGGGAACAACACAGCTAAAACAACATTGCATAGAAATTAAAATAAGAATGTTCAGAGTTCAGGAAAGGTCCACTGCGGATTCATGTGTATTTCTGGAAAGCTTTCAGTTAGTTCTTACTATGTCCAGCTCTATTTCCGTATCTCTTCATTCATATGGATTTAGTATGTAGCATATCCTGAGCCCTGTTGGATCAGCGTCATCTAAAACATCAAATGACAATTGGGTATTATTAAACAAGTATCCAGTTCTGTAAACAGACACTAATGCACATAGTGCTCGCTGCAGCCTGTAGACCCTTATCTGACTTCCTGTAAACTCACTGGCAAAATTCCTGGTGATATTAGTAGTGCAGATGTAACCACCCACAGATGGACTCAAACCTGCGACCTCTGGAGCTTAATGCAGGAACCTCCACCTTTTGAGTAAAAAGCCAGCTGGCTCACAACTAAGGCTATAAAGGAGACTCACTCACTCTTTCTCTGTTGGGGTCTAGGTGCCACACAGTAGGTGTGTGGGTTACATGACCTTAAACCCATTGTCCCATTAAGTTGCTGGACCTTTTTATAGCACCAAGAGCTACTCCCAGTATCAAGTGGTTGCAGGATGGAACTCTCTAACAATACTAATACTGACATTAATGTACTTTCCCATCACATCTGTGACATGGGAAAAACAGGGAAAAGTAGAATAGGACCTAACATATGACAAACAAAACAGATACACTGCAAAGTTAGAAACTGGCCCCAACAAAAACCCTAGATCCTAACAATCACCATTTTTTAAACAATCTGGATCCAAATTTTGTGGCTTGAACCCATTCCCTGCTTTAAAAAATTAAAAAAAAAAAAGAAAACAAAAAGAAAACTCTTCATTTCACTGCAGTCTGACTGAGCCTTATTTCCTGGGAAGAATTGTTCAGCTCTTTACAATGCATGGCAGCAATTAATGTGGGCTTTTTAGAAACTACTTACTCTGCAGTGGAAGGCGAGGGAGGGGAATGAACACTTACCATGGCAACAAAAGCAACATCCAGTACTGTATGTCCTCAGAAAAATAGAGTGTTTATAAAGAACTATGTTTGCCTTATGAACTATACTTTGGGTCCTTTGCAAGAGGCATACATGTGCCTGGTTTTATAACATTAATATTTACTAAAGAATTTTATGACAAAGTGGGAGGAGGAAACAAAATCTTGCTCAGCACGCTGAATAATTTCTAATGCTTATTTTTGAACTAGGCTAATTATATTTGATTTACATTGTGCTATTAATAGCATATGTAAAGCCAAAGGGCCACTGTCTTAATCTGTTTGTGCTATTCAGCTTTCATAAAGGAGCCATATGCGGTGACAAATCACCAGCAGGCAGTTCCCCTGCTATAGGGCAATCCCCTGATGACCTTTCTATGCCACTACCTGGCCTTGTAACTGTACCCAGCACTGACGTGAGGAGGAGTAATTGCAGAGCTCCACATAACGATGGCAATCCTGCTCAGTCTTAGATCTGAGATAGCTTCCACAGCTATTGTGCCCCCTCACCTGCATGATAGTGCTGGGTGGCAAATTTGCATATATAAAATCCTAGTGGACTACCCCCATTACCTAGCTGCTGCCATTCTCCGAAGACATAGCTGTGGGCCCAGGAAATGCTGCTGTCATCTGAGACTGGGATGGGCAGCACTGGACTTGAATGCATAATGGCTACAGCAAAAAGATGTGAAATTAGTCAGGCGACACCTGCAAATGTAGGTGTTTTCTTTGGGAGGGAGGCAGATCTTTGTGTGAGACGTGTTGTTTTACACCTGCTTGTGTGCAGCAGGTTGTTTTCAGCCATCATATCCCTTCAGGCAGTTTTAAGAATTATGGAATATTGTCAAAATTTTGAGAGTTATACAAGCCAACACATGTTTTAGATGTAAAGGTATGGCTAAGCCAGCCATTAAGGACACAGGCAGCTGTATTTACAGGCATGCTGACTTCTGCCCTAAAATGGTTGCACAATATTCTGCTGGAATAAATACCTGTGTTACCACTGAGGTTCACAGACCATTTGCCTCTGCTCCCCAAGATGTTCCTGTTAGCTTCTGGATAAAAGCTGTGCATGAGGAGATCTTTTTCTTTGTGATCTAGATGTGATTGTTATGATAGATATAATGGTCCAACTGGACTCCTAAATAAGTGACAACTGGCTAGAATGGAAGTGCATGTTCCTCAACACAAACTGGAAAGGGTTGATTGGCTAAGTAATTCTTCAGATGGAATATTGTGGCCGCACTATTAGACTCATTTAGTGTAAGTCTTCACTGATAAAGGTGAGAAACTAGAGCACTCTTGTCCTGGCTGAGTGACCCACTGATGTTGTGTAGATTGTTACCCACGTCAGCCAGACATATGTCATCCATATTTACACTTAGCCTAGTTGTTGGTAGGTTTCACTTGTGAGTTTTGAAAAAGAGAGGAGCTAGATTAGATGGATCCTTGTAACAGTCCATTGCAGAGATGTCCGAGCTGGCCCTATGCGGCCCAGCTGATGGATGGGGCCCAAAGGAGCACACTAACAGTGGGTCCCGCCAGTGGGCAGAGAACGCGACAGTCAATTGGAGTGTGTGGTCCACAAGACACAGGGCCTAAGGCAACTGCCTTGCTCACTTTGCCCGAAGACCAGTCCTTCTGGTTGACTTTGCACTTGGCCATATGAAACACTGGGTCATTTTCATTTCTGTGATGAACTGCATCATCAACTTACAAGAAATAGTCTGTGAGAACTGGGGGGTGAGTCCTCTGCTAGACAGCATCATATGCATCAGACAGATCCACCAGATCCAACTTTCTTGCCTAGCTCAAAAACATATTTGATGGCCTATGTTAGGTGATTCAGCCAACATCTGGGCGTAGGTGAAATAGGAACTGTCTTGATATGGATATTATCTGTGCTTGCAAACTTTCCTGTTTCCAAAAGCTTTATGGTCTGCTCCAGCTCTTTGAAAAATGTGTGAGCTTTCCACCTTTCTGTAATCTCAGCGTTGACCATACAGCTGAAAGACTCATCCAACTTGTGTGTAAACCATTAGCCTAGGAGTGGGGAAACTTTTTGGTCCAAGAGCTGAATCAGGGTATGGATATTGTATGTAGTAAAATGAATGCTCATGAAATTGAGGTAGGAGTGCAGGAGGTCTGGGGGTGTGAGCTCTGGGGTGAGGCCAGAATTGAGTAGTTCAGGGTGCAAGAGTGTGGTCTGGGCTGGAACTGAAGGGTTTGGAGGATGTGTAGGGAATCAGGGCTGAGGCAGTGGGCTTGGGTGTGGGTGGGTGAGGACCCCAGCTAGACAATGCAGGCTGTGGAATAGGGCTGGAGACAAAGGTTTTGAGTAGGAGCACACTCCAAGCTGGAGCCAAGGGGTTTGGAGGGCGGGAGGTGACCAGAGCTGGGGAAGTGGGTTGAGGCAGGGGGTGGGCTCAGGGATGCAAGCTCCAGGCTGTGCATATCTCTTCAAGCATCTCCCAGAAGCAACAGCAGGTCCCTCTTCCAACCAGCCCCTACTGTGAGGCAGCTCTGTGCTCTGTCACCACCATCCACAGATGCTGCCACTGCAGCTCCCATTGGCCATAGTTCCCAGCCCATGGAAGCTGTGGGAGCAGTTCTTGGAGTGGGGGCAGTGTGTGGAGCCCTCTGGCTGCCCTGACACACACATAGGAGCTGACATGGGGTGATATGCTGTTGCTTCTGGCAGTCACAGGTAGTCACTACATGCACAGAAGGGGGCAAGCCCCAGAGTTTGCTCTGCAATGGGAGCTTGAGGGCTGGATTAAAATGGCTGGTGGGACAGCTGTACTCCACAGGCGAGTCTGCCAACCCCTGCTTGCCACTAGTTAGGATGCAACAGTGTTTGTGTTGACTGGAAAATCCTTTTGCCAAGTCTGGAATCTTCTGAAAGTCTTTTCATTGTCTGGCAGGCTCTTCGTCTTGAATGACTCAAGTTCATCATTGTGACTCTTTCTCCATAGATCTTGCCCGGTTTGATCTAGCAATTGAATGAATTCATTTCTCTGATTGATAGCCTCTTTTTCATTACCAGAAGGTTTAGATTCCTGGTATAGCTTAATTACTTCTGACAACTACCTTGGGCTTTTATTAGCAATAGCCTTTAGGGGTGAATTTCTTAGCAGCTGCATGGCCGAATTCACACAAAATTTGGTAGGAGTTATTTATTTATGGACCTGTCAAGCAGAACTAGCCTCTTCACTGATAGATATATCTAATTCAGCTTGAAAGATCTCCCATCAAATTTTCTGAAAATTCCACCAGATCTCCTGAAAGCTGTTTGTTTGGTATGTGCAGACCAGTTATAATCAAAGATGGCTGATAATGAGATTTTGGGAAGCTTCAAATACCTTCTGCACTGACCACTGTCAGCAGTTGCCCAGAAAATGAAAAGGTGAGGTTGAATGAAGAACCCGTTGCCCATCTGTGACTGTGAAAATTTGGCATTTGATTTGAGCTGTAGAGAAGTTGTATGTTAGTGACTAATCTCCACTCTATTTCTCCGTCTGCACTGTTGTCAGGGTATTCCCAATTGACATGGTGGTAAATGAAATTGCTACAGTGGATGGAAACATCTAGAAATATGGACAGAGTTGGGAATCCCATTTATCTAATGGAAAGTTATTAACATAGATAAGAGGAACCTGATTCATCTTTATTGCCTTTCATTCTGTTATGTCATTTGGAGGAATGTTGATATATTTACAAAAGCCTGCCTTCCTGTAATGTGAGCTGCATCCCATACCGCTTGCAATGCTCATGAGCCATGACAGTATAGCCTGGAACTGAAAGTTGCACATTGGTGGTAAAGTATGTCTCTTGAAACAAGGCTATGCATGCCTCTATGCTTGTAGCTAGGTTGAGGATATCAACAGGCAATATCCCTCAGTATTGAAATATAGCATTTTGAAGAGGCCCCAGTGCGAGGTTTGTGGCCTTGGGCCTGCAAGAGACCCCATTGGAGGATGGCTGTTTTGGGCTGATTGACATTTGGAATGCAAGTCTGTTCCCCAGTTTGTCTGTTAATTTTTCTTTATGAGGCAGGCCAGTGTCATCAAGAAAAAGTTGTAGACTTATCCCCAAGACATTTCCTGACATGGCTTAGCCCCAATGTCCACAGTAGGAGCTTAAGGGCAGTGAGCCAGATGGCCAAATATGTGGTGTAAGAGTTCACAGTTAGAGGGTTGGAGGATGGACTCCAACACCTCTCTACCCTGGGTAATGCAGGAGTTATCTAGTAATTGACTTGTGAGGCATGCAAAAAGTCTTTGCCCCAGTTTCAGCCTAATGTGTTCATTTCCCAAATTTCTCTGCATGGCCTGTTTTCATCCACAGCTTCAGAGTGGTAGAACATACTTGTTCCACTTGTATTCAGGGATTGTGGCAGTCCTACACAAGCCAAAGTATTTGACTCTAACAACCCAATCCAATGTCCATTGAAGTAAATGGAGAGACTCCCTCTGATTTAAATGGGCCAAGTTCTTGCAGGAGCTATTTACTAGTGAAAGAGAAGATGATGACTTATCTGGCACTTTGGTCTACTTGAGTAACCTTTCAGTACATCAATCTTTTCTTTTTAGATGCTGGAATATGTGAACTACCATATAATCTCATAATCTGGTCAGGAAATGCAATCACAGAAATAAGGGTTTGCCTATTCTGTGCATTAGTTCCCACTGGGAGACTATAAATTATAGTGCATGCTAGAGTATCACTCTCTAACTTGCCTCCTAGACACTACTGGCACAAACTAAAAGTTCCCTCATACATGTTAATGGAGTACTGTTTGAAAAGGAATTTGAAATACATTCTAAAAACTGGAAGTGGGAAGAAATGTTGAGGCTGCTTTTCAGATTTTTTTTCTTTAATCACAACACACACACATCATATGCGCATCTAAAATTATAGAAAACTTCAGGAAAAAGATGCAAAGTAAGCCATAATTTATTTTACAATCTTATTGATATAGCAGTATAGAATAAATTTCATTATTTTCAATAATAAAATCTGATAAATTATAATTGTCCTCATATAACTTTATTTCAGTTTAAATAAGTACAAGTAAACCGAATCTAAGCATTGAAGTCCCATTATATTACCAGCAAAGCCATTGAATCTCAGCAGCATTATATGATCAGTTCAACAGGAACTCAGTCAGCCACCTACAAAAACTCCTTTCTCCCTTTTATCTCCTAGCATGCATTCCACTCCCTCCAAAAACCTTACGAAACAAATGTATTTTACAGTGTGCTGAGAAAGAAATGAAATTTGAACTACAGCAGACTAAGATTCAAAGCAAATTCCAGAGTCTGAGTTCTCACAGAGAACAAGCACCCTACCAGTACACTCCAATTTATGAATTAGATCCAGCTCAAGCATCCCTGCTGACTGCATCTATGTCAGGATGATGCAGGGAGAGAGGCAGATCTTCAATGTTTTCTTTTTGTTATGTCATCAGTATAATAAAATACCTTGTGGTATGAAAAAAAAGGCAGGGGAAGAGTTAATGTGTGACTTCTGTGTGATTTAAATCTCATCCACAGAGGTCTGCTTCTATATTTCTTCTTCACTCAAAACTGTTGTAAAATTGGGTCCTAGTTATCTAGGGTATTTTTTTCTTCATTTCATGTCCTTGATTATTTTTTAAGGTAAAATCAGTGTCCAAGATGAAAAGTAATATATTTCAAAAAAATATTTTGTACAGGAAATTACCTCCATGTATATTTAATCACTGATCAATGGACCTTCTTCAAATTTCTACAGTTCCTGCTGCCCCCAAATAAACACCCTAAACAACCATTAGAATAACAAAAACCCACTACTTTTGGAGGAGGAACAAGCCTGAGACATTCTGTGCCAAATGGTAGTTGCTGTGGAAAATTATAAGATGCTGAAAATAGGTTTGCAGAATGAAAATATTACAATAATAAAAATTAATGCATAACTAAATGCTGGTAAGAATGAACAAAAATTATAAAGCTTCATATGGACAATGCAGAGTACAGGAAACTATGCAACCGAGTGCGCACACAACAAATAAAGAGTAATCTGTAGTGATAAAGAATTAATTGCAGGAAGAAACTGAACAGAGGACCTCTTCCTCTGAAGCAGCAGAGCTATCTATGAAGACACAGGAGATTGTTTTCTGTTGTTAGGAACTCTACAATATGTGGGGCCTAAAAGTAGCAGTCTCTTTCACAAGGTACACATAGTTGTAGTTTTTTCAGTTGATGTCCCTTCCAGTAGCCTGATCTATTCATTTAAGCTGTGTCTACACTAGCCCCTTCCTTAATGAGCTAGGTCAGAAGATGCTAATAAGGCACTTACATGAATATGCATTGCCTCGTTAGCATAATAGCAGCTGCGGCAATTTGAAAGTGCCCTTTCAAATTGCATGCTGCCCGTGTAGATGGGGGCCTTTCAAAAGGAACCCCCGTAGTCTTCGAAAGCCCCTTCTTCCTAACATCAGATAGGAAGAAGTGGCTTTTGAAGACTGGGGGGCCATTATGCTAATGAGGCACTGCATATTCATGGCAGCACCTCATTAGTATCTTCAGACTTTGCTCATTACCGTGCCCCTTCTGACACAGCTTTAATGTCAGTAAAAAGATTACAAATGAATGTAGAGAACTTTGGATCTGGACCCAAGTACCAGCTGCTCTTAGCACTGGTTACCTTTTACAACTTAAAATCAGTTGAGCCTTGCTATTTAATTGGGACCTGCGAAGCAGAAAATAAGTTTGTGCCCTTTCATGCTTCTATAACATGTTTTTTACTAAGATAGGCTGTGATTTTCTGTGTTTTACTTTATGCAGAAATGTCTTATTTTGTCTGTTTTTGCTGGAGGAACCTTATATGACTCAGAGTCAGAAAGGGATAGTGAATGACTCAGCCCTATGGATTGCTAAGCCTAAATTTCTCCTTTAGTTATCAGGAGAGGATCACACTGGTTGAAATTCAACAGAGCACTTTTCACACCCTCACGAGAAGTCCTACTGAAGGAACAGAGACAGTTATGGTGAGTGAGGTGAGCAAGGTTGTACACATTCTCTAAGGCTTAAATAGATTCATACATTCCATAGACCTCATGGTCAGAAGGGACCATTGCAATCATCTAGTCTGAACTCCTGCATCTAGTCTGAACTCCTGCCACAGAACCTCACCCACTCGTGAGGACCAGCTTGGCTTAACAGAGGAATCTTTGGTGAGCTTAAACACAAAAAGAAAGGTTACAAGAAGTGAGAACTTAGATAGCTGATTAGGGAGAAGTATAAAAATATTGTTTGAGTGTGTGGTGGTGTAATCAGGAAGGCCAAAGCATAACTGGAGTTGCAGACAGCACGGGATGGAAAGCATAAAAAGAAGGATTTCTATAACTACATTAGAACCAAGAAAAAAGTCAGGGAAGTTGTGGGACTTTTACTGAAGGGAGAAGGCAGCCTCGTAACAGGTGATGTGGAAAAAGCTGAAGTATTCATTGCTTTTTTTTTTTTTTGCCTCTGTCTTCACTGATATGGTTGGGTCCCAGACTGCTGCAGTATAGGGAACAGGTGAACAGCCTCAGTAGTGAAAGAGAAGGTTAGGACTATTTAAAAAAGCTGAACATTCCCAAGTCTGTGGAGCCAGATCTAATGCATCTGAGGATGCGGAGAGAGTTGACTGTGATTGCAGAGACATTGGCCATTATCTTTGAAAACATATATTGATTCAGGGAAGTCCCAGAGGACTGGAAAAAGGGAAATGTAGTGCCCATCTTTTAAAAAGGGAAGAAGGAGAGGCTGGGAATCTTCAGGTCAGTTGGCTTCACATCATTTCACGGAAATATTATGGATCAGGTCCTCAAGGAATCCATTATGAAACATATGGAGAAAAGGAACGTGATCAGGAACAGTGAACATGGATTCACCAAGGGCAGGTCAGGCCACCAACTTATTTGCCGTCTCTGATGACATAACTGACTCTGTGGATACAGGGAAAGTGGTCGACGTGATCACCTGCCAAGCAATACCTGTATAATCTCTCCACATTTCTCTGTTTGTCCACTTTCCTATTCCATACTTTGCTCTGCGCTTCTTACTGTCTCTCTTTTTGTATTTTCTGTCTTTTCCCTGTCTTCATACTAATACTGTTATTTAAACCTCAGATACCCCTTCAAGTAACCCAACAAACAGAAAACACAGAGACAAATGGTATGGTGTTATGCATTTGGTAAATATGAGTTATATTTTTCTTATCAACCTGGCAATCTTTATCCTTCCAGTATGTGAATGTTAAGGGGTTTCTTGTGTATGGATGACAATGGTTAATATATTTATAATCATTAGTTTCTAAGTATGAACCAGATTTTCACTTAATGGCATTGCTCCATTGAAGTCAATGGTGTCAGTTGGTTAATAGCAGCTGAGGATCTGTCCCTATCTGTGAAACTGAGAGATTGGGGATTTAAAAAACAATAAACGGTAGCATGGGTAGGTGGAACGTGAACTTCTTCAGTGCCACAATGTGCAAAGAAATTACTCTATACAGTGTTTTGTTGATTGACTGTCATATTAGTTAACACTTCCCTGCAACAGGAAAGGGGAATGGATTTGTAAACGTCTGTCTGCCTTGTTTCAAAATATTTAAGTAAATATGCCTGGTAGTTTAGAAAATCGAGTCAAACATGTGAGGTTATATGTCTAGGCAGACAGAGGCAATGACCTGCCAGAGAATCATACATTTCTCCTGCAAACAGTTGGATCTGCATTAGTATAAATTCCTTTTGTTTGACATTTCATCTAGCAGATAATGAGTTTCTTTGACTAAGGGAAAACATAGTTTACTGACTGGTAGCAAAAGGACAAATGGAGTACTAAAAGAAAAAATAAGTTGGCATTTGAAAAAAAAAGGAAACAGATTGAACTGTAGCATGTTTCTATGACTACCAAAGTTCCTTAACACAACAGATAAAAAAGCAAACAGATTGCTGACTATTACAATTCAGGATTTGAGTAAAACATTCCCCTGTTTCTTAGCTCTAGGTATCTTATAGATGACAAAATTAATTCCTGAGAACATAGCTGTGTATAATCTTGTGTAAGACCTCAGTGATGTAGTAATATGGAATGCAGGGAAGCCTTCTCAAAAATGATTTGACCCATAGTACTATGCAGATGCAGTTTCTTGGTTTTCTAACAACTGAGAGAGACAACAGAGCAGAAAACATCATTTCAATTGGGGCAAATACAATAAATAGTCCCAGAAGACATGTTGAAACTTCACCACTTGATTAAACTGAAACCAAACATGAGAATACATTACGACTATAAATAAACAGGTAAGTGTAGTAAAATAAGAAAAACAATTTCCTTTTCTTCAATTCTTGTTATTTTTAAATTGAGCATAATCACGACTACTTGATTATACCTTTATAACAGTAATTAACCATGACTAGGAGTCTCTGGAGTACTATATAGCCTGCTTATTTTTGTATGTAGGCTTATGTTTAAATCTGTTGTGCGTTCCTGGTGGAGGACAAAAGATGCTGCTGGAGCCTTACAGCATTTATTGAAATGTTTTGTGTATCAAACAAGAGAATGAGAAAAGGAGGGCTTTCAGGATTACTCTGGGTTTTTTTAGTTAAAATTGAATATTTCCAGCGGGAAAATTATTTTAAAAATATTTGACTTGTTAAAAACTTGACTGAACTAGTAACTGAAATATTCTTGTGATTGAAGTGTCACTAAAATTTTATGCAAATATTTGGTTAGCCATGCCCACTATGTTCAGAAACAACATGTGCATGTCATGGCTTCTGAGTGTTAGTGAAGGCACCCTGTATGACAATAGAACCTACCTTCAGCTGTACACAAAAATAGTTACATCCTTTTACAGCAGGGAAGGAATCTGCCTTTTCCTATAAACACCTCAATCTGTGGTTTACTAAGAGATAGTCATAAAAAGAGGAGTTGAAGGGGCTGCCATTCGTCAATGGGAGAACGTCCAACAATCAGCACAGAAAATCTGTGATGAAGTGTTCCAAGATGCATGGCTAAGTTTGGTTTAGGTTGGTTACTATCAGTTTGAAAGGGAGGACTTAATATAGATGGTGTGGAAGGGCCTTTTCTTATCAACTAACAAAGAGGAAAGTGCCTTTGTCTTTTATACCTTGATAATATGGACCTCATAAGCATAATTTCTTGCCTTTTTAATAACTCCTGTGTATGATAAGCCTAGATTAAAAAAAAGTTGTTGTAGATCTTGCTCCACCAATATTGACCTTTGATTGTTTGGTTAGTTTCACCCAAATAGGGTGAAAACTAGGAAGAAGAATGGTTTTGTGTCATTATTCTTGTTTAAAGTCTTGAAAAGCTTAGAGAGGTGTTGATTGTCTGTGTGATTATGTTTAGAGAGTTTTTTTTTTTTTAGGATTCAGAACAAATGTACAATTCCCAGGAGAAAAGTAGTAAAAGAAGCAAAAACAGAGAAAACCACATGTACACTCCTGAGACCGTAGGGTAAGACACAAGCACAATATTTTCGGAAACCTTTCAGGCCTGCTTTGTTCAGCAAAAACAAGCAAAACTGAACACAAGCCCAATTTGGAATTTTTTTTAATGAAGGCCATCTTTCAAAAAAAATTATGCTCCATTAAGAGTAACATAATGATGATCACCGCTCATGAGAGCTGACCATAAGCGTATTTATAGTAAAATAGCACAATTTCCATATTTCTCTGATAGTATTTTGTAGTTTTATTTTAAGACATCTCATATTCTTTTGCATCCCACTTGTGAAATGAGAATAAAAAGCGTAATTGTATTGCCCTGTATTGACAATAAACAGAACCCCATGTGTACCATGGCCCTGTAGCTGTAGAATTTCTTACAGAATTCAAAACTTGCTGCAGAATTGTGCTGCACCAATTAACTTCTCATTTAATTTATTTTTTAATTTTAATTTCTAGGTTTGTAGAATTAAATGGGAATGGAAAGTAAACTAATGTATTTCTCCTTGGCTGGGTCTGCAGACATCTAAAACAATATCTCTGAGGTGTTAATCCTGAAGTCTACTACTATCCAATGTTAAGCTCATCATTAACTCTTTCACTGCTGGATAGAGAGAGTCTATATACCAAGATAACATGCATAATATACAATACCAAGGATTAAATCCTGGCTGTGTAGAAATCACTGTTGGTCTGACCATTGATTCTAACAGAGTCAAGGTCTCATCTAAGTATCCTTCCATGCTTTCTAAGGGACCAAAAGCTCTAGCTCTCTAATCTTCTAGTTTCTTCCTGAAAACTTCTCCTATTTAGTGATTCTCAGTGTAGTTTTCTGCATCACATTATAAATTATAAATTTAGGGACAACAAAAAATACATACCAATAGCAGAGAGATTAGCACAAGGATTACATGCTGTGTTGAATATTTTAATATGTTTTTATTTTAATATTTTTCACACATAGTCCAATGAAACTAGATCTAGTTTTAATTTATTTGCACTGTTGCAGAATCTTTAGTCTTCTGCAATGCAGAGATTGGTGCAGAATTAATGGAAAGCTTTTCATAGAATTCTTGTTACAAGGGCCAATCTTTGTATTACAATAGCATATAAAATTCTGGTCTTCTTTTTAAACAGCCTAAGAAACTGATAAGCCATAAGACTTGATACTGCTCAGTTACACAGATGCAAATCAGGGATAACTCCACTTAAATTAGTTATGCCACACTTGTTCGGAAATATTGTACATATGAATAGAATTAGTGTCACACTACTTAAGCAATGGACACATGTATGTGCATGTGAAAGGATGTTGTCTTACTGTAACATTTTGACCTATTTGTTGCAGACTTCAAGCTTCTCTAGTGGTTATATCCATCTTATAGACTCTTTTGAAAATGGTTTTATGATTACTATGTAAAATTTGTCTTGATGTAACCTTAGGCACCAAATAACCAAGTGGGTAGGGGTATGTTTCCCCCATGGGGCCTGCAAGAGCTGAAATAGGCCAGGTGGGCACAATCAGCTAATACAGGCAGCAAACGGGAGCTTTTAGCAGGATGTAGCTAATCAAAGACAAGCTTACCTTGAGGGATCGGAAAGGATTGTACAAAAGACAGGAAACTGAAAACAGGGGGGGTGGCAGGGAGGAAGTCTACAATCCTCCTTCTCTGAGGTAAAATAGAAGAATCCTGGTAGAAAGGAGTCCAAGGGGGAGAGTGATAAGATGGTGTTGATATACATATTGCTTGTTCACTACAGGGCTGTGGCCTGGAACCCAGAGTAGATGGCAGGCCTGTGTTCCCCAACCTGCTGCCCTAGCCTAGAGTCCCCTCTTCAAACCCTCATCCTGAGCCCCACCCCAGATTCTGCATTTCCAACCCCGGCCCCAGCCCAGAGCCCCTTCCCACACCCTGAACCCCCTATCCCCAGCTTCAACCCAGTGAAACTGAATGAGGGTAGGGAAGAGCAAGCCACCAAGAGAGGGACAATGTAGTAAGTGTGAGCTTGGGGTCTCAGGGAAGGAGTGAGACTAGAATGCTTGGTATTTTATATTTAGAAGATTGGGAACCCTACATAACACAGATGGCTATAAACCCATGGAAATATCCCAGTAAAGTTAGTAAAAGCTATTTGCACCCTTTTTAATTCAACATGCAGAATATGTTTCAGAAAGGATCAGTAAAGATTGAAACATTCTTCCACTGGGTTCTAAAACTTCGTTGAGAAACATAGCAATCAGAAATGTGGGAACTGAAGAGACCTTCATAGGTCATCTAGTCCAGTGCAATTAGGCAAGGATAAATACTCTGTAGAGAGTCCCTGAAAGGTGTTTGTCTAACCAGTTCTTAAAGATCTCCAATGAAAGAGATTCCTCAATCTCCCTAGGTAATTTGTTAATTTCCCTTAGAGTTAAAATTTTTTTTCTAATGTCTAAGCTACATCTCCCTTCCTGAAACTTAGGCCTACTACTTCTTGTGCAGTCTTCAGTGGTTAAGGAGAACAGTTTATCCTCCTTTTCTTTATGACAGCCTTTTACAAGGGAAGAGTGATAAAAGGATTCATTTACTCTGCAGATTGAGGGAGGAAACTGTAGCTATCTTCAGATATATGCAAGTCATCATTTCTAGATCTTTAATCATTTTTGTTGCTGCCCTCTGACTTTTTTTCTAATTTTTCGCATCATTCCTGAAGTGTGGTGCCTAGAACTGGACACAGCAATCCAGTGTTTAGAATAATAACAGCTTTCCCCTACCCACAGCAGTGCTACACTGTAATTTATCTTCAGTTTGTAATCTACTGTGACCCCCAGATCCCTTTCTGCAGTAGTGCTCCCTAAGTAGTCCTTTTCCATTTTGTATATGTGCCACTGGTTATTCCAAAAGAAACAATCAGTTTCACGCAGACAAAATGGGAGATGACTACCCAGGAGGAGGGCATACTGAGAAAGAGATCTGGGGGTCACAGTGGATTACAAGCTAAAGATGAGTTAACAGTGTAACATTGCTGGGAGTGGGGGAAAGATTAAAATTCTGGGATCCATTAGCAGGCATGTTGTAAGCAGGACATGAGAACTAATTTTTCTGCTCTATTCCATGTGGCTTAGGCCTCTGCTGGAATATCATGTCTCCAGTTGTCTATTTCTTTCCTGAAATGTGGCACCCAGAACTGGAAACTCCAGAGAAGATTGACAAAAATGATTAAGGCTAGAAAACATGACTTCTAAGGGAAGACTTGAAAAGAAGGCCTTTGCTTAGTCTGGGGGAGATAAGACTGAGAAGGGACAGAAGTTTACAAGTACAGTAAAATCTTACATATCTGGCATTCTGTCATCTGGAACTCTCAAATAACTGTCATTTTTAACCATAAATAAATTGTAATTACATTTTCCATTAATACAGTATAGTGAAAGTAAATACAAATAAATACAGCAAATACAGTGCAAGTTTACAGTGTATAGTACTGCTGCTGGTGGTAAATAAATTATTCTGCATATATTTTTGTTTATTTCTTAACATCTAATCTTATTTTTCATTAGTGTTATGCATTGCTAGGCATAACTCTCTGTTACCCAGAATATTTAAATATCCGGCACCTGTACCTGAAAGGTTGTTAGAAGTAGGAGAGAGAACAATGTTCTATTTAACCTTTTTGTGCAGAACAAGAAGGAATGGGTTTATATTGCATCAAGGACAATATTAGGTTGGACATTAGGAAAAACTTCCTATCGGGGTAGTTAGAAGAAGACTGTGGAATCTCCGTCATGGGAGATAAAACACCTGTTACAGATAGTCTAGATCAAGGGGTCAGCAACCTTTCCAAGGTGGAGTGCTGAAATTTGACCTTTTGACCTCTATGCAAAGTCCCAGTGCCAGTGCTACTTTTTAAAGTCTCTAGTAGTCCTACTTACAAGAGCTTCATTATTAAATAAATTAAGATGTAGAGCCTTACTGTAGAGCCTTCAAATCTCCATCAGGCTGGGCCATTTAAAAATCTAAAAATGTCCAAGATTTTAATACAGGTTGAATGTCTCTTATCCTGGATTCCTTGGTCCAGGAACTTCTGTGGTTTCAGCTGGTCTGGCAGGTAGCCCCACAGGTTGGGAGTGGAGCTGCTTGTGGCCCTGGACAGGGAGCTCTGGCCAGCTTGTGCTGCAGAGGCTGCTGTGGTAGGACTCCAGCCTCAGCCCCATGCCTCAACAGAGGCTCCAGAGGTGCTTTGCCCCCAGCCCTGCACTGCCACAGGGGCCTCCGCAGTGGGGGCACAAGACCTAGCCCTGCCCTCCAGGCCCCTCCTGTGCTGCATGAGGGGGGAGGAGGGGCGGAGCTGAGTTCCCCCCACGTGCCATTAAAACTTGGGTTGCGTGCCAACAGTGGCACACGTGCCGGGGTTGCTGACCCGGTCTAGATAATACTTAGTCCTGCCATGTGTGCAGGGGACTGGACTAGGTGATCTCTCAAGGTCTCTTCTAGTCAGGTGATTCTATCATTCTGTACAACAAAAGGCCAACATATGCTTCCCTTGTGTCTTAAACTGCACTTCCTATAGAGTGCTATAATTGCTTCTAAATGTTTTAATAAAGATGTGTGTGGTTTTGAAATAGTCCAGAGGTTTATTCTCTTCTACCTGCCAATAATGAAAAATTGCCCAGTTGGGTGTTCCAAGTGATGAATTACCCATTAATGTTGTGCAGTGTCACTATCAAAGATTGCTTATGGCAGTCAGAAAATAGAGAATCAATAGTCTGGAGAAAATTGTAATAGACTTTTTATTTTCTGTAATAGTAAAATATAAATTCCTTAAATGCTTTGACCTACTGATCATATGAAGGAAACAAGAAATGCGATGGCAAAAGGAACACATGAACTCTTAAGAAATGCTGTTGCGGTGTCTGTGCCTTTTGCGCAGACAGTGAAAAATCAAAATGATGAAAGCTCAGCTTCAATGATGTTTCTGGGTTACCCAAAAAGTGTGTGTGCACTAAAATGAGAGCTTAGCTGGAACTTTTTTTCTTTCTCCCATTGGTTGTAGTAATAGCTTAATACTAATACTGTCTTAGTAGTAGTTTTATTACAGTGGAGATGAGTGTCCCAGACTGCTAGATGTACATATATTTTCAGAGCATTTCTTACTAAAAGTTTAGCATTTCTTCAAGCTAGGGAACAATTTCATTCTTAAATTAGTATGTAATTATTTCTATTTTTCCAAAAGCTGCTTTTTTGTCAAAGTATTTTAATTTCTGGGCTGCCTGTTTCAATCAAGATAAAGCTTAATTCCACAAGCAAAGATTGCTTAAAACCTTTGTAACTCATCTATAAAACTAGCAATACCTCTTATCCTTGTTGTATTTGCAGCTCATAACCTTTACCCTGGGAGTCCTCTGTGTGTGTGGCGAGGGGAGTTGGTCTGCTGTTAGTCATGGCACATATTTTTCTTCTGCAAATGTAAGAGCAAGCAGAATGTAGAGACTGTGACCCAAGAAGAGGCAGAATATACAGACTGTTGCAATATACAAAGCAGTTCAGCAAATGACAGACTGATGGTGAATATGCAGAAATTTCCCCCTTGGGAGTGGAAGGTGTGACATATGTCATGATTAAAGAGACTTGACACGTGGAGAATAGATGGAATCTCTGGGAGGTTGCATCCATGAGTGGGTAGAATTTTATGCCTTGCCAATCTTAATTTAATTAGGTGCAGACTGTTAAAATGTTGGTGTTCAAGTCATGGAGTCATCAATGGCTATTAGCCTGGATGGGTAGGAACAGTGACCCTAGCCTCTGTTTGTCAAAAGGTGAGACTGGGTGATAAGGGAGGTATCATTTTCTGATTACTTGTTCTGTCCCTTCCTTTGGGACACTTGGTGTTGGCTACTGTTGGAAGACAGGATACTAGGATAGGTGGACCTTTTGTCTGTTGCTTCATCTGTACTCTCTGAACTTCTGAAAGCTGCAATACCAAGGTGGGAAATCTCATGAGAATCTGCTTTCTTGTGAGATTCCTGGTGTTTTGTCTCAGGGTAGAAAGTCCATGCCACCCTTCACAAAGCAAGATTATGTTTTGGCTACACATCCGTGAAGAAGAGGAAGAATGGGATCTTTACTCTGGCATGCAGGAATAAGTCCATGCTGCATGTCTACTTAATACCTCTCAGGAAAAGTGGGTAATAAGCAGAGCCTTATTTCCACCTTGTCTACTTGTTTGCCATTGCAGCTCAGTTGGCAGGGGGTGGGAGTGTTATAATTTGGTACCTGGCATCTACCAGGATTAAATTACTGACCCCCCCACCGCCTGATAATAAGGAGGTATCAGGGGAAGATTTATAATTCAGAGTTGTATCTGAGTGACAAAGTCTCTTGGGGCTGCTTCTAGAGTGGCAGTGTTCAAATGCCCCTTCTTGCTTAGAGCTGTGCCTAAAATTATAATCTAGCTCACAGTATTGAGAGAGTTCTGGTTCCACTCCCAACGAAACACAGCAGTGCCACTTCACATGAAACTGAAAGAAAACATGGGAAAAAGCTAAAGCAATACACTAAAATCTCGAGTTACACAGGGGTTGCATTCCTGCAACCCTCATGTAACTCTCATTTTCGTGTAGGATTCTTCATAAGGGAAGAGTTATTTAATTTAAGATAATAGTATAAAAATGGCTTTCCACTCAGTACTCATTACCCATAGGATAGGCATCCCCACTAAAGATAACCCTGTTGTAAATGTGAATACTTAGATCCTAAGGGACCAAGTAATATGTGACTTAAGAACATACTAATGGAAATATGGTTTCTGGCCTTTCCCTTTCTTACAAATTTGAACTTTAATTTGAACTTTCTCTGTACCTATTGTAGAGGACATGGAGCAGTATTTGTTTATAGATTAGATAGAGCCACCCTCCTTACCCTATAGAAAAATCCATGGCAGAGGCTCAAGAGAAAAAAAAACTGTGCTTCCCCTTCCCAAAGGATGGAATGCTGGGATTCCCAAAATCTTTTGGAAGTCAGAGCTTCCTCTTGACCATTGAAGTTCTCCATCTTCTTGTCCACTTAAAAGTTTAGCTGGACAAACTCAGAGAATAAACAATCATGAGGGTCCCTTATGACCCTAAAAGTCTAACCATCTGCACATTGCTCTGGCTGGGTAAAGTCTTCAAATTATGATTTAAAGATTTTCTTACTGAGAATCCACCATTCACCCTAGTAATTCTTTTCTACCACACAACCCTATCAATCAGTTCAGTTCTTTCTGCCCATCATCCTTCCTCAAGCATATGTAGGAACCTTACTTTCGGCAGAGAGGGGTAAGATACAATAGCCCTCTGAAAGACCAGCATCAATGCTATTCAAGCAGGGACAGGTGACAGAGCTTATATCTGGACATCTTTGAAAGAGTCAGAGATCAAGTGAGAGAAATCTGTTGGCTTGAAGCACTTAACAGGGTTTTTCTCTGTGCAGGCACATGGTAGTCACCAAGCAGTGAGGATGGCGTGACATTAAATATCTTCAAAATTTGAGATAATGTAAAACTGTTAACATTGTAGTTGATCCTATAGTAATTAATACAACACCTAAGGCTTTTTAGTTTTTTAAATCTGCTCTTTTTGGTTTTTTGACACCCATTGCTTAGCGCAACAACTATCCCTTATGCAGATGTGAGTGAGAGATTGATTCACTGATGGAGAAAATTAGTTTCTAGCTATAGGTTCCAGAGAGAAGCTCTGGAATGCAGAGAGAAAAGAGCAAAAACCAGCTAGAGGAAACTGGTGTACAAATTTAGTACGTAACTTCCTGAATCTGTGTTTTTAGTTGCTTCATGCATGAGTTGGAGTTTATGGTAGTCCCCATCAGTGCCCACTGTGTAATTCCAAAGAATCCTTTTGTAAGAAGATAGCATATAAAGGCTTGTATATATTCCTTGGGTAAGTAGTGTTGGCTAGAATGAGCCCTAAGTTTTGTGGGCTTTGTGTAAGAGATGCAGGACTTATCATGGCCTTCTGTAATTAGCACACTGGATATTGCAGTTGGGTGGAATCAGGGATGCTAATTATCATGGGATGCTGGGTAAGTTTTAAAAATTGAGGGAGGGACTCAACATACTTCAATGTGGAGTGATCAGAATGGTTTTGTAGGATAGAAAGGAGGCAGATGATTTGAAAACTGCCAAGGTGATTGGTACCACAGAAGTTTCCGTCATGTGGCTGAAGTGGTGTGAAGTAGGCTGAGTATATGGTATAAAAGGTTGCTGACAAAGTGATAGGAATAGTGTAACATAGGTAGATAGTAAGCAAGTGGGAGTGTCTGGCAACCTGTGCTTAGCACACATGTAGCTCTGACCTTAACTGAGATACAAGGTTGGAGAGCAATTTTTTTCCACTGCAAAGAATTATAAACAGCTTTTCTTTGATGGTATACCATCAAATATAGACTGTCAGAACACTCATTTTAAAGAAATAGCTATTCACTGTGAAAAGCTAAATATTTGTTTTAAAAGCGTTTATTCTGAATTTATGCTGCACAATATACTATATGTAGTATAACATGTCCAGTGTCTGAAAATTTTCAGCATATGATTAGTCTAAACATCAGAACACCAATATTTCTTTTGTGAAAAAAAAACATCAATGCTGTAACTTCACATGTTTTCTTAGGTGTAGTTGGGCAGCTACCCCACTCCAGCTGGAAGGGATTAAAGCAGGCTAGAGGGGGCCTGTGCAGAGCCCTGGCCAATCAGGAAAAGGCTTCTAGGGAGTGAATCAGAGGACATCTTGCTGTGGCAGCCCTGTTTACTAGGAGCTGCTCAGAAGAGCAGAGGGCAGCTGGGTCATGACTGGAGACGGTGCTGGACTCTTTCTCTGATAGGAAGCACCACTGGTGGAGCAGTGCTGGGAAGGCTCAGGGGAGCAGACAGAGAGAGCAGCTCTGGCCTGATTCCTGCCAGGATGTAGACCTTGGCACAAGGGCCAGGAAGGTGCAAGGTCACAGGGGAAGTGGCCCAGGGAATGAGAGAAAGTAGAGGGGAGTGAAGGATGGCAGGAAACGGCTGCCACCATACTGTCTCTGATCAGGACCCAGATTAGTGGGTGGGCCTGAATCCCCCACTTCCCTCTTGCACTGCATCTAGTCACCAGTGGAGCATAGCCCCTACAGACTGCAGCTTGCCTCTTGAGGTTCTTGGCTGCAGTTGATTACAATGTCAGGAGTGAGACTGAGGACTGTTGATACCCCCAGAAGGAGATGAGAGACTGGAGTAGTGGACACTGCCCTCTGGCATTGTCCCGAAGAGGATATCAGTCCTGGGAGCAATGCAAGTCCAGAGCTAACAGGTGGGGATGGGTGAAACAGTGACCAGATGAAGGCTCCCTGCAGAGTGTCAGAGGTAATTCCCCAACTCACCAGCAGGAAGAGCTGTGCTGGTGAGGCCAACCCCTTAGTGTTCATGAATTAGCTGAGGGTGCAAACCATCCCATTGTCCAGATCACTGTTTTAGGGGGAACTGTATAGTACTTCTCTTACTTCTGCTCTGTTGCTAATGCTGACCCTGCCTTCAGAGCTGGGCAGCTGGAGAAGAGAGACTGCTGGTAGAGACCTCAGCTCTGAAGACAAAAGTAAGAATGACATGGCATGGTACTGCCACCCTTCTTTGCTGCTGCTGGCACTATGTTGCCTTCAGAGGTGGGCATTTGGCCTGCATTCTTCAGCTGCTCAGCTCTGAAGTATGGGTGGCAGTACCTTGACCTTCACCCTTAAAATAATCTTATGATCCTTCAGCAACTTCCTTTGGGCTCAGGGCACCCAATTTGAGAAACACTAGTCTGTGGAAATCTGAGTAAGATGGGGTAAAAGCAGTGCTTTTTCTGATGGTATGTGTCGGTATGGCATACCACCACCTTGTTTCAGAGAAGGTCCTGGGAGCCAGCGCTCCTGCTGCCCCATGACAGCATGGGGCCAGGGGCTGGAGCAGGAGCTACCACTGCCCCTGCCTCCTGGCATCCCCAGCTGTGGGGACCCCATGGCTGCGGGGAAAGGTGAGGAGCTGTATTGGCATGTTGTTGTTTTTTTTTAACCAAGAAAAAGCACTGGGTAAAAACAAAACCAGATTTCCATGGGGGAGACCAGATTTTGCAATCTCCAATGCATTTTTCACAGTTCTGAATTTGGTAGGGCCCTAGTTATGGCATGTTGTTTAGTAATCAAAGCCTTATTTTGTTGCAATGAGATCCATGCAGGCATTCAGCTGCACAAAGCCCCTTTATGGGTACAGTTGGGTTGCCTTCCTTACCTTGATTTTAAAATATTAAATACTGATAGACAGATACTGCCTGTGGAGTGTCCATACAGTGCCTAGCACAGTGGTGTGCTGATCTGTGTTTGGAGTCCTACACACAGCTCCAATAGTAATAAATATTTAATAACCTGAAGCTCTTTGCAGAACTCGGGCTGTAATTTTCAAACTGCCTAAAATCACACACAGTTCTGTAAGTACAGACATAGTCAGTGCGGTTTTGTTTGGTTACTTTTGGCTAATGGTATTCTGAAGATTCGTGGACACAATATATTTAATGGGATATTTGAATCGATGTTCGCGAGAGAATGTGACTTAGAAATGGCATACATCCATGTAGTGGTGCAAGGTATTCAACAGAATTTCTAAGACATGTAAGTTCCAAGGAAGACAGCAATCATTGCAAATGCTTTGGAAATTGACACTTATTGCTGGGACTGAATAATGCTTTTTGCTCTCCATGTGGGCCTCTCATTGATTCAAAGGTGAGAAATGACTTCTCTAACAGAGTGCCACTTTCATTATGCCACAGAGATTTGATGGGTAAACCTGAAATTGAGATTTCAGCAAGTTCACTGTTAAAGCTGGCTGGTGATCACACTAGAAAAGGAGAAACATGGCTTTATCATGACAACAAACAAATAAAAAGCCACCAAACAAAAGTAGGTGTTTTTTTTCCTTTTTTAAAGGACATCAGAACATTGTATTAACCAATATTATGTTATTTGCCAGGGGAGTTTGTAAGAAAAAACAAACAAGCCCTGTTTGGGTCTGGGATAAATTACAAAAATAATAGATGTATAGGAAAAATATTAAAAAATAGTGTGTAGCGAGGTGCTGTGGCCTCCCCCAGACTCAGAGGTCGGGGAGGCTGCTCAGAGGCCCTGGTGGGCAGGCCCTGAGCCGGAACACCAGTGCCCCGCCCCTCAGAGGGTGGTGCCTAGGGCCAGAAGGGCCAGTGGCGGGGCTCAAGGCCCATTAAATGCTGGACCGCCATGCCGGGAGGAGGCCACTGACCAGGCTCCTGGGCAACAGGGGCGGGGGACCTGCCGCCGCCTAGCCTGTCGGCAAGAGATACCCCCCCAGCTGCCCAGACCAGCCTGGGCAGCCACAAGTAAGGATGCCACAGGGATACTACCCAGACTTCCTGGACCTACCAGGGTCCTCACGCTGGTGGAGGGCCCCCTTCCCCGAGGCACGGCCACGACCAGAAAGACTGCCCGGTGCTGGCTACCTGTGGGCCCCAGAGGCACAAGATCCCAGAGTTTGTCCGGACGCCCGCAGCACAGAGGCCTCCGACCGCCTAGAGCCCACAATCCTGCCACCGCCGGACTACCCCAATGACATCGAGATGTCTGACTGGCTGGAGCCACGGAGGGCAGATTACCTGGACAAGACCTGCCCGCTGGGACTGGCAGACCAGGCCAACTGGGACACCGCGCCTATGGAGTTAGAGGTAGGAAGCAGCCCGGGGGATGCTCCCCCTGAGCCAATGGTGGTGTGTTGCGGTGTGGATCCCCACTGCCAAGCTCAGGTGTGAGCGACCCACAGGGCCCCCGGACTGGGTTTCAGTGGAGTGGGGGGGTCTGCGACCCCCTGTCCCCTCCCTGGCAGGGTAATCCCTCGCCTCTCTAAAGCCAACCCCGGTTAGGGGAAGCATTGTGACTACTGCCCCGCCCTGAACTAAGGGCTGGGCATCCCAAACTGTGTTTAACTGCTGCCCTGGCCCAAACTGAGGGCTGGGCCGCCAAGCCGCTGCTTGACTGCTGCCCCGCCCTGAACTGAGGGCTGGGCTTTCAAACTGTGCGTTTGAGTTTGGCCTCACCCTGAACTGAGGGCTGGGCCCCCGAACTGTGCACTTACCTGCAGCCCCACTCTGAAGCAAGGGCTGGGCATCTAAACTGCTTGCGAAACCACTGCCCTGCCCCAAGCTGAGGGCCAGGGCCTGTAAGCCTCTGTTTGGCTGCTGCCCGGCCCTGGACTGAGGGCTGGGCTTCCTAAAACAGCTTGTGTGACTGCTGCCCTGCCCTGAGCGAAGGGTGGGCCTCTCACTGTTTGGCTGACAGCGGCCCCACCCTGGACTGCAGGCAGGGCTCTCCAGCTGCTGGCCGACCGCCAGCCAGCCCTTAAAGGGGACAAAGCCCTGGGCCAGCTAGACCCAGAGGGCAAGATGTGTTGGCCCGCGCCACCCAGAGGGAGCACTGCTATTCCCCAGGGCCTTACATAATGGCTCAGATTATTTAGGGAAAATATCCTTTTTTCAATTAAATGGCTTAAAATCAGTGCATAATGTTTAGGAAACAGCTCAAAACCATTAAAAAAACTCTTACTCCATGTCACTGGATAGAAACAGGCAAATTGTTAGAAAAATTCCTCTTTGTATACAAGATTAATGAGATCCGAGACAGTGATGGGAGTCTGGTTTTGTGCAAGTATAGCTTTGCACAGCTACTCTTAAACCAGCATAAACAGCTATAAGAGGGTCCTCCCAGGAAAGTCAGATACTCCAGTGGTTGTACTGTGGCAGCTCCATGTCCCAGGAGTTTCCACTTATGTATGAAAGATTACATCCAGGGAAATGGGGTGTGGTGCAGGTGTCATTCTGCCTTGATGATACTCTTAATTCCCTTGGGCTTCTCTAAGCCTGACACATGTTGGTCCATGATCAACAGAATAAAAGAAGCTCATCTTTGCATCTTTGTCATTTTTGCATTTAGTTTCTTTCTGAATTGTGGTAAATACTTCTTTGATACATGTGGCTTAATGTGCAAAAACCCATGGAAGAGCGAGTCCATCTTAGTAGTAGGTTAGCCAGGTGGCAAAGGCTATAGGTTTTTTTGTTTATTTGATTTTGTGTTTAAACCCCCAACACCATGATTTGCCATATGCACCTCAGCTGTGATAAATAGACAGCCTTATTCCTGGCCTATAGCATTAAATATTTTATTGGGGAAGCAGAAATGTATACTATATTTTTGTCAGAGCACTGGCCAGACCTACTGGTCTGAGTGTCACTTATCTGGTTAATTATTGCTGTAACTGTCATATTTTTAAGAGTTGCTTTTTTTCCTTGACTTGACTAGCTCTACAGATCATTCAATAATATTCAAATAATTCATTCAACAATAGTTTTCATCAATGGTTCAGTAGGTTGTTTGTGAGGAAACAGTTTCATTAACTGAATATATTTACAAGATGCCTAATCTGTCTGGGCAGCAAATTGAATCCTTTACCATACTAAACTGGGAAATGGAATAACCTGGCTCTCACTGACAGGTAAAATACCACCCAATCAAGGAGGCAGTGTTACACTATTAGAAAGCTCGATACAGTAGCACTCTAATCTACCCAACTACCAGTGGGTTTCCAGACTCCAATATGTACAGGTATAAAAAACTGGCTAATAAGGAAAAGTCTCTGAGCAATCCTATAATTATCACAGGGGTTGCATAGTTAGTCAGGTATGGAATTGTTTGTTATGAGCAAAATGTATGCCTCCCAATAAAGTAATAATGTTAGTAGGGGAGAAGAAAAATCTTGTTGCTTCCCCACTACTCTTGTTATCCACTTCACTTTTTATGTAATGTTTAAAAAACCTTTTGTATATAGAAACCCCAGGTGAAATAGGTATTTGCCTAGACTATCAAAAGTAGATGCACATGGACAATACCCACAGTACCAATTGGATGCCTCTGTTGTTCTAGCCACAGAGTGATACAGTGACTAATGATTGGCTCAAGATTACTATTAAGTCAGTGAGCATTATCTGTAAATAAGTGTACCCATTTTCAATGCAGGAGATATTACAGGCATACTGAAGGGCTTGCTTGTCAGTCATTTACTTTTTATTTATCAAGAGAAAATAGACATGAAGCAATTGTTTTGTGCCTTGGAGTTTTAGTTCTTTTTACTAGGAGGACAGTGGTTAGATTATCTTAATAGCTGTTTTAGCAATTTTTGCATTTACTCAAGTAAGGGACATATGAATTACAGTCCTAGAGTAATGATTCTTCATGGTTAAGTTCCAGTGTTCCTCAAATGCATCACCACACGTCCTTATTTTTTTAAATTTCAATTTTTCAGATTCATAGCATTGACTAACTGCAGTTAATAGAAAATGTGAGATGTCTTCCAGATGAAGACTGAAATCATGGTCCCATTGAAGTTAATGGTTGTTTTGCCATAAATTTCAGTGGGGCCAAGATTTTACCCAGATTAGAGGAAACTATAGCTGGTCACTGATTTAGGATCAATTAGAAAGCATCTAGTAGGAATCTTTGATACTGAAGCATGATGATAGGCTGTGGACTAAGTCATGGGTCTCAGATTGAACCTGTAGACCCCTGGGGGTCAGTCAGGATACTCCAAGAGATCTGAATCATGTCTAGGGCTCCTGGCGCTGCTGATCAACTTCTCCCCTGCTCTCCCAGTGCCTCCTGCATCCTGCAGGACTGCTGTTCAGTGACATACAGGAGATGCTGGCAGAGCAGGGATTGGGAGCACTGGGGACGGGGTCGGAAGAGGGGGTCAGAGGTAGAGTGGGGGCATGAAGAGGTGGGGCCTTTGGGCTGAGCAAGGGGGTTGGCATCTCCAGAGAAAATTAGAAGCCAGCTTGTGAGTCTGCAAAAAAGGTGAAATCAAAATGGAGGTCTTCAGACGAAGAAAGTTTGAGAACTTCTGGACTAAGTAATGATTCAACTTATCTATACCACAGTAAAGTTATACTTTGCAGTATGTAAATGTAGTTACACTGTGGGTATAGATGTATTATTATTTTATACTGTAATGATATTATATCTAGAATATTAACTACATGACAGAATTATTTACTTCCCTCTTAATTTAGTAATTAATACATTTTATACCTTAACCTGCCCAACACAGGATTTTATATTAGGTAAATTATGTGGGTTGGCATTACAGTTGTAACTGTTGTGTTATTTCTGTTATTGTATTAAATGGGTGACGAAAGACACTTATCTCTAACGTTTTCAGCATCATAATGTTTTCGTCATTATCTCTAATCTCTATCTCTAATGATTTCAGCATCATACTATCCTTATTATATATTACCTTTTTCATATTGGCTGCGTCTACACGTGCACGCTACTTCGAAGTAGCGGCAGTAACTTCGAAATAGCGCCCGTCACGTCTACACGTGTTGGGCGCTATTTCGAAGTTGAAATCGACGTTGGGCGGCGAGACGTCGAAGTCGCTAACCCCATGAGCGGATGGGAATAGCGCCCTACTTCGACGTTCAACATCGAAGTAGGGACGTGTAGACGATCCGCGTCCCGCAACATCGAAATAGCGGGGTCCTCCATGGCGGCCATCAGCTGGGGGGTTGAGAGATACTCTCTCTCCAGCCCTTGCGGGGCTCTGTGGTCACCGTGGGCAGCAGCCCTTAGCCCAGGGCTTCTGGCTGCTGCTGCTGCAGCTGGGGGTCCGTGCTGCATATACAGGGTCTGCAACTAGTTGTTGGCTCTGTGTATCTTGCACTGTTTAATGAAAGTGTGTCTGGGAGGGGCCCTTTAAGGGAGCGACTTGCTGTTGAGTCCGCCCTGTGACCCTGTCTGCAGCTGTGCCTGGCTCCCTTATTTCGATGTGTGCTACTTTGCCGTGTAGACGTTCCCTCGCTGTGCCTATTTCGATGTTGGGCTGAGCAACGTCGAAGTTGAACATCGACGTTGCCAGCCCTGGAGGACGTGTAGACGTTATTCATCGAAATAGACTATTTCGATGTCGCAACATCGAAATAAGCTATTTCGAAGTTGGGTGCACGTGTAGACGTAGCCATTGTGTCTAGCCAAATGATGCAACGTCCTTTTCTGCCTCCTCCTTTACCTGCCCCTAGTTTTCTCCAGTTTTGGTTTTTGAGGGGAGAGAGACTCTTCCTGCATTTGCATTCTTACGGTTATCCCAAAACACCTTTCTACTGGAGTCCATGTGATGTAGTGCATTGAGCACAGGGAATCAGCACCTTCTAACACATACTCTGGCTTTTGCTGTGTGGCCTTCTAAAAGCCATTTAACTGCTATGAACCTCAGTTTTCCTTTCTTGACTAAGCTCTGGATGGAATGATTTATGAGGTTTGTCTTGCTTTGAACAAGGGGTTGGATTAGGTGGCCTTGTGAGGTCTCTTCCAACCCTAATCTTTTGTAATCTGAAAAAGTGGAATAACTGACTACTTCACAGGTACTTTGTGCAAATTAATATTGTACACTGCTTCTAAGACATATTCTGCTTTAAAAGAACTAAGTATCATTATTGGGGAGCAGAAGGAGCTTGAGTATATCATAGTTCAGCATGTTTCATTATAGTTTTCTTTTGGCTCCATGAATTGGAGCAACAACTTGAATCCCAAATAAATATTTGTTGCTTGTGGATGCTTTAATCAAATGTGTGTGTGCGCTGTCTGGCTTATATAAATTGATGTATCTCTTGGAATGTAAAGAAAAATCTTCTGTCATCAAAGACTTCGATATTTGGGCCCAATCCTAAATCAGATTCATTTGATCTGATCATAACAGTACAATAGTCTACATGAAGAAACTTTCAGTTTTTATAGGGGATGGAAAAATACGTTCACATTACTTCTCCATTGAATGCATTTGTACATTATAAACTGCTGCTCAGATTATGTAATAGGCAGCAAAATTTCAATGGAACTTGTAGAATTCTTTCACTAATGGACCGTCTGCTTCAAAAGATATATTCATCAGTATAAGAATGCAAGAGAATAGATTACATCTTAACCTTCCACTGGGTTGTATATAATTGTGTGGCTTTTCCCCATGTGTTATAGCTCTATTTTTTCTGCAGCAGTGACCAGAAGCTGACATCATATAAAGTGTTATTGCTTGAATGCATCTGCTGTTGAGGCTCATACTTTTTAGCGTTGGAGATCCTAGTTTCAGTTCCTGTTTCTAGCCCAGGATGACAGTGCTTTCACAAGCCTCAGGTCATTTTTAAAATCTGAAAGGAGGGAACTCACATATCACCCTGCCATGTCTCCAGCCACCAATCATAATTTCAAATTACACTGGTTGAAGCCTGTGTTGCATTAATGTATTCAAAATAAATTTACTTACAATGTTTAAGCAGTTCCAAAAGGAAACAGAAGTTTTTATCAAGTCTGATTGCTTCCCATTGAGCCAGAGTGCAATAATATGTCAAGGACTTCTTTTTTTAACTTACCCCATATGGCCAAATTCTTTCATTACTGTCAAAAGGATGAACTGTTTGACTCACCAAAGGGACATGAGCTGAACTAACCTTTTATTTTTTCCTGTTTTGTTTTGGTTTTGGTTTTTTCCTATTTGAGAGGACGGTAATATATTATGAGTGATAGCTATAGATTACTCAGGTCATTGAGTGCTCCATACTAAAAAGAGACTTTTTGCAGACACACATTCTATAGCTAATTATCTGGTTATCAGCCATAATCAGGTGTTTAGAGATGCATAATTGAATGGCCATCTTCATTTAGGTGTGTGCAAGAAATTAAAATAACAAAATAAAAATCAAGTTGAACCCCTGTGCCCAGAATTTTTATGGCCAGATCTTCCACTCCAATGCCACTGATTTCAGTAGACTTACACCAGTTCACACCATCTGAGGATCTAGTTATAAGTACAAAAAATAAGGTTGCTATCTAAAGTTAGGCAGCATAAGAATTTTCTTGCTTTTCCATTATGGTTAAAAGTCATTTTGCCTTATAGCAGCCATGTAACCTGGCCTTCACATTTGGATATTTTTGTACAGAATTTTATTCTTTGTATCCTGAGATTTTTTTAATCAACTTCTAATGTCACTGACTGCTCCCTCCCACCTATTTGTTCTAGCAGATCTATCAATCCTCAAATGTCTTTTTCCTCTGAAGTCTTAGTTAATTGAAAATGTCAGATATTATATTTGATGGTACTTTCTCCCACATTCTAATGCTTATTCTTACAGCAGTAGTTCTAGAAAGGAACTTTATCACTGATCTAGGCATAAAGTGAGAGATGCTCAGCTGGTGTAAATCAGTGTTAAAATCAGTGGATCTCCCTCAGCTAACACCAGTTAGTGATCTGGCCCACTGTCTTTATATGTTTAGTATCATATAGGAGAAGACGACAGTGTTTTTGAATGGATATGGATAATGCATCCTCCTTTTTGAACAGATATTAATGCATCAATTTTTGTTTTGAGACTTTTTTAATTTTCATATATACATATATATATATTGCAACTTTATTAGTGAAATTCTTATGTACAAATAGTGAATGCCATGAAATTTCCATGAACTTAAAAAAAAAACAAAAAACTAAGGCACGAAAATTACCATTTCAGTGATGCTGGTGCTAATTTCAGAGAAGAGAGTAGCATTTTGCATCTCATTAAGAAATGAACATTTGGTATCTGTTTCACAACTGTATACAGTGATAGAACTGTAGCACCTCTATATTGACAGGCATTTTAACTAACATCACAACAAACATCAAGGAAACAAAAACATCATGGAAAAACTGTTAGTACTTTCTTAGCCATTTATTGAAGAAAGAGCCATAACACTTAGTGGAAAGATGGGTTCCAAAGTTCCATTTTCTCCTAAGCATTGAGAAGTTTGGAGGCCCATAGATACATGAGCTGAAAGCTAATGTAGTCAGTCTTGTGTTGTAGCTGAGTTGCGTACCTTTAATTTTTGATTAATTGCAAAATGTGTCATTAGGAAAAATTAATGAATTAAAGTATCATAAGTCTAAAATGTGTATTTTATTGATAGACTGTGGAGGAAAGTTGCAATTCTGGGTAGTACAGAGAAACAACAGTACACTCATCCCTTGCTCTACGAGCACAATTAGTTCCCAAATTTCTGCTCATAGGCAAAAACTCATAACAGCGACATTAAATTTCCATTAAAGTACATGTAAAATTCTTCAATTCATTCCAAGTGCTTGTAACTTGACATAAACTAGTCAAGTTTAGGTACTTTTCTGATGTATTTGAATAGTTTGGCACTAGAAATAGGATATAGTGTATGGATGTAGAGTAGGGATTCCCAATCTACGGGTCGGGACCCAAACATGGGTGCCATTAGATTTGTTAAAGGTTACCAGCTGTTAAAGAAGCCATATGCAGTTTCTTAACACTGCTGCCTCAGGCAGATATCTATCAACACAGGTGGCTGCTGGAGATGGCGGCTATCTCTATCATTAGGGATAGCAATTACCTTGTGCCTAGGTGCTGGAACTTTAACATTTTAGTTAATTGGCTTTTAATGACTGTTACCTGCTGAGAGCAGGAGGGCTGGGGGAGCTACCCAGCGTAGCAGCCCCGGCGAAGAGACTGCGGGAAGGAGGAGGTGGAGTAGCTAAGGAGTGTCTGGGTCCGTTTAGGTATACAGGGGGGTTCTAAGACTGGGGGAAATTTGGGGGCTGTTGGCAGCGGGGTGTAAGGCTGGGGGCTGTTTGGGGCTGCAGGGAGGGTCTAAGGCTGGGTGTGGTGTGGGGCTGCTGGGGGCGTGTTAAGCGGGGGGCAGTTTGGAGCTGCTCAGTGGTGTAAGCCTGGAGGCCGTGTGGGGCTGTAGGGGGAGTCTAAGCCTGAGGGCAGTTTGGGGCTGCTGAGGGGCTGTAAGGCTAGGGGCAGTTTGAGACCTTGAGGGGGGGTTAAAACCTGGCTCAGGGTGAAGTCTGCAGGACAGGCGGGGGGCACTAATACAGTAAACACTTGAGTTACCCAGGGGTTGTTCCTGCAACCCCTGTATAACCTGAATTTTCCTGTAAGGGGAGGGGAGCCAGGAGCCATCAGGGCTGGTCAGTTTCCTAGCTTCCAGAGTGGCAGGAGCTAGGAACCAGGGGCAGGCTGGTTCTAGTCTCCCTATGGCTTGTGGAACCAGGAAACTGATCAGCTCATGGCTGGTCAGTTTCACCTTCCCACCAGCACAGGGGAGGGAACCAGGCTAAGAGCCTTCTCCCTCTCTTCCCCCAGCTGCAGGGCTGTCAGACAGCTGCATGTCTGACGGAAGGGAGGGAGAAGGCTCCAGCCACAGGGCTGTAGGTCTCCCCAAGCCTTGGCCAGGGATCCCGTGCCTGGCTCATATAAGCGGAGGAAGTTCATTTATTTAGTGAACAAAGGTTGGTATGTGTGTCCCTCATTTTAGCAAGTATTCATCAGTACATGTTAAACGAGGGATGAGCATATATCAAACTTAATGTGCTAAAAGCTTTCAGGCCAATTTGTCCTATGTGTAATCCTTTTGAAGTCATATACTGTATAGTTGTATATTTGTATACTGACTGTATACTTGGTGTCTTTTCTGCAGTATTATTTAAACTGCAGCACAAACATGAATAAATTGTTTTAGGGTAATGATAAATCCTGAAGGCTTATGAGAGCGGATAGAATTTTTTCTCAGAGGCAATCGGAGGTGACAGTGCTACATCACTTTCTTTCATAGTCCCTCCTGGATTCCTCTCTGCAGGGTTTGGACACCTTAAGTGGGGATGGGGCAGAGTGGACATAGGTGTGGAAAGAGCGGCCACATTGTCTCTGATTCTTCTCTACACCAAATACATAAGATAATAAGTCAGCAATAATTTCTGGATGTTATTATTCTAATGGAGTGTTTTGTTCATCAGTTTATGGTTAAAATTGGTTTATATTATACAACAAAACATTTTTTTAGGAATTAGTTTGGAAAATTAAAGATAACAATTACAGACAATTGTATTTAAAAGTTGAAACGTTAAAATTACTGACAGGAGTCCAACCTGTGTCAGATGGTGGGCAACAAAATAGGTGAAGAAGTTCAATAATAGAATCATAGAACTTGAATGGACCTAGATAGTCCTATCATAGGCTACGTCTACACGTGAACGCTACGTCAAAGTAGCCTATTTCGATGTAGCGACACGTCTACACGTCCTCCAGGGCTGGTGCCGTCGACGTTCAGCGTCGACGTTGGGCAGCACCACATCGAAGTAGGCACTGCGAGGGAACGTCTACACGCCAAAGTAGCACACATCGAAATAAGGGTGACAGGAACAGCTGCAGACAGGGTCACAGGGTGGACTAGCGCTTCGGGGGCAACAGCTAGCCGCTCCCTTAAAGGGCCCCTCCCAGACACACGCAGCCTGCACAGCACGCGATCTGCAGAGCCATAGGCACGCACACCTCGAGTGACGCAGTCATGGACCCCCAGCAGCAGCAGCAGCAGCAGTAGACAGAGGTCCACCCAGCCGCCCCTGTAGGAGCAGTGCTCGCCCTGCTCAATGCCATGCAGGAGGCAGCTGATCACATCCTAGCCACAGAGGAGGAGCTGCCTGCAGGGGAGGAGGAAGCAACCCCCAACCCTGCAGCACCCCGCCCCTCCCTGCCTCACACGCCGCCGGCTGTGGAGCTACCCCACGAGCACCGACTGGTGGGAGCGGCTGGTGCTCGGAGAGTGGGACGACGACCGCTGGCTCCAGAACTTTCGCATGAGCTGGCAGACATTTCTGGAGCTATGCCAGTGGCTCACCCCCGCACTGAGGCACCAGGACACCTTCGTGCAGCATGCCCCCAGTGTGGAGAAATGGGTCGGCATCGCTCTCTGGAAGCTGGCCACTCCAGACAGCTACCGATCCGTGGGCCAGCAGTTTGGCATCAGCAAGGCCACCCTGGGCTGTCCTCATGGAGGTAAGAGGACCCACGGGGAGGGGGAGCCCTGGCAGGGGAGGGCCACACACACCCTGCACACCCCTCACTGGTGCTCTCCCATGTGCTTCCCCTGCAGGTCGTCTGCGCCATCAACGCCATGCTCCTCCACAGGCTCGTGAGACTTGGGGACCCGGATGCCGCCATCACAGGCTTTGCCACCCTGGGCTTCCCCAATTGCTTCGGGGCTCTGGATGGGACCCACATCCCCATCCACGCCCTGGAGCACAGTGGAGTACGCTAGCTAAACAGGAAGGGCTACCACTCAGTAGTCCTCCAGGCCTTGGTGGACAGCCGGGGCCGCTTCCTGGACATATATGTGGGCTGGCCTGGCAGCACCCACGACACCCGGGTATTCTGGAACTTGGGCCTGTGCCGCCGGCTGGAGGCAGGGACCTACATCCCCCAGCGGGAGATCCCTGTTGGGGACACCACCATGCCCCTCTGCGTCATCGCAGACGCGGCATACCCCCTCCGGCCCTGGCTCATGCACCGTTACACGGGCCACCTGTCAGCCAGCCAGGAGCGCTTCAACATGCACCTGAACCACGCGTGCCAGGTGGTGGAGCGCACATTTGGCCGCCTCAAGGGGTGCTGGAGGTGTCTCCTCACCCGCCTTGATGCGGGCCCCACCAACATCCCCCAGATTGTGGGCACGTGCAGCGCCCTCCACAACCTCATCGAGAGCAAGGGGAAGGCCTTCTTTCAGGGCTGGGCTGTGGAGGCCGGCAGGGCCGATGTGCAGCCACCCACTGCCCCCAGTCGCCAGGTGGACCCCGAAGGGACCCGGGTCCTGTAGGCCCTGTGGGCCCAGTTCGACAAGGCCGTGGAGTGAACACTGGCAGGCCCCCCACTGTACCCCCCCATGCTCCACAACACTCCCTGCCCCTACGCCCACACCACAGAGCACCCAACAGCGAACCCCCCCACTTTTCTTGTAAATAAAAACAGACATGTTTTTCGGGAAACCAGAATATATATGTTGAACTCTTATTATTATATCATAACTATGTACAGCCAAAATAAATAGTATATATATACGTATTATAAGATGAAAGGAAAAAAAAGGGGAAGACAAGGAAGATGAGAACTATTTACATGGGGGGGCAGGTATCATCATAACATAACAGAACAGGGGTCTAATACAAACTATTTACAAAAGATAGGTGAAGGGGATATATACAAAGGGGAGGGCCACGTCCTGGGCCCCACACCCCCTAATGTCTAGCGCTGGGGGTGGGCGGCCACGAGCCGCGCCTCGGCCGCAGCCCACACTGGGGCTGGCTGGGGGCCAGGTGGACCGGGAGATAAGGCCGGCGGGTGTCAGCTGGCCCTAGGTCCCCCTCAGTGGAAGGGCCCTTGGTGGCGGACGGCGGTGTGACAGTGGGTGGAGCAGTGGGTGGAGCGGTGGGTGGAGCAGGCAGGACGGGCAGAGTGGCAGCTGGCACGGCATGGGGGGCCAGGTAGTCTGCGATGCGCTCAAATGTGCGCATAAAGGCCCCCCATGCCTCCTGGCGCCAGGCCAGTGCCCGCTCCTGTAGTTGAAGGCGCTGCTCCTCCACCCGCAGGTGCTGCTAGGAGACCTCCAGCTGCCGACGAAGGATGGCCAGCAGCTGGGGGTCCGTCGCCATCCTCGGATTGTGCTGGCTCCGCCATTGTCCCTGCCTTGGGGCCGGTCAGTGCTCCGCCGAGGGGCTGGCCTGGAGTGTTGGCCCCAGTGGGCTCTCCAGGACCACTGACACCTCGCTGGCACTCTCCAGTCCTTCCAATGGTGCAGCTGCAGAACACGGAGGGGAGGAAGAGTGGAGACAGCCATTAGTGTGGGCCCCGAGCCGTGGCCCTTGTCCCCACACCCCTCTGCTGCTGGTTCCCCATCCCTGTCCCCGGGAGATGCTGCTGCTGCTGCTGCTGATGGGTGTCCCACCCCCTCCCCCCGGGGGACCCTAGGTTCCGCTCCCCCCATCCCCAGGGATGGGGCATGGCACTGTCGTGCTGGGGGGGCAGGGGCTGATGCACTCTTCTAAGGGACATGCCACTGCTGTCCTTGGGGCCATGGTCATCTGGGCATGTGGAGGGCCCTGGTCATATCTGTTACCCCCGCCTCTCAACCCCGGGGGTGTGTGCCGGCGGGGTACATACCTGATGGTCCACTCCCATGGTCGGGGGACACCCGGTGGGCAGACGCCCTGCTGGAGCTCCGGTACGGGATGTGGATCCGGAGCCCCGCGTTGCTGGAGGAGGACTCCCCCTCCTCTTCCTCCGGTGCCCCAGGGGTGGGCTCCTGGGGGGGCCCCTGGGGTGTGGGGCTTACCTCCGGGGTGGACTCCGCCTCCGGGGCCTGCTGGGGCTCGTCGGCCGAGGTATCAAGAGTGGCCAGAGGGGAGGAGGTGTGCCGGGGGCCCAGGATGTCCCTGAGCTCCCTGTAAAAGGGGCAAGTGATGGGGGTGGCCCCAGATCGGCTGGCTGCATCCCGGGCCTGGGCATAACCCTGCCGCAGCTCCTTCGCCTTATTCCTGACGTGGTCAGGAGTACAGGCAGGGTGACCCTGGGCGCCAGGCCCTCGACCAGCCAAGTGAACGCATCCACGTTCCGCCTTTTGCTCCCCATTACCTGGAACACCTCCTCCTCACTCCAGAGCCCCAGCAGGTCCCGAAGCTCGGCCTCCATCCAGGAGGGGCCCCGCTGCCGCTTCCCAGCCTGGCTGCCGGTCTGGGAGCCCTGGCTCCCCTTGGGGGGGGTGCCCTGGGGGTGCTTAGGGGGCTGGGAAGCAGCCATCGCAGCAGTGGGGGGGTTGGTGTGGCTGCTCAGAGACGTGCAGGCTGGCCGCGTGGCTGGGCTGCCTCCTGCACGCTCTCTCAGCTTCCTGCACAGGAAGGCAGGGGGCAGGGACCTTTAAGGGGCCGCTGCACACGGCGACCATCGAGCTCAGGGTCTGGAGAGAGCGTCTCTCAACCCCTCAGCTGATGGCCGCCATGGCGGACCCCGCTATTTCGATGTTGCGGGATGCGCAATGGCTACACGTTCCCTACTTTGACGTTGAATGTCGAAGTAGGGTGCTATTCCCATCTCCTGATGGGGATAGCGACTTCGACGTCTTGCCGCCTTACGTCGATGTCAACTTCGAAATAGCGCTCGCCACGTGTAGCTGTGACGGGCGCTATTTCGAAGTAGCCGGCACGTGTAGACGCGGCTATAGAGTGATAGAAGAAAAACATATCTATTATGTTTATTCTCCAGCTCTAAGCATAACTTACTCTGTATCTTGTCCAAAACCATGTCCCGATCATCAGTGAAAGGATTTGACAAGGCACAAGTTTATCCTTAAATAAAGGATTTTCTAGTTGTGTATTTATTTGATGGACTTTCACAACTTAGTGTAGCAAAACATGGGTACAGAAGAGGAGAGAAAATGCGGGGAGTAGCATTATAGTACCACGACAAAATCATTATTTCATTAATGGTGTGGAATGTGAATTCTTCCATACATAGTCATATTGTGATATTGCCTTGTGTGTATGTTTATTGCTTGTTTATTAGAGGCCTCTCTATTTGGTTAGCTAATCCCTTTTCGTACTCTCTAAGAGGGCAAAAACAACAAAGAAGTCCTGTGGCACTTTATAGACTGACAGATATTTTGGAGCATACGCTTTCGTGGGCAAAGACCTGCTTCATCAGATGCCCACATGAAAGCTTATGCTCCAAAATATCTGTTAGTCTGTAAGGTGCCACAGGACTTCTTGTTGTTTTTGCAGATTTAGACTCACACAACTATCTCTCTGATATGTATCTAGGATTAGAAAGTTCAAAATATATCTATGTGGTTCAATAGAACTCCCGTTGGTTTTTCATGAGGGCTTAAGCTTGCAAATACTGAGGTGCTTTTGAAAATCCCAGCTAAGTTTGGCACTTCAGGTTCAGATTTCAAAAGTTTTGCATCACGTAACACGCAAATAGAGAAACAATCATTCCAGCCTATGTTATATGCAGGCAACGATAGGTAAGGGCTAGGTCCTTATTCTCTATGTGCAGCATCAGAAGCAAGAAGTCGTGTGTCTTATCGTTTGTGGAAGCTATATTAATAAAATCAAGGCATGTTTGACTTAACAGGATATGAAATGCTATTTATGTAATGTAACCTAAAGTAACGATCATAATAATACATTTATTTATAAAAGTAGCTTTGATGAAAGCTATGATCTGATTGCTTGAAACAGTTCTAAGTCCCCATCATTATCTTCCAATTAATTTATTCTAAAAACTCTTGAGAAACCATATGCTGTCATTCCACACCCAAACTTCTGTGCCAGTAGAGTACTAGTGGGCTTTTTGAAGCACCCCCATCACCAACATCCAGTAGGAGAAGGAAGAAAAGAAGATTCTTGGAAAAGCAGTCAATTGTGGGATCCTGTTCACTTCATTTTAGTTTGTGGGAAGAGAGGATGACTTTGCACTCTTGGTAATTTTGCACAGATTGGGAGATAGTCTTGTAGGGAGCTCACACCGCAGGCAGATTCGTTTTATTTTATGATTAATTTTCTGCACACATACCACTTTTTATAATCAATAGGATATAATTTATTTAGTGTTATCAGTGAAAGTCCTTACCAGTTTATGCTGCATTTATCTAAGCAAACTGCATCTATAAACAGGTTATCCCTTCCTTCTTTACCCTTAAGGTGACTAGTTGAGTCATGATTAGCTCATTAACTTCTTGATCTGGCTATCCATACTTCAGGCAGTTATCTTGCAATAGTCAGATGCATTTTAACATGTTCTACAGAATGGAGTCTGAAACTTCTGCTTTTATTCTGGTTCTGCTGTTACTCTCAGTGACACTGGAAATACATTTTAAAATTACTGAAGTGGGCTCAAGTTACAGTGAGAGTGCACAAATGAGCTTCATTTTAAATGACTGTCAGTAGAAGTACTAGAAGTCAAGTTTGGAGAGAGGCATGTGTCATAATAGCTGTGTCTACACGTGCACGCTACTTCGAAGTAGCGGCACTAACTTCGAAATAGCGCCCGTCGCGGCTACACGCGTCGGGCGCTATTTCGAAGTTAACTTCGACATTAGGCGGCGAGACGTCGAAGTCGCTAACCTCATGAGGGGATCGGAATAGCGCCCTACTTCGACGTTGAACGTCGAAGTAGGGACCGTGTAGACGATCCGCGTCCCTCAACGTCGAAATTGCCGGGTCCTCCATGGCGGCCATCAGCTGGGGGGTTGAGAGATGCTCTCTCTCCAGCCCCTGCGGGGCTCTATGGTCACCGTGGGCAGCAGCCCTTAGCCCAGGGCTTCTGGCTGCTGCTGCGGCAGCTGGGGATCCATGCTGCAGGCACAGGGTCTGCAACCAGTTGTCGGCTCTGTGGATCTTGTGGTGTTTAGTGCAACTGTGTCTGGGAGGGGCCCTTTAAGGGAGCGGCTTGCTGTTGAATCCGCCCTGTGATCCTGTCTGCAGCTGTGCCTGGCACCCTTATTTCGATGTGTGCTACTTTGGCGTGTAGACGTTCCCTCGCAACGCCTATTTCGATGTGGTGCCGCGCAACGTCGAAGTTGAACATCGACGTTGCCAGCCCTGGAGGACGTGTAGACGTTATTCATCGAAATAGCCTATTTTGATGTTGCTACATCGAAATAAGCTATTTCGATGTTGGCTTCACGTGTAGACGTAGCCAATGAGAGCAAATCATACAATTTCCATTGTGTTTTGTCACAGCTGTGCCATATCAGTGCAACCAAAGCAGTTTTTTTGTACGTAATACAACAATTAATCACCTTGTGGTTTAGATGATCTAGCGTGTACATGATTTAAATGAGCTACTTGGAAAAGGAAGGCATTGTGTATTGTTCCAGGATATTTAGTTACACTTCTGCCATTATATAGCTGACATTGGAAATGAGGAATATTCAGTATTTGTGCTGTGAAAATCTTCTGTATTTAGTACATTCTTTCATTCCGTGAAGATGCTGCGTCTGTAAATGTGTATCTATAAATTCAGTAGCTCCAGGATGTAGTGAGTGTAATTGTACATGTTTATTTTCTTACATTCAGTTCTTGCAATATCAGCAGGAAGGGAAAATATGATAAAAACAAAGCACTTGCTTCTTTACAGGCTTAGTGCCTGATCCAAGCCTACTGAACACAATAAAAAATATTTTTATTGAGTTCAATGGGCTTTGGATTAGACTCTTTGTTTAGTATTGTCACCTGAGATATAAATGATATTAACATGCACACTCAAAATAACCCTGTTATGAGACCATACATATATCAAGGAAGCTCTCCTCTATGAATTGTAATGAGGAATATGTCTCTCATCCTTCATGCGAAACCTCTATAACCAGCATCAGACTGTGCTCTGTCTGTTCTGATTCTTATTTCTGTATGTTCTATATTTACCAGCCTAGTGTGTAAGGCTTTAAACTAGGTTCAAAAAGGGCAGCTGGAGGTAGGTGACAAAAGCTGAAAAAAATCTAAGACATAAAGAAATTCAGGACAGCTGACAGTTTCTCAAGGACACTATTAAAGGCCTTCTACTGCAATGCAAAGAAAATGTAGGAAGAGTAATAAGAGTCCAATATGGTTCAACTGAGCATTATAATGACCTGAAAACCAGATAAAGAATCCTATCAAAATTGGAGAAACAGACAAATTGCTAAGGAGGAGTACAGAAGAATTGCAGAAGCATATGGGTAAAAAAATCAGAAAAGTTAAGGTATAAATGAGTTAAATTTGCCAAGAGACACAGAAGGCAGTACGAAGAGGTTTTTTAAATACATTAGGCTCTAGAGAAAAATGAAGGAAAGTGAAGGTCTTCTACTTAGCAGGGAAGAAGAGCCAATAATTTATGACATCAAAGAGACTGAGTTGTCTGTTGCTTATTTTGTTCTGTCTTCACTAAAAAGGTTAATGATGACCAGGTAATTAACACAATTGATAGTTGTAAAAAGTGCTGTAATGAAAGCCCAAAAGAGAGAATTATCTTTGAGAAGTCATGGAGGACAATTTATACCCCGGAGGACTGGAGAAGGGGAAATATAGTGCCTATCTTTTAAAATGGAGAATAAAGAGGACCCAGGGAATTATAAACCAGTTAGCTTAAGATACTGGAAAAATATTAAAATCAATTTGTATCCATAGAAGACAACAGGGTTATAAGAAAAAACAGCATAGATTTGTCATGATTCAGCAGGTGGAAGTACTGCTGAAAAGGATCTGGGAGCTGCAGTGGATAATAAATAGTCATCAAAGTGATACAGTTTCAAAAGAGGTCAGCGTCATTCTCGGGTGTATTAACAGGAATGTTTATGTGTAAGACATAGGAGATAATTGTCCAGTTCTGTTTGGCAGTAGTGAGGCCTCAGGTGGAATACTGGGTCCAGTTCTGGGTAATACACAGAAGAAAAGATGTGGATATATTGTACAGTCCAGAAGAGAGCAACAATAATGACAATAAAGCTTAGAAAAGTTGGCCTGTGAGCAATGTTCCCTCTAATCTTTTCCATCTATGTATGGATTTCTCTATCCACAAGTGGAATAATTCTTATGTCTATTGAGGCATGTGCAAATGTGCACCACCCATCGAAACACAAAACCTAGCAGTGGCTGCTCAGCTAATCTGCGAGGTACATTTGAATTTCTCCTGAGCAGTTGCACAAGTGTACAGCTTACAGGGAACACAGGCAAGATTAAAGAAAACAGGCATCTTTAGACTTAAGTAAAGAAGATAAAAACCTTATTAAGTCTTGAAATATGTGAAGAGGTGATATAAAGAGTACAGTGATCAATTTTTCTTCTTCGAGTGATTGTTCATGTGCATTCTAATGTAGGTAAGCACACACGTGCATGCTCAGTTGCCAGAAAAATTTTCCTCTAGGTGGTAGCCGTCAGGTCAGAGTGGTGCCCCCTGGAGTGATGCTGATATAGCACCCAATATAGGCACTGCCCACCCTGCCCTCAGCTCCATTCTTTCTTGCTGCCACGTTGGCTGCTGGAACTCCCTGTGCTTGTGAAAACAATCTCTCTTAGTTAGTTGGTAGTGTGAAGTCATTATCTGTAAATAGCTCTAATTAGAGCAAAAAAGCAGTCCAGTAGCACTTTAAAGACTAACAGAATAATTTATTAGGTGATGAGCTCTCATGGGACAGACCCACTTCTTCAGATCTTAGCCATACCAGAACAGACTAATTAGGTGTTAATAGTTTCATTGTTGATCATTGGGCCCCAAGTAGGGGGGTTGGTCCCCCTCCTTGAGGTGCCAGGACATGCAGAGGTCACCAGGCTTCAACGTCTCTGTCAACTGTGGGAAGCGCGTGCTGCTGCCTTATCTGTAAGGCTGTAAAGCTGAGGGCCTTGAAGGATAGAGCTCAGTGCCTCATGGCACTGTTAATGGAGGGGGCTCTTCAACCTGTCTGTGGGGCTGAGCATGTCTTCTTCGATGCAGAGTGCACTGACACCGAGGTTGGCCATGGCGCCAACAGAGGGGAAGGGAACCCAGCACCATAGTCAAGGGACAGAAGCTCATCCTTCTTGGAGACATAAGTCTCAGTCCCCGGTGCCTCACAAAAAGCAAAGGCACAACTCGCCATTCTACTGTGGCTTTCAACCGCAGGGAGAATTCCCAGGCAGTGTCAGAGGAGGTACGCCAAAGGTAGGCCCTAGATGGTTGGGCTTCAGTGCCAGTCCAGAGGTCCAGCCCTCACTCTCTGCAGCTGCCTTCGACACCACAAGCATTCTGGGTGGCAAAGAGCCTCTTTCAGATCATGGCACCTTTCTCTCTGCCGAGAAGAAACACGTCCCAAAGGCAGGTGACTAGTTGTGCTCCTTTGCGGGTCAAGCCCTCCATGCTGGTTCCCACACCTACACCTACGGCTTGCTGGTGACCACGCACACCTATATTGTAATTGACATGAATAACACATCTCGAAGAACACCAGTTACGGAAGTAAGTAGCTGTCGTTTCTCCATGTCCACTGAAAGGTATGGTAAAGAAGTAAGTAAAGCTTAATCTGCAGTGAGAGAGATTAGCTATTAAGAAAAAACATTCTAACTAGAAAGCTAGTTAAACTCTAGAATAGTTTTCCAAGGAAAGTTGTGTAATCTGCATCAGGTGAGGTTTTTAAAAACGGTTGGGCAAACGCTGTCTGGGATGGCCTAGATTTACTTGGTCCTGCTTCAGCACAGATGGCTGGACTTAATGACTTCCGTTCTCAGGATCCTTTCCAGCCCTACATTTCTATAGCTATGTCTAGATTGCCAAGAATTATCGGTAATAGATATACAAATTGCACAAAGTATATGCGTCTCTTCTGCTGACAGTTCTGTCCAAAGAGGCTTTCTCAACATTTGGCCCATCCACAAGGGATCAAATGTCAGAAAACCCCCCACTGCTGACACATCCATTCTTGGCAGTAATATGGGTCACAGTGGCTGCGTCTACACGTGCACGCTACTTCGAAGTAGCGGCGCCAACTTCAAAATAGCGCCCGTCATGGCTACACGTGTTGGGCGCTATTTCGAAGTTGAAAGCGATGTTAGGCGGCGAGATGTCGAAGTCGCTAACCCCGTGAGGGGATGGGAATAGCGCCCTACTTTGAAGTTGAACATCGAAGCAGGGCACGTGTAGCCGATCCGCGTCCCGCAACATCGAAATAGCGGGGTCCGCCATGGCGGCCATCAGCTGAGGGGTTGAGAGACACTCTCTCTCCAGCCCCTGCGGGGCTCTATGGTCACCGTGTGCAGCAGCCCTTAGCCCAGGGCTTCTGGCTGCTGCTGCGGCAGCTGGGGATCCATGCTGCACACACAGGGTCTGCAACCAGTTGTCGGCTCTGTGGATCTTGTGTTGTTTAGTGCAACTGTGTCTGGGAGGGGCCCTTTAAGGGAGCGGCTTGCTGTTGAGTCCGCCCTGTGACCCTGTCTGCAGCTGTTCCTGGCACCCTTATTTTGATGTGTGCTACTTTGGCGTGTAGACGTTCCCTCGCAGCGCCTATTTTGATGTGGTGCTACCCAACGTCGAAGCTGACGTTGACGTTGCCAGCCCTGGAGGACGTGTAGATGTTATTCATCGAAATAGACTATTCTGATGTCGCTACATCGAAATAAGCTATTTCGATGTAGCGTGCACGTGTAGACGTAGCCAGTATCACTAATACTTTATGGCTGTGTCTACACTAGCAAGTTCTTTCGAAAAAATTTTTTGAAAGAAAGGGGCTCTTTCTAAAGAGCCTGTAGTGCATTTACACACAAAAAACATTATTTCAAAAGTAAATCAAAAGAATGCAGCGTTCCTTTCAAACTCGCTATTCCTTTCCCATATCAGGAAGAGTGCCCCGTTTTGAAATCTTCTTTCAAAAGAAAATGTATGTAGACACTCTGCAGGCCCTTTTGTTCAAAAGAGCAGTCCTCATAGGGCCTGATTATTCGGTCCATGGCCTGTTCTTTCGAAAGAGTGGGAACTGTGTGGACATTCTCTTTTAAAAGAGCAGACAGCTTCTTTTGATCTGCTTTTTTGTGCGTGGATGCACTTTTTCAAAAGAAGTTCTTTTGGAGGAGATCTTTTAGAAGGGCTTCTTTTGAAAGATCTCTGTAGTGTAGATGTACCCAATATGGCTGACTATGGAAATACTAACTTAAGGATTTATTGTACATTACCAGTTCTTGATAGTGAAAATATTTAATCCTGATTCTTCCTTGCTTTTTAAAATAAATTAATCATGGAAATTTATTGTCTTACAATTAGTATCATTTTCATGTGAAAACTCATCATTAGAATGTGCAGTTTTGACACTTATCCAATGTAATTATGGTGTGCAATAATGTATCTTATAATTTCTATATTAGAAGATACAAAATATAATAGGCATGCTTGGTTAAAACCTGGATATCTTACCCAGTTTGTAGTAGCAAGGCAGATAGATACACTAGGGATTATAAGTGGTTCTGAGAAGTAAATCTCGAGCTGTGGCCTGGAAAGTAGCTTTCCTTCCTTAATGCTGATTGTAAGTTTTGTTGTTAATAAGTAGACATAAAGGACTCTGAAGAAAGTCCTACCATTTGTTCTTAGCTAGAAGCAGATGCCCAGCTGTGCCAACTAACTCAGTTGGTACAGACCTCAGCTAGCCCTTTTCTATACTCAGGAACAAGTATTGGTGCAACTACACCTGTTAATGGTTACCAGTTGCTGAATTAGGGCTATTCATGATTGTAGACAAAGCCTAGGCACTGGTTCTCAAATTATTCTCTCTTGCACCCCACCCACTCTCAGATCTAATTACTGATACTGTCTGTGCAGCATCAAGAGATCTTGGTTACATGAAAAAATAATTTTCGTAACATATTAAAGGAAACTGAATGAAAGCAACCTTATGGCAACACGATGGAGAAGGCTGCGCATATTTTTTTCCTTCATTTTGTGTCTGTTTTGTTTATTTTCTCCCCCTGGGTATAAGTCTTTATGTTTATTAGCATTGAATCTACCATTGTTTGCTGCTGTCCTGACTGTTCTACAACTCTGGGGTTCTAGCTTGTATTTTTGGTGTTCTTCCAATTCTGGTGTGAATGTTATTGCGTTTACATCAAAGACACAGGTGGCAAAAAAAATGCCATGAAGCACAGTGTGTAGAAAGAGCTTGACTTCTTTGAGAATAGTGGTCAAAATGCCTGTTATAAAAATAAATCTGTATTATGCTATAGCTAGAAGGAGACATCACTTTAGTGATAAATGTTAATATAATGTGCCAGAGCAGATCTATCACCCCTTTACAAGTGCTTTCCTACGGCTCATAGTTTAAGAACCACTAATGTGGGCATCTATTCTGACCACACTTGTTTCATTTGAAAAAAAAAGTGTGTAAGAAAATGTAACTTATCTGAAAATTAGTGTTAAAAATGTACTATTCTGTGTGATTGTTTTGTTGCCCAGTTTAATTTTAAAGCAGTTTTACAGGCAATCTATATGGGTTATTATAGGAAAATGCCAGCAATTTTAGGGGCCTGAGGAATAATGGCATAATATAGTATTCTGTAATAAAAATGTTCTCAGTTGCACTGAAATTTAAAGGGTCTGTGTATAGAATTTGCAGTAGACCATGCACTGTACTTCTTGAAGACCATACAGTGTGAAATGCTATAATATATGCAAATCCTTATTCCTGAGCTACCTTTGAGGAGGCTCACCTTGAATACAAAATGTTAATGAATAGATAAACAGCATACTACTGTGCATGCTAGACTTACTGTTCAGGATTTTGTTGCTTTTCACAGCAAGGAGCAAGCCACAGTAACCTCTATAAATGATTAGCATAATCATAAAGATCTTGTTTAAAAATTCACTTTGAATAAATGTACTGGAGGCTTTTTCCCTCTGAAGACATTGCCTGAAAGCTTCCATCCTATATTCTTTCTGATCTAAATTTGTTTGAAAATGAACTTCATTCTTATGTACTAAGAGTGGGAGCAGTAAGAGTTTAATAATTGAATCGGGAAACATGTATGTGATTTAGCATGAATCACACTGGCTCATCTACACTAGCAAGTTCTTTCAAAAGATTTTTTGAAATAAGTGGGCGCTTTTAAAGGATCCCGCAGAGCGTCTACACACAAAAATGTTTTTTCAAAAGAAAATCGAAAGACTGTGGCACTCCGTTTTGAAAGCGCCCTTCCACTCCCTTTTCAGGAAGAGCACCTTCCTTTGAAAGAAAACATGCGTAGATGCTCCGCAGGCCATTTTTTTTTTTTTTTTGAAAGAGCAGGTCTCATGGCACCTGATATTTTTCGATCTGTGTCCTGTTCTTTCAAAAAAGCAGGGGCTTTGTGAATGCTCTCTTTCAAAAGAGCAGATCACTCTCTTGATCTGCTTTGTTGTGTGTGGATGCACTCTTTTGAAAAAGTTATTTCACAAGAGATCCTCCGGAAGGTTTTCATTCAAACGATCACTGTAATGTAGACATAGCGATTGTGTTTCTTCTTGGCACACCTTTCTAACTTAATGGTATTGAAGAGTCCCTGCTGTGGTGCAGATACAAATGATGCTTCTTAGAATAAAGTTCACTCGGTCTGTGAAGCATTTCAGTTATCATGGTCACTTTGTCCACAATTAAACCCACTTATGTTTTTGCATTGTGAGCCTTTCTTTTTGTTTTAATGTTTTCCTCTTGTGTCTTCTTGTACCTGTTAAAGAAGCTCAGATACTCTTACAGCACTGTAGGAGTGATGCAAATCTGCAGAATTGATTAAATATGTGGAAACAATTGAGCTGAAAACTGACTTCCTTCACTTCACATATATGGTAAATTAAGTGAGAAAATGTTGAAAGCTCTATTTCAAATAATAAAAGCTGAATCTCTCATCATGATGAGCTGCCTGTGATGGCAGTCTATAGACCAATGGTTATATTTTTGTTTCTTTGCCTTGATAACCATATGTGAAGGCACATATTGTCACAATTACAGAGAATTCCCTAGTGCCTTATTCTGCTGATAATCCATTCCTGGATGCCCAAGTGGAAAAGCCTAACAGATAAATTTTAATCTTGAATACACTAGTGATACAGGAAAATGTTCTGTGGGAGGGTGTATACCCCCTGGCGGCAGAGAAAAAGTTCATTGGAACTAGAGAGCAATTTAGTGCACTCTGTTGCATCTGGAGGACTGGGCAGGCCCTATTTGGGATGAACTGGAGCTGGGTGGCTAATAAAAGAAGGACTTCAGAGAGTAGAAGGGAGGCAGGAAGCCCAGAAAGCAAGAGTGAGTAGGCTTTGGAAGCCTCTCGTGTGATGGAAGTTCTGGTGAGTTGGGGGTGGAAAAGAAAGGACAGGAGCAGAGTGAGCTCCTGTGGTTACCCTTGACACGCTACAACAAACAGATATCACAGAAGAACATGAGGGGAAACAGATAAGGGGAAGAACTCTGGAAAGCTTTGCTCTGTGGAGGAGCAAGAAAGAACTCTGCAAAGGTTGGAAAGGCATGTGCAGCCTGAGGAGGAGTGAGCATGGAAAAGGGCTGGTGGAAAGGAACTAAAAACAGGGTAAGGAAGGAATAGGTCCAGGGAGGCAGCAAGGAGCCTGTGAGAGCAAACCATTGGTGCTTACTACAGGATCCTGGGTCTGGGACACAGAGAAGATAGAGAGCCTGATTTCCCTTATCATATACCAAGGAAGGTGGTGCGAAAGCCCATGGCCACAAGGGGTGTAACAGCCATTGAGCCAAGATCTAGGACAGAGACACGACATCATGAGGATTATTGTTCGTTGGGAGCATCTTGGAAGTAGGGCTGGGACTATAAGTGAGTCAGAAGAAGCAGACTACTGCAAGGTCAGAAAAGCTGTCAGCATAGGATGCCAGGGGAGGAGAGCCTGCTATGCCGTTCCCAACATCAGAGGGTGGACAAACCTGTGAGTCATTGTTTTACACTTTCCTGTTGAGGATAGTTCTTATGCATGAGTTAAGTCCCACTGAAGTCATTTACATGTAAGCACATACTTCAAGTTCAACATGGGCATAATATCATCCTGAATCAGGGCCTAAGTCCAAAGAAACACCATTGAGATCTGTGAAGTTGATATGAACTTTATACCCATAAAATTCAGATTAGATCCAGCCACAGCTCTACTTTTTTTAAATAAGGGGGATTCTGAGTCAAACATGAAAAAAATAGGCCCAGGAAGATAATGGTTGTGTATGTTATCTTGATAGAAGTAAAAGTTCAGAAATTAGTATTGGTTTCTTTTCTTTGATACATTATTTCTTTGCTAAATATTCTGTAAAACTGCATGTGTATACAGTTTCTAGATTTTGTCCTATACCTCTTTTAAATACCCATAACCATCCCTTCTCCAAATTGCAAGCATGTGTGTAGTGAAGTAGCACTAGTATAATCTAAGAAGCTACTTCTGCTTTATTGTTAACGATAATAGCCCTACGCTAAATGAAGCAATTCTGAGAGTGCTGGGTCACAAAAACCAGGAAGATTAATAAAGTAACCAAAGTCTTACCTCAATCTTTAGATTTTATTGCTGCTTTTAAGGTTCGACTTATATACAGGAATATTGTACTTGATTTTATTAGCCAAATAAAATGTATAACTTTGTCCCCTTCTCATTGTTTCATTTAACAGCTTTGTAAAAGGCAGAGTGGGGCCAAATCATCAATTGGTGTAAATCAGTGTACTCTTGTTAATTGATCTGTGGTGGTTTGTATCATCTGAGCTGAGAATATGCCCATATAGTATGTGATCTGAGATATAAATGTATGCAGTGCATTTCTAATATTTTGTGTATGAAAGGCACCTCTGTTTAGCATCATCATATTTTAGTAAAAGTAAGGATCAGTGGTCAGCCAAAAAGCATTGTCACATTCTAGGAGATTACTTACCATCTAAGAGCTGATTTGCTTCACTTTACACTATTGCAACTCCATTGACTTCTCTTGATTTTATACTGGAGTGCATGGGGAAGTGAATGAGGCCTATTGGGTGATACTGTAAGGCACAAAGCTAAATGTCAAATGATTTTAATCCCTCTTTTAGAGTCTCTTTCTAGTTGCTTACTTGCGTGAGCCTTTTGTTATGAAGATTGTTTTCATAAAGGTTGCAGTGTGCCTCATTGCTATGGTGTTTTCCTCCTGCCCTGGTTACAGCATGTGAAATTTCAAAATCTTCTGTCACTATTCTAGTCTCTTGTTTGTCCCTGTGGTTTATTCTCCCTTTACTCAGGAACATACACTATTGATCAGAAGCTGTATCTGTTGATTGAATATGGCAAGGCATGCTTAATGTGACCATATTACTTCATATTCTGAGCATATTATAATTCATATAGCAGAGTTAGGTGCATTCTTTACTCAGGCAACCGTCCACTACTCCACAAACTGCACTCAATAAGGTTTTCCTAGAAGAAGAATGAGATGAGTAGAGCAAGGTTCAGTTCTTGGATGGGAGACTTCCAAAGAAGAACAGGATGTTGTGAGAGGAGAGCTCCTGTGAAATGTGAGTGAGGAACTGCATGCTGCTTAGACGATAGGGGGAATGCAGATGCACAGTGGCCATGTGCGCCTGCACCTTCATCCTAATTCTAATGGATTTGCTCTGACTTGTCTCAATTCTGTGCTATGCAGGAGAGAGGAGCATATACCCCTTGTTGTTGGGAGTCAAGTGAGAAGCTGGTGAAAATTTTTCATTCAATATAGATTAGAACAATTGTCCCGTTAAACAACGTTCCCCTTTTTCTGAGGAGTTTAGAATTTGAGATCCATGGGAGACAGTAACATAGAAAAGACGGGACTTTTATGATACCTATATGTAGTAGTAACCTCTCAGTGAATGTTTTCTCAATGAACAATCCAACAGATTTCTTTAAATTAACTATGTAACAAAATAAGAAGTTGAAGAGAAGAGATTGAAATGGCAATGAAAAATATTCAGCTGACTTGGTACTACTCCTAGCATTGATGTCTTCTGTTCTGTATTTTGTGGGGTGTCAATTTCTTTCCTACTCCTAGGTACAGTATTGAAAACTAATCCATGTTCTCTTGCTCAGAGCCTTCATTTTCATTTACTTGACACTAAGAAGTTGGGATTCTTGCTCTACTTTCCACTCCATGACTGCATCTACCCTGCCCCTCCCTTTCGGAGGGGGCATGTAAATGCAGCGGAACCAAAATGCTAATGAGGCACTGATATGACTATTCAGTGCCTCATTTGCAGAATGGCAGCCACTCGCAACGTTGAATATGTTGCTTTTGAAATGCAAATTAGCTGTATATGGAGGGTTCCTTCAAAAAGAAGCTCCGCTTTCTAAAGCATACTTCTTCCTGAAAAAAAATTAGGAAGAAGGCTGCTTTCGAAAGCAGGACTTCCTTTTGAAGGAACCCCCTCTACACAGCTAGTTTGCATTTTGAAAGCAGCATTTTTGCCATGGTGAGTGGCTGCCATTATGCAAATGAGGCGCTAAACATTCATATCAGTGGCTTATTAGCATTTTTGATCCACTGTATTTACATGCCCCTTCTGCAAGGGAGGGGCAATGTAGACACAGCTTATATGTTAAATTAATGTAGATTGTAAGATGTTAGCAGATGTCAGTCACAAAGCTGGAGATGCATCACCCTACCCTCATATACAGTAAACCCTCGATTTTATGGACCCTGATTTAGCAGACTTCAGGAATAACAAATGTCCACCAGCCTGCTCCTCCCATTGTTCCCGAAGTCTGTTGGTGTCCATAAAACCCTAAATCCACCAGCACCCCTACCTCCCAAAAAAGTATGTAATGCAACTTATCAGACCTGCCAGAGCTACCATGTGCTCCTCCCACCAGGGGTGGGGCACGTATGGGGCATGTGTGTTAGTACTGTCTGCCCACGCTGTTGGTGGGAGGAGCATGTGGTGACTCCATCGATGGCGGTGGTGGCTCTTCCAGGTAACGACCATGTCTCCAGCTGCGGTAGGCCCTTCTGACATGGCTCGGTGGAGACTCCAGCCATGGCAGAGTCTCCAGCTGCAATGGGCTCGAAGCCATAGTGGTGCTCCAAGACACAGCAGAGACTGGAGTCTCCAGCTGTGGTGGAGTCTCCAGCTTTGGCTCTGGCAGGGCTCCGAGCATGGGTCCTTGTGTGGCAGCAGCTCTGCGGAGTCACCGGCATTTTTTGGGGCAGTGGAGACTGGGACTGGGGGAGCCTGGCGGGGGGCGGGGGGTGGGCGCGAGGGCAAATACAGAATAAACCCTTGGATCTAATGGACTTTCAGGTTAAATGAACACCCCTCCCCACCATTAGTCCATTAAATTGAGGGTTTACTGTATTATAATCAAATAGTATTCATGAAACCCAGAGAGAAGTATAGGGATGATACTGTAAGGCTGCATAACATGGCCACAGTGTAAGCCTCAAACATGTCCCAGTCCAGGGATCCTTTAGCAAATAGCAATGGTCTGACTGACTGATTCACTGAAGCAGGAGGCTTATCCTGCTTGGATATGAGGCAGGTGGCGGTTCCTATACTATTGGCTAAACTGGCACTGCTGTGATCAATGCAGCAATGTCGATTTAGCAAGTCTGGTGAAGACACACTACATTGATGGGAGAGTACTTTCCCATCAGTTTCTGTACTCCACCTCCCCATGAAGTGTAATGACACAATGGGGTGTCACCATGGAAAGTGGATATAGCTGTGCTGACTTTCAGTTATGTGAATAACATAACTGAAGTAGTGTAAATTACATCGAGCTATTCTGTGGTAGAACAGACCAGCCCTCAGATATAGGGTGTGGCTTGAACAATTCTTAGATGGGAAACCCTAAAGCAACCAAACCTGGGAAGAAGCCTGTTCCTTATTAACGCTACAGTAAGTGGGCTTTGTTTTAGAGCAGGTTTTGAGGTGTGACTGACTTGCACTTTTATCTCCAGTCATAAAGATCCCTACTAGATTGTCACTTCTCTAACTCTTGATAAACTTACAATATCAGAGTCTACACTCAATGTTTTCCAGCCACCAAAATTTTTAGTCTCAATTGTTTAATTGACTGTCCCCTCCTCCCATTCTGATTAGCAGTTTCTGCTAGCTAGATATGACCTTGCTTCTGAAAGCCTGTCTTCAAATTAGCCTTTAATAATGTGGTGTTCTATTTCATTACTTCAGGGGCACTGGATGCGCATAATATGGTTGCAATTAACTTGATCACATTCTGGGCAATATACATTCCTCAAATCCAGGGCGCCATACCTTGCACTGACGCTACTGGAAAGACACACATTGACTTTAAGGGGGATCAGACTTGGTAAATTCAGATTAAATAATAGATTTTGTGACTCAGCTGTGAGGATATTTTGCAAAATTGTCTATCTTGCTTCCATGTCTGCTGGCCCTCAGCTCTGTATGCGATAGCAGCATATCTCTTCACCTCTGTAAGGGAGTAAAGAGAAGCAGGTCCCTTCCTTACACCATTAAAGGGTGCCAGGAAAATGAGCAGAAGGTCTTCTCCTCTCACTTTGAGAAGGAAAAAAGAGGTGAGGGGCAGGAGTGCCAACCCCTGTTTTAGGGCTCCATCCTCCAAAGTACAGAGCAATTTGGTTTACAACTGTGAAACAGTTAAGCTTGTACTCAACTTTACGCATGTGAGTAGCCCCATTGAATTTAATACACAAAGTTCAATAAATACTCTCCTGGATCAGGCCAGAAAGCTCAGCACCTTGCAGAATGGAGACAAAGTGGGAGCAGAAGTTTTTTTTTTTTTCTTTCTTTCTTTCTTTGTATAATGGCTGCCATTGGGAGGAAGCTACGAGAGTTGGGGGAGAGGAATGGGAGCAAAACAAAAACCATTGGAAGCTACAGATCCTAGTCCTTTCCATGATAAAATAGCTCTATGTTTGTATTGTGGAAGTAGCTAGGAACCCAAGTCATGGGCAGTGACCCCAAACATATTGCATTAAAGGACAGTACTAAAAAAATCTAATGGCATTTATAACATGCCTGGAAGATGCTAATGAGGCGCATATGTAAATTTCTCATGCCTCATTTGCATATGGCCACATGATTTGGAGTCTGGACGAAGCTCCTCCGGAATCAAAATACACATGTAGACCCGTGGCCTGTGGGGATCTTCTGGAAGGAGACTCTCCTTCTGGAAACCCCATCTTCCTCAAAATTTTGAGGAAGAGGGCGCTTCTGGAAGGAAAGTTTCCTTCCAGGAGATCCCTGCAGGCCACACGTTTGCACGTGTATTCTGGAGTCTGGAAGAGCTTCTTCTGGACTCCAAATCATGTGGCCTGTAGCCAACCAGGCTCGGGTTCCCCAGAGACGAGGCTGCACCCAGAAGGCGAGTGCTATATTTGGTTTATTGAAAGTGCGTGACACCCGCGGCGGGAGCCCCGGAGACGCCGCAGTCACCCGTTGGGGAAAACCCAACGCGCCAGAGCTTCGCTCGGGGAGAGGCTCTGTAACAGGCCTCCTAACACTAAGTGATAAAGCTGAGCTCATTAACATAAGATTGCCTAAAATTGCCTATGCATTTCTTATCATATCTCTTGTGGCCTCCTGCCAGTGTAGCCTTGAAATCTTGGCAAGTGCGGCTTGTTCTGCAGCTGTTCCCATGGCAGTTAGTTTTGCAGCTTTCACCTTGCACAGACTGGTCTCCTGAGAATTCACAGAGGGGTCAATCTGCTCTCATGAGACCGTTACAAACTCTTCTCGCACCCTACACTCCTCCCTGTGACCCCTTTGTGAATGCTGAGGCTAGTAGGAATCAAGTGAGGTGGTTGATGCTCTTCTGGCAACACAGTGTGCACCTGTGGAACAGACTTGACAACAGCATATGAGAGCAGTGAAAGCAAAGTTAAAAGTAATGGTTCCTGGGAGAAGGGTGTGTGGAACAGTAAGTGTGGGGGCTCCCAAGCGCATGCACTGCTGTAAGTAGTGTTTCCACTTGAAGTGGGTAGCTGCTTGGGCCATGCCCATATGTGCATGCTCAGAGGTATCCGTGACCCACCCCATCCCTTGCTGACACTCAGACAGAGAACAATTAGACAGGAAGGCAGATGGGAATTATGGTCTAATCCAGAAAGTTTCAACCAGTTACCTCTACCCACACCAGCTTGGCTAGGAGGACGGGACAGAAGGGCCCAGCCTAACCTTGGAGCTTCCTCGCACGCGATGGCTTCCACTCCGAGGAATTACAAGCAAGACACTCAGTTCCACCCTCCCAGCACCCGGGACGACAAGGTTGTCAGGGACTCAAATCCCAGCAAGCCTCATCCCGTTACAGGGTGTGATGATAAAACCAGAACCAGAACTTCCAGATTCCTTATCCAAGTAGGAGTTCACCCTATCGCAGCATGAACCCCAGGGGCTGCGGCGAAGGTAGGAGTGGACGTCGCTGTCATCAAAACGGACTGGTCCCCATCGGAAGATGTTGCTCTTGTCCCACCAATCATTCAGGTTCAGAGGGACAAACTCAATTCCCAATCTGGTAGAGGAGTTCAGCAGGGTACACATCCAGCAATCCGTGGCACCAGCGGTGGAGACGATGGACTGGATGGCATTCCTGAGGGGATGCTTAGGTGTGGCAGAGGTCAGCGAGGTAGTCAGGAAGATGACAAGGAGTTGAGGTGCCATGCTGTCATCTGGGTTGAAGGTAGCTGTACCGGCATCATGCCTGCCACCTACTGCAACTCCGGACAGTCCGCTGGGGCCGCCCAACAGGCCACCATCCATGCTACCGGCCCTCATCGCTCCATTGAGGGCTATCCTGGTATGCGCTGCAGGGACAGCGCTGGCTTCCCTGCCTCCCCCGCTTTCGACCAAAAAGGCATTGTACCTGGAGAACCCTGCTCGCTGCGCCAATTGTAGCCAACCAGGCTCGGGTTCCCCAGAGACGAGGCTGCACCCATAAGGCGAGTGCTATATTTGGTTTATTGAAAGCGCGTGACACCCATGGCGGGAGCCCCGGAGACACCGCAGTCACCCGGGGGGGAAAACCCGACGCGCCAGAGCTTCGCTTGGGGAGAGGCTCTGTAACAGGCCTCCTAACACTAGCTGATAAAGCTGAGCTCATTAACATAAGATTGCCTAAAATTGCCTATGCATTTCTTATCACTATCTCTTGTGGCCTACTGCCAGCGTAGCCTTGAAATCATGGCAAGTGCGGCTTGTTCTGCAGCTGTTCCCATGGCAGTTAGTTTTGCAGCTTTCACCTTGCACAGACTGGTCTGTTTAGATTCTCCTGAGGATTCACAGAGGGGTCGATCTGCTCTCATGAGACCGTTACAAACTCTTCTCGCACCCTACATGGCCGTATGCTAATGAGCTGCCGAAAATTTACATGCGTGCCTCATTAGCATCTTCTGGGCTGCTCATTACCATTCCCCTTCTTCTGGAAGGGGCATGTGTAGAAATAGCCTATGTGAAAAGTTTGAGATAAAATGAGAACAAGTCCAAACCTTTGCCTAGGGCTGAACTGCTATAGTTTAGCTCTGGCAATTCCACAGTCTGTGCCACTACACTATTCCCTATCATGTCTCCCCAAATCTATTTTTATGATTCACAAAAGCAAGATGAAGGTCATTGTTTTCCTGTTCCAATATATCTTTGAGGTGAGGCAACCACATCTGTACATATTATTTATGATTTGAGCATACTGTAGATTTATATAGAGGCAATATGATATTTTCTGTCTTATCCATCCCTTTCTTAATGATTTTCAAGAATCTGTTCATTTTTTCAATGTTGCTGCACACTGAGGCTACATCTGCACTACGGAGATCTTTCGAAAGAAGCCCTTCTGGAAGATCTGTTCCGAAAGAACCTCTTTCAAAAGAGTGAGTCCACACACAAAAAAGTGGATCAAGAGAGTGATCTGCTCTTTCCGAAGAGACCATTCACACAGCCCCCACTCTTTTGAAAGAATGGGTCAGGATCGAAAAATCATGTGCCATGATTCCTCTTTTGAAAGAAGGACACTGCGGGGTGTCTACACGTATTTTCCTTCTAAAGAAGCTTTCAAAAGAAGGTGCTCTTCCTGAAATGGGAGTGGAAGAGTGCTTTCATAAGGAGTGCCACAGTCTTTCGATTTACTTATGAAAGAACATTTTTGCGTGTAGATACTCTGTGGGATCTTTCGAAAGAGCCTCCTTCTTTCTAAAAATATTTTGAAAGAACTTTCTAGTGTAGACATAGCCTGCGTGATTGTTTTCAGACTTATCACAATAACTCCAAGATCATTTTCTTGAGTGGTAATAGTTAATATAGACCCAATCATTTTATGTATATAGATGGGTTTATGTTTTCCTATGTGCTTTTCTTTGCATTTATCAATATTGAATTTCATTTGCCATTTTGTTGCCCATTCACCCAGATCCTTCTGAAGTTCTTTGCAGTCTCTTTGGGACTTATTATGTTGAGTAGTTTTGAATCATCTGCATATTTTGCCACCTCACTGTTTACTCTTTTTTCCTGATCACTCATGAATATCTTGGATAGGTCCAAGTACAGATCATTATTTATGTCTCTCCATTCTGAAAACTGACCTCTATCTTTTTAACTAGTTACTAATCCAGGAGAGGATCTTCCCTCTTATCCCAAGACAGTTTGCTTTGGTCAGGGACCTTGCCAAAGGCTTTCCAAAAATTAAGTACAGTATATCCACTGTCTAGAAAACAATATAGAAGACTATCTACATGGGTGAGATGTCTTCAATCCTTTCCTTTCCTTCTAACTTTGCTAACAAGAATGCCCATTAATGACAACAGTGGTGGTGCTTTTTGTGATGTGAATTCTTCTCTACTAGAAATTGTACTGAGACCTGCTTTGTCATATGCCAATATATGTCATATCTGACATCAAATAGGTCCTGGCTTTTTAACAACTATCATCCTTGGCCTCATCAGAGCCACTGACCTAGGAGTGAATGTCTGCATTTTCCACTTTAGTCTTCTGAAATATGCAGTCCTGTTAACCCTAATATGTCAATTTAAAAATCACTATTCAGAGATACATTTTAAGCAGAGCTTGAGAAAAATGTAATATGACAAACAAAATAGATTAATACAAGAGCTTTAGAAGAAAATTCAAAGCAATGTGTCATGGCTATTTCTGTATATTATGAACATCACTCTTAATGGTTTTTGCTTCTTTGTGTATTTCTAAAATGTTCAATTTTCACACAAAATACTTTGCTTGTACTATTAGTTCTTCAAACATAGGTTCTGATTCAGCATAGTCACATGAGTTATGGGTTGGTGTCACTCCATTAGAAACTGGTGCAATGAATGAATTGTGTTCAATGAAATATGTACATATTTAGCTTTCTAATTAAAAAATAACTTCAAAAGTTGCATGGCTTTAAATCTTTCACTGCCCAAATGTGCCAAAGAAGTGTACTTAAATTGACAAATGTTTGTATTTTACATATGGGTTAACCGGTGAAAAATACATTTGAACACACTTTTCAAAGGCAAACTATAATTCTATCTCCTAATTTGTTTAAATTATGCTATATTTAGAGAGTTATCCTAAATCTTGTTTTCCTTAAAGCAAATATGTGGGGCTTGAATTTACTGTTTAAATCAGCAGTGGCTTTGTAGTGGAATTACAACTCATGTGAAATCATCAGACTTTTGTATTTACTTGCTAATCTAACAGTGATTCAGAATTGAGGATTTCTGATTGTTGATATTCATCTTTTCAAACATTATACACAGACAGAAGTACCAATACAAGTGCAGTGCTATTGATTTAACAAAAGCTTGATGTTTTCAACATTCTTTGTACTAGCTTGTCAGGATACAATATCTCAAATTAACCATGTGCTATTTCATTACAGACTGAAAAAGAATGTGGTTTTTATTGCAAATATCGCTCTTTGACACAACATAATGCAGCAACTGTTTATGACATGGCAAAGTTTTAGAAATGTATTAGGCTACAGTAATTATTCTTTTATTTGCTTCTTGCAATAAATACAGCAATACAATAAGGTAGGTGTTCTCAAACTTCATTGCACTGGGATCCCCTTATGACAACAAAAACTACTACATGATCTCAGGAAGTGGGACAGAAGCATGAACTCACATAAGCCCCTGCTCCCCTCCTCCCTGTATGGGAGCCAGAGCCTAAAGGCTTCAGCCTCAGGACTGTAACCTGAACTCTGCTTCCCAGGTCTGAAGGCTTCAGGTTTAGGCTTCTTCATTGTTCTTAGGAGGTAAGTATTATTGCCGATCTTCCAGTATTGGCCTAGAGTCTCCAGGAATTAAAGATTAATTTTTAATTAAAGAATATGTCATGTGATGAAATCTTCCAGGAACATATGCAACCAAAACTGGCAACCTAAGCAGCTGGGTTCAGACTTCAGCCTTGGGTCTCAGCAAGCCTAAATCACTTCAGGTAACTCATGGTTTGAGAACTTCTGCAATAAGGCAATGTAATGTACTTAGCGTAAGTAAAATAACAGGAACTACCAAGAGATGTTCTGACAACATCTGAACTTCCATGCCTAGTTTTGTTATGCTGAAAGAATGATCTTTCAGGTCCCTTGGTACTGTATTTAACATCAGATAGATTCAGATGCAGGTTAGCTTGACACTAAGGCTACATCTACACTAGACCCTTCTTTTCAAAAGGGGCATGGTAATGAGCAAGGTTGGAAGATGCTAATAAGGTGCTGCCATGAATATGCAGTGCCTCATTAGCATAATAGTGCCCACGGTGATTTGAAAGTGCTGCTTTCGAATCGTGCGCCTCCCATGTAGATGGGCCTTTTGAAAGGACCTCACCCCATCTTTGAAAGCCCCTTATTGCTAAAACTAAATAGGAATAAGGGGCTTTCAAAGATTGGGGGGGGTCCTCTTCAAAGGACCCCGTCTACATGGCTGGTGTACAATTCAAAAACAGCACTTTTGAATTGCTGTGGCCACAATTATGCTAATGAGGTGCTGTATATTCATGGCAGTGCCTCATTAGCATCTTTTGACCTCGTTCATTATCATACCCCTTTCAAAAGGAACGAGGTAGTGTGGACACAGCTTAAGTGAACAGTCTAGCTGGATACCCCATAAGTATACATTTTCCCACCCTGCCATGTTTAACCATGACATTCTAAATTCAAGGAAAATCAATTTTGTCAATCTCTAGGGTTATCTACTTGAATCCTATTTTACCTGTATACTGTACTTTACTATACAAACAATGTCCAACAATAAACCCACGTTCCATTTTTATTACTCTTGGTGTCAATGGGTTTCTTCTCTGCACTGTATTTTATTAAAAGCCATAACTTTCGTAGGTCTCCGTGCTCCATACATTTGTAAAGCAGAGTCCAAGTTGCAGTGCTAGGAAAACCATGGCTGGAGTCTGAACAAAAATAAAGAAATTTACTGTAAGCATTTAAAAATGTACCATTTCACTCTATGAGGAACCACTGGCAGCCCAGGTGAACTTGTCTCCACTTTCCTTCCTTAGAGACTTGTTTCTGCCATTGTTAAAAAAAAATACAACCCAAATTTTGGAGGGGAAAATACAGCTCCATAGCCACGATCTTCTGCAGTTTAACAGTGGCAAATCTTGTTACCTACCAAGGTATCTACCCTGTGAAAATCTTAAATTTGACAGCTGTCAGGGTACCAATTGAGAAAATGGAGGTGAAGGAGAGGCCCAAAAATTCCACATACCCAGCTCTCCCCTGCAGGAGGTGCATTGGTGGCGGCAGCCTCCTGCCAGGGCTAAGTCAACTTGAGAAGCCCCAGGGTAAAGTTGTGTTACAAGGCTATCTGCTAGCGGTTGTCCCGATGCAGAGGGGTTTATAGCCTCTCTAGGGAGGCTGGAAGGAGGCAGGAGGAAAGGTGTGGGATTGGAGGAATGGGGGAGAGCATTAAGGGCCCCTAGAGAGGATGTAAGATGGAAGGCAGAAATGAATGGACGATAACCAGGTGCACATAAGAGGAGGAAGGAACTAGCAGTGCTGTGAGCTGGAGGCCTGCAGGGACACAGCAGCAGCTGGGGAGTGAGAAAAACAAGCAGCAGTAAAGGTTGACGGAGGGTAGGAGCCATGGAGGGAGGGCTGATGGAAGAGGAGAGGAAGCAATCAGTGGCCACCTGTGAGGCCCACAAGAGGCACCAGCGTGGAGGAGTGAGGCAAGGAAGTATGCGTGAGGAGGCGCTAGAGCGCGGAAGCTGTAGTGCCTGCTGGGGAGAGCAGCATATGTAGAGCACGGGAGAGGACAGCGGTGAGAGTGGCTGTGGGAGGATGGAAGAGGGCAGGAGCAGTGGCTGGGGTGCAGGATGCTGGCAGGGCAGCCCGCCGCCCACCAGCGCTGCCCGGATGCGGCGGAATGGCCACGCGGTAGAGGTCGCCCTGCTGGAGGAGGGCTTGTAGCCTCTCTCGGGCGTGCTGCGGGCGGGGGCCGCACAGAGTCTCTCCTGCCAGCTCAGCCGCGGGCTGAAGGCGCGCGAAGAGGCGGACGCAGCCTCCCGGTCTCTGACGCGGCTGGTGCGGGGGCGGGAGGGGCCGGCGGCGGCGGCGGCGGCTGCTGAGCGCTGGGGTTTCTCCCGTTGACTCAGCCCTGGCGGGAGACGGCTGCCGCCCGTGCACCTCCTGCACCGGAGAGCCGGCTCCGGGCACTGCTCCCTCCAGCCGGCGCCTGCTGCTCCGCTCGTTCCCGTCGGGCTTCTCGCCGACTGCCGCCTTTGTGCTGCTCCCCGCCCGCCCACGTCCAGGCGCGGGGGACCGGCGGCCGTGTGAGCGGTGGGGACAGGTTGGCGGGAGCCGCCCCGCGCATCTCCTCGCCTGCCATGACTGCACCTGTGCGCGAATGAAGCCGCTGCGTTGAGGCGGACCGGCAGCGACTCGCCCCGGGGACCTGGGCAGCTTCTTGCGAAGAGGAGCGCCCCGCCTGCCCCGGTGGAGGTCGGCTGGTGCACCCCCCACTGACAGGTACTGCGGGGAGGGACGGCCCGGCCTGCGCGTCAGCTCCCGCCTGCGCTGCCCAGGGATTTATCGCATGAAGATTTCTGCTCCTTTTCCCGGCTCGGGGTTGCTGCTCGGTCTGCGGGGCGGGGACGGAGACAGGCTCCAGCAGCCAGAGCCGCCCTCGCGCCACTCTTCCCGGCCTCGTGTGGAGATACCCAGCGGCTCCAGCGAAGGGCATTCACATCATGGTCTAGCGGGGACTCGCCACCAAACCTCCCCCTCCCCTCCCCTTGCCTCCGCCCCCGCAACTGCGGACCCCGCACCTCAGGAATAACCATTCCGGCGGCTTATCGCCGGGCAGCGGAGGCGGATGGACCTGTGAGTATGAGCTGCGGTGAGGAGCGGGCAGCGGCTGGGCCCCCCTTGCAGAGGCCGAGGGGCGCGGGCACCACCGACATGCAGCAGCGGCGCGCACCGCTCCTGTCTCCCGCCTGGGCAGCGGGGAAAGTGGAGGGAGCAGCTCCCTGTGGCTGCGCTGCTGGCCGGGTGGGCGGCCGGCGGCCAGGGCGGTGGGGGGGACGGGAAGCGGTTTCCTGGGGGGGCGATGGGAGCAGATGCAGTTACGGCAAAGAAGACTGGCTGTGGGCCTCTTCCGCGCGCCCCAGGAGCGCTTCCCTGCTCTGCCCCAAAGGCATGTGCCGCGGGAGCCAACGGAGGAGACCATGCTGCGCCCAGCGGGGCTGCCTCGCGTGGGCTAGATACGGAAAGGGAATGCTGGGCAGTCCCTTGCGGCGGGGGGCGGGAGTCAATGGAAGCTCGTCCCTGGCCGCAGTCACCGCTGACACTTGTGGAGAGGGAAATTTGCTGCTGCTCTCTATGCCGCTGTTCTTCCGACCCTGCGTGATCGTGACTGTGTGGGAAATAGGGAGAGGGGGAGAGAGAGAGAGAGAGAGAGTGTGTGTGTGTGTGAAAAAATAAATATTTCAGGCATACAAGGTCCATTTTCAGTGATTTCAAATTGCATGTATCCCAACTGCCTTTTTGTTCCTTGTGTAAAAGCGGATGATCTCTCCCTAGGATTTCGCTGCTGCTCTCTCTTCTGTTCCCATCTTTAGCCAGAGGACAGGGCATTTATTTTAGCACTATACCAGAATAGGGTGGGAGGAGAAAAAAAGGAAAAAAAATGACAGCACAATAAGGTTATTTTTTTAATAAGGAAATTGTCATACAGTGATGATTGCATATGCAATGTCAGAAACCTCAAGGGGTCAGAAGTGCTATTTCAAAGAGAGCCTTTTTTTGTAGTTACTGTGTTGTGAAAACGTAGAGGGGTTAAATATAAAATTGCCTCTGACATTACTTCATTGCAAACAAGTCAAAATATTGGAAATATTTGTCACTCACCAGTATCTCACCTCATTCTGTCAATTAAATCATTTTCTGAAACCAGAGCAACATGATTCTTGCTTCAGGTACATCTTCTATAGGAACATCAGTAAAGAGGTTGATCTATAATCCCACATCACTTCACAATTTCTTCTTAATGAGCACTCTGACTTAATGCCCAAAATGTGGTTAGGTCTGTGCAAGATTTAAGTAAATATACTGGAAGAAGGAAGGTGACCTAGGGCTAACATATCAGTGTAAGTTCACTAGGCCAGTTATATTTCTGGTGTAACTGGGGGAAATACATTTTGATTCAGAGAACACTGGAAGACTATGGATGAATTTGTCCCATGATTTAGTTCAACATACACCTGTGTAAGATCAGAATAATCCCTGAAAGGCTTATAACATTTCCATAGGTCATTACCATAAACCTTAATAATTGTTTCATTTTTCTCAGTGTTCGTATTAAGGAAGTGAGGGTAAAGGGCTATCAAAGCCAACTTTCTGGACCTCATACATTACTAAGTATATTAAAATGAAAGTAAAACACTTGGTACCTCAAGAAGCAAAGGCATTAGGAGTTACTTTCTTTCTGACCAAGGCTATGAATAGTCATTGTACATGTCTTTTCCTCCCCTATTGTACGTTTAAAAAGGGTGAGTGTATAGGGAAAAGTGTTTTTTTGTTTTTTTTTTTGTGGAGATAGTGTTTTCATTGCCACTACCTCTGGACCTTCTGAAATAAGATATTAAGCGTAGCAATCCTGGAAAGGTTTGTACCCTGTCCAATTTTTATACAGTATCTTAACTCCTGCTGAACTATGTCTACACTTGCATTCCTCTTTCAAAAGAGGAATGCAGATGAGGGAAATCAAAAATGCAAATGAGGCACTGATTTACATTTCTTGTGTTCATTTTGCATAATCTTTTTGGAAGTGATTTTTTTGAAAGAAAAAAAAGTGTAGATGGGGCTTTTTTGAAAATAAACCCCATCTTCGAAAGAGCCCTTCTTTCTATTTTGTTTCAGGAAGAAGGGTTCTTTCGTAGATGGGGTTTATTTTCAAAAGAGCCCTGTCTACAGTGCTTTTTTCTTTTGAAGGAATCTCTTCCGAAGGAGGTTATGCAAATGAAGCACAAGATATGTAAATCAGTGCATCATTTGCATGTTTGATTCCCTCATTTGCATTCCTTTTTGAAAGAAGAATGCAAGTGTGGACACAGCCCTAATGATTAGAAACAAATTGTGAAACAGTCATTTTGAAATACAAAGACTGCCATCTTTCTAGAAAGATGGGCTTCATGTATTCCCCATGTGCCTTGACTCCCCACCTCTCTGTTCTAAAGCAATGGTAATTTTTGAACGATAATCAGTTTGGGGAAGTGTGGTGTGTTAGGGATATATGTTCACTGAAACACGTGGTTTTCTTTTAATTCCAGGAGGTTGAGAACAAGTATGCACCATATCTTGTTGCTATTAAAACCAGTATCAAAACTCCACTGATTTCAGTGGAAGCAGATTAGAGGGCCTACATGTTGGTTCAATGGGTCTGGCTATCCTCCTCCTAATACTAGCATAAAATCATTGGCTTCAATGGTGGGGGGACTCCTATTTTTACCCTAGGGTAAGTGAAAGCAGAATCAGACTTTTATTATATTTTAAGGAATAATCAGGTTGAGGGTTTTTTTTGTTTGGTTTTGTTGTTTTTTTTTCTGTGAGACAGGACTATTGAAAAGCTACAGTAACAGTGAAAGTGTTGTTTTAAAGTTTCCTGAGGTGAGGGAGATAGGTGGTTTTTCTTGGGAATTTTAACATGCCTGTTCCCACGGCAAAATGCTTAATTTTTTATCTTATGACTTTCAGTTAAAAAAAGCTTTACTCAGTTTTGTTCCTGTTTTTAATCTGAGTTGTTCTGGGTAGTTTTATTATGCAGAAGGTTGAAATTAGAAGTATAAATTGCATTTTCATGTTAACATTACATGATCAGACAAGGAAAACAACTTGCTAGCTACCTGAGTGTTGGCTTTATGCATCTATTCATCTGGAATTCAGCAAGAGATGTATACTCACCATGGCAACCCCTACATCAAATGTTTAAACATGTACTGCATCAGAAATAACAGCACCTTCTTAAAGAAATACAAACTCTAACCTATCAAATTTTAATATGTGTATCAATGACTTTAAAGGAATAAAAAGTCTTAAAAACTGATCTGTTTTCTCAAATTTTAAGCTTAATTTTCTTATAAATGAATTTTGATTTCATTCTAGTTTTTTAATTTTCTTTTGGTGAAAAGGAAAGGGGAAAGTAGGGAAATAGGTTTTTTTTTTTTTATGTGATTCCAACAAAAGGAAGCTACTTTGTTTTCAACACCTCTTGTATGTTAAGATCTGAATGAATTTGAATTGATGACCATGTAATCAAGAATTTTGATATGCACAAAGAGGGTTCTTTTTCAAATTGTAAAAAGCATGGAAATGTCCTTTTAGATCTATATATAAGCTTTTATTCTTTGCAGATACTTGTATGCAAAACTTGAAGGGAGTGGGGCATATTTTATTTTTTAAACTATGCAAACATCCATTGTTAAGTGTGCAACATCTTAGATGGTTTGTGCAAGGGTGTCTTTTTTAAACCAGGCGAAGTCTTAAATTAAATTTAGTGTGCGTGAATTTTCATTCAGGTCTCCTTACTGGAATAATTTATTTAATCCATTGATGTTTATGGTAACTTCTTAGAAAAGATAGGCACACAATTTGTGAATCATTATATAACAAATAATGAGTAATAGAGCTCATTATTTTCAAACCGAATGTTTTGCTTGTAGAGGACATAACTATTTTAAGTATGTTAAAATAATTAATATGTGTTATATATGGTTCTTATTCCATCAGAAGATATTGCTGATGTTTGAGCAAAAGTAATAAGTAACCTAGTGACTCGTTGGCCCCTGTGAACATATAACAACTAACTATTTAAGAACACCTATTAATATACTAATCTTCATATCAATGGGACCTTTATAAGAAGTGTGACATTTCTGTGTATGTTCGCTTGAAAGTCTCCATTTCTGTTAAACCACAATCTCAGTTTAGCTGGAAATTAACAGACCTTCAAGTGCCTTATCTGCCCGGGTGGTGGGGAGGGAGAGGGAAGGAAGAGAGAAACAGCACACATAGATGCTAAAGAGAGGGAAAATACTTGGCTGAAAGAAGGTACTGCAATAAATTGATTATAATAATCAGGGCTCAACCTATATGCCTGAGTGGCTGTATGAATGCACAGGTAAAGTGATCATCTCTATTTCCATCAAGCTGGCAGAAGTAGCCTATTTTACTGTGCAGCAAGGGCTCATAGGGTGTTGATGACCACAGGTCTTCTGTCATACACCCTGTCTTGATCTTCCCCTTTTCCCTTTGCTGCACCAGTGTAAACTCCACACCACACAGAAGACAAACATACTTTGCATGGCTTCTCCGTGTCTCATACCAGCACGACACGGAGGCATTTAATGTACCAGTAGTTCTCCCCAGGGGCACATGTACCCTGGGGGTACTCAGAGCTCTTCCAGAGGGCATATTAGCTCCAGGTTTCTCAGTCTTTTTCATGAATAAAAAATTGGACTTATTTCAGGTTCATCTGTTTTTATTTAGCCTTTTTGCACAATCGTAAGTATGATGGCAAGTTTATTGTCTGTAGGGAATTTCTTCCAACCAATCAGTTGTGATTAAGTTGTTTAAACAAATGTGTTGCAATGGTAGAGAGAAATTCTGTGTGTCTGAAAATTATAAATACTGGGTGCACTTATAATTTTTTTAAAAGGGGTACTTTGTTAAAAAAAAGTTTGAGAAACATTGTAGTATGTGATAGATCAGTGATGGGCAACTGTGCAAAGTGAGTGGGCAGCATGGGTGGCTCTCCTTCATCTCAGTGGGCCATAGCAGCCTGTAGCCCACTGGAGTTCCACTTGCAGCACCAAGGCTCCCCCACAATGCTCCTCTCATGCACCAGGGCAATGGAGCCCTGCACTTACCTGCTCCTTCCCATACCTCCTAGCACTTTTGAAGTGTGTGAATTGCCTGATTCATGGTCCGTCCCCACTCCTCCCCTCTCTCCCAGAGCTGGAACCCCATGAACAACTGATTTGCAGCATTCCAGCTCTGGGAGGGAAGAAGGAGGAGTGTGGATGGAGCATGACTCAGGAAATTTGCACACTCTCTGAAAGTATTGGGAGGGAGGGAGGGACAGGAGCAAGGAAGTGTGGGGCTCTGGCACCCCAATGTGTGAGAGGCGCATGGGGGAGCACATAGGGGGTCTGCAGGCTGCAGGTGGAGCCCCAGTGGGACGCAGGGTGCCCACCACTGCTATTGATAAAACTTATACATGAATTCAAATTAAAACTAAATTTAAGACTTTTCACAATTTAAAAAAGACACATGTACACAAACCATCCACGATGTTGCGTACTTAAGAACAGATGTTTCATTTTTTAAAATAAACTAAATAAATAAAATCCAAGTTTTACATGCCAAGTGTTGGGAGAGGGTGAAAATTCTCTGGGTCACTGGAGTCTGCCATGTTAATAATAATTATAATTTTACTTTTAAGTAAAACAATTTATTAAGCCAGTAGACCATCAAAGCTACAAACCATGATGATCTGTTTTCTAAATATATAGGAGGCTTTTAATATGCACATTTGTAGCCTTGTACATTGTAACAGACTTTGAGGTATAGAAGCATTGTAAATGACACTTTAAAAGTAGGATTAATTTTAGTTTATTTGGCTCTTTTAAGTCCAAACTTAGGCATTTAGGTATTGTATTAAGGTCTGCTTAAAGATTTTTGTAAGGGTGTTTTATACCATTAGTTTTTGTCCACTAGACCACCATTGATTTCAGTTGGAGGGGAGTGCACGTATAGATTTAAGGTACTTAGTAGCTCTTCATTTACAATATATTGGAATGATACACCAGATCAGCTCCTTTAAAAAAATCCTTCAGAACAGTCAGTGTGTAAAAATTGCATTTTCTGCTTATGCAGTAGCTTCTGATATCTGAAAATCCATAGTGTTTTTAGTGTGGATGTTGGACACACATGTATTTGAGTATCATCAAACTGTGTGAGCAAAGTTTAAAAATAGAAGTAAAGTGATCAGAAAGAATAAGGTAGAGGAGGAATGAATAGAAAGCTGTGAATTAGACAGACTGCAATTATGTATATGAGGACTCTTGATATTGAGGAGGAGCCACCATAACTGCATGAGCAACTTTTATAAATAAGAACAAAATTATGACTGAAAAAACCAATAGATTTTTACATGGCTGTTGAAGTAAACTTCTAGGGTAAGGCATTTTAATACTGGAGGGATCAAGCCATGAAGAAGGGAGTATCATAAGCAAAAGATTTTGTTTTTTTACTACACCCAAGAAGCACATTTTCTGTGTTCCAATTATTGCAATACCTTGACTGAACTGAGCTAAGGATGTTATTGTGTGAATGCATGGAGACTGGGGAAGAAGGCTACTTCAGCATTTTGATGCAAAGGAGAAGGTTAGAGATAGGATAGCACATATAAAATATGTCAGGGAGAAAGCATTTTCTTTCAAGGGAGAGAAGAGCAACGAGTGAATGCCGAGAAATAACTGACTCTTGTTTTGAAGATTTACTAAAGAAATATGATTGATGTAAAGTGCTAATTATTTCACTAAGGTACTTAAATTGTAAAGGGTGCTCATAAAATCTAAGTTTCATATCAGAAGGTATGTTATGGAATGCAAATAGATAATTCTGGCCTCGACCACTGCAAATGTATACATTGGTGTTTTGAAAGTGCATTTTAAATGCAAGTTCACAACTTGGAAACACAAAGACAAATCTGACATAATACATTCCACACAGTTACATTGATGTAAATTCTGAGTAACTCCATTGACTTTGTAGCAGTTACTCTGCCTTGTAACTTCAGCTCATGGAGTTGAGGTTTTTCCCACAGAGGCACAAGTCAAAAGCTGAAGATACAATTTAACTTAGAACTTGTGTTAACTTTGATCTATCTGTATTTCAGCTTCAGCCGATCTGTTAAAATTTTACTTAAGTACATGTCTTTTTCCTATGACTGTACTTAATTTTATTTGAATTTTGCTGAATTCAGATAGCATATTTGAAATTTTGAAGTGTGGTATCCCACAAAATATTATTAAAGAATATTATTTAACCAAGTATTATGTAAAAATACCAAAACTCTAGTACGTCAGTTTAATTAAACTGTATTGTGGGATAAATTACTGTGGTATGTTAGCAAATAGAAGCTCCGGTGATAAGTATAGGCTACTGTTTTTCAAAGTGCCAAATGGGACTGCTTATAAGAGAGCAACTGCTTAAAGAATTTATGTTCTAAATCATGGGTGTCCAACCTTTTGGCTTGCCTGGACCGCATTGAGTGAAGAGGAATTGTCTTGGGCCGCATATAAAATATATGATATAGTTAATGTATATAAATCACATAATAATGTTAAAAGTTTATGATCTTGTGGGGCCACATTACTAGCTGTCCAGGGCCGCATGTGGCCCACGGGCTGCGGGTTGGACACGCGTGTTCTAAATAGATGAAACAGAGAGAGGTAGAAGGGATGTGGTTATCCCCCTTAGGAAGATGAATTGAACCATAGTTTAAAGATCTGATCTGAATGCTGTTGAAATTGTTGGGATTCTGTTGACTTCAGTGTACTTTGGTTGAGTCCCTTACATGACTTGCTTGAAGTGATGTAGGAAATGTCTGACAGAGACAGGAACTGTACCCAGATCTCCAGTTCAGTGCTTTAGCCCCATGATCAATTTCTGTTTGAACAAAATTGCTCTTTCTCTCTCTGCCTGTAGTCTTTGATTCAAATTAAAGCCCTGCAAATCTGCATATATCTGCTTTGTGCCCATGGGTATTTGCATGCACACATGTGGATGCAGATATCCACAGCTCATTTTCCAGTATATGGATGCAGATATGAATTTCACAAATTTGCAGATACCTGCTTTATAGCTGCAGGTATCCTCATCCTTGGATGTGGGTGCAGATAACTGTGGTTCATTTTTGCCAATACAGATGCAGATGTGGTTATGAATTTTGTGTCCGTACAGAGCTCTAGTTCAAACATAGTTCTTTAGGACGCTCACTGTAGTTGACCTCCAGAATTCTTTCTTCTACTTACCTCATCTTAGTTTCAATTTTAAAAAAGTCAGGCTCCAAGTATTATGAATTCTAGATCTTGCCTGACCCCATCTTTTCTGTTTTTGTTTTCTGTGTATGTTTGTTTACTTTAAAATGCAATTCTTCAGGAAGGGACTGTTTTCATTTATGTGAAACATGTTACAAACATTTATTGATCTACTTAATAATTAAATAACAATAAAAGAAGGGTTTGACAGGTACAGAATTATGATATAGGGAGACAGCTATAGGTACCTGCCCAATTACAAAGACAGTCTTGGAGGCTGGAGTTTTAGAAAGTACTAATTGCTTAAATTAAGAATAATGGAGAGGAAGAAAGTTGCCTTTTTACTACATGGTGAGCCCTTTCCGTATTGTAGTTGGCATGAAATCTGCTGATGTATTGTGGTAGGTGACAGAATTTTGTTTGTCACTTTGTATTTAATTTTGACTCTGTGCCTGATCATCTTCATTGTTCCTGTGATGTGCATTTCCACTCATTGGGCATAATCAAACGGTAACTTTCATTACAATAAAAATGATTAAATTTGAAAAGAAGCTGAGGACCAAATTGGTGGTTTTCAACAGTTTTCTAATCTGTGAGGTGTTTTTTGCTTAATGAATGGTTTTTATTCATGCCAGCATTTCAGCCTAATGTTCTAAGGCTTGTGGGTGTTAGGGAACAGAACATATTTCTATGTCTGTGAATATGATCCCACACATTTTAAAAAAATTGGAAACATATTCACAGTTCTCATACGGTAAGAGATTCTTTTTCTCGTAACTATGAATGTTGTCTACTGCAGCTATTTTGCAGTTTAATCTTCCTGTTGTGTTGTGTGCACTATGTTTGTTTCGAATCAGATGTGAAATGCTATTTTTATTTTTATTTTTTGCTGTGGAAAATAGCTTACAATATGACCTACTTAATCATATATATTGTAGGGGCTACTATCACTGGGAGTCATGAGGCTCAGATACCAATAGGCATAGCCACCTAAATTGACACCACTAAGGGAGTCTTATAACTACCAATTCGTCTTGAATTGTGACTCTTCTCTACTATTTTCCTTCTAGCTTGGAGGTAGGTACCCCTCCTGGTGTTCAGCCTCTTTGACATTTCAAAACTGTTGTCTCTTGACCATACAGCCAATTGAGCACTCTAAGACAAGCTTAGATTTTAGTACATCTTGATACAGTGAACATATTGCAAAACATGTTGCCTTGTGTAATACCAGAAGCTTTGTTGTCATGTCAGACAGTATGTCTGGTGAAGTAAATGACTGATATGTGAGAGAGACAAGGTGGGTGAGGTTGTATCTTTTATTGGACCGACCAGTGTTTTGCGATGATATGTAGTAAGCACTAGCTCAAGGGAGACATATTTGACTACAAGAATATGAAGAATATGTGACCAAAGATGAAGTGTTCTTATGGGTCAGCCTGGGGAAATAATCAAGAGTAAAGAGTTGAGATTAAGAAAAGAAAAAATTAGGTTGTGTATCAGGAAAAGGATCCTGATGTTGAGATATGCTGAAATAGTCTTCAGAAATATGGCTGAGTCTCTATTTCTGAGACATTATAACTAGAACATAGACAAAACATCTGAACTGCAGCTGATGCACTAAATGATCTGATACTACAGTGATTTTTACTTCTTAGTTCTGTGGCTTTATAACCTCTAATATGTCATGTGAAAACACATTTTAATTATAAAGATAGACTTCAGTCTTGACCTCCCATCCTTGAGGGAGAATCCCAGTGATTAACTCTGATTTCAACTCTAAAAACACTTCCATCTTGTACAAGGAGGAATGTACTCTATTGCATTCCAAATGTGTAGCTGATACCTCGTCTAGTCTATGACACTTGCAGGTGATGCCTGGATGATGATATTGAAAACTGATGGAAGTTTACTGTGTTGTCAGAACTCTTGAGAGGGAGGTTGCACTGCTGGGGAATGGCAAGGAGACCATTGCTCTCAATAGCATCCTTCCCTGGGGTTTAGTTGTGTATGTAAGTGAAAGTTAATGATGTCTTCTGTTACACATCAGCATCTTTTGAGAGGAGAGTTAGCACAGATGTAATTGGAAATGTTGATATTGTGTTCTACTGAGGGACTGAACAGTACTTACAAGGGGCAATAAGCAAGGCTGAATCTAAAATTCCTTCTGGATCCACTTGATTTACTTGGTTTGAAAGCCAAAACCTATGTCTCCCAAGTGGTCTCCAAACTACTTTCCTTCCTCCTCCACACCCCCATCTCTCTTTTTCTGCCCTACATATAGGAAAGCATTTTGTTCCCCCCAAGTTCACCCAGTAAAATTTCTTGGACCTCTGTGGGCCTCAAGTATTCCTGACAGAATTCTCATGATCATTATGCTATCATCACAGAATCCAGTCTGATTTACATAACGAACACAGTTATAGAACCATAAAAATGCACGGTAGTGGTTCATACCTCTCCCCACAGCATGCTGAGGCAAAACCAAGTAACTCTAGACCATCCCTTACAAGTATTAGTCTCGTGTTGAGTAGGTGGGGACAGTTACTTCCAGTGTTTTATATATAAGACACTTCTGTTATTATGCCCTAGCATATTAGCCTTTTTCACTGCTGGATTACATTATTGGTTCATGTTCAGTTTGATATCCACTATAATTCCCAGATCCTTTCCTGTAGTATGGCTATCTAGCCAGCTATTCCCCATTTTGCATTCATGTATTTGCATTTTTTTCTTCCAAAATATAATACTTTGCATTTTATTGAATTTTGCCCTGTAGATTTCAGAGCAATTTTCTAATTTATCAAGAGCCTTTTGAATTCTAATTCTGTCTTCCAAAGTGCTTGCAACCCCTGCAGGTTTGATGTCACTTGAAAAAATTCTTATACTCTGCTCCATTATTAAAATAATTAATGAAAATGTTGAATAATTCTAGAAATGGAACAGACCCCCGCAGATCCCTGTTATATGCATTCTCCCTGTTTGTGAACCTTTCTTACATCTGACAGATAACACACAAGGACAAATTCTGTTTCTCTCTGCCTTGGGCACAGCTCTTTCTCACTTACATGACAGCATATTGCTTCTTGGAATGAGACTGAGTATAAACAAAGAGATATTATATGTATATAAAGGTATGGATTTGCTGTTTTCTGAATTTTCTAAATCTGTATGTATACCATGGAAAGGAGTTACTTTCGGAACTCTACTAGTTTATCTTCAGTTTGTGATTAGTATTAATGTTTTTCCGAGCTTTGTTCCTTTTTTAAAATAATTACCATCTAGTTTAATTAGATTTTAATTTGCGTAATAAAGCAATATTCTTTAGATTATTGTTTAAGTATAAAGGAGACTAACCAGGCCAGAGAAAGAAATATCCCCAGAAGACTTCTCGCTTGTAATATTTTTCACTTGTTGTATTAATATACTCCCAATTAGGAAGTAGTGATCTAATGCAGCAGTAGCCATATCCATCTCCACTATTTCTCAAAGGAACAAGCCAAGAAAGTTTCAGTACTGAATTTTAAATGCCGACATGTCTAATGATAGTATGTATTGTATGCTGAAGAGCTATGCATTTCATTTATGCATGACATGCTAGAGTGTAGTTTTGTTGTGTATATATAGCCATATATATGCTGTATATAACAAACTAGTTCATAAATGTCATGCACTGAGCAATGTGTGTGATTCAGAATCACAGCCAGGATGAAGGTAGACTTCATAAGAATTTCATGGACTTCTGACAAAGTAGACACTTCATTACTGTGCCATTTTAATGTTAGCACTATTTGTCACTTTTAAATAAGGAAGTAGTATGTACTCAGTAAGGAGGATTTTTTGTTTTGTGTCAAGAAATGCATGTGGTTTTGTTCTTTTTCTGGGATTACACTTAACATTACAGTAAGTTTTATAACTACTGAAAGATTTTCCTGGCAAAGCCATGTTTAATTTTCCTGTGGGAAAGAAATAAGTCATGCTGATAAATATATGTATATATTTGATACAAAAAATATAAAAATGTCAAAAGGCTTGCCTTGCTAGGTCATGGAGCTTCAAAATCTGTGATCAAGAAGCCTGTTTGGAATAAACGTTTCCATGCATGTTCCTAAGCAAATTAGAATGACACGTACCTCTTTTAAAAATAGATATTTATACATTGCTGTTAAATGATTATTTATAATAGTGATAATGTTTAAACTTTTACAAGTTTAAAAATTAGTCATGGGACTGTCTCTCAGAAGTGGAGGACTGTGACCATGCTGCAATCATGTGTGCTACTGTTATGAGGACTGGTTTAAACTTAAGTAGGTGCAATACAAACTGTTGTCCTATATTCAGGCTTTGTCCACTATGGATCTTAATATTTAGAAACACTCTGTCTCTCTCTTCTGCATCCCTCTGAATTTCTTGATTTTAATTTTACATAGCTACAATTTTGGTGGAGAAAATAAACAAAAACAATTCACTGTACAACTCACGTCTCCCCATTTTTTATTTGCAGTTTAACTTCATTTACATCAGATGTCACTGAAAATAGCTATATGCCTAGGAAAACATTTAATTAGTGCTATTCTTCCTGTTCATGTCTCTGTTAACAGTTTAAAGGGCTGATCAGTTCATAGTGTTAGGGTCTGCTTAAAACAAAAATAGTCCATTGACACAAATGAAAATCCTTCCACTAATTTCACTGAGCATTGGAGCAGGTCCTGGATGGCATTAAATGTCATATTTAAGATCCCTAATCAGATAACACTTTGACGTGTATTTAGACTACATTCATTAATACAGTTGTTCTCGGACTTTTTTATATCGTGGATTGTTTTTTCAATGAGAGGTTCTTTTGTGACCAAGTCCCCTCCCAACTCCAGTCCCACATCTGTGCCATGTCAACTGTATTAATTTGATAATTGAGAAAATAATTTTAGGATAATATGGAGGCGTGATGAAAATAGACATCTTTTGCAGTGATGAGTCTAGCAGTTTGCTTACATACTAACATTTCGTATCATGGGGTTGAGAATTTGATGTTTATTAGGATTCTCACTTCCCGCAGTTTGCACTATTCTCTTCTCTCTAGCTGATTTTGTAATTTTATTCTAGCCTCCCATGTGATACTGCTGTTCCAATTTAAGTATCATCAGCAAGTCTATTCAAAGCAGTGTGTGTGTGTGTGTGTGTATATATATATATTTTGTTATGAAGGACATAAAGCAAATGCAAAGGGCACAGATGATTTTGTTCTTTAGAGTGTGGAGATCAGAAATTACTCTGGAAATACCAATGGAATCCCAGACTGAGGTATAGGTATCAGGAAGCTACACTTTATTCATAGGTGCTGCAGTATTCTGCCATGGATCCCTGGGAAGTGCTTCACAGAACACCAGTAGCCTATGTAGCACAGTAGGAGAAGACTTGACTAGTATGTAGTTATTGAGGGTACAATCCTGGACATGGAGTAGACCAGGTAAAAGTGGGTTCTTCTATTGGGGTCAGAGTATTTATTCCCAACCTGTTTTGGGGCCTATGGAACTGGTCCAGGTTTTTCTTGTAAGTCACAGAGTGGGTGAAAGACATATGAAATGGTCTGTTTCTTGTCCTACGCGCCATTTTGAACCAGTGGCAAAAATAAAATATTAATTCTGTTTGAAAAGTATTCCTGCTCCATACAGGGAATTCTGGGATTTACAAGTACAGACATGCACATTTTGAGCCTGCTTCTATTCCCACTGACATTAATGGCAATTTGGTCAGTGACTCCATCGGGTGCAAGATTATACATTCAAAAATAAAACCACTACCAACACACACAGTTTCTAACTCCCTTTAACCCTGTTTTTAAATAAACATTTTTTAAAAAAATGTATATTAACCTTTTGGTAAAGGGACAAGGATAGATCTCACCACAGCTGCTGAACACATTTTGCTTAGATACAATAGCAAATAAAATTGCAGGAAATGCCAACAGGACTTGAAACTGATGCAACTCACATCTTAATAATTAAAACATACACACAAACCCTGGTTAAATCCACTGGTGTGATAGGGAGACAAAAGAACAACAGGAAAACCAATTAGGAGTGAAAATAATGATTGCTAGATCTGGTTGCCAATATTTGAGTGTCCCGTTTTACTCTTTGATAGAAAAGTGTCAGAAGACTAGAGAAGCCTCTGCAGTCTCTGTAAGTCTATGTCTAGATTTCATGGATTTGTCCACAGAAGTTTTTGTGGGAAAATATCTTCCAACAAAACTTCTGTCGACAGATGGCAGCCAAACTAGCAAGTGGATCACAAGAGTGATCTGATCTGTTGACAGAGAGCGACCAGACTGTCTGGCCACACTATTGGCAAAACAACCAGTAGGAAGCAGAACAGACAGAAGGCCCCCTGGAACATCCAGACTGGCTTTCTGTCAACAGATCTCTACTGACAGAGGCATTATTCCTCATGTGGAGTGGGGTACAGTTGTCAACAAGTGTTGCATTCTGTTGACTTACTGTTGACAGAACGCACTTGGGAATCTGGATGCTCCGTGGGTTTTGGCAGCAAAATGGCCATTTTGACAACAAATCCTGCTAGTGTAGACATAGTCAAAGAGGGAGAGTCGGAGTCTTAGGCCCTAACATGGGCAGCTTCTATTGACAAAATTGGGCTTTTGTTGACAAAACTTGCCAAGTGTCTACACAGTTTAAGTGCTCTGTTGAGAGTCTGTCAGCAAAACTCAGGTATTCAGTGGGCAGCATTATCCCTGTTCCCAATCAGGTATAGGGCCTCCGTCAACAGTGTTTTGTCAACGGAGTGCCTGTGTAAACACTACTGTCAAAAGAGAGGGCTTTTGGTTCCCTGGGCAGCCTTGTTTGCAGAGCTTCCGGTCAGCCGTTCTGTTGAGAGAGGGTAAGGCAGTCTGGCTGCTCTCTGTCAACAGAATGGATTGCTCTGTTGATCTGCTTTTGTGTGAAGATGCTATCTGTTGACAGAAGTTTTGCCAGGGTTTCTCTGTTGACAGTGACCTCTGTCAACAAAGCTGCCTGTGTAGATGTTGCATTAGAGGGAAAGGTAAGTTCATGTGGACTTAGCTCAGTAACAGAGGTAGCCGTGTTAGTCTGTATTCTAACAAAACAAACCAGCAGTCATGTTGCACTTTAAAGACTAACAGAATAATTTATTAGGTGATGAGCTTTCATGGGACAGACCCACTTCTTCAGATATAGAGACACAGCATTTCTCTGTACTGGAAATGCCATATCTCCAGATCTAAAGAAGTGGGTCAGCCCCACAAAAGCTCATCACCTAATAAATTATTTTGTTAGTCTTCAAAGCAACACGACTGCTGGTTTGTTTTGTTGGAATGAGCTCAGTGTTCTTTCTGACTCTGGAAGCCGAGCCATTCTGGGTTATCTGTGCACTCTTCTTTACCTCCAGGTTTTCATATGCAGGTAGCAATAGCTTATTCTCTCTTCCACCCACCAAGATGGCCCACTTTTCATCTTTATATGTCTAACAATTATTTTGCTGTAAGATTTTTTTTTTTTGGGTAAGAAGTCAGACTGAGAAGCAACTGAGAATTTTTTCTGCACTCCCTGTCATGCCAGCCTTGACTATTTTGAGTACAGCTGTTTGAAAATCAGTTTTTCAAATAAAATTTGATTTAAAAATACAATTTTCTATCTATTATCCTAAGGATTGGTCAGGTCAGTGATTTTCCCCTGCATGTCCCTCAGAATTTTGCCAAAAGAGATTTTATTTGGCTTTTTATATTTTGATATTTCTTCTCCAAGTGGAACTGGCATCTGCCCTGTATTTTCCTTCCAAAGTCATTGATCCAACTCTTCCGCAAAAATTCAAAATGTAACCCAAGTCAAAAATTCCTCTCTCATCTGTGGTGAAGAATTTTCTTTCATATTTCTTCCCCTGCAAGTAGAAGGATTGACCCCACTTTTCTATCAGGGTCCTAACTTCCCTCCCAAGCTACAGAAGCACTTCCTTTCAGCTTTTGGTCAAATTTGATCTGTCATGAGAATTCCTAAAATGTAGAAAATCTGCATCAAAATTCTACTGTAATGGCAAGGCAGTTTTTGATAACTGATGTTCAAAACATTCTATCAGGCCATGGGAGGCTCCATTTACTGAAGTCTCCAGTTCACTACAAAAAAAGGATTAGACACATTCATGTTCAGTAAGCAAGAAGGACAAATCAGAAAAAGGTAATCAAGATGAGCAAATCAGAGAGTCAGCTCTCGTCCCCTATTACCACTCCTCTACTTAAGATACATTGATGACATCTTTATGATTTGGACCCATGGTACAGAGGCTCTAGCGCATTTGCTCTGATCCAACTGACAGAGACCAAAAACTACAAGAACTTTACCAAATATTCATAAACCTGAATTACCCACCAGGAGAAGTAAAAAAACAAATCGACAGGGCCAGACGCATACCCAGAAACCAGCTACTCCAAGATCAGCCCAAAAAAGCCAAGAACAGAACACCACTGGTCATCACTTACAGCCCCCAACTCAGACCACTGCAACGAATTATTAAAGACCTACAACCTATTCTTAATCAGGATGCTACACTCCAGAAGGCCCTGGGTGACATGCCTGTTCTCTCCTACAGATAACCTCCCAACCTCATGACTTTGCTAGCCTTTAAAGTGCTACTTGACTGTGTTTTGCACAGAATCATCTGTTCTGGTAGGATACTTACTAACAGACCCCAGGAACACCAGTCCTGGCACCTTTCCCTGCAACAAAGCCAGCTTTGTCCACATATCTTCTCTGGAAATACCATCACTGGACCTAACCAGGTTACTCACAGAATCACGGACACTTTCTCATGCTCCTCTACTAACATCATATATGCCATCATGTGCCAACAATGCCCAGATTGGACAGACTTCTAACTCCCTTAGACAAAGGGTCAACGGGCACAAAACAAACATCAAAACACTCCAGATCCACAAACCAGTTAGTCAGCATTTTAATGGAATGGGGCATTCTGTCAGTGACCTCAAGGTATGTGTGTTACTGAAAAGAAAATATTGCTCCTTTGTGGAAAGGGAAGTGGACGAACTGACATTTATATTCAAATTCGGAACATTCTCCATACCTAACTCAATCTAATTCTTATCTTCCCCCCCCCCACCCTTCCACTCTCTGATTTGCTCACCTTGATTATCTTTTTCTGATTTGTCCTCCTTGCTTACTGTTTTTGGTTCTCTGTGTCTTAAATATTGAGTCTGTTCTGGTCTGGATATGGTCTGAGGAAGTGGGTCTGTCCCATGAAAGCTCACCTAATAAACTACTTTGCTAGTCGTTAAAGTGCTACTTGACTGCTTTTTGTTTTGATAGTATGTAGACTAGCACGGCTTACTCTCTGTTACTATTCATGTTCACATGGTCAGTCTGAGCTAAATGCTACAGTCAAATTATTTGGCATTGTCTTGATGTGCTTAGTTTTTTACAGCAACAAGGATTTATTTGCAAATAGAAATTTAGAGTTCTCTTATGGAAGCAGAATTTGGATACTCAGCGAAGCACATTTGCTCTGTTGTAACTTCTATTTCATTCACTTAGCAGTAAAGACAGCTTTCCTAAATGTGCTACGTTCATAGGGAATTCCAAGCCTGTTTGACTCAGTATGTAACAAGTATATTTAATCAGTTTAGTTGAGAAGGCAAAGACTCTTCAGTCATCTTCCTGTCCCTTTATAATGTAATTTCTAGTGTGTTGTCTGTCTAATTTTAAATTATACAAATATGGGGCTTCTACCCTCTGCTTGGGGAACCTGTTCAACAGGATGCCAGTTGTTTCCCTCTATGCATACTGCTCTCAATATTCATCCTTCCAGTGAATAAATGTTTTTGTGCCACCTTAAATTCTTTCTCCTTGATGATGTTTTACATGTTTCATATATTTGTTGAATGCATCCTCCCTTTTAGTTTTTCTCTTAGGTGTGTTATGTATGTTAAATTCTTCAAATTTCTCTTATGTCAGTTATTTTAAAGACAAAGTTGTTACATCTACTAACCACAAAATACTTGAAAAAGTAAAAAAGGGAGTTTCACAGAGATCAAGAAATAATTTTGTATTGATTTTTATCCAACTTTTTCAGTCACAGAAAGAAAGAGCACTTTTAATTCTTCTGATTCCAAGAAAGCACAGAACATTTATTTTAATAATTCGGCAGAATTTCTTAGGTTATGTGTTCTAATTAATTATGGCAACCTCAATATAAATATGGTTCAGAGCTACAGATTTTGGATCCCAACTTTTTTTTTTCAGTATGTTAAGTTTCGATATAGGAGGGGTTCAGGATAATTTCTATTTATTGAATTGATTCAGGATCATATCTATTTTATAGGGATCGTTACAGCACATAGTTCCAGTAGGAAATAGGAATCATGGAAGAGAACAAGAGCAACAGTAGGAATAGTCAAGGTTGAAGTTTACACGGGCATAGGACTGTCAGTATGTCCGTCAGTATGTTGTCAAGTCTGTCAGTGTGTTATCAAGAGCCAGATCTGCCTGCATAGATGTTTGATCTTTAGCAAATACCTCATTTAGGAGATCCACACTTCATTTCATAGTTTGATAATTTCACTTAGCTCTCTGTCTCTGTGGGTGTTCGGTGTACTTTCAACATGGCTTTGAGAAATGCTTCTGGAAATGTGGTGTGAGTGGCTTTTTTTTCCCCCTCCTGAATTTCTGCTAATTCCCTTGTCTCAGTCCACTAGCTGTGGTAGAATTAGTTCAATGGCTTTTACATCAGAGTTAATAAATTGGGAAAAACCCTCAAAGCCACTAATGTTAAGAAAACACATTCTAATTAAGAATTTTGTTAGTAATAAATACTTATACTACAATATAACATCTCTTTTTAAGAAACTTTTTAATGCACAGGAAAGATAAAGCATAGCCTAACTAAAGACTAGATAAATCTCAATCTATAGTAACTGAGGTGAGTGATAGCTCAGTGGTATGATCCTTAGTTTGCTAAACCTAGGCTTGTGAGCTCAATCCTTGAGGGGAGCCATTTAGGGATGTAGGCAAAATGGTGGGGGGGGGGAGAAAAGGCTGGTGCCTGGCCCTGCTAAGAGGGCAGGAGATTGATCTCAGTGACTTCCCAAGGTCTCTTCCAGCTCTATGAGATGCATATGTTAGCCCAAATTTTGCCTTTTAAAAAATCTTCCTCTATTCATATGACTTGTTTTTATGTCTTTTGAGACCAGACATTTTCTAGGTACTGGTGAAATCCACATTAGTATTCAGAGTAGCAATCTATGTAGTCATTCTCAATTGTAAAACAACACACACTCACTCGTAAAATTGAATTCACATTAATGGAGATTGACAATTAGTCTTGTATGGCAGCTCTCAGTTTCTAGCAGCAAGCAATATAATCAGTATAAGAGTTAAACATCTTTTTAAAAACTTTCAGTACATTGTGATCTGGGGGATCTAAGCCCCCTCCACGCCCCCTGGGTTCTCCAGTTCTATCTGAGAGATAAGGATGCCACGCAGTAGACTAGTGTGTGTAAGTTTGGAACATGGTGTTGAGGGTGGTAAGTGCTTGCACAAAGTGTGGAAGCTAATGAACACATTGGAGAAATCATAGAACCTAATTGTCTTGTGCAGACTGTCAACATAAAAGTTCCCTGTTCCAATTTTGTATCTTGTGTCCCCATGATCTTTACTGGCAAAACAATTGCTCATTCTTCTTCAAATAGTGTCCTATGGGTGCTCCGTTATGTATGCTCTTGTGTCCTTATGCTAGTGACCAGAGAACTTTTGCAGTGCTGTCAGTTCTTCCCACACTTATGGTGTCTCCCCTCACCTTCATGCACGGCCATGAGGCTAACCAGCATTATGCAAACAAAGCCCCTTGGTTCCGTCTCAGCCATGTAGGCCAGAGATGAAGGTATTAACAGCCTGTTCATTGGATTGTTAACTCTACTAGAATTCAAACAGCTAGTTAGTCCCTTTCTTAATCTTAGAGTTCCTTTATTTCTTCTGCAAAAAGAAAAATCTTTCGCCCTTGCATGGAGATTGCCCCAGTGTGGAGTGTGCTCTATTCATCAGGGCGTAAGGGGTGCCTCACATGCAAAGAGGCCCTATCAGTGGTAGACAGACATTCCCACTGCATCTGTTGTTTTGGGCAATGTTACATTTCCCCAAAGTGTGGTTTCTCACAGCAATTAAAGTCCAGCTCTCAGAAAGAGAGAATTGAGACTACACCTCTTCCTTATGGAGATAGCTCTCTATTTGTCTCCGGACACGCACCAAGTACCATACAAGTAGTGTGAACATTCCGCATAGCTCTTAACATCTAAGAACTGTGAGCCGAAGAAGGCAACTGTGAACCCCTCATGTAAGATTTATAAAAGAGAGCTGTAAGTCTCCAGAGTGAGCCCCAGACTAGCCAAAATACATCTCTGGTATGTTTAGTATTGTCAATACAGATGGCACCAAAGCCATCCAGACTGGTATCCAGAGCTCATGAGGCTCTGGTGTGGTATGTATCATTTATGTGCCTAAAGACCTGGTGGACACTGGCTCTGAAGGAGGGTACCAACAGGCAAAGACAAGGACAGGATCCTGAAGGGATTGTTGATTCGAAGCACTATTCTGGAGGGAGAGGAGGAATGTAGCAGTCTATGGTGGGTGCTGCACCACCTCCAGCAAGATGTTGCCAGTAAGGGATTTGCATTGGCAGTGCCCAAGGCATGCCATCTTGCCTCCAAGCACTTGATATGGCCAAGATTACTGACCCCTGTGTGACATCAACCAACCCTCATGACTGTCATAGGTGCAAAATGATGAGTTCAGATATGCAAAGGACCTTGCAATATCTGAAATGCCAGAGTATACCTCGAACACTGGAATCTCCACTGGTACCATGTCACACATCTCCATTTTCTAGCAGAGAATCAGATAGTAAAATTATCTCCCAGTATTTCTCCTGTACTCCGTGTAGAGCTCATTATCAACTCAGACCCCCTCAGTCATACCCTTCATCTGTTCCTTTACCATTGTGGTATGAGCAACCATGGTCGTGGTCTCAACCACTGGGATCCTTTCTGCTGTCCTATTAGGATCCCTAGTGCCATACAGACTCCACCCCCACTCCAAATATCCAGCATGGCCCATCATGAGCCTTTGAGGCATGCTCCTTCAGTGACAGTATCTAGAGTCTCTGAATCTCCCAAAGAGATTATGGAGAAACAAGAGATTGTATTTGAGGAGGCAGTCTCAACAAAGACCGACCTCTCTTCTTCCTTTCCAGATGGGACAGTGATGCTCATTCCACCATCTCTAGCCGATGACTTTAGGCTATTTCAGCATTTGGTTAAATGGGTGGCAGACGCATTGCAGATACAACTTGAGGAGGTAGAAGACACCCACCATGAACTCTTACATTCCCCCTCTCCCTCCAGAATTGCGCTTCTCATCCACAAGGCCCTTCAGGATTCAACCAAGCTTGTATGGCAAACTCTGGCATCTGTCAAGCATACTTATAAACGGGCCAATAAAAATACTACATCCTGGTTAAAAATACAATTTTTCTCTTTTTCTTTCCCATCCATAATTTCACTGTAGTGGATGAAGTGAACTCCCATGGGTGTCAACACTGGGGCTACATCTACACTAGGGGAAAACTTTGAAATGGCCATGCTAATGGCCCAATTGGAGAATACTAATGAGGTGCTGAAATGAATAGAGTATATGAATATAAATGCACAGATATTGATAATATAATTTATTCCCATGTAAACCAGTCACTTAAAAACATATGCTTCCCTAAAGTTCAATTTTCTAGTGGTAGCTGTTTGCTTTTCCCACTATGGTTCTTGCATGTGACTAGATTATAATTACCAGTGCTCTTATAACACATATGATACTAATATTGAATGAAAAATAATTTATTGACATAAATACTGCAGCCATTTAAAGTTGCAAATACTTTGTTTAGTGAAGTACATTGAGATGAATACAATAGGAATAGTGCTACAGATCTGCATGAAATTTGACGCATCTCTTTTACAAAATGCTAGATCTTACAAACAAATCTGAAAAAATACAAGGAATGATTGTGCTATGGCACTGGGGTCAGTCTACTTCTGTGTAATGTGATGTCTTCATACGTGTTAACTATTGGATCTCCTAAATCTTGAGCCAATCTGAAAATATAACATGCAGAATCAATGGACTCTGTAATAAAATGTAGGCAGACTTTTATCGCCACAGATATGCTAATCTAAAGGCCTTCTTTAAAATGAACAAAGAACAATAGCTTGACAGTGATAAAGCAAGTGATATTCCTAGGTAAAGTCCTACAAAATCTATAACTGAATTATTTTCTAAGATTTTCATACTTGTGTTTAAAATGAATAATGGTGAAAGCAAGAGAAAACTCTTTGCTTGTCATGCAGCATTCAAATTTAAAGTTGTTGAATATGCAGAAGCAAGCAATAATTGCACTGCTGTTTGTGAATTCGGTGTCAATGAGAAGCAGGTCAGAGAATGGTGAAAAAAAAACCAACATAACAGACATGCCAAGAAGCAGGAAAAAAATGTCTAACAAGGTCTGCTTTGTTTGCTGGGCTAGAAAAAGATCTCAGTGATTGGGTTGTTGAATGGTTATCTTGTCCCTGGAACTGGAATTCATCTGCCTGCTCTGCAAATGCCGAAATATGACAAATACAAGGCAGTAAAGCTATCAGTGTTTGTTGCATTAACAGGTTGGTGTACTGCCACGGTCTCTGTCTTCATCAGCGAACAAAGATAGCACAAAAGCTACCAAGAGATATGGAAGAAAAATTTAATTTTTCCAAAGGTGTTTTTTTAAATAAAACGTTAAAAGAAATATGCATGTGGGCTAACTACTATGGCCCCTTTTCATCTCAAGAGATGGTGGTTAGCAGTGGCAGTGAGGATCTATGGGCAGTGTTTGAGTTGGCAGGTTCTCTCATGGCTTCTTCATCCAATATTGGATTTGCAAGGTATATTGCAATGACCCCATGTCAGTCTCTTGAGTCTGAGAGTTTTTCCTTCTAAGACAAAGTTCTTTTGCATGGCTTGCACATATAAGCTGTATCTACACGTGCACGCTACTTCGAAGTAGCGGCACTAACTTCGAAATAGCGCCCGTCACGGCTACAGGCGTCGGGCGCTATTTCGAAGTTAACTTCGACGTTAGGCGGCGAGACGTCGAAGTCGCTAACCCCATGAGGGGATAGGAATAGCGCCCTACTTCGACGTTCAACGTCGAAGTAGGGACCGTGTAGTCGTTGCGCGTCCTGCAACGTCGAAATTGCAGGGTCCTCCATGGCAGCCATCAGCTGAGGGGTCGAGAGACGCTCTCTCCAGCCCCTCAGCTCAATGGTGGCCGCATGGAGCGGCCCCTTAAAGGTCCCCTCCCCCTCCCTTCCTGTGCAGGAAGCTGAGGGAACGTGCAGGCGGCAGCCCAGACACGCGGCCAGCCTGCACGTCCCTCAGCCATCCAAACCAGCCACCCCACCTGCGATGGCTGCCCGGCAGCCCCCCCAGCGCCCCCAGGGGACCCCCCCCCAAGGGGAGCCAGGGCAGTCAGCCCAGCCAGGCGGGCAGCCAGGCTGGCAAGTGGCAGCGGGGCCCCTCCTGGATGGAGGCCGAGCTGCGGGACCTGCTGGGGCTCTGGAGCGAGGAGGAGGTGCTCCAGGTCATGGGGAGCAAGAGGCGGAACGCGAATGCATTCACTCGGCTGGCCGATGGCCTGGCTGCCCACGGTCACCCTGCCCGCACTCCTGATCACGTCAGGAGTAAGGTGAAGGAGCTGCGGCAGGGTTACTCCTGGGCCTGGGATGAGGCCGGCCGATCTGGGGCCACCCCCGTCACTTGCCCCTTTTACGGGGAGCTCAGGGACATCCTGGGCCCCCCGGCACACCTCTTCCCCTCCGGCCACCCTTGATACTTCGGCCGACGAGCCCCAGCAGGCCCTGCAGACGGAGTCCGCCCCGGAGGTAAGCCCCGCACCCCGGGGGCCCCCCCCCGGAGCCCACCCCCGGGACATCGCGGCAGGAGGAGGAGGAGGAGGGGGGCTCCTCCTCCGCAGAATCCGGGCTGCAGATCCTCCTCCTGCCATCCCGGAGCAGCAGCCGGGCCTCCGCCCCCCGGGGATCTCCGGACCGTGGGAGTGGACCGACAGGTATGTACCCCCCTCTGGTGTACACCCCTGGGCTTGAGGGTTGCGGGGTAATAGATATGTGTCCAGGGCCCCCCACATGCTCACATGGCCATGGCCCCAAGGACAGCAGGGCCATGTCCCTCACAGCAGTGCATCAGCCCCTGCCCCCGCCACCCCGCACGACAGTGCCATGCCCCATCCCCGGGGCAGGGGAGAGCGGAACCTCGAGGGGCCCCCAGGAGGAGGGGGTGGGACACCCCGCAGCAGCAGCAGCAGCAGCAGCAGCATGTGATGGAGTGGGGGGAGTGCAAAAGGGAGACTCAGGCTAGATATGAGCAACAAGAGCCGAATAGCTCCCAGGGGCAAAGGGTGATCGTGGGGCTACAGCTGGCAGGTGACACCTCTGCCCTGAACAAAGAGGAGGGAGGAGCCAAGCTGGCTTGGAATTGGGGGGGGGAGGGCGGGGGCCACAGGTAGAGGCTAGGGGAAGGGAGAGCTGGAAGGCAGCCAGCCTGAGGAGGGGGAAAGCTGCATCCCAGAGGGGCACCCCTTGGGGTCTTCTCCCCAGGACGGGTTGGAAGGACTGTCTCTTCCGACAGCTGGTGCTGTCACTCCTGGGAGAAACTGGGCATCTGTGGCCTAAGAAAACTCTCCTGCTGTCAGACCCTGCCGAGTGAAGTGAGAGTCGCTCCCACCAGGGGACGGGGTGCAGTGCAGGGGACCCCTGAACCCCATCCATCACAGCAGCATCTCCCGGGGACGGGGATGGGGAACCTGAAGCACAGGGCTGGGGGGACAAAGGCCACGGCTCGGGGCCCACACTAACGCCTGTCTCCATTCTTCTTCCCTGCCTCCTCTCCTGTGTCCCGCACCTGCACCATCAGAAGGACCGGAAGAGAGCGCCGGCGAGGCATCAGTGGTCCCGGAGAGCCCTCCGGGACCATCGCTCCAGGCAAGCCCCTCGGCCGAGGACCAACCGGCCCCACGGCGGGCTAGACGGCGGACCCCGCACCACCACCAGCCGACGGCGACGGACCCCCAGCTGCTGGCCATCCACCGTCGGCAGCTGGAGGTCATGGAGCAGCACCTGCAGCTGCAGGAGCGGGCGCTGGCCTGGCGCCAAGAGGCATGGGGGGCCTACATGGAGACTTTCAACCGCCTGGTGGACTACCTGGCCTCCCATGCCGCGCCGGCCGCTGCAGCGCCCGACGTGCCTGCTCCACCCGCCGTACCACCAGCTGCTCCGCCCGTTGCCGTCCCGTCCGCCGTCGCCCCGCCACCTACCGCCGAGGGCCGGAGCGCTGAGGGACCCCTGGAGCCAGCTGAGACTCGCTGGGCATATCTTCCGGTCCGGCCCGCCCCCAGCCAGCCCCGGACAGGGCTGCGGCCGCGGTGGGGCTCCTGGCCGCCCACGCCCAGTGCCGGACTTTAGGGGCGAGGGGCCCAGGACGTGGCCCCCCCTTGTATATAGTTTGAACTTATTATTTTGTGCCCCCCGTTTGCCCCGTCCCCCCCATGTAAATAGTTCTCCCCTTTATCCTCCCTGGTTTCCTTTTTATTACTGAGCACACTTTTTTCTTACTATTGTTTTATTTGTACATATTACTTTGGTTCCACACGTTGTATATAGTTTGTTCTTGTTTTATATATTTATAGTTAAAAAAAAAAATTCTCAAAGAAAAAGCAGTTTAAGTTCAGCCACAAGTGCGTGCTGTCATTTGTCCAGGAAAAGTGGGAGGGGGGTGCGGTTGGGTGCTCCATGGTGTGGGCGTTGGGGCAGGAGTGTGGTGGAGGAAGGGGCAGGCAGTGCGGGGCCTGGCAGAGTTCACCTCGCGGCCTCATCATAGAAGTGGGCCTGCAGGGCCTCCCGGACCCGGGTCCCTTCGGGGTCCACCTGCCGACTGGGGGCAGCGGGTGGCTGCACGTCGGCCCTGCCGGCCTCCACAGCCCAGCCCTGGAAAAAGGCTTCCCCCTTGCTCTCCACCAAATTGTGCAGGGCGCAGCAGGCACCCACAATCAGGGGGATGTTGTTGGGGCCCGCATCCAGGCGGGTCAGGAGACATCTTCAGTGTCCTTTCAGGCGGCCAAATGAGCGCTCCACCACCTGGCGCGCATGGTTCAGGCGCTCGTTGAAGCGCTCCTGGCTAGCGGAGAGATGGCCCGTGTACGGGTGCATGAGCCAGGGCCAGAGGGGGTATGCCGCATCTGCGATGACGCAGAGGGGCATGGTGGTGTCCCCCAGAGGGATCTCCCGCTGGGGGATGTAGGTCCCCGCCTCCAGCCGGCGGCACAGGCCCGAGTTCTGGAAAACCCGGGCGTCGTGGGTGCTGCCAGGCCAGCCCACATAAATGTCCTGGAAACGTCCCCGGCTGTCCACCAATGCCTGGAGGACGACAGAATGGTAGCCCTTGCAATTCATGTATCGTCCTCCACTGTGATGCGGGGCGCAGATGGGGATGTGAGTCCCATCCAGAGCCCCGAAGCAGTTGGAGAAGCCCAGGGTGGCAAAGGCCGCGATGGTGGCATCTGGGTCCCCCAGCCTCACGAGCCTGTGCAGGAGCATGGCGTTGATGGCACGCACAACCTGCAGGGAAAGCACATGGGACAGCACCAATGAGGGGCGAACAGGGTGTGCGTGGCCCTGCCCTGCCCTCCTCTGCCCTGCCCTCCCTTCCCTCCCCCCGTGGGTTCTCTTACCTCCATGAGGACAGCCCCGACGATGGCCTTGCCGACACCAAACTGCTGCCCCACGGATCGGTAGCTGTCTGGAGTGGCCAGCTTCCAGACAGCGATGCCGACCCGTTTCTCCACTGTGAGGGCACGCCGCATGGCGGTGTCCTGGTGCCTGAGTGCAGGGGTGAGCCACTGGCACAGCTCCATAAATGTCTGCGAGCTCATCCTGAAGTTCCTGAGCCAGCGGTCGTCGTCCCACTCCCCAAGCACCAGCCGCTCCCACCAGTCGGTGCTGGTGGGGTAGCTCCACAGCCGCCGGCGGGGGTGGGGGCGGGGTGCTGCAGGGTTGGGGGTTGAGCTCTGCTGCCCTGGGGGCAGCTCCTCCTCCGGTGTAGCAAGGAGGTGCTCAGCTGCCTCCCACATGGCATGGAGCACAGGAGGGCTGGGTGGACCTCTGGCGGCGGCGGCGGCTGCTGCTGCTGCTGGGGGTCCATGCCTGCGTCGCCCGGGGTCTGTGTGCCTATGGCTCCTCAGACCGCGTGCTGTGCAGGCTGTGTGTGTCTGGGAGGGGCCCTTTAAGGGAGCGGCTAGCTGTTGCCCTGGAAGCGCTAGTCCGCCCTGTGACCCTGTCTGCAGCTGTGCCTGGCATCCCTATTTCGATGTGTGCTACTTTGGCGTGTAGACGTTCCCTCGCTGCGCCTATTTCGATGTTGGGCTGCGCAACGTCGAAGTTGAACAACGACGATGCCAGCCCTGGAGGACTTTGTAGACGTTATTCATCGAAATAGCCTATTTCGATGTCACTACATCTAAATAAGCTATTTCGATGTAGGCTTCACGTGTAGACGTAGCCATTCTGTCAAAGGATGATGTGCCCTGTCATAGCAATCGTCGCCAGGTATTTCAGTCTGATGAGGTAGATTCCCAGGATGTTGGATCAATGTTGAATTTTTTCATTGTCTTTTTGCATGCATCCTTGAATCTTAGCATTGGTCTTCCTCTTGTTCTCAACCCACATGACAGTTCACCAAAGAGGATTTTTATGGGAAGACATTTTTGCCCATTTTTCTCATGTGACCAAGCCATTGTAGTCTTCTGCTGTTGAGGATTGCTATGAGGCTGGGTGTGCCAGATCTTGACAGGACATCTGCATTTGAAACTTTATCTTGCCATTTGCTAGTCATAACTCTGCAGAAGCAGTGAAGATGGAAGCTGTTCAGTTTTTTCTGGTTCGAGTAGGTGGCCCATGCCTCAGAACCATATAGCAGGATACTCAATACACATGCCTGGTAGATTAGTGTCTTTGTTTTTACTGTCAGTTTAGGATTGTTCCATGCTTATTTCATAAGTCTGCCAAATCGTAGCTGCCCTCCTGATTCTGATGTTCAGTTCTTCATCCATGGATAGGCTTGAGGACACAGTAGATTCAAGGTAACAGAATTGTTGAACCACTTCAAATGGGCTGTTATCCAGAATGACATTGGATCACTAAGGTATACCTTGAGTGAATACAACAGTTTTCTTCATGCTTATGTCAAGGGAAAACAACTTGCAGGCCATGCATATAGAATCCATGAGTGATTGTAGCATGTCTTCATTATGAGCGACAAGAGCTGCATCATCTGTGGAGAGGAGTTCCCTGATGAGGACTTTCTTGACCTTAGTTTTGGCCTTGCGTCTTGCCAGATTGTAGAGCGACCCATCTAATCTTGTGTGGAGAAATACATCACTACGAGAATTCTGAAATGTGCAATTTAGTAGAACTGAGAAAAATATGCCAAATAGAGTAGGGGCAAGAACACACCCTTGTTTGACTCCACTCTTCATTGCAAATGGGTCTGATGTAGATCCATCATATTGCACTGTTGCTTTCATATTTTTGTGAAAGGGTGTTACGAGCTTGAGTAGAGTTGGTGGGCAGTCAATCTTGGTTAATACTCTGTATAGTCCTAATATACTAACTGTGTCAAATGCCTTTGTTAAGTGTAGAAATGCTGTGAATAATGGTTTTCCTTATTATCTGCATTTTTCTTATAGTTGGCAAAGTGAGAAAATTATGTCCATTGTTGACCTGCCAGCACTGAAGCCACATGTTTCTGGATAGACACAATCTGCAAGTTTTTGCAGGAGTTTGAGAATGGCATGAGCAAATGCTTCACCTGTGATGCTCAGTAACAAGATGCCGCTGTAGTTGTTGCAGGCACCCTTGTTGCCTTTGTTTTTATAGAGAGTGATGGTATTTGCATCCTTCGTGTCATGTGGGACATCTCCCGCTCTCAAACATTTTAGGCATAAATAATAGAGGAGGGGCAAGAGCACAGTCTTGTTTGCCTTCAGGACTTCAGCTGGGATTCTGTCATTTCCTGCTGCTTTTCCATTGGAGAGAGCATCAAGAGCTTGTGAAGTTCCTCCTCCATAGGCTCTGCATCTAGCTCAGACATATCTGGAAGAGTTGAGATGAGGTTATCAAGTTCAGGTTGTATTGTATGCGTGTGGGAATAAAGACTTGAATATTGTTCTATCCATCTGGACATCTGCAGCTTTTTTGTCTGCGATCACCTGTCCATTTAAATGTTTCAGTGGGGCATCTTTGGTACTGTTTGGTCCGAGTGCTTTCTTCAATCCATCATACATGGTTTTCAGGTCACCCAAACCAGATGCCTTTTGAATATTAAAACATAGATCAGCCCAATACTAGTTTGCACACCGCCTGGATTCTCTCTGAAGAACATACCTTGTGTGTTGAAACTGATCTCTTGTGTTTTGAGATGGGTTCTTGATGTTGTTCTGATGTGCCTTGTGTTTTTCTTCAAGAAGAAGCCTAAGAATGTCAGCATTTTCATTGATCCTGTCTTGGTTAGAGAATTTATGTGTTCCAAAGGTAGATTTGACACATTTGTATGTTGCATTTCTCAGAATGGACCATGTTTCGTCAATGGTTTGTTGGTCAGGTTTGCGTTTCATTTTGTGAGTGAGATCATCAGCAAAGACAGAGCATTTCAGTGCATCTCTGGTATTGAAGGTATTGATTTTTGGCTTATTGCATTCCTTTGTCATATAGAGTTCCTTTGGGACAATTTTCGCTCTGCTGATGATCAAAGAGTGATCAGTGTCACAATCAGCTCTGTGATACAGGCCTGTAAATTTGCCAGCATTGAGATGTTTCCTGCATACCAGTACAAGGTCAAGTTGATGTCAGTGACCAGATCTGGGGTGGTGCCATGAAACCTTGTGACACTCTTTCAAGTTAAAGAAAGTATTAGTGATGCAGAGCTGTTTCTGAGAGCTGAATTCGAGAAGGCTTTGACCATTTTCACTCATTTTCCCAATACTGTGGTAACTGAGGCAGATGGGCCAGGACTGATGGTTGCGTCTAACTCTTGCATTGAAGTTGCCAAGGATATACAGTTGTTAGCCAGTTGGAAAGGAGTCAATAACTTTCTGAAGATTATAATAAAAGCAATCATTGTCTTTGGTGCACGACACCAACGTGGGTGCATAAGCACTGATGATGTTGACGTATTCTGACTTGGTGCAAAGCTTCAAGGATATAATGCATTCTGATTCAGCCGTGGGCATATTGATAGATTTCAGCAGATTGTTCCGAACAGCATTCCTCTGAACTCAAGCCCTTCCAGAAGAAAGGCTTTCTTTCACTGACCCAGGATATGCCAGAGAGCAGTGATGTCGAAGTTTTGTTTGTGTAGCTGTTGATCTGTGACTGCTGTTTTGCTCATTGAGCCAGTGTTTGTAAGGTCATGGGCAGATTCAAGTCCTGGACACATGGTCTGCACATTCCAGCTACCAAGCCGGAGGCAAGTTGATTAATATTATTATTTCATTTTTTGGCTGGTACATCATTTACATCTACTTTTTGATTTTTGGTCTATCCCCATGCACCCACAATGAGGAAGGCAGATGTGGTAGGTCAGCACCTTATTGACCAGTGGAGCATGATGACTCCTCCCGCTGACAAAAGTGACGCGTGGCTTCCTCCTCTTCGCCAGTTGGGGAGGGCGTATGATCTGTAACTGCCATTTCCTGTGTTGTTTCCATGCTCTCAGCAAGGATGGAGTGTCCTCTCCATTTGGCACCCTCATACATGCTGCATTGCCTGGGCTAGTGTATGGAGCAAATGTGTTGCCCAAGTGGCACTATCCCTCTCTTGATCACCCCAGTTGAATCCAAAGTAAAGACGGAAGTCAGTACGCTTGGAACTGAGGTGACTGCAAGGAGATGCCGGAAGGCAGGTTTGGTGAATCCTCCCTGCTAACTGCTTTAGGGTCTCCACTCCGGATTTTCTGTTTGGGTTTACTCCCATAGCCTTTGGATCTCCCAAACCTACCCACAAGGCAGTGAGGAATTTTCTGACAGGGTTGCCTTCCCTGGTGTGAAGTAAGGAGCCATGCTCCCTTGGATGCCAGTGACCAAATCATGGTTCATACACCATTTGGATTAACCAAAATAATCCAGGGACCCAAGTATCCCAGACCCTCATCTCATGCAGAATGAGGGGGCAGAGGACACTCAGTCTGCCCACCTGCAGTCCTGGTTGGGGGTCTGCACTGCCCGCCCAGCGCCCATGGGCTGCTTGCAGTGCTGCTGCTGCTGTCCCTGATCAGGGGTCATGGAGGACCATGTGAGCAAGAAGAATTAGCACATGGCAAATGGCATGCAGGATCAAGCTGGCTCGATCCTCCCCGCCACAGCCTGGTCCCCTGTCGCTGAGCTTCCTGCCCCCTGCCCAACCCCCCATCCATCCTCTGGCCTGGCCAGCTCCCAACATCCACCAGCCTGAAGCTCCACCCGCATCCCCCAGCCTGGGCTGCTAAATGGGAAATACGAATGAAACCCAATGACCTTTGAATTGCCCAAAACCAGAATGGTAACTGGCATGGTGAAAAAAAAAAGTTTTAATTAAAGCCACTGGCCATAAAAAAATTTCATTTTATGATGGTTTTGTCATGTTTGGCCAATAGATCAAAGCTCCCTCCTGCTGTTATTTTTAACCTGTATAAAAACATGAAATTTCTTGAGAGGGTGATTGTATGTGCATTTGAAAAAGGATGGATGGATGAAAGTGGGAGTATTGAATGGCTGGCAAACATGTAGAATAAGAGACCAGGAGCACTTCTCAAGAAACCTGCTATGTTTGTCTGGGACAAATTCAGGGCGCACTAGAGAAATGTAGCCAAAAAATGAAAACTACTTTGGCTGTAATACCTGGAGCCTTAACTTCTGTTCTAAGCCACTTGATGACTGCCTGAACAAACTCTTTGAAGACAAGCTACACAAAATATGATCTTACTGGATGTGGTCATGTATGGCAGGGTGACAAAAGGTGGGAATCTTACAAAGCCCGAAATCAGTCTGGTCATCCAGTGGGTGAAGAATGTATGGGAGTTCATTCCGGTGGAAATGACAGAAAAATCATTTTGGAAATGCTGTATCAGCAGTGTGCTTGATAGGTCAGAAAACACCACCATATTTGTTGATTGCACTATGAAGGGTGATGCTAAGGAATCTGTCTGAAGATGACATTGCTGACATCTACAATGACAATGCAGGAGCAGCTATAACTGAAGCCAAGTTTAATGAGCTGTTTGGTGAATTGGAGACCTGAGTCAGACTGAAGTATTTTAAGACTTTTTAAATAAGTATATTGGAATATGAGAATTTAAAATCGGTAAACGGATATTTAAAACATTGTAATTTTGAAGGTATGTCAGTACAGATTTGTTCAGTTATTATAAACAGTTTTTCATTAGATTACATTAAAATAAATCTACTAAAACTTTTATGTGTTTCTTTTGACTCCAGATTTTAAAATACAGCAGGGTCAGTAAATGTTGTCTCCCAGCCTGTCAGGGTAAGCCACTGCTGTGCCTGGATGCTTTGTGTGCTTGGAGCCCTAGCAGGCATGGAGCTCGTCAGCTCCCAGTGGCTGCAGTTTGCTAGTCCTAGCCATTGGGAGCTGTGGAAAGCTGCATGGGCTGAGGAGAGTGCTGGGTGCCATGGCCAACCGCTCCCATTGGCTGGGATCGGCAAACTGCATCCACTGGGAGCTGGAGTCCATGCTGCCTATGCTCCAGGTACACACAACATCTGAGCATGCCAGCAACTTACCCTGACAGAGTGGGAGCCAAAATTTACTGACTCATTCATAAGCTGACCCTCACTCACTGTTTGATTCACCTTTTTCTAAACAAAAATTTTGGCTTATGAAACAGTATATATGTCAATTCTTTTGCCTTCTGTAGTAACAATATTCTGAAAATTAAGTTCTTATGCAGTCCTTTGTGTTTTTAAAGTTCTGGACACATTAATTATAGTCAGATGCAAAGCCCATTAAATCTTATTCAAAGACAAGATTGACTTGAATGGATCAGGCCCATAATGCTTAATTATACTAGTCTGTGTTCTGCTACTAAGGAGTAAACTGCACAGAAGTGAAATGAAAAACCTTTAAAATGCAGTCTACATTCTTATCTGAAATATCTAGAAATAATTCAGTGAGACAACAATTATAAAAAGATATTATAGAAGGCATGTTTGTAAGCACCTTCCCCTGTTTACAATAGCTATTCTGCAGAGTGTCATGCTCGGTTTGTTGAATCAGTATTTCAGCTATTTCCCCCTATGTTTGTTGAGGCCTCTGGTTGGATCAAATTAATTAAGTGACAGCATTAAATGATTTATTTATAGTAGTTAATTTATCTAAAGTAAATAAAGTTATACACGTATGACTACTGCTGTACAGGAAGAAGAGTAATTGTAACTTTGCACCAATAAACTGCACCCACACTAGCGCTTATGTAAGTGTAACACTCTGCCTAATAGGGAAGTATGTCTTTAAGAGATGTATTGGGAGTGGGGTAGGGGGAAGGACTGAGTTGTGTCTTTTTCATTGTTGCTAGGCAGATGCACAGTTAGCTCTGGCTGAGAAGTTTCTGTATTTGGGTGTGCTTGATGGGTTCTCTGTTGTGGGAGTTGGACTTCATGAGGCCAAGTAGTCATGGCAGCTATTTTGCAAAAAGGTATGCACAGTGTTTCCCCTAACTTGGAAGCATTTTGCAGCAGGTTAGTGGTATAGATAATCCTCCAACAAGGTAATGGATTTTTTTTTTAATAGAAAGAGGAATTTTACGGGGAGGGGAGTAATTTCTTTTATTTTAATTGTATACTTTAAATGTTTTCCTTTAGCAAAACTCTTTTGAATTGTCTCAACTAACATTCACCAACTTTTATTTAATGTGATAATGGGGAATGTCATTGATATTTCACTAGTCTCAGTTTTGTATTTTTATATCACAGTTTTTTTTAATTGAAATACTTAACTGAGTGGTTGGTTAATCTAGTTTGTTTACTCGCTATCAGGGACAGCCTCAGGGCAAGGAGCCAGGTCCGGGATCCCTGCTAGGGATGCAGGGATTAGCCTCAGTTAGGAGCCCTGCAGCAGGGAGACTGACTGTAGCATTGAGCCCCACCAGCAGCCCCACAGTCGCGGGGAGCCCAACAGTCCTGTGGCAGGGAGCCCTGCTAGCCATCCCCCAGATCCTATCCAGGGCTGGGGAAGCTGGCTAGGGCATGGAACCCTACTGGTACCTTTCTGCAGCCACAGGGATCCCATTTGGGGTGACAGAGCCCCACAGCTGAGGCTTGGGGTATCACCAGCAGACCTACAGCTGTGGAGCCTTGGCTGAGGCTGCGGGTGCCCTGCTGCAGACGCACAGGAGGGCACTGTGGGCAGCTGGCAGTTGCAGGGAGGCTGAGCAGGTTGGTGGCTGCCATGGGAGCAGGGAGACTCGCTTGGCCCGGGGCAGGGACCTTGAGCTGGCTGGTAACCACTGAGAGAAGCCCAAGCCAGCAGCCATGGTGGGTAGGCACCCTGCAGACCACCCCTCCGCCCGCTCTCCACTAGCAGTCCTAACCATGGCATGTGTGCTGGGAGTTACCAACTCCTGCATTACTCTATTTTGTGTTAAAACCATGTCTCTAAAGCTGTGTCTACATATGCCCAAAACGTCAAAATATGTGGCCCTCTTTTGAAAGAATGGGAGGGGCATCTACATGTGCAACACCTCCTTTTGAAAGAAAATCGCAAGCATGGGGTGCAGATGTCAAAATCTGAACCATGATCCCATATCAGGACGATTGTCCCCTTTCAAAAAACTAAATCGAAAGAGAGCACATGTAGAAGCTCCGCATCCTGTTATTTCAAAAGAGGGGTCCACCGTGGCATCGGTCAGCTGGAGCGAGCGGCCGCTACAGCTAGCAGCAGCAGGGCTCTATGATCCCTGCATATGGCCACCTTAAAGCAGCATGCATCCAGGAACCCCGTAGCAGGAAGCTGAGAGTGTGCTAGGAGCAACCCCAGCATAAGCTCCAGCAGCAGGCAACCATGACCAGCAGCCAGCCCCTGTGGGAGCCCCAGGGCTCCCCCTCCAAGCCCTTGCAGCGCACCTAGGGTTCTGGGGGGAGAAAAAATGGGTCCCCTCATGGACTGAGAGGGAGCTGAGGGTCATGGAAGGAGGAGGAGGTCCTCCATTAAATGAGTGTTAAGTGGCATTCGCCTACCTAGCCCAGGGCCTCCTCATAAGGGGCCACCCGGAGTGTGCAGCAGAGCAAGTATGCTCCAAAGTAAAGGATCTCCACCAGGGCTACGCCCAGGACCGGGACCAGGCTGGCTGCTCTGGTGCAGCCCCAGCTACCTGCCCCTACCACCGGGAGCTCCAGGGCATCCTGGGGCCTCGGACAGCTCCCCACCCCTGGTCCATAAGGCACCCGAAGGCCTGTGGACCCTGAAGGCCCACTCCAGAATGTTGCCGGCATGGTTGAGGTGCTGGTTGAATGCCTTCTGGGTGGGGTTGAGGTGTCCTGTGTATGGCTGGCCACAGGAGTCACGGCTGGAGTGGGTAGGCTGCATCTGCCACCATGCAGAACGGCATGGTGATGTCTCCCCACCGGGATCTGCTGCTGGGGGATGAATGTGCAAGCCCCCATGCACTGCCAGATCCTAGTGTTGCAGAAGACCCAGGCGTTGTGGGTGTGGCTGGCCCGGCCTATCTAGGTGTCCATGAACCAGCCCCTAGCGTCCACCAGGGCCTGGAGGATCAGTGAATGGTAATCCTTTCTGTTGACATACTGGCCAGCACTGTGTGCCAGGGCACAGACGAGAATGTGCATGCCATCCAATGCACTGAAGCAGTCTGGGAAGCCCAGATCCTCGAAGCCTGTGACAGTGGCATCTGGACCCCCCAGGCAGATGACCCTTTACAGCAGCATTGCGTTGATGGCTCTGATGACCTGCATGGGGGGGAAGGGGGACATGTACTCCCATGAGGGTGTGGTGCGCCATCTCCCTTTGGCCCTGGCCTGACCCCTCCTGGCCTGCCTCCTGTCTGCCTGGCCCCTGAAGCAAGGGGTTCCCCTCGCCTTGGCCCCCTCACCTGCCCGGGTGGGGCAGGTGACCAAGGCCTGCCTTACCTCCATAAGTATGGCCCCAGTGGTGGCCTTGCCCTCTCCAACTGTTGTCCCACAGCGGTAGGAGTTCGGGGTGGCCAGTTTCCAGATGGCGATCGCGACCCACTTCTCCAGGGTGAGAGCAGGCCTCATTTAGGTGTTCTGGTGGCAGAGCGTGGGGGCGAACTAATGGCAGATGTCGTCGAAGGTCTGCCTTGACTTGCGGAAGTTCCGCAGCCACCTCTCGTCATTCCACTCCTCCAGTGCCAGGCGCTCCCACCAGTTGGTCCTCCTGGGGTGGGTCCGGAGGTGCCGGGGCACCCTGAGGGGAACCCAGCAGTGTCCTGGGAAGGGGCACCCTGCGGCTCTGGGGGCACAGCACAGCCACTGGAGTAGACGCGGGGGTGGCTGTGGCGACAGGGCAGAGCACTGTGAGATCGGTCTCCATAATGACAGTGTCCTTAGCAAGGAGCAGCTGCTGGGACTCCATTTTGGGGCTCAGGTGAGCTCTGCTAGTCTGGGGTCAGCTGGGCAGCATTCAGCTCATGCGAGGTGGGGGTGGAGGGAGGGGCCCTTTAAGGGAGTGGCTACCTGCAGCCCCGGAAGGGCTTGTCAGCCCTGAGACCCCATGTGCGGCTTTTTGTGCCTCCTGTTTTTCAAAGGAGAGCTTGGAGCGGTGTGGATGCTCCCTTTCAAAAGACCGCAGCGGCCCTTTGAAAGGGCGGATTGACCTGTCAATCCGTTATTAGCATGCAGTCACTCCCTTTCAATGGCTGCTATTTCGACCCTCACATGTCGGTTTTCACCTGTTTGATGGAGTGCTCATGTGTAGACCCAGTTTAAGAGAATGTTTTGAAAAAGCCACACCCCTATCTAAAATAATTCTTCTGGTAAAACTTCGAGGTATAGACCAGGCTTTACAAACCTATATTTATGGCTCTACCAAATTCATGGTTCTTTTTGGTCAGTGTCTCAATCGTGGGATTTTAAAAATAGTAACTTCATGATTTCATATATTTAAATCTTAAATTTCATGTTGTGGTAATTGTAGGGGCTCTGACCTAAAAATGAGTTGTAGTGGTGGACTCTCACAGTTACTGTTTGGGTGGTGGTGGAGGCAGTGGGGAGGTGGGGAAGTGTTTGGGGTACTGCCTTCCTTACTTTTCAACTGCTGCAGGCAGTGGTGCTGCCTTTAGCGCTGAGTGGCTAGAAAGCGGGATCTGCTGACCAGGAGCCCAGCTGTAAGGGGAGAGACCCCGCCAGACCTACACTTTGATCTGTATTGTCCCAGAGTAGTGCATTTGTCACATGAGTTCATAAATCAGTATTTCTTTGATGTAGCTGGGACTTAATCTATGAATGGTTTAGAATATGAAGACCCAGGTTTATCTGGCGTTAGATGCTGACTGGGAGCCAGTGGTGGGACCAGAGCATGGGGGTGGTAGATTAATGGAAACCTGAAGCATGAAAAAGACTACCAGCTTGAGGCTGTTCACCAATATTGAACTCACGAGATTAACAATGGTGATTCTCCTATAGCACTTTACAGTGGCTTCTATTCAGGAAGATGATTAATCTGTACAAACATTTCAGATTATTCATGCTGTGTTCTGGACAGTTATTTCCCATTCTTTTTGTCAGTTCTGCTATTTCCTCTCTCCTTGCAGGTACACTTTTAAAGAAGTTTCTCTGCTCAGCTATAGTAAAGGTTGATAGTGAGTTTGTATAATGGCAGTACTTCTTTTATATACACAACTATTCATGTTTTAGTGCTGCATATTATCCTTCTTTGTACAGCAGCACAGTAGTAGCCATTTTGTGCTGGTTGCTGTTGATTGGCAAATTGTAAAAGATCTTGCATTATAAAACCTTGTTTTCATGCACTCGTAACCTGAAATATTCATGTAATTTTCCATGCTCTGTCTGATGCTAAATGTTTAACAGTAAAATCCCTTCAGCCGCTTTTCTTATTGTTGGGAGGAATATTATACCATATCTTTATGAGAACAGTTACAGAAAAAAGTAATTTATGGATGAGATTCACAGTTGGTATAAATTAGCTCTTTTTAATGACAGTGAAGTTTGAGGATCTGACCTTGTAACTTCAAACCTGGCATGGGTTTTGTGTGTTTGGAAGAAAAAAGGTAAAATCAATTTATAAGCAATTTAAAAAAAAACAACAATTTCAGACCCAAGTCAGTGGGCAACTGCTAAGACTTTTAGCACCATCTAAAGAAGCTTTCCTCGTGTATTCAGCATTGTGTAGTGCAACCAGCACTGGGTTGCCTGAGTGAGGTTTTTAAGATTCTTCTAACTTCAGTGCATATGCTTCTTGCCTGATCTGACGTAAAAAAAAAAAGGGGGGGGTCTGTTTCTGCTGTCAAAATCTGCATGAGGCAGAGAGACCTGAGGGACCAAAGTTCTGCCTTAAAATCAGACAGTGGAACTGACAGCCTCTGTGGGCCCCTAAGCAGTAGGCAAGGGGCAGTTCTGTGCTCCTGAAAGGCAGCTGGCCCTTGGTGCAATCTGGACCATGGCATACCTCCAGCCTTAGGGCTGCTCAGAGCATGTGGCCCAGTGCTCTGGTATAGTGCGCTGGTGGTGATTCAAATGGGCCCAGGGCTCTGGCCATTGCTACCTGGGCAGCGGCCATAGCTCTGAGTCTCTTTGAATCAGTGGGCCCTATGACAATTGCTACCATTTGTCCCCCAACGCACATCGGTGGGCCTTCAGACAGGCAAAACTTGTGTGTGTTTAAGTAATCTTGGGTCCTATAATCCTGCTCACATGCCCTAGGAGGAGAGGCTGAAGAATTTGAGTTTATGTAGTTTCCAGAAGAGAAGTGAGGGGCTATTTGATAGCAGCTTTCAACTTCCTGAAGCGGGGCTCTAAAGATGATGGAGAGGGACTGTTCTCAGTAGTAACAGATGGCAGAACAAGGAGTAATGGTCTCTAGTTACAGTGGGGGAGGTCTAGGTTGGATATTAGGAAAAACTGTTTCACTAGGAGGGTGGTGAAGCACTGAAATGCATTGCCTACAGAGGTGGTGCAATCTGCATCCGTAGAGGTTTTTAAGTACTGGCTCGACAAAGTCCTGGCTGAGCTGATTTAGTTAGGGTTGATCCTGCTTTAGGCAAGGGGCTGGACTTGATGATCTCCTGAGGTCCCTTCCAGCCCTAGGATTCTATGATTCTGTGCATTATATATAATATTATTTTTGTTGAGTGTGTCCATCTGTCCTGGCAAGGTTCTACCATGTTCCCCGAGCCCACCCCCTGCACTTTGCTGCCCTCAATCCCTTTATCCCAGCCAATGCGGGGCCCAGCCCCCTGACAGAACACCCTCCCCCCGCATTGTGCCATCCCCTCCCTCACCCAGTGTGGGACTTGGCCCAGCTCCCCGCCCTCAATTGGAGCCCAACCCCTTGCAGCGTGCCCGCCCAGCCCCTCCCCTGGCCAGCGTGGTGTTAGCCCGAGACAGATTAAATGATTTATGGTTATCAGAAGATGGGCTGCCTGCAAGTTCTATCTCCCATCTGCATCTGTTGAAAGGTAAGTATTTAGATTTTATGACACCTTAAGATAGAACAAAGATAACATTGAACTATAATACAGATATAATACAGAACTAGGACTCCCAAACTATATACACAAGCTTATATGGCTCGGATGTTAGCCAAAACAACGAAAATAAAAGAAATCCCCTTAAATTAATGGAATAGATAGTACCATCTCCTGGTGAGGGAACAGTCCAGGATACCGAAACACGGATGTTTCAGCCGCAACAGGAACAGTGGATGCGGGTAGGTCTCCTCCTCTTCTGGTCTTGCCTTCTATATTTGACGTGATGTTTTGCGTGTAGTGAGCCTGGAAAGAATGATCTGTTCTGCCCCTGACCAGCGTGGGACCTGACACAGTGCCCCCAGTGGCAGTAGAGCCCAACCCCTTGCACTGTGCCAGCCCAGCCCCTCCCCTGGCCCATGTGGGGCCCAGCCCACTCCCCAACCAAGCCCCTCCCCGGCCAGCAGGGAGGTTGGCCCAGCCCCCCCAACGGAATCCCCCACCCCACGCTATGCCAGTCCCAGCTCCTCCCCTGGCCAGCCTGGGGCCTGGCCCAGCCCTGCTGACAGAGGCTCCTCCCACCGTGGGGTCCTGGCCCAGCTCCCCAATGGAGCCCCCCCACACCAGTCCAGCCCCCACCCCTTCCCCATCCAGCGCAGGGTCTGACCCAGACCTCCCCCAGTGGAGCCTCCCACACAGCACTGTGCCAGCCCCACCCCTCCCTGGGCCATCGTAGGGCCAAGCCCCCAATGGAGTTACTCCCCCAGCCAGTGTGGAGCCCAGGCCATACACTTCAGATGTGTATTACAAGAAGTTTTTGTCTAGAACTTTATTCCAGCCCAACTTCTACTTGCAAGCAGTCTCCAATACTTTGCACCTTCTAAGGCTTCATTTAAAATAGAACGTATGGACCTGATCATCTTCCATCTGTAGGGGGGAAACTTGGGGATAAAATCTCATAAAATCTCAGGGGTCTTTTTTGGCATCTTTAGTCACATCTGCAACTCTATGAATAAATCATTGGAACTTCCTTAAAAATAAGAGATTACTCAATCCCAGCTCTGTCTTTGGAGCAGTGTGTCCAAAGAGTTGCTCCTTCTCCCTGTGAGTGAGATTTATGCATCTGAAGTATGAGAAAGATGAATGATGCTTGTGGCTTGGTGGCTGACAGAATGTCACCTTAATTTTTCATGTATACTAAATGTGGGCCAAATTCTTCACTGAGGGTTTAAATCAGCCTTGTCCTGAGACCTAATAATAGCACAGAATCATACTGTAGTTTGTGCTGCTCTAATTTGTAGCCTCATTTCATCTGGGATGGTGCCTAGATAAACTTGTAGCTGGCTCCCAGAGAAGTTGTGATTTATGAGCAAGATAATAAATAAATGAAGAAAATGATTAAATGAAGAAGATGGCATCCAGGAGCCAAGATAGTGGCCATCATGATGGTCAATTATGATTTGTTAATTCCTTTTTTACCCAAGATGTGACAAATTATTTTAATGGTTTCAGAGAGACTTACTAGGCACAGATGACATTCTACGATGGCCAGGAACAAGCATGGTCTATCAACAGATAGAATTATGTTTGCAAGCAGATACTAGGGTACTTAGTAAGTGCATACTGCTTTTAAACTTGTATGATTTTTTTTTCAAAAGAGCATTCTTAGAAAGCACAGCTTATGTGTGAATGCTTTTTTATTTTTGAATATCGCTTTTTACATTATAAGTGAAGCTTTATGGTTGGATGGGGCAGTGGCTCTTAACCATTTCAGACAACTTTACCCCTTTCAGAAGTCTGATTTGCTTTGCATACCTCCAGGTTTCATATCTGTTGAAAATGACTTGCTTACAAAATCAGACATAAAAATACAGAAGTATCAGAGCAACTATTACTGAAAAATTGCTTGCCTTCTCATTTTACAATATAAAATCATTTGGAATATAAATGTCTTTACATTTCAGTGTTTACATAGAGCAAGATAAACAAAGATGAAGCTTGCATTTGTACTGACTTTGCTAGTGCCTGTTGGAAAACTGGTCAAGTATCTAGATGTATTGATGAACCCCCTGAAAGACCTGTATACCTCCAGGATTTACACATAAGCCCTAACTGAAAACCAGATGTAAGGCAGTAGAGCAGGGACAATTTTGTAAACAGGCCTGGCTCAACACCCCAGCTGCAGTTGTTGTCACACACAGCATGCAGATTTGAATTTCCTCCAACTTTACATCTGATCCTTATGAAGAAAATGAACACTGCCAATCCAGTTCTGATGTACAACTTTGTACAAGAGGACTGTTTATTCCCCATTTTTGGAAACTGGGGAATACAGCACCTCAGCATACTGTTCTGAGTATAGAAATAAGTCAACTGTATACAACCTGGAAAGGTCCTTGAGTCACTCTTATTTTGGGTGGATTCCATCTGAATGGTTCCCAGAGGAATCAGAATTTCAAGTCTCCTCCCAACAGTCGGGCCTAGGCCAACATGAACTTCCCCAATCAGTTCTTCTGCCCCATGACCCAGATAGATTCTTGTATTGCTTCACACAGGAATCTTTGATCTCTTTCTTCTGGTGAAGCCCACAGCAGGAAGCCATTTACTATTAGTGCCGAGTCTGCCTCTTCATTTCTGCCCTGTAGTAACCCCTTCTATCCCCTTTTAAGGATTGTTCCTGCCTTCAGACCTGATCATGCTGCTTTGATTTTAAAAGTAAAATTGACACTGATTTCAGATGGATTATGAGGAACTTCTCACTTTCCTCATGTTTCCAAGGTTCTTATATCAACAATAAGAAGCAATTTTTCTATGATGTGCCACCACCTCTCCCATCAGAAGATGTACATCTCAGTATTTTGTATGTGGCTTGTCTTAACTTTCCGAGCTTGTCACAAGAAGTTACTTGGCACGCGAGTCCACATGGAAGGTTCCATGCTTAGTTTGACAGACAGCTTGGACACTGTAAAATCTGATGAATACCATGTTGCAATTTGTCTCCTATCGGCCTCTTGTTATTCAGCAGCATGTGATCAAATCTGTAATGAGGCTGCTTTGGGGGGATTGCATTATTTTTATTAAAGGGAAAAAGTAGATTTTTTTTGTTTGTGTCCTCAAGATCATTTGGGTAATTATTTTTCCAGTCTAGTTTTCATGGGGATCCAAACAGTTGAAAATCCTATGTGTTCCACAAAGAATACCGATTGCTGTGTCAATAATGTTATTTCCCAATAGTTGATCATTAGCATGACTGTAAGGGGGATGATAAAAGAGCAGTGTCCTGTTTGGTCTGCATGTGCGACACCACCTTTTACTGCACCAAAAACCAATACTTGCTTGTGTTTCCATCACTCTCCTTCATAGAAACTAGTATGGTTGTTTTCGATAGAGACCACAGCTTTGGGGCCAGAGATCCTGAATTTTATACCCAGTATCAACCAAGAGTTCTGTGTTAACACTTAAATTATTTTTTGTAATCATTACAATCCTTAACACTTAGACGCTGTAGCTCACTCCTTCTCCAAATCCTATTGTGACCCCTTTGATCTCTGTAGCCTCAGAACCTTACCCAACAGCTGTTTGCACAAATTTCAGTAGTGTCTACATAGGTGTGGTCATGCAATTTTTTTGTAAGCTTATTGCATAAATCTATAATGTATGATGTGCAGTGTCATGTAAATTCGTTTAGTCTTTGCCTATATATTTATTCTCCATTGTATATAATAACCCTTGAAATTTATAGATTAGTTACCATCTGTAAGAATCTTGTCCTTCTCCATTTCAGGAGAGCAAATACAACATTGTACCTTTTGCATAAACAATGATAATTTTAAAAACATTTAATTTAGAAAATTATGGCATTGAGGTGGAAAAGAAGTAACCAACTACGGTACAGGTTGAACCTCTCTAATCCGGAACTCTGATCTGACAACATCCATAATCTGGCATGATTTTAGTTAGCTGGATGACCTCTTATCATGGGTGGGGCCAAGTTTCACATGTTCCCATAAAGTTTGTTTCCAGCCACCAGTCCTGCCTCTCAGTCTTCTTTGCTATTATTTAGCTGTCATTTGTCCCTAACTGTCTTCTAAGAGACAAGTAAGCAAATGAGGTGTTGGCAATGCTGCTAAACGATGTTGACCTCTCGTGGTATGGCAAATTCTTTCATTTGACACTATTCAGGTCATGAGGGTGCCAGATTAGAGAGGTTCAACCTGTAGATCATAGTAATGTTAAAGTACAAGCAACTCAAAGCTCAAATTAAAGCTACTTGCCACAATATATTTGAAAACTGCTTTTTATTGTCAGCAGTTGGAAAATGATGCACATTTTTAAATATTAGAGCTTTTTGTTGTTTGTGATCCTGCTGTGAAAATATTTTAGCCTACTTAAGGATTTCCTTGTAAATACAGTGCCAAGGCTAGATTCAGTCTCAGTCCAGGGGCTGTGCCATCAGAGTGGAAAACAATCCAGAGAGGTAAAGAAGAGGGGCTGTGACTTGTCTCCTCTCTCCCAGTCCCCCACACAAAGGCTAGCAAGCCAGACAGGATGAAACATTCTGTGCCATCCCAGGGCATTGCTCAGTGAGGGTGCTCCTCTTGCAGGCTAGGGCCGTTGTAGTAGGTGCATGGTCTTTCCCCTTTCTGGAGCCTGGACCCCAATCCCCTGCCACAGATCACAACCCACTCCTTCATCCCAGCTCCCTCTCAAGCCCCTCATGCATCCGAGTCCCTTACTCCAAGTACTTTTCTGCACGCAACCTCAATCCCAAACCCCACATCTCCTCCAGAGAAAAGCATGGCTCTTGACCATTTACAAAAACCTTGAAGGGGCCCCCGTTAAAAATTATTGCCCACTCCAAAACTGTCATAGCCTGATTCCTCACTGGGAAATTAGAAGGTCAGGAAAAAGTAGTATATCTCATTTGCTTTTGTGATGCATAATCAAGGTGTTCCAACTACATTAAACCCTTGCTTTAACGGACTAATGGAGGTAAGGGGTATCTGTTAAACCCGAAAGGCTGTTTAAATATGAGGGTTTACATATGGCCACATGCTCCCCCAGCCCCCTGGCCCACCCCAAATAAATGCCAGTGACTCACCAGAGCTGCTGGACACACTGGAGCTGCCACCACCTTGAGAGCCGCCACACACTCCTCCCACCAGGGATGGGGTGCGTATGTGTGTGGCATATGAGTAGCACATGGTGGCTCCGGTGACTCTGGTGAGTCACCTTACGCACCTTCTTTGTGGGAGGAACTGGTGGATTTAGCAGACTTTGGGAACAGTTGGGGGGTAGAGGGGGGAGAGGCTGGCGGATGTCCATTGTTCCTGGGGTCTATAAACTCGAGGGTTTACTGTAATTCACCCAGGCTGTATTGCTTGTCAGTTTTTCGTATCCATTTTACGTGCCCTTTGTGCGTGCCTTTGAAAAGAGTACAAGCTCTTTGGGGCAGTGATGGCCTTCCTACAGGTTTGGAAATTATCTGATGCTTTTTGGGCACTATATCCATATAAACAAGTGACTAATTAGAAGTTACACATGTTCATTTCAATGTTTGCATTCATTTCACTGTTAGCGATTTAAAGCCAAATGTGCCATCCTTGTTCTTGGTATATCTTATACAGGGCTACATCTACACTTTGAGATAAATTCAAATTTAGGGCACTTAGCTCGATTTGTACCAAGTCACTGTCTTCACTCTAAATACCATTAGCTCGATTTAAGGAGCACTAATATCGACATAATGTTGAATCAAGTGGGTGTAGCATCAAGTTTGAATTTGACAGTATGTGGAAGTGCCATGTATTTCAATTGAATTCATTAGCCTCCAAAGGCTGACTGGTGTATGTGCATCTGGCTCCTGGCTCCCTGCCACTCACGGGAGCTGGGGAACTGACAAGCGCAGCAGCCTTGTCAGGTTCCCAGGTCCTGCAAGTGGTGGGGGGCTGGGAAGCTCACAGCACTTCTGCACCTGGCTCCCTGCCACTCCCAGGAGCTGGGAAACTGACCAGCACAGCACCTGGCTCCCTGCTGCACCTGGCTCCCAGCTCCTGCTATCCAGGTGCAGCAGCACTGGTCAGTTTCTCAGCTCCCCCAAGCTGCAGGGACCTGGAAACCAGGCAGCAAGGTGAGCGCTGCAAGTGGTGGGGGTGCAGGAGGGCCTGGGGGGAGGGCACAGAATGTGAGGCTCAGGGAACTGTGGGATAGGTTCCCACAGTGCACTGTTGCAGCAGTCGATGTTTGGTCACTCTAGTGTGGCAGCACTAACTCGACTTTGTGTGGGCTTTGTGGGAAGTGAGCATACTCAAAATTGAATTTATAAAATCCAGAGTTAGGAAATTGAATTTAATAAAATCAAGTGTATCTGGTAGTGTAGATGTAGCCCAGGTGTTTACATCCTGAATGCCTGAATAGTGTCTTATTCCATGAGTGTTCCCTGTGCAATACCACTGAAGTCAGATGGTATTGCACTGTACTGTTGTGGGTTCTTGTCTTCTTTTTGGAGCATGGTGAAATAGGCTTCACATCACAACATTACTGCCCCTCCAACAGAGTTCCAATGAGAAAGAAAACAGTTTGTTTTAAATGTTTTACTAGCGTGAATTGATTTAGAATGATCCATCATCTAAGACTATAGATTGGTTTATTTTGTTCTTTGGGATTAATTGCAATTTAGAGGAGATGTATTAGCAAATGTAATTGCTGCGGATTAGTAATGCATTTTGTAATGATGCCATGTTCCACAGAAGAAAAACTGAGCTATTATGTAATGCCCCATTAAATACTGTGATATCTCATAACTGCATAGTTAACATTGCAGTTTATCAGTAGGAACCATGCATTGGTTATCTGGTTGGTTGGTGGGATGTATGGGTCTTTCTCTCTCTTTTCAAAGACATTGGACTGTATTGCTTGGAGACTCCAATCAGTCAAGAGTACAAATACAAAAATATTCTCCTGACTATTTGATCCAGTATTTAAATGAATTCATTTGCTCTCTCTTACACCCCTGTTGCTTTCATTTTTTGGGATTGTGCATTGGCATTTTGCCGGCAAAGAATTTTTGCTGAAAAGTACACACATTTACAGAAACTTCGTATGTTAGTAGATACAATCAATTAGCATGTGAACTACTTTCACAGGAGGAATAACAGGCTAGTTAGAAGTGCCCACAGTGTACAACTCTTCTGAAAAAATGGAAAGCATTCAAATGAATGGTGTGGTGGTCTGCTTTGAGCCATCTGGAGCTGCAGATCTTTTTGTCAGCCCTGCTCCACTTATTGTAATGTGTGCTAAAGTGGCCTCCTAAAGCCTCCATTAAAACTAGCATTGTAGTGTGATGGATGCTGCACAGGCTCACAGACTCTGTCCTAAGGAGTTCATAGTCTAAATTGTCAAGACAGGCAAAAGATAGGAAAAAGGAAGTATTTTCTTCCCCATGCTACAGAGCGAGACTTGAGACACAGAGATTAAATTATTTACACAGCCTCATGGAAAGTTATAGAAGAACTGGGAATTGGTCCTAGATAACTTGAGTTTCAGTTTGGTGCTCTTGCTGCAAGATCATTATTTCTTCTTCTCTTTAGATGACTTGTGCCTTGCTCTCCTTATACCTGGATCCTTTCAATAAGGCTAGAATTATGCCTTTAATAGTCTGAATAATAAAATCTATTATATTTTACTTAGTATTTCTCTTTCAACATATTGCATCTAGTTAAAATCAAATTAGATTTTAATGAAGAACTATAGTGTCAAGTTCTGGGTTAGGCTATACTGGTATAATGCCAGAAATTTAGATGCAGTTATTCCAGATTCCAACAACATCCCTGAGATCAGAATCTGGCCCATATATTTTACTTTTTATATTTAAATAAGATGTATTTTTCACTAGGTGATTCTTACATATAAAGCTTTTACTCTACCTAATGTTAATTCACTGGACAGGGAAGGATGGAAGAAAATAGTGAGAGAGGCATTAGATACCAACGTGCGCTGAGCCCACGGTTATTGATGATGGTGAATATTAATTCACATACAGAAAATAAATAAAAACACTTTGAATAGACATAGGCACATGTGTTTTAGAATTTTTATTGTGATTTATTGTGGAGCCATTGGGCTAAATTAATTCTGGCTTCAATGGGTGCAGTTGGTGATGCAGTTAAGTGGAGTGGTGTGCTCTCTCAGTAGGGTAGGGCAGAAAATGGTCGTTAAAAGTACTTGTGTTTACTGTTTCTTTTTACATTGTTTTAAAGGCCGTGGCTACACTAGCACCCGCTTTAAAAAGGGGGATGCTAATGAGCCACTTCATCAGATGCTCATGAGGCTCTTCCATGCATATTCAGCACCTCTTTAGCAAAATGGCGGCTGTGCATGTTTTGAAAGTGCCACTTTCAAAACGCATGCCACCGGTGTAGACGGGGCCTTTCGAAAGGACCCCCTGGATTTCAAAATCCCCTTCTTCCCAAAACCAAATGGGAAGAAGGGGCTTTCGAAGTCCAGGGGTCCTTTTGAAAGGCCCCGTCTACACCAGCGGCGTGCGTTTCAAAAGCGGCACTTTCAAAATGAGTGCAGCTGCCATTATGCTAAAGAGGCGCTGAATATGCATGGCAGCACCTCATTAGCAGCTGCTCAAGTGACTCATTAGCATCCCCCTTTTAAAAGTGGGGGGTGGTAGTGTAGCCACAGCAAAATGTATTTAGAGAAAACAGATTGAGATGAATGGGAGCCAGGTCTGTTGTAGGTTGTGAAGACCTCCAGTTTAGCCAGCCTGTTAGACCACAGCAGAAAGCATGAATCTCCATACGAGTACTTGATTAAACAGCCATTACTAGCAGCCAGAGTATGTAAAAGACCCATATCTTCCATGGACTGAGCAGAGCAGGATGCATATTACACAGTGAGCATATTATACATGCATGTAAAGATACGTTTTTGAAAAGTGCCATTATGCAACAAAGGAAAAATGTGTGCAGCTGCCTCTGTTGGGTGAATTGTGTCCAAGATTCATCTCAGATGCTCCCCTATTCTTTTATTCAGTCTAGATTTGATTGTCATTTTAAAAAAGACCCAAAACCCTGGAAAGATGAGTTCTCTCAAATGATAGAAATGGGGTGAGGTTACTATCCTAGTTATATTGTGCCAAATGTGAAGATCCACCTCGTATAAGTGACAGGAGAGCAGACCCTGATTTTGTTGTAAATTGAATGTATGCTGTATGTTGTGGGTACCTGACACTTGAATAATAAAATATGACTAGCCTTTTAAATAGATAATGTTGTAAATATGGTATTTATCCTGTGGATACTTGTATGTATACTAGGCTTTACCATGAACTGATGACTGCTGTATTCTCTGCTGCAGGGTTCCTATAATCCCTGCCTAGGTGGTTTCTCATGGGGAATGTTGGAGGGAACTGCATAAAGTTGGAATATTTTACTGCAGCTCTAAATGAAACAAATATGTAACCTCTAATCAATTTGCTAATTGACGCATGTACAGTGAAGAAGTGGGTACAGCATATTCATGATGGATTTAATGGTCATTTTGTAAATGTCTGATAGTGGAATATTGTAACAAATTTGGAATGAATCATTTAGAATAGAGCAGCTGAATTTTGGTAAAGGCTTTTAATGGACCATAATTATTCATTATGAAGCATCTAGTTTTGTTTTTGTTTGTTTGTGTTTTTTAAAGAAGTTACCTCTGAAACTCCTCATAAATTTTGTTGATTTTTGCCATCATGTTTCCGTATTTTTTAAAAAAACAGCAACTTTCCTCATCTCTCTCACTTAAAAATATAAGAGAAAACTGACTAATTGAAAACATAGTGGAAACAAAATAACTATACGCAGTGTTGTCAAATACACGTAATAAAGAGGGAAACACTTCTTTTCTCTGCTATAATCAGAGGTGTCACTTCTAAAAATACTAGATAGAAAACTTCTGTAAGATTTGATTTTTAGTCATTGAATTTCTTTAAGAATCTCTTTTAAACGAATCCAAAATTTTTGCCTGCTGCTGTGCAACCATATTACACAGAGCTAAGAAGAAACGCTCCCAGGAAAGACATCCGGACAACAAGCATATTGGAGGGGAAACTCTTCTCCAGAGAAATGACACAGATAATAAGCCTTGGAATGGTATTTACATTTGTTGATTCGCTATCCTCTCAAATTAAGTAACTGTACTGCATCTATTCTAGTGTTACATTTAATGAAAAACCTGGAGTCCTCCGTAAACCACATGTCATGTTTTTGTTGCTTACAATCTGGCATTCAATGTGACCTTACTCAGTTTCCACTATTTTGAGGGTGAGGGAGGTTTTTTATGTTTTGTTTTGGTTTGTTTTACTTTTGAAATTTAATCTTCCAAAGTTACATTCAGCTGAAATTAGACTCTTTTTGTATGCTGATCAATGGAAATTATAAATACTGCCTGGGCTTGGTACTCTCTGCATCCTGTCCTCATTTAGAATGTTGCTAGAGCTAGCATCACTGGCATACACATCTCCTCTGAGACACCTGATTAACAGCTGGGAATTATAGTATTTGGAGTCACCGAGTTTAGGAAGAAATTATTTGAATACAGAGAGCTGCAGCAGTTATAAGTTTTCCATTTATTCCATCACACCAAACAACATAGAACCAACCAAAACCAGCTGGGCTAACCGCCTAATGATCTAATTCAGTTACTATGACAACAACAAGATCTATTGCTACAACAATCCAATATGTAATATATTCCTTCTTCCTTAATAAGAGCATCCCCTTAATAGAACAAACACTAAACTAGGGAATGAGGTAGGCTTTGTCAGTTCCTGGAAAAACCTGGGGATTATTTTCCCCATAACCATGTGTTAGCCTTAACTAAAGATCCAGCCATTGAGGAGGTTTTCGTTCTCTGGGTGGATTATGGCAGATGCATAGTGTTCTTGCACCAAAAGATGTTATGGGCTTAGGCCTGATCATAGACTCAGGACTCGAAGGATGAACAAGCGAGGCTGTCAGATCAGCCCACTCAGGGAGGGTTTTTGTGTTTGCTGCAGGTGATAATGGAAGAGAATCAGGAACTGGTGACTTCTGACTCAGTATCTCACCAGTAGTGGTGAGGTCAGGTAGCTCAACTTGATATGTGTCCTGAGGACAGGCATAACCTGTCAATAGCTGATCTCCATGCCACCACCAGATGAGAACCTCCGCAGTCCAGTCAGTCTAGGGAACAGGTACGGTTTGACTGATGATGGTGTCAGGGACCCATTTAGCTTAAGAAGCATAATTCCGAGCCAAAACTGGCTGTCCAGGACTAAAGGGGTTTGGTCTTTTGCCATGGGTGTACCCCAGATGACAACCTTGCAATTTATTTTGCACAATTTGTTGTGGTTCAGAAGGTTTCGGCGGATTAAAGCAAGGGTGCACCTGATGTCCTGTCATTAGGAAGGCTGGGGACACTGGTTGTCGTATGAGGTGTTTTTCTGTAGGATGGTAAGAAGGGGTCCAAGTACTTTTGAATGAGTAAATGCCCCTGGGCAATTTCAAAACTTGTTTCATGGCACAAAATTTTCAGTTAATCCATTGGTAGATAGATTATATGGTGCTAAATTGATGTGATAAATCCCATTTGCTTTCATAAAAATCCTAAACTCTTGAGGGAAAAAATGTGGACAGTTAGTGCTCGCAAGTTCTTTTGACAGACCAAAATGACTAACAATTCCATTCAGTTTTTGGATTGTACTCTCAGCAGTAGTGTACAGCATTATACAGACTTCTTGCCATTTAGTATGGGCATCTATCACCACCAAGGACATGCTTCCTTCAGATGGGCCAGCAAAATCAATATGAATATGCTGCCACAGTTTTTCAGGTGAGTACCATGGGTGTAGAGGTCCCAGCTAGGCTGAATGTCTCACAACCTGACATAATGTACAAATTCTTGCCTTCCCTTCAATGGTACAGTCCAACCCAGGCCACCAAAAATAGCTTTGTGCTGTGTACCATTCCACAGTGACTTGAAAGTAGCTGTTCTAGCATCTGTGATCTCAGTAATGTTGGGTTAATGATACATATTCCCCACAAGTACCCACAATGAGTTGACAACTCTGTCCTCCTAGACACGTAGGGAATAAGGTTGGGTGAGACCTGAGAGACCCGGAGATGTTCTGTGCATCACTAAATCCGTAACTTAGGATAGTACTGGGTCAACGTGAGTTCCTCTCTCAACTTAAGTAGCAGTGATGGGCAATGTTCTCTACCTGTTCAAAGTAGAACATTTCTTTCTGGCCAATATTTTGTTGTTTGACTGGCAAAGGCAGCCTTGAGAGACCATCTTCATTGGAATGCAGAGAGGATTGACAATATCTGATTTCATGCGTGTGTCCAGAAATCAACAGTGCCCGTGTTTGCATATGACTAGCAGCCAGTGATGGAATGCAGTGCACATTTAGCTTTGTTAAATGCAGCATCACAACCTTCCATGCACTTCCAGGCCTTGTTCTGATGAAATGTGAGATAAACTTTCCATAATATTTTAATAGTCCTAGAAATGAATAAAGTTGACTAACATTTTGAGAAGGTGGAGCCCCCGACAATGGTCTTAACATTTTCAGGCTCCTTGCAAAAGCCGGTAGCATCAATGAAGTGCCCCAAATATTCAACAGAGGGCTGAAAGAATGCACATTTGTGTCTGCAGACTTGCAGTCCATACTCTTCTGGTCTTTGTAGAGTAACCTGTAAGTTCTTAAGGTGATCCTCCTCATTCATACCAGTGAACAGGATGTCATCAAGATAGCACTGGATTCCTGGCAAACTACACAAGATCTGGTCCATAGCTCTCTGGAACAAAGCGAGGGCAGTTGTTATTCCAAAGGGTAAATGACAATAACTATAAAGCCCTTTATGAATCACAATAGTCAGCACCTCTTGGGACTTCTTACCGACGTGCACCTGTAAATATACTTGACTAAGATCAATCTTGCTGAAATTTTGTTACCCACCCAGGCCTGCAAAGAGGTGATTGATACAGGGAAGAGGGTATTTCTCTGCACCCACCATCAGATTAATAGTGACCTTAAAATCTTGGCAAATCTGAATGGAGCCTTCTTTCTTCAATATTGGAGCAATTAGAGTTACCCATGGGCTATGGGTAACTGGTATTAGGACTCAATTTTCAACTAGGTAGTCCAGGTCTGCTTCAACTTTTGGCCTGATTGCACATGGCACAGTTCTGGCTTTCAGATATTTTGGCTGACTGTCAGGTTTAATGTTCAGTTTCACAGTGATTTCCCTCATATTTCCCAGATCCTCTCCAAAAACACCAGGATCTTTCTTTAATATATCAGGTATCAATATATACCTGTTTCTTCTTTAGTCATCTGGTGCACTTCTGCCCAGTTTAGCTGGATCTTCCTAAGCCATGATGTACTCAATAAGGCTGAGCAATGACATTTCATCACAGACAGTGGTAATTCGGGAGTCCGTCCATTGAGCTCCAACTTAACATCTGTAGTGCCCAACAGGAGTACAGCTTCTTGTGTATAAGTCTTCAGAATTACCTTCATTTGCCATTTGTGGTAGGTGCTTTAGCTTTTTCTTATACACGGTGTGTGAGACTAGCAAAACTGCTGGACTGGTGTCCAGTTCCATGACTACAGGGTTGTGGTCCAGCAGCAGGGTTGCCCAGTATTTGTGTCAGTCCACTGCCAATGACAAAATGTGGTGTACTTCTTTGGATGGGGAGTCACCTTTGCTCTGTTTGTGGTATGCAGATTTTCCTTGTCCTCCAGACCACAGGCCTCTTTGTTTGCAGGCACACTCAATGTGTCCCTTTTTGTTCCACTGTTGACAAAGAAGGTACTTTCACCAGCATTCTGATGCATGCTGATGGACTTTACCACAGTGGTAGCATTCCTGGATCCCCACTATTTTCAGGGTAGGTTCTTAGGACACCTTATGCACCCTATGAAATGCACTTAGGTATTGTGCTTCCTGTGTGGCCAGTTCCATGGAGACTGCAATATCAACTGCCTTCTATAGGGTGAGCTTGGCCTCTGTTAATAGGTGCTCCCATATAGCTTCACTGTGTAGACCACAGACTAACTTGATATGTATGGCTTCATTTAATATCTCCTTAAATTCACAGTGTTCCACAAGCCTTCCCAAAGTTGCTAAAAATTGCACAGCTATTTCACTTTCTTTTTGGTGTCTTTTTAGAACCTTTACCTTTCTGCATAACAAATGATTTTGGAGCATAATGTGACCCCAGGATTTCCACAGTGTTGCTGGGATTTAGTCTCTGGATTAACAGGGGTCAGTAACATGTATTATCAGGAAGCAGGCCTTAGCCTTTACAACACTTGAGAATGCTGGCACATTTTTCTCTTAATGTTATCTGCAATAACAAAAAGCTCAAAACGCTCAGTATATACGTGCCATTGCACTATAGTCTCTTCAGAAGTTCCCAGCAGCCCCATAAGTGTGTCCATTGCTGCTGCACGTCCCTTCTTTCTCTCAGCCTCAGGGCTTCACTTCAGTCAGAACAAAGCAGACACTGGTTTTACTTTGCACTATCGGTGTAACAGTCAGATCTCACTACTCCCTTCCCCCTTTTCAGAACAGTGGAAAAGTTTGTTTTCTTACATGGATTCCTACTTCCGCTGCTGGAGGGAGCACAGGAGATCCTATCCTCATTACTGCTTTATTATATCATTAGAAGTCACTGAGTTGAGGAAGAAATCGCTTGAACACAGAGAGCTGTAGCAGTTGCAAGTTTTCAATTTATTCCATCATGTAGCACAACCTAGAACCAACCAAAACTGGCAAGGCTAATCCCATAAAGACCTAATTCAGTTACAGTGACAACCCAAAACACAACCCGAATGGCACAGAGAGCTGGGCTGAATGTATGCTGTGTTACTCTGATTTTCTATTCTCATTTTTCAGAGTGGTGTAACATCCCCAGCATAGCTGCTCCAGACAACAAGCCCAAACTCACCTTGCAAGTCAATGACTGAGCCAGGAACAGGACCTCTTGTTTGAACTCTGACCCATGCTTCTTCCCAGTGTAATGATTCATTTATAGCACAGAAGGAAAACAACTCAACCTGGAGCACATGTGGGTAAATTAGTTTTTTTAATTTAACAAAATAGAGCAAGAGTGATTTTTTTTTGGCTTTCCTCTTAAGAGACCTCCTAGGTTCAGCAGATCTCTTGGACCTAGTTCCATGTCTAAATGGCTACCCAAAGTCCTTGAGATTGTTATGAAACGATGAAGTATTACACTATTTCTTTTTGTGGAGATATGTAGAAAACTTTCTTTATAGAGTCTAATGCAAGCAGTGACCATTGTGATCTTTTCACCTGAGAAGAGAGAGAGGGAACTTGCCCAAAATAATTCTTAAAGCATGTCTATTTTTAGAAAAACTTCCAGTCTTGATTTTAAAACAGTCAATAATGGAGAGTCCATCCTGGCCCGTGATAAATTGTTCCTATGTTTAATTTCTGTACTGTTCACATTTGAAATAAGGTATAAATTTTTAATTTGTCTATCTTCAACATTCAGCCAGTAGATCATGTTATACCTTTTTCTGCTAGACTGCAGAATCTCTTATTAAATATTTGTTCCACCTGTAGATACATAGACTGTAATCAAGTCTCTTAAACCTCTCTTTGTTAAATTGAATAGATTGAGCTCTTTGAGTCTAGTGCTGTGAGACAGTAGTTCCCAGGCTTTTTAGCCTGATCTCCCTTAACTCCCTAGAGCTGGGGCTGGGAGCTGGGCTGTGGCTCAGCGAGGGGGATAAAGAGGCTGGCCCAGGCTCAAGATATATCTCTTCAGATGTTCCTTGGTGGACTGTTGGGGGCAAGTGCCACAAATTGAGGGTGTCTGTTACAAGAAACATTTTCAATTCCTTTACTTATTCTCCTGGCTCTTCTTTGAATCCTCTCTTGTTTATCAACATCTTTTTTTATATTGTGGACACCAGAACTGGACAAAGTACTCCAGCAGTGGCCTTGCCAGTACCAAATATAGAGGTAAAATAACATCTTTACTTCAGTCAAGGTTCCCCTGTTCATGTATCCCAGGATCATTTAGCTGTTTTGACCACAGCATCATGCTGAGGCTGTTGCTTTGCTGACTATTAACCGTGAACTCTAAATCTTGTTCAGAGTCACTGCTTCATGAGATAGAGCCCTCCATCCTGCTTGAATGGCCTACATTCCTTGGTCAGAGATGTGTGTATATTTAACTTTAGCCATATTAAAATGAATCTCTGCACCCAATTTACCAGGAGATCTAGATAGCTTACGTTCAGTCACGCATCTTCATTGTTTACCTTTCTTCCTGGTCACTGATAAAAATATTGACTCGTGTAGGGCCATTAACCGGCCTCTGCAATGCAAAGCCCTAGTGGAAATGCACCCTTTTGATGGTGATTCCCCAGGTACAATAACAGGCCTGTCATTTTTCCTTTTTTTCCATTTAATGTGTGTCTTACCATTTCCTAACTGGCAGTTAATATTAACTAGTTTTATGTACAATATTTGTTATATTGCATCTCTTTTTAAACTTTTATTCTTGCTGAATACCTTATTCCATCTTTTAATGTTTTCTAATTTCCAGTTCCTACACAGCTTTTTTTATTATCTTGCTTAAGCCAATTTACCTTAGTTGCATTGTTATTTAAAGTTGTCTTTTTACATGAACTTTACCATTTCAGTTTCATATATTATGCTTTTAATTTTTCCAGCTCATTCCTTGCATTCCTAGCTAGCTGATTACACCTTCCCTAAAAAGTTTTGGGTGAGCTCCTTCTAAATGAGTTACTAGGTTTTTCATTAAGTGTTCATAAGAATAAGTTTGTTGTTTTTCGTGATTGTAGCACCAGAAGAAACCAGGGTGGTAGTCTGACGTCCTGAATGTTACAGACCTTAGGACTTACTTGATTTAATTTCTCTTTGAATTAGAGCATATCTTTTAGAAAAACATCCGTTTGACTTTAGAATTTCCAGTGATGAAGAATCCACCAGAATTCTTGTAATAACGTTTGATAAGCTAAGTAAATTTCACCTTAAATCATTCTCATCACTCTTCTCTTTACCCTCTGCATTTATTAACATTCTTTTTTTGAAACGTATTCCAGACCTGGACAGTCTTCCAGCAGTGGTCACACTTCCATAAAATACAGAAGTAACCTTTCTAATCGTGCTAGAAATTCCCCTAATTATACATTCAAGAATAGTATTAGAATTTTTAGGTCACAGCATCTCACTGAAAGATCTTGTTGAGGTAATCAGTCACCATAAACCCCTAAGTTCTCTTCAGAATTACTGATTCTCAGACTAGAGTGCCTCCATATAGGTATGGCCTACCTTCTTTGGCTGTAGATGGAGACCTCACATTTTTGTTTTATTAACCTATGTATTGTTTGCTTGCATCCAGTTTGCAGATTGGGGGTGGAGGGATAGCTCAGTGGTTTGAGCATTGGCTTGCTAAACGCAGGATTGTGAGCCTAGTCCTTGAGGGGGCTATGTAGGGATCTGGAGTAAGTAGATTTTAAAGAAGAAGAAAAAACATCAGAGATGGTGATAGGTCCTGCTGTAAGGGTTGGGGACTGGACTTGATGACCTCTGAAGGTCCCTTCCAGTTCCATGAGATATGTATGTCTCCATATGTATATGTATATAAAATAATCTACATTCCTTTGTACCAGTGGCCCCTTCCCATCATTTTCATCTCCTCCCCTCTGTATGTCCTCTGCAAACTTTCTGAATAATGGTTTTGTGTTTTCCTCTAGGCAGCTGATAACAATATTAAACACCATAAGGCCAAAATCCTGTTTCTGTGGGACTCCACTGGAAATGCACTTGATAATTCCTTGTTTAGAGTTGCATTTTGAGACATGTCATTTAGCCAGATTTTAAGCCGTTTAATTTTTGCCACGTGGAACTTTTTTGCTTCTAGTTTCTTAATTAGAATACATAAACTTAGTCAAATCCCTTACAAGAGATCTACTGTATCAGCACTGTATCAGCGTTACAGTCATGGCGTACAGCCTCCTGTCCTGCTGGACGGCATCTGTAATAAAACTTGTGGTTCCTGGATAAGCTTTATCACCCACCTAAGGATCCACAACTCCTGTGGAAGAAGATGGCAATTAGTCATCATAATCATCATCATCAACTTCCATGGAAGAGGGTGGCAATGAGTCGTCGTCGTCGTCATCATCATCGTCATCATCATCATCTGTCAGTGAAACTTGAACTCTTAGTAAAAAGTTGTCACAGTTGATCTAGCTTCCATAAACCCAGGATTATTGTCATAGGATATATTATTTTGCTTTAATTCTTTAATAGTCACTTCCTTTATTAGCAGTTCGGTTATTGTGGGGAGAGTTCAGTGTCAGACCCATCCTGAATCATCCTATTTATTCTTTTAAAATATTGGTACAACTCTGATTATTTGTTCCAGTCTGGTTTGTAGGTGTCAGGAATACAGTATATCACAAAAGCTACCATCATACTTGCTAATTACCAGATGGTTGGCAAACTCAATAATGAGTCCAGACTCTGCAGGTTATGGCACTAAACATCTAGTGACAGCGCCTTCAGGAGAGGAATAAGGGACATTGGTAGAACAAAGGTAGGGAAGGATGATTGCACTGTCCTGCCTTGATAGTACCTGTTCAAGTAGACTCCAGGAGACATTTGCTCAGCTGTTGTAAATTGTCATTGACTCAATGGAGCTGTGACAACTTCCACCAGGATCCACTCATAGAACTGTTAGTGAGTCACTGTCTTAATCAATAGTCCATTAATTTCACTTTTAAAAGGTAAACTTCTCCTTAACAATTTGGTGAACAAAGTGGTGAATAACTTGTTTTGGTACACTCTTTCTTCATTGGAAGAGCTCTTTAGCTAACTTTCTAAACATCATTCAAATATGATGAAGCTAATCTTTGTAAATGGGAAGAGTGTGCATACCTATCATGCAATCAAATCAAAATTCCTTTTATCAGAAGTACAGGAAACCACTTAAAACGTATACTCCCTGGTACGCAGTTGTCTTCTATTTTTAGAACTTCAGATTCACTGCGAAAGGTTGCTTTTCTTACATTGATTTAGGGTGTTAGAGATCACTTTCAATACACCTACCAGCAATTAAAAAGATAGTATCTCAAGGGAGCATATAACATGTAATTTATTTACAAATTTAAAGTGTCAGTCATGCAGTGTGTCTATTTAAGAAAGCAGTGTGTAAAATCTGAGCAGTAAAGGAGTCAGTAATGATGATTGAGCTAGAATTTAGCTATTAATATATTTTGTCATAAACCTATTACATTCCAAATTATAAATGATCCAATTATGAATTGCAATGTAATGAACGGGCTTTTCTTTCCCTGTGTGTACAGCAGTCCTCAGCTGAATGAAAATTTATGCTTTCTCAAGTATTAATGGGTCTTCTTTTTTCTTGCTGAAGCTCTGGAACCATTCCCAGAATTACAAAATAACAAGATCTAAAAATGGAAAAGACAAACATTATTTAGTAATCACAAAACCATCTTACCTGATAATGCTGGACTGACCTAACATTCTTTTGCATCACCCAGTAAAAACCCAGACTTAGGTTTTCCAGTCTTGCTGCCTGACTCCCCATAGGTGGGAGATGGTGCAAAGTCAGAGGTCTGGGCTGGCGTCCTGGCATAATATAGTTTAAAGCTCCTCTATTTATGCTAACTATTCATTGTCCCAAGGGGTAATTCTAACATTTTGGGGTTACCAAGGCATACAGATGCCCTAGCCATGGTCCCTTTCCATGGGATGTTCCTCCTCTGCATGTGTCTGAGGGAGAGGAGATGGATGTGTTGATAGGGGCAGGCTCTCTGAGGTCCAGAGAAGCCCAGGTCACTTCCAGCTTTTGAGGTCCCTAGTCATAACAAAAAACTGTCTTTTACCAAATCACGTATTTTATTTGCTTAAATTCACAGCTCTAAGCTGAGAGAATGGCTACGTCTACACATGCCCCAAACTTTGAAATGGCCATGCAAATGGCCATTTCGAAGTTTACTAATGAAGCGCTGAAATGCATATTCAGCGCTTCATTAGCATGCGGGCTGCTGCGGCGCTTCAAAATTGACGCGCCTTGCCCCTGCACGGCGCGTCCAGATGGGGCTCCTTTTCGATAGGACCCCGCCTACTTCAAAGTCCCCTTATTCCCATGAGCTGATGGGAATAAGGGGACTTCGAAGTAGGCGGCGTCCTTTCGAAAAGGAGCCCCGTCCAGATGCGCCGCGCAGCGGCAAGGCGTGTCAATTTCGAAGTGCCGCGGCAGCCCGCATGCTAATGAAGCGCTGAATATGCATTTCAGCGCTTCATTAGTAAACTTCGAAATGGCCATTTGCATGGCCATTTCGAAGTTTGGGGCACGTGTAGACACGGCCAATGTGTCACATTTTGGTTCAATAGGAATGTTCATAAAAACAAGTTGCAAAACTTATCAAATGCCAAAAATTAACAAGTGTCTAAATTTGAGCCCCCCTTTGTGCTTGATGTCAAGGTCAAATGGCCCTCCTAGCCTCCCTTCTGGTCTTGGACAGAGCAGCAGTGCTCTGTCATGGGTCTGGCAGCTTGTGTTTGGCAAGGCAGGGGTTAACCTTTGCTTAGGCGAGTGGAAGGATCTGTTGCTGGATTTTCAGGGTCGCAGAGATGGAAATTAATTAATTCCTCTCAGTACACCATAAACCCAACCCTCTTACCATCGAAGCTAATAGGAGCTTCGTTGTTGATTTTTAGATAGTGGTAGCATTGGGCCCTATATGGGAGGGAGTGCTGTGGAGAACTGGGAGCAGTCTGACAGCAAGATCTCACTATGAGGAGGGCAGGTGATTTGAGGAGAAGTGGGGAGAGAGATGGGGGGTGGTGGGGAGTCTTCTTCCTCTTCTGAGCTTGGCTGCAGTGAGCCATTCTTTCCTTATTCCTTTAGTTTGGTCTCTGAAATAATGATGTCTGACACACAGCAGATGATCCTCCTAACCATGTGATCTTTCTGGGAGATAATCACTCCTGCGAATTCCCAGCCGCTCAGAGGAATTCTTACTCTTAAATGGGCCAAGGCTGTTACAGGTATGCTGTGTTATGTTTGTTGGCCCCAAGCATCCATGCACTCTGTAGTCAGTTGAGGTGCATGTTACAGAGGATGAGCTGCTGCTCTGTAGCAAGTCGCTGGGATCACGACTAGGTGGGACTACGTTGTGTGACTAGCACCCCAGTCTTTGATCGGAGGGATTTGAAGTATTGTTTCTTTTGCTGCTCAGTGCAGTCTCTTGGCTTATTGAATTTGTGCTAAGCAGCAGGCAGATCAATGGATTTTGCTTCTCCAAGGCTTTCCAAGAGGAGGAAAAAAAGCACGGGACACACTGAAGAGCTGAGGCCGTCTATCAAACACAAAGAAGCGATCTTTCTGACAGTGCTTCCAATCCAAGCAAATGGCATTGCTCCTCACGCAGCACTCTCTGCAAGCGGTGGCATTGTGAGTGATAGGCCACACCAGGATGCTGCTCGGCAGCAGCAGGGAAGTCATGGAGCAGGTCAGGATCAGAAACAGTCCTGCATTCAATGCTTGTGCTGGCTCTGTAAGGAGGCTGCTAAGGCTATGCAGGGTTTGTACCAGGGATTAAAGAGGGAAACCAGATAATCTCTGCCATAAAGAGCTTGTCTTTTGTGTTTGTACAGCACCTACCACAATGGGGACCAAGTCCATAAGTGGGGCTGTTAGGAGGTAATACACTGTGCCTGAAGCAGATGGTTCCTCAGGAGAGCAATATGTCCTCAGGGCACTACCAGCAGTCAAGGTACAGGAGGTGGTAATAAGAAAACACAGAGGAAGTAGTGTTGGCTATCTTAGCACCAATTAGTCCAACATTTCCTGACCACACAAGGCTGCTTATACTTTTCCAGAGGCTGATACAGGGTAAACTAGTGCCAAGGGAGCAGCAGGTACCACTCCCTCTAAAACTGAGGAGTAGAAGGGCAAAAGCGCGCTTGATCTTGATTTTCAGTATGAAGACAGACCATGAAAGCGGGGCCTCAGAATCCTTCTGACTTTTTAGGTTTTAAGCACAAAAAGAAAAGTTACCACAGGGATAATTGGCTTGTGGCGGCCAAGAATTCATAGCGATGTTGCTTTTTGATCCTTTGATGTCAGCTCTTCCTATCATTGTGAGGCAGAATTCGCCAAGCGTTAGATTGTTCACCGACGAATTCAAGGGACAGTGTCAGGTGGAGAGTTTGACTGGGTCAGTACACCTGTCAAACCATAACACAGCTGTCCTAAGGCAAGCTCAGGGAGAACAGAAACCTCTTTGGGTTTTAAGCAGGAAGTGTCATAAAAGTTACCTCTAAAATTTGTCTGCTCCTTCAGTTCTGGGGAAGGATGTTGTAGTCACAATTCTTGGATGGGATGAGTGCCCAGTGTGTTTGCTGGGGGAGAGGCAATGGCTTCCAATTCTATGATTCTAATCAATTCATTAATGTATTAGTTTACAGGCAAAATAATCCAACAGCAGGCAATATGCAGGATGAAAAATAGAGTAAAGCCTAAACATCGGTTCTATTATTTTTTGTCTTCTCTCTAAAATATCAGTTAATGTCCTGTTCAGCATTACCCACAAGGGCGCCAATCCTACAAATTCTTGAGCATGGGCATAAATTAGTGCATGTTAAGGGCATCATATACTTCTTTATATTGTTTTCAGTGAGATTACTCATGGTAAGAATTTTCAGGATCAGAGCGTAAAACATAGTCACTTCAGACAGAAGCAAGAGGATATTACTTGTAGGATTGTCAAACCCAGCACATGTACTCAGGACAAGGTGTATAGATGTTAAAAATTGAAAGAAAATTCCTGGATCCAGGGAAGGGATAATTATGTTCAACTTCATCATGGATTTGTTGAGTCCCCACAAATCTTGACTGGATCAAAGACACATGCCCCTTAATCTTAGGGATCAGGAAATAGTGAGAGTAGAACCCTTTGCCACTTGGTTCCTAAGGAACCTCCTCCATTGTGCCTGTGGTGAGGAGCACCTAAACCACCTAGACAGAGGGCTGGTTTATTGGTGGGGTGAGACAATCTGGACACAATGGTGTCAGTTCCTGCAAAAATATTCATGTTTTGGTAATGGTGGCTCGACCCTTGGATGGTGTGCCAAGAAGTCCCCTTCACCAACACCGTTGTCCTAGTTGATGGACACATCAGCTCTGTGTTGGGGCACACATTTGAGAGGCCTTCAGGCACAAGGGCCATGCTTGGAGAACAAGCTCTCTCCTCATTCAACATCAAGGAGCTCAGAGTGATATATTTAGCATCACAAACTTTTTGGGTATGGCTACAAGTTTAGCAAATGGCAGTGTGGTTGGACAACAAGTACATCAGTCATCATCCACCCCTTGGCTGTGACCTCTTCACATTAGTCTCAGTAATTTTCAGCTCTTGCAGGCTGGACAGAAACACTGCCTCATCTCATGTGATTTCAGCTTCCAGTGCTTTTTAGCTCTTAGCAGGCAGGGTAGAACCTTGTTCCTTCTGCTACAATTACGAACGAAGAGTCTCCTAATGAAGTCTATTTCACTCTATTCTTTGAACAATGGAGAGAACAGATCAAAGCAATCTAGGATGTGAAGCCTCCTGACCAGAATACCTGCCCCCACTCTTCTGACTATTGCCAGGCTCTGACAGTCAAGTCCCTGCTTAGCATCGTCCTTTCCACTAAGCGAGTACCTCTTCCTTTGGAGCAGGCACAGTCCTTCTTTTCTGTATTGCCACGATAATCACACATTGGTAACTGTGTTTTATGAACTACACATGCACTCATTACTAATGTAATGTGTGACCCAACATCAGCTAAGTTGATTACAATGAGTAAAACGCTGTTTCATCTGCTTAATACATAAAAAAGCTAAGCAAAGCAGGAGCCAACTTTGTTAGAAAACCCAGGGTCTCTTCCCCCTTTCAGCTAGCTGTCAGGGAAGTATTCATTCAGACTCTGCTTACAGATGTGTGTGCACAATGCCATATTAGTTGGGGGAAGCCATTTTTTTAAAAAAATGCCTAATTTTTTAAATCACTATTTATATAAGTGGCATTGGATATGTTATTCTTGAGCATTTAAAAATGTACTAGGCAGAAGCATTGGTAATATTGATGATGATGATGATTTAATATTTTTACTGTCTAGATTTATGGTATGGCCAGCCCCATTGAACTAAGTGGTTTACAATATTATAGTCAGTCACAGGTAGAGTTAGTACTATTAAATCCTAAGGCACAATTTAACCTTTTGCTGTTCCATGTAAGTATAGCTCTTTGATACTTTTACAATAAAATCAGTGTTTTGGTAATGCCAAGTTAGTGTCACTAACCTACATTATGCACACTTGTGTGTTTGCTGCCTCAATTAGGAATATTTTTCTGCAGTCAACTAAAAAGACTAGTTCTACAAGACAATGTAATCAGAACTCCTATTCATTTCAGTAGCATATGTTTTTGTTTACAGGACTAGAAACCTTGTTTATAGGTATAAAAGTTTAAAAAATAACCTGTTCAAGGTGAATGTTTTATTTTTCTTATTTAAAATAAAGAATAACCATGCAATTTAATCTTCACACTGTTTAATCAAAGATAATTACTGTTTCATAATTCACAATACAATATTATGAGTCAGCAACTGGTTTTGTTAATGGAATAGAGCTTTGATTGTTTTTTATTGCATTCAAACAACACTAAACTAAATATTCCTGAAGATATTTGCTAGTGGTGCATCTGGGATACAATCTTCTATGTATTATATCTGTGGAAAGTGCAATTTGTTTTATCCAGCTGCTGTATCCCAGTGACTTGCGAGCGGAACATTCCTTTCTGGCTTCTTTCATTAAAACAAACATCTCGTCCCATTCCTTGGGGTACTGCTTGGGGATCAGGCAATTACAATCAGCAGTGCTTTAAATGGCTGAGTAGGAAGGGACCTCACCAGTTCAGGTGACTAGGCCTCCCTTTGAGGAAGAGTGAACATGATGCATAGTGAAAATCCTTTGAGGAAAGGAGCAAGGAAGGCAGATAGCTTATAATTGCAGTGTAGACATACCCTGTAGAACAGCTGACTCAGCACTTTTCTGGCTCACAGGGTTGATGTCAAGGCAAAAGCTTCTGTGTGGTTACTGGTTCATCATCTTCTTTCGCGTTCAGTTTTTTAAACTGATTAAAGTGTAAACTAGGTACCTTGATTTATGCAAATTCTTTGATCACACAACACTTTGAACGAGGGGTTTGATGTGACAGGAAAGTATTGTCAGGCTGGAAGTTATCAGTGCTCCTTCAGTCAGTTGATTAAACATTGTATGCTTATTTGGTTATATACTGAAATGCAAAAGAATGCTAAAGGACCATTTACTTCTTCAAGTATTTGTTCATGCCGATTCCAATCAGTGTGTGTACACCGCATGCAGGAACCCAAAGAAACCTTTTTCCTTAGCAGTTCCTATCTGGTTGTCTAGGGAGCTCCTTGGAATGATGTCTTAATGGTACTCAATATAAGATCCTGCTGATCTGACCACCTCCTCACTTCTTTCTTCCTACTTGTAACAGTCATTACAATGGGTTGTTGTAGAAGCTCCATCATTGGAGAGATTTAAAAGTAGGTTAGACAAACATATTCAGGGGTCATTTAGATGGTGCTTGGTCCTGCTGTGAGGGCAGGGGATTGAACATGATGACCTCCTGAGGTCCCTTCCAGTTCCAGGATTCTGTGATTCCTTTCTCCTGGTCAGAAAGGATGACTTGCAGGGTATTTAGAGGCACTTTGCATTGCAAAATGATATATTTTAGCTACATAGATTCTACCATATCTTAATTATTACTGTTACCCAGGACTGGCTACATTAACCCAGTGATAGAATCATATTTGAATTTGCAGTATGGACATTCTTGCATGTATGTGGAGTCTTAGCCGTTATAACTTATAATCATAGTACTGTGTACCACAATCTTGTGATCATGCAAAGAAGATTTATATCTCATATTATTTCTCGTTTAGAGATATTCCTAATTGTCCGTGGCCATCTCTGTTTAATATTTACTCCCGGTTATTTCAGCATCATACAAAGCCACTTGGATTTTATCAAATAGTTTTGTTACTGTATGAATTTCTTTTATTGTGATGCCATTTCTCTCATTTTTTATATTGCTAATGGCCAATCAGGTGTATAATCACAGTAAATGTTCCTTTACCTCACTTTTCAAAGGAAAAACAGAAAAGTATGTCATTTTCATTTAGACACGATCAACTATTTAGAAAACCACGCTATTTTTGTTGTCAGGCTCATATCTCTGGTGCTTGTCTGTATTTAGGATTCTATCTATTACTGATTTGCAGATTCACCTGTCTGAAATTTCATCTCCCTGCCTTCCCTCCTCCTTTTCAGAAGATTGGGATTAAGTTTTCATCTCTCCATCTTCCCTTTCTTGAATCTGTGGCTAGACTTTAATTTGATGTGTAATCTCTTCTGTCTCATTCAGAATTCTACTGTGATTCCTCTCCCTCCCGCACCTTTAAGATCTGTTTTGGAGCAACTGTTATTGACAATGAAAAGATTTATCTCCAAAGGAGACTTGTTTTCATTTTTGACATTGCATTACTGATTTCTTTGGTGAATATTGAAAGAAAACACAGGGTTTGTCATCTAGTGTGTTGTGTACCACATTATGGTCTATTTTGTGTGGTCACATTCAGAAGTAAGGCATTCTGTTGCTAGTTTGCCTAGGCTATCTATACCCTTGGTTAGAGTACTGGAGTTACAGTGGGCTCCACAGAACTCCTGCCTCCTTAAGTGCTGGGGAATGGGTACAGCTGCCTAGGCAGATATGTGCTGCACTAAGATGAGACCTGATGCACTACATTCTGCTGAGGAGTGAGGAGGATGGGAGAGAGGCTGTGGCTCATTGAGCCATAATTTGTGTCCTTGGTCACGCAAGAGATGACAACACATCCATGCAATCCCCTTGCTCGGGGCAGATTAAACTGTTGATCTAGCCCATGGTAATTAAGTATTCCCTAGAGATCTAGTAGCTGCATTCAGCATCTCTCTTCTTCCCATTTTATTATTTTCATTTACAGTCTGGCAGTCATCTAATTTTTCTTAGGCTTCCCTTCTATGTTTCATGTGGTTTTCAGCTTTTCTTCATAATAAGATCCTATTTCACAACTTGTACTCTTTTAAATGTTTGGATAGCCTTTGCTTTTCTTCTTTGGCTGCATTTAAAACTCACTTAACAAACCTCAGTTGTCCACACTGACTTGTTCTGTACATTTTCCCGAATGCATCGCTCATTACATATATGTTTGAGAGTCTGTTTGTTGGTGCTACATTTGTTCAAGAACTCCTCTTAAACCTAAACCAAAAGAGCTATGACCACAGAATTTGGTATGTAGCTTTGTCTTACCCTAACTTTAACCAAGGCCGGGGTTTGACTGTGCTCAGAAAGTGAGAAACGCCAGAATGCCCAGAATTTCCCAGAACATGGAACGGGAGAGGGAAAAAGGAGGAGGACGATGAAAGGGAGGGGCTCAGACAGGAGGAAAGTGATATGAAGCATGGCCACTGGGCGCAGTTGCAGCACCAAAGAAGAGGCCAGCAGGGCTGGAGTTCTGCCATCTTGTCTGCCACAAAGACAGGAGTAATCATAGAATCCTTGGGCTGGAAGGGACCTCAGTTAGTCATCAAGTCCAACCCCCTGCCTAAAGCAGGATCAGCCCTAACTAAATAATTCCAGCCAGGACTTTGTCAAGCTGTGACTTAAAAATCTCTAGGGATGGGGATTCCACCATCTCCATAGGCAACACATTCCAGTGCTTCACCACTCTGCTGGTGAAATAGTTTTTGCTAATATATAACCTACACCTGCCCCTGTGTAACTTGAGACCATAGCTCCTTGTTCTGCCATCCATCACTACAGAGAACAGCCCCTCTCCATCTTTTTAGAGACCCCCTTCAGGAAGCTGAAGGCTGGTATAAAATTGCCCCTCACTTTACTGCAAATAAAAGCCCAGATCCCTCATCCTCTTCTCACAGGTCATGTGCTCCAGCCCCTAATCATTTTCATTGCCCTCCACTGAACCTGCTCCAATGCATCCACATCCTTTCTATACTCAGGGGCCCAGAACTGGATGCAGTACACCAGATGTGGCCTCACCAATGCCAAATAGAGGGGAATAATAATTTCTCTAGATCTGCTCAAAGTGCTTCTCCTAATGGACCCCGATATGCCATTAGCCTGCTTGGCTACAAGGGAACTGTGTTGACATATATCTAGCCTCTCATCCACTGTAATCCCTGGGTCCTTTTCTGCTGCACTGCTGCTTAACCATTCAGTCTCCTGCCTGTAACAGTGCTTGGGATTCTTCTGTCTCAAGTGCAGAACTCTGCACTTGTTCTTGTTGAACCTCATCAGTTTAATTTTGGCCCAATCTTCCAATTTATCTAGGTCACTCTAGGCCCTATCCTCACCCTCTAATGTATCTACCTGTTCCCCTAGCTTAGATGATAAACAATATCATCCATAGAACCAGTCCTGGGGGAGCCCCACTTGAAACCAACTGCCAACCAGACATTGAGCCATTGATCACTACCTGTTGGGCCTGACTGTAGCCAGCTTTGTATCCACCTTACAGTCCATGTATTGAATCCATATTTCCTTAATTTATGGGCAAGAATATTGTGGGTGACTGAATCAAAAGCTTTGCTAAAGTCAAAGTATATCACATCCATTGAATTCCCCGTGTCCTCAGAGCTAGTTACCTCATCATAGAAGCTAATCAGACTGGTAAATAGTTCCCCTTCCCCAAACCTAGAGACTGACCCTCATGGAGAGCCTACATGCAGCAGAGAGGGGTACTGGAGTGGGGACCAGGCCCCAGACAGTCTTCAGGCCTTGGGAGGCAGCTGGAGGGGGGGACAGGACCTGGAACCTGTTAGGGCTACTTTGCACCTTAATAAAATACAATGTCTGGGTCAGATCTGCATGCTGCAATGCAGTGTGGGTAGATTTGGGAATGTTTCATGAGAATTCATTTGATGTGCTTTGAAATTGCAAACTGCTAGGACAATGGATACTATTATTCTAACTGTTTTGACAACTGCATTGCACGCAACAATATTTAGCCAATAAATGATGAGATCTATAATTTTGTGGCAAGTTAAAGGCATATCACATGCTGCTGTAGAGTTGTTGCAAGCTAAAAGCTAGCAGTACCATGGTATGTGATAGGTGATATATCAAATAAGAATTTTACATGCCTGGCACTTCAGTGACATATGTACAGCATGTTAAACGCAGGCTTGTGAGTTCAGTCCTTGACGGGGGAGGGCATTTAGGGATCTGGGGCAAACAGATTAAAAAAAAATAGGGATGGTGCTTGGTCCTGCCGAAAGGGCAAGGGACTGGACTTAATGACCTCCCAAGGTCCCTTCCAGCTCTATGAGATATATATATATGCACCATCCCTATTTTTAAAATCTATTTATATGCTATGAAGTGCTACAGTTCCTACTTCTTCATTGTGAAACCTAATATATTGGCAGGGCATTTTTTCTGGCAGAACACACGAGAACCTTGTACGCCCTGAGTCTACCTGCTTCAAGAAACAGTCATTTAAGTTGTCAAGAAACTTCTTCTCTGCATCCCATCCTGAGGAGACACATACCCAGTCAAAGTGGGATAACTGAAATCTTCCATTACTGAGGATTATTTTTTATTCTTAACAGTCTGTAATTTCTTTGAGCATTTCATAGTCACTATCACCATCTTGGTCAGGGGGTTGGTAATATATCTGTAGTGCTGTATTCTCCTTATTAAAGGAGAGAATTACTATCCATGGAGATTCCATAATACAATTTGGTTCATTTGAGATTTTCATTTCATTCAATTCTGCACTTTCACATACAGTGCCACTTCGCCAGCATGACCTGTTCTGTCCTTTTATATTATATTTTGTACCTTGGTATTATTGTGTCCCATTGATTATTCCCATTCCATCATGTTTCTGAGATGCCTATGATATCAATATCCTCATTTAATACAAGGCATTCTTGTTCATCTATCATATTATTTAGATTTCTAGCATTTGTATATAAGCACTTCAAAAACTTGTCACTTTTTACTTGTGTGATACTACATGATGTAATTGAATGGGACCCCCTTCATTTGACTATTTCTCATCAGAGCCTACTCACACTTTATCATCTTCCATCCTCTCCCCTTACTAGGATTCAGAGCAGGAGTAAGCAACCCTGACATGCAGGCCAAAAGTGGCATGGGAGCCAATTTTCATCATCACATATGGTGGGAGTTCAGCCCCGCGCAGCCAACCTGTCGTAATCTGAACCTCGTACTGGCCCCGCACAACCAACCTGCCGTAGCCTGAACCCCCTGCCAGCCCCACACACCCAACCCGCTGTAGTCTGAACCCCTGCCAGCCCCACACACCCAACCTGTCATAGTTTGAACCCCTCACCAGCCGACACACCCAACCTACTGCACCCGTAACCCCCGCCACATGCACCACAGACCCACCTCATGACAGCCTTAATGTCCCCCGTCTGCCCAGTGGACCTAACCTGCCACCAGGTTTTTAACCTTCCCTCCTGCTCATGGCCCCAAACTACCCCCAGTCTTTAAACCTCACCACATGCTGCCATTCATTCGCCGAATTAGGATCACTTGGAATGAATTAGAGACTTTTATGTGTATTTTGATGGGAATTTAGTGTCCCTCTTATGAGTTTGCATCTACGAGCAGAAAGTTGGGAACCAATTGTGCACATATAGCAAGGGATGAATGTAAATGGTGTAATAAACTAGGTCGTGCTCACTCTGTAGCTGGGCATCTGCCTGTAGAGTACCTTCTCTTTTTAGTCTTGAAGCTCTTTCCGTTGTGGTTTTTTTTTTTAAATTGGTGGTAGTGATTTTAATTTTAAAGCAGTTTAAAGAATGTTAAGTGTATCTAGTCCCCTACCCCCTCTAAGTTCTCTGGCAAAACTCTCCTGTTAGCCACTTGTGTTCTCTAGTTCCTCTGGTCACATAGGAGTGGGCTTTTTAGAGCTCTGGCGTTTGTTACAGCAACGAAGGGTCCTGTGGCACCTTATAGACTAACAGAAATGTTTTGAGCATGAGCTTTCATGAGCACAGACTGGCCTTTGTTATTAATTATGCCACATCACTGGTCATGCAGTGATTCTACGATTATGAAATGCTGTAAGAGTGTATTAGATTTGGTGTCTGGATTCCTGTTGTACAAGCACAGTGCCTGTTTCTACTTCCACTCACTTCAATGGGAGCACTGGGACTGTGGCCTATGACTTCTTAAAAATAAAATTACTGGTATCAGGCATTGACCCCGAGTCTCCTGTTACTTGCATTAGGTCAGGCAATTTATGGTGGAGTTGAACCTGCAGGAGAAGAATTAGGCTCAGCTTTTATGTTTTTATTCTTTTAGTATGAAACTGTGCAAAGAAGCATAGTTATGTTTCTGTGCTTCAACACTTCCCAGTATTGAATCTTTCCAACCAAATAAAAATATTTAATTGAAAAACTGATGAGATTTGAAATATATATTCTATGTTATGTTTTTTGCAAACCCAGTTCTGATTTGCATGTTTTTTCCAAAAGCTTGGAACTTCCTAAAATAATTGAGGTCCAGATTCAGCATGCTTAGCAGAAGTCAGTGGGACAACTCACAGGGTTACTGGAATGTGAGGGCTGACATGGGGACATGCACCCATCACTTTTTACTTGTCTTAGGGGGGATCAGGGCATAGAGGAGTGAGCCTGGGGGAAGGAACAGAATAGGAGTAGGTTTGGGGTGCGGCAGCGCCATGGTTCTGGAACTCGTAACCCATTCATTTTTAGGGAGCTTCCAGTACTCCTGGTAAGGCATATACTGAATTGGGGCCAAAAGGGGAAAAATTATTTCTCTGAACATTGGTGAATGTTACTGTAGATTGTATTTGGACTTTTGTTGTTGAGAGAGAGAGAAAGTGTGGCAGGATTCTTTGTCTTGTGTTTATATGAACACAGACGTGGTGCTACTGGTACACATTCTTCAAACACTGCGTACATTTTGGTACACTGTACTACAGAATAGTAAAACAGAACTCAACTAGAAAGCTCAGCTAATTGGTATTTCTGATATCTCCCAAACGAATCTTCAGTCTAGCAACTGAACGAGTACACTGCCCGGCATGTTATGCTGTTGCATATTCTGCCCTCCACTTTTATGCAAAAGAGGCAGAAGACAAGTAAGCAAGCTGAAACCAGGGATTTAGTCAAAAAACAGCTTCCAGGGTGAGTCGTAAAGTCAGTACAGATTTATCCCAGTCTTCACCTTTTACATGGATAATTGATGTTGGTAATGGTGACCCTGAGGCACTGCAAGATCCTGAAGTGCCTTCTAAATCAAAGAAGTATTTAATTTTGTGCAGTGTAGTTTTAGTGACCTGTCCTATATTGTATAATGCCTATAGTGATATTCTGTGTCATAAGATAACTTACTGTATATACAATTTTACCTGTATACACCCAAGTTCTTCAGAAACAAACCACTCTGTAGCACAGTACTACTGCAGGATAGTTGAGTTACCTGTGTGCTATTTTATGCGTTATTCATTTCATTGTCTTCTAATTCTTTTAAAGTTGATATCCCAATGGTAAAGGTTATACCTCCCAGATAACCAGAATATTTGATTAATCAGCACCCTTCATTTTCACAATATGCTGGGTAACAGAGCTTGTACCATACTCAGGGCCATCCCAAGGGGAGAGGGCTGGGCCCAGGAAACACCCCCACCTGGCACTGCTTGCTCTTCTCCTTCCCCACTCCATCCCCAGCCTACACTCCTTCCCTCCTAGCTGGGCTGGGGATTATCTGGGGCAAGGTGCAGCCGTAATGGTGGGTGGTAGCAGCAGAGAGTTATCTGCTGTCACCCTTCCCCACACTCACACTCACCATGCAGCATGAGCAGCAGCCTTCTCCTGCGGCTGCTGCAGAGAAGTGGGTCTGAGTGGATGGGAGGGTTTGGCACAGCAGAGCAGGCTGCTGCTTACAGCGCCCGTGTGATGAGTGCAGGAGGAGGAAGGCAACCCCCTGCTGCTGCTGCTGCCACCGCCGCCACCACCACCACCACCAGAGTGCCATGCAGGTAATCCTCCCTGTCCCATCCATAGGACAGCTAGGCCCCCCCGAAAGTGTCTATGGTGTCTGCCCATATGGATGGAATGGCTCTTACTGTACTTGGAATTGATACCACTTCAAATCTGTCAACGCTCACTATTTTCTTTGTGTCACGATTCTCAACTTTTGCCTTACAACAATTTTGAGTTATAAACAAAAGAGAACTACTGCAATGGAAGGCATAATTTAGAGCTGGCATTCCAAACTGTACCACGATGTCTACACTAGAGAGTTTTGTCAACAAAACTACCCTTTTGTTGACAAAACTCACTGAGCATCCACACTAAAAATGCATTCTGTTGACTAACTCGACAGAACGTGGCACTTTTGGTGACAGCCTTTTGCCCCTCCTCCACAAGGCAGAACGCCTTTCTTGACAGAATCTGTTGACAAAAAAGTCATGTTGTTGCTCCAGGGGGTCCTCTGTCGACAGGCAGGGCTTCTGAGTCACCAGGTAGACCTGTCTGCTGTGCTTCCGGGCAGCCGTTCTGTTGAGAGAGTGGCTGGGCTGATCGCTTTTTCCATCCACTTTGCTGCCTGTCTCAGTCTGTTGAGAGATGCTTGGTTGCAAGATGTCTTCCAACAGTAACTAATGTCAACAAATGGCTGTTGTATAAACATAGCCTACATGTATTTCGAGTTCTGTATATTTCACTGGTATTATTCAATGCTTGGTCTCTTGCTCAAACTTAAAATAATAATTTGAGACAATCTTTTGCCACATGTCTGAGAATGGAGTTAGTGAAAAATGGATCATTGTGCTTGTGTGGAAACAAATTTCTTACCAGTTTTGAACCATTTTAGCATCTTGGAGGAGTTGAGAGGAGATGGGTTGTGTGATAAGTTGAAATTTGTCAAGGAGCTAGTTGTAATATCACAGTAGTACCTCTTGCTATCCTATTGAAATGTTGATCATATCCAAGTGCAGGAAATATGTATACATACACACAGCAGGAAAATCACCATTTGTGCATGCTTGTAACAGTCTCGGCCAGCGGCACATGTCCCTTCTGGGCGGCGTGGGCCTTTGCACCTTGCCCCAGTCTGGGTACAGCCGACCTTGGGGCCAGTGGTCATCTCCCTGGAGTCTTGTCTGCTTTAACGAGGCTCCCAGCCAGCAGTGTACACACCCAGGCCCTAGCTCAGGGTGGGGCAGCAACCACAGATCTCCAGAGGGTCCTGGCCTTTGCATCAGGGAAGGGCAGCTAGCAAACAGTTATTGAGCCTGGCCCTTGGTTCAGGGCAAGTTGGCAAGCAAACAGATAGCCACCGTAGCGGTGCGGCGCGGGAGAGGCAAGGGGCTGCCTCTCCAGGGGCAGGCTGGGGGGACACAGGCCCTTCCAATTCACTGCCTCCCAGCCCCGGGCCCTAGTGACAGCTCTCACCATGAGCTGGGTAGTGGGGATCCAGGCCGCAACACTACCACGGGCTCAGGTGGAGCATTCCCCGGGTCACTTCCACTTCCCCTCCTCCATCGGTGCTTGGTCCCACTCGGAGTGCTCCTCAAGCTCAGGAAGGCGGGTCTCCTCTGCTTAAGTAGCAGCTGGCAGGTTTGGCCAGTTGAGCATCTCCATGTTGTTTGGGTAATGTACACGGGGCAGGACTGTGGGCTCCAAGAGGTCTGAGACCTTGGCATTGTGGGAGGCAGGCAGGACTCCAGGCATGTGCCCATCTGAGTTCCCAGGATGGCTGGCCACCGGCAGGCTCTCTGATGAGGCCTTGGGGTGCAGGGCTCGCTGCAGGCCCAAAGGCCCTGGTAGGTCAGGAAAGTCTGAGTACCTGGCTAACAGCTGGCTTGGCTGCAGCCCTCCGGGTTGGTCAGGGTGGCTGGCCGGTGTCTCTCACCAGCCTGGTGGTCTGGCCGGGCCCCCCAGCTCTGGCTCCTAGGAGCCAGGTAAGAGGCCTCTGCCCCACTCAGAGGTCAGCCTTTTAATGAGCCTTGAGCCCTGCCTCGGGAACTTTCCAGCCCCAGGTGCTGCTCTGTGGGCAAGGCAGGGTACAGTTGTTCTGGGCCCACACACCAACGTCTCTGAGAGGCCTCCTTGACCTCTGAGTGAGGGGGAGGCCACTGCACCTTGCTACAATGCTCAATAGAATTCATTTTCTGAGTATTCCAACTGCATTGAGAAGCCCCACAGATGTGATCATTGAATGAAAAATTCTGGCATAATGTAATTATAGACACACAACGTGGTAAAATTAAAGTTGCACATGCAACTTTCCTTGACATTTCCTACCCTTTAAGTGTTTGACTTTGCAACGTACTTTTAACGTAGGATTATTTTGTATGGAATCTGATAAAAGCATTATCACAGGCTGTCATTTTGTCATGCAGTCTGGGGCATGGAATACAAAGATTGGTAGCCAAGAACAACGAGGTTGGCTTTTCAAAAGGCTTTCAAATAACGTTACTTTATATATAGGCATTCTTTAAAAGCCTTTTGAAGAGTAATTTTCCTCTGGAAGTGCTGTAGTGAGCAACAAGGCATTGTACCAGGAAGGGGACAGCATCTAGGGAAGACTTTTAAATGTTACTTTTCTTTTTACCCATTCTGTTCTGAAATATAGTACCAGACAAAAACATCCTTATGCTCATTGTATTTGCTTGAGATATATATTTACTTTTGTTGTTCATCTCTGGCTGCATGTGTAATGTGCTGTTGTCAGATGTTAGCTTGAAGAATCCTAAAGAGCAAATGAACAGCATCCTGGAGTTAGTTTCTGGGTTAGTTTTATATGGCTTTTTTAAAGCCCTTTCCATATCCCAGTGGCTGAATTGTCAAATATCTCTGCAGCTGGGCACCCCTTCCCATCCACATGTGTATCTCTTCTGTTCCCAAATGGGATGTAAGTTAAAAGCATCAATAAAGTTCATGTTAGATATAGCATTCTCTGGCCATGCTCTGTGTGATTTGCTTGTATCTAAGGAGAGTATATTTTGAAGGCTAAGATGACAGTGGTCCTTCTTGTTTGTAGCAGGAATTACTTCTGTGCCTTGAGCCTAGAGTTCATCAAAATTGGACATTCTGCTCCACAGGAGATACTTATATTTCAGCATTTGTTATCAACTGAGTCAGAACAAAACCAAAAAAGTCTATTATTTTCAATTTCCTGTGAAACAAAATTTGCATAAATAATACATTTGGGTCTGTCAGAATGCTCCATTTTGAAAGATTTCATTTAATTTTTGACTTTGTTTCTTTATTGTAATATGTGTTTCATAATGGAAGAGTTGTTTTGAAAGCAAAAAATTGAAAACATTACCCTGTATTCAAAGAGTTGTATGCAGTACAGATGTATCCATTTTGATCCCAGCATATGAGACAGAGAAGGGGGTAACCAATAAAAGATGACACCTTGTCTACCTTTTTACAGTGGTTTGTTCAGGTTTTTTTCCCTAAATGAAATTTAATTGAAATCAATATGGAAAGTTAATTATGATAAAATGGCATTTTTTTCACAAAATTTTACACTGGAAGATTTAAAACCAGCTATGTCTTTAAAACTTGCAAGTCAGAATTTTTGGAATTGTCTGTCCACCTATGGAATTCGCATGACTGAAAATTTAGGTAGTAGTAGCATATTACCAAAACAAAAAAGTTGCCAAGATGCTAACTGAAGAGGGTTGATTTTTTTTTTTCTAACTGAAACAATATTTTTAGGAACCATTTATTTTTTGTGGAAAGTTTTTAATTTTGGAAGTTCTCTGAATATTTTTTAATAGGGGAGGAAAGAAAACGAAAAGAGAGTTTTCTTTTTCAAAACTTAAAAAACAATTAATCTATTCCCTTTGCTAGCCTTGTTTTCTTCTCTTCCTTTCTCATGATTTTTAAGCCAGTCTCATGGTTTTTTTATTCTGGATTTTGGCAGTACTCCTCCTGCAATGATTTCCCTAACTCCCTGCATAATAATAAATATTTCATCTTCTCTCTTCTGAGTTGTCATGTAGTAGTTTGGGGTGGATGAATGCGAAAAGGATAGCACACTAGATTGTGAGCCTTTCAGAAGAGTGATAAAAGGATTGCTAATTGAACGATTGCACACTGGGTTTAAGATTTGGCTGTCAGCATTCCTATCTTTTTAGAAAATACTTTCCTTCAACCCACATTCCTGATCCTCCCCTCAAGATTGCTCGGTTATATTGAGTAATTTTAGTGAAACAGTGGTGCATATAACCTAACAGCTGGGCAGCTTCCTAGCATCAAACAGTATTATGGGGACTTCTTGTACAATGTAATTTTCAGCACAAATTCTGACCTAGTTTTACTTACGAGGCCTTTTATATACATGCTAATTAAAATTTACTTTTTCTCCTTTTTTTAAAGGAACGCACTACGTGAAAAAAATCTTGAGTCAAAATGATCACTACCTAGACGTCTGCAGCTACAGGAACTATTAGCAAGTAGATACTGCATTATTTTGCTCTTTATGAGAGTTTATTTAAAAATTAACAATATTCTTGCAATCAAATATGTTTAATTTTGAAATGGTGGTTGAGAGTGCTTGATGAATGTTGTTTTAACATTTGAACAGAGAAGAGAGAAAGCGATGATATATTTTAATAAATTGATAACATTTTAATGCTGTATAATATATGGAGTGTCTCTTTCTGTCCTGCAAGATGTTATGTTCTTTTTTCATGACACCCCTCTTCATTTTAACCTAAATTTTACTCTTCTTATTAAATCCACTCAAGTCATTGGAGCTATTCCATGTTTATGGCAGTATAACAGAGAGCAGAATTTATCCCTGTACCATTTACTGTTGCTCAGCTCAGATCTGGCAAGGCACCTTTTGTGGAAGAGAGTAATTAATACCTTTAAGTACATAATACCAACAGGGTCACCTCTGAAATGCCCACAAATGCTCATTTTGTGGTGATCTGTTACCTGGCTAGTAAACATGACATATGTTTTGAAAGGTTAAGTTTTAATGTCTCTGAGTAGACAAACAATACCAACATGTTAAAAGGGTTTGTTTTATTTTTATCATTACTTTGTGATATTTTTCAAGGAGGGATTAGTAGAGAATGTGTACCATTTGGATGAGGAGGAATAAGTGAGTTAGGAAACGACTACATTGCACAAAAAGCCAGAATATGTGACTGTCAGAAAAGCTTTTCAGTTATCTTTATTTCAATGTTTGGATTTATTTTTTGTACAATTGCTTTTTTTCTTTTTGAAATGTGACCTGTGAGCTGTGATGATTATCGAAGTGGCAGCATCAGTTTGTCTTTGTCTAGTTTCTAATTTTCAAAAATTTGAAGAATTTGCAAAATTAGTCCAAGGATGAATTTGAGCAAATAGGTGTAATTCAAATGCCCTCTAATCCAAACTGTTAAAACGTGATCTAATGAAATATGATCACATTTTGGACTCCAACATAAACACTTGATACAGTGGAAGCTGTTGTGGCAGATGACAAAATATGATACTGTATTTTTAGTATTAAAGTTGTTCAACACATCTTGTTTCACAAAGGGAATTCCTCTAGGGATCAACATCTATATAGGCTTGAAAAAGCAGAATACCTTTGGAAATATGCCTAGGCACATTTATATTTATACAGCAATTTTAATGACACTAGCAGCTATATAAAAACTCTGGGCCAATTTTCAACTAGTGTAAATGAGTTTGTCCTATTACAGTTAATGAAATTCTGCTGATTTTACACTAGTTTTATATCTGTGAAATGTAACTGAAACTGTGTAATCTATTCCCAGAGAGTTACTTAATGCTTTATTCATAAAACAGAAAGTTCCCCTCTTGCCACAGCTGGACTGTTTAGTTAGGCTCCATTAACAAGCCAAATGTCCCAACATTAAGGAAATTGCTGTCTGCAGCATCACACTTCATAAGTTAGGCCCGGCCCAGTGAACCTGACATCAGGGTAAAATTCATTCCCTGAATTCAGAAGAGTGAATGAGCAGCCCCTTGGATATAGCTAACTCCATTTTGTATCTCTGTGTAAATTATGTAGTGTCTGACCTTGTATTGCTCCTAGCAGAACTTTGACAGGCAGAGGTGACTGGTGTGGAAATTCGGGGGGAGAGGCAGATCATCTTTCAAACGATCACTATAGTGTAGATGCAGCCTTATTAGTGTAAATCAGCACAGATCCAGTTTAAACTCCCTTGAAATCATACCAGTTTATTTAAGTTGAGGAACTGGTCATTATTTCTATGCATTGACTGTACGTAGGCATTACTATTATTGCAACTTTTCCTGTTTCAAACTATCTGAAAGCAGACATCAGACTATTTTTGTCTTACTTTTCTCGTCTAAAAAGTAAAATTAAGTTTGAAAGTACTTTAACATCTGAGGATTATGGTACATGAAAATCGGTAAGAAATAAGAGGATATGCTCACATGGGCTGCTCACACTAATTGAATATGAATGATTGGCAGTTTTGAAATGGTCTAAATGATGTGCTGGAGGAGTTTAATTAATGGTCATTAATTGGCTAAGTAGTGTCAAGAAGTTTCCTGGAAAGGCACTCTTTCTGCATAAAGCATATTGGCTACATCTACACTAGCCAAAAGCTTCGAAATGGCCATGCAAATGGCCATTTCGAAGTTTACTAATGAAGCGCTGAAATACATATTCAGCGCCTCATTTGCATGCAGGCGGCCGCGGCACTTCAAAATTGACGTAGCTCGCCGCCGTGCAGCTCGTCCAGATGGGGCTTCTTTTCGAAAGGACCCCGTCTACTTCGAAGTCCCTTTATTCCCATCTGCTCATAAGAATAAGGGGACTTCGAAGTAGCCGGGGTCCTTTCGAAAAGGAGCCCCGTCTGAATGAGCCGTGTGGCAGCGAGCCGTGTCAATTTTGAAGTGCTGCGGCCGCCCACATGCTAATGAGGCGCTGAATATGTATTTCAGTGCTTCATTAGTAAACTTCGAAATGGCCATTTCGAAGTTTTTGGCTAGTGTAGACACAGCCTTTGTGTGGCATCATGGTCGGGGGGAAACGGGCAATCACAAATATATTTTAAGTTTAATGTAGAGTCAGAAAAATGTTTAACTTGTTCTTGTTGACATTGCCAAGTATGTAGTGTATTGTAGATTAAATCTCAAAGATTAGTCTCTGTGGCTGTATCTACACTAGAGAGTTTTGTTGACAGAAGGGGCCTTCTGTCGACATAACTCAGGGAACGTCTACACACACAAAGCATTCTGTTGATGGAGTCTCGACAGAACTCTGCATTTGTCTCGAAAGTGTTATCCATCAAAAATTTGAGAAATAACACATTGGTCAACAGAGTTCTGTTGACAGAAGTACAGTGTAGACACTTCTCTCGACAGAGGGGGCTGGCTTCTGGTGCACTGGGCAGCCCCGTTTGCAGAGCTTCTGATCAGCTGTTCTGTCAATGGATGGCAGGGACGGGTCTGGCTGCATTCTGTTGATAGATCAGATTGCTCTGTTGATCTGCTTTTGTGTGTTGATGCAGTCTGTCAACAGAGTTTCTGTTGATGCAACTCTGTTGACAGACATTACTGTGGACAGATGCTTCTATTGTAGAGAGAGTATATGTGTGATGTGCCAGTGTTTCTGAGTAGTGCAAGTACTTGTTCATTGTCACAATCAGAATACTCCTGTACACTTTTTGCTTTAAAAATGCACAATGAAAAACTTCTGGGGTCTGATCTCCCTGGTGCATTGTGCTGCAGTGTCTGTAGACCACAGGGTGAGACTTACGTTCCACCCAGGCTGTGATTCCAGCTGCTTTGCACTGCTGTGGCAGTATGAAGCAGATGGAAGGCTTGCATAGAGGGGTTACAAGTATTGTCCCTGACAGGAGCCAATGGAGCTCAGTCAAATTACATGAACTCAAGAAACCTCATCTCATGCCTTGTGAAAGCCAGTGAGTAACTCTTGATCCTTTACCAACCAGGACAGTTAATGCCCTCTTCAGAAAGAATGGTGTTGAAGGAACAGTAGAACAATCCCTTTAAGAAAATACTACAAAAGAGGAGGTAAATAGTCTGGTCCTTTTTGGTTTGAAGCTGTGCTTTTAGAACCTGTTCCAAATGCTGTGGTAGTTTATGAACAGGCTTTCTATTATCCCCTTAATTATGTAAGCGGTGCCTAGATATGACATTGATGGGCACGTTATAAATTAATAGACGTAGGCCAGGGTCAGCTTTTTTCAGCTTAAAAACAGAGCTGCCCAGAAAACCTTTGAAACAGCTTCCGAGAGGAAAAACGCCATTTAGCCAAAACCAACGTATTTTGTGTAATATCAGTTAATAATTTCCTGTAAAAAAAACAAACACACAAACTTATTTTTAAAAGAAAAAAATTAATTTACAAAAGTTTATTCAGAAAGATTTGAAATTGTTTCCAAATGAATTTTTCATTATTTTTACAATATTTCATGCCCACCAGTAGGAGTACTTCTGATATGGAAAAATGTTTCATGTTCTAGGCAGTATTATTGTGTGTTATTACCATGTCACAAGTATGATATGACAATATTCATTTATTTTTTATTTTTATATGAATTTTTAAAAATCACTATTGTAGATGCTGTTTACTATTGATTGGAACTTATCTTATTCTAAACATAAGGGTCTGTTCTTTCTGCCGTAATGAAATGTGTGTGCACTTTAAACAATAAAATAAAATAACAATCTTCTGTTTAGAAGAGTATCTGTTTTCAGTATCCCAGAAAAAATTATTCGAGGCTATCACAAAGATATTGGAAACAGCTATTCCTCTAATTAGTACACCAAGGCTTATCTTATTTTCTTTGGGTATGTCTACATTAACCCCTTCCTTTCAGAAGGGGCATAGTAACAAGCCACATCAACAGATGCTAATGAGGCACTTCCATGAATAAGCAGCACCTCATTACCATAATGCCAGCCCCATGCGGTTTGAAAGTGCTGCTTTTGAATCGTGCGCCACCCATGGAGATGGGGACCTTTCGAAAGGACCCCCCCGGTCTTTGAAATCCCTTCTTCCTAAAACCAAATAGGAAGAAGGGGCTTTCAAAGTCCAGGGGGTCCTTTCAAAAGGCCCATATCCACACAAGCAGCGTGCGATTCGAAAGCGGCACTTTCGAACTGCACGCGGCCAGCGTTATGCTAATGAGGTAGTACATATTCATGGAAGTGCCTCATTAGCATCTGCCAATGTGGCTCGTTACCATGCCCCTTCTGAAAAGAAGGGGCTAGTGTAGACGTGGCCTTTAGGACATTTTTTGACATGATATAATATCATTTTATGGGCTGTTGCTCTAAAATGTGAAAATGTTTTCTTAGAATTTCAAATTTCACTAGACAGTTTGAAAATATTTTGTTTTCATTCTAATTTGAAGCAAAAATAAATATTAGAATTATTATTTGTTATTTGTATTGTCATATGTAAACCACGATCTCATTATACTAGATAGATTTTTTGACAGATGGAACAGAAAAACCGGCGCCTGTCTCAAAGCATTATCCAGACACAGTGATATACTAGGAAACAGTGAGGTGGGGAAGGGAGAGAACATAGAGTGGTGTGAGGGTGGCAAAACCAGTAGATTATTTTTCTTTGTTGAGGGAGGGTGGGTAGTTTTGTGTAGGAGGGGTCAAATCCCCCCTCACACTTCTTGTCTGCAGATTAAATAAGCCCAATTCCCTCAGCCTCTTATATGTCACTTGCCGCAGTGCTGTAATCATTTTCATTGCCCTTCTCTGAACACACTGCAACTTGTCTACATCCTTTCTGTAGTGGGGTAAACAAGACATATGGAGCCTCACCAGTACCAAATACAGGGAAATAATTACTTCTTTCAGTCAGCTGGCAGTGCTCATATTGATGCAGCCAATGTGCTGTTAGCCTTCTTGGCAACAAGCACTCATATCCAGCTTCTTGTCCATTGTAATCTCCAGGTCTTTTTCTGCAGAACTGACACTTAGCCAGTCAGTCCCCAGTCTGTATCAGTGCATGGAATTTGTCCCTCCTAAGTGCAGTTCTTTTCACTTGTCCTTGTTAAACGTTATTGAATATCTTTTGGCCCAATCCTTTAATTTGTCTAGGTCACTATGGACCCTATTCTTACCCCCAGCTTAGTGTCCTCTGAACTAGCTGAGGGTTCAGGCCATCCCATCAGATCATTAATGAAGATGCCAAACAAAATAGGCCCCCAGGACAGACCTCTGGTATGTTCTGCTTGATACTGGTTGCCAACTAGATATTTTGCCATTGATTGCTGCCCATTGAGCCTGGTGATCTAGACAGCTTTCTATCCACTTTGTAGTCCATTCGTCCAATCTATTCTTTAACTTCCTGGCAAGAATAATGTGGGAAACCATGTCAAAAGCTAACGTCAAGGTGTATTATGTCCACCCTTTTCTCCATCTCCACACAGACAGTTATTTCATCATAGACAGCAGTCAGGTTTGTCAGACATTACTTGCCCTTTGTGAATCCATGTTGATTGTTCCTGATCATCTTCCTCATCTCCAAGTAGTTCAAAATGGATTGAGAACTTGCTCCATCATTTTTCAGGGGGTTGAGGTGAGTCTGACCAGTCTGTAGTTCCCCAGATTCTCTTCCTTCCCTTTTTTAAAAGAGATGGGAACTATATTTGCCTTTTTACAGTAAGCTAGGACTACCAGAAATCACCATGCATTTTTAAAGATAATGGTCAGTGGCTCTGCAATCACATCACCCAACTTCCTGAGCATCCTTGGATGCATGGCGTCCACCTCCATAGACTTGTGAGTGTCCATCTTTTTTAATGGTCCTTAACCTTTTCTTTCGCCCCGAGAGATGCTTATCTCGCTCTTAAATGTGTTGCTCAGTGCAGAAGTCTGGGAGTTGACAATGCCTCTGAAGACCCAGGCAAAAAACCAAAAATGTGTTCTTCAGCTTTTTCCACATCATCTATCATTAGGTTGCCTCCCCTTACAAGTTCCCTGGCTGTTTTCTTGTTGATAACATAATCTTGTTGTTACCTTTCACATCCCTTGCGAGGTGCAACTCCAACTGTGCTTTGACTTTCCTGCTTACACCTTTGCAAGTCATCTGTCCAAGTTTACACTTCTTGTAAGCTTCTTTTTTGTGTTTAAGTTCACCAAAGATTTCTTTTTTAAGCCAATAGGTCACTTATCCTATTTGGTATTCTTTCTGCACATCAAGGTGGTATGTTCCTGTGCCCTCAATAAGGTTCCTTTGAAATACAGCCAGGACGTCTTTCACCTTTTATATTAGTTCCCACGGTACTCCTGCCCGTCAGTTTCCTGAGGAAGTCAAAGTCTGCTTTTCTGAAGTCCAGGGTCTATATTCTGCTGCTCCCCTTTCATTCTTTTCCACATCTTGTCTATAGCATTTTTGACAGAGAAATGTAACCACTTACACAGCAAGTAAAACAATGCATGGGGGGTGCTTTTTATTTACAAATTTTATTGCAGTCTATAAAGCTATCTCTCTCTCTGTCTACACACACACACACACTCACTCTTAAAAGTGTATGATTACTTGCAAAGTTTGAGCCTATCAAATTTCAGAGTTTGAACAGTCCCTGATATTTTGATTTGGTTGTTTTGTGGTATTAATTTATGTATGGAACATCCTATGTATTATGCCAGTCTTGGATTCTGTTGACATATTGTTAGCTTATGAGATATAAAGCCAAACTTTTATAGTAACCATGCTTTCCAGTTTGTACTCCATTGCATACATGCAGTATTTGAGCTATTCAGATCCCCAGATTTTCATTCAAAATATCTGCACTATGAGATAAATTAAAATTTAAGGCAGTAAGCTTGATATTAAAATGTCACTGTCTTCACTGTAAATACCATTGGTTCAAACTAGGGAGCACTAATATCAATATCATAATGTTGTTGCTACCGGCTGGGTGTAGCATCAAATTCGAATTTAAAATTTCAAATAAACGCCAATGTGGAAGCGCCATATCTCAAAATCGAATTTACTAGCCTGCAAAAGTGTCTTGTATGGATCCCACAAAGCTATGCACTTACCTGTCAGATATGGGTGCTGGTCTCCAGGTGCACAAGAAGGAGGTCACAGGAAGCCTGCGAATTTAAATTCATCAGCACCCAGTCCTTGAAATGTAAAGGGCACACATAATGAAAATTTTCTTCTACCCATTGCATCACACCAGTAGCCATTGCATCAGTAACCATCTCCTTCAGTCATGAACACTCAGGATAGTGATCTGCGTAGTAGTTCTCAGGCTCACAATAGAGCTTCAGCATGGACCCATCAGGAGATTCTGGATCTTCTTGCATTTTGGGGAGATGAATCAGTGGCAAGCAGACTTTGGGTGTCCAAGAGAAACGTGAACATATATGATAAGATCTCACAGTTGATGACCACCAGAGGTTACTCCTGGGACTCTATGCAATGCAGGGTGAACGTGAAAGAACTCTGGCAGGCCTATCTCAGAACAACAGACCTGCTGCTCAACAGACCTGCCGCTATTATGAACAGCTGCATGTGCTTCTTTGGGGGGAACCCCACCACATTGCCTAGTATTAATTATGACAGTTGTGGAGGCCCTGGTCTGGAGTCCAGGGTGACCTGAAAGGAGCTGGAGGGCCAGGAGGAAGAGGCTAATGGAGAGGAGGATGGGAGCAATCAGCACGGGCCCGAGGAACTTCTTCCAACAGCCCGGATCTCTTTGCCCTAGAGCTGGAACTGATGACCTCTGCACTGTTCCACTCTATGCTGGTCGCCGAGCCTCCAGGACCGAGCTATTCTGGTGAGTATTTTTTTCTGAATGCTAGAAGCTGGTCATGGGTGGGTATAGGCATAGGCATGGGTACAGGTTTTCTATGCATCTGTACCCCTCAGAACAGTGTGTTAACATTTCTGGGGATGGAGCACTTATCCTTGTTGGAGCTCTCCTCAAATGCCTCATCCAGGCACTCTTGTATTCTTTGCACCAGGTTTTTGGGCAGATCTCACTTCTTGCAGCTTCCACGGTATCACACCTTGCTGCACTAGACAACCAGATAGCGATCTGGTGTCATGGTGCCACGTAGCATTTTGTCAAATTTTCCAGGCTTGTGGTCACACAGGATGAGCACCTATTCTTTGTTGATATCTGCTAGTTTTAAGAGGGTGATGTCTTCTTTGGCAACTTGAAGAAGCACGGGAATTTGGATTGGATTGTTTTGCAATGCTTCCTGCCCTTTTACATTTCCCTGGAGTGCATTGCCTTACTATGTGGCTGGCACATGCTCCATCTCCCCAACTCTGTGTGGGTGGCAGGCTCTCCGAGCCTTCTCCCTTCCCATTTCCCTTTTCCCAGGCATTTATTTTTTCAATTTACGGCAATCCCTCCTCACCCAGCCATCCATGCAGCTGGAATCAAACCCTTCCCCACCCTTCCCCCTCACCATACAGCTACTGGGCTCTGCAGTCTGGCTGTTTGAGGAGGATTGCTCCAGGAACGGTTGAAAAAAGTTTTTCCCCTGCTCCAGGACAATGGACTGCTTACCCTTCTTTGTAGCCCCCCTCCCTCTACCCCTGTAAAGCGGGTAATAGCTTACCATGTCCACGACAAAATGTTCTGGATAAATGGTGGTAAATGATGGCTTGTGCAATGCACAGCTTGAATGCCATCTTTAATAAGCCTTAAGGGATCTTGCAAAAAGAAACTTTCCCTGGTAGTAGAGACGCATTCCATTGGTAAGGGCTTAGGGTGAATTGTATCTCGGTTGTGACCTTTGCTTTCCAGCTGTCATGCCCAGCGTGAGAGGCAGGCTGAAGAAGTGCAAAAGGTGCAAGCAGCACAGTGGCATCACAGTACAGCACAGTGGTGGCAGAGTATGCTTGAATCCCAGAGAGAGCAAGTGGCAAAGCAGGTGGAAAATGCAGCCAAGCTTATAACAGCAGTGAGCTACCAGAGGTCCTGCGCTCCATGCTGGAGCTACAAGGGGGTCCCAGTGCAGCAGTTGGGAGTTCCCTGAAGACAGGTCACTCACCCCCATAGTTGTGGTCCGTGAAAGTGGGGAAGGAGGGAAAGGGTAGCCTATCGCTACAGCCCCAAGGACTACTGCAAAAGGCTATTCCACCAACCTTGACCACACTTCTTTTCCCTGCTGCTTAAACCTCTCTTCCACCCCAAAAAACCTTATTATTTTGAGCTCGGTGTGATTTTTCTTTTTTTTTTTACATGCATGAGTGGTGGGGTGCACAAAGCATTGCTGGGAACAGGCGGGTGTGGTGAGTGCTGATAGCACAGCTGCCTGCCACTATGCCAACATCTGCAGAGGACTCATGGCAGAGGCACCCAGGCTGGGCTGGGTAGGGCCAGTAGCACAGGTACCAGCTGCTATGCCAAGGTCCACAGAGGACTCATAGCAGAGGCACCCGGGCAGGGGTGGGGATGGCTGATAGTGCAGCTGCCCTTCTTTTAACAAAATAACTCCCCCTTCACATCCATTCTTCTGCCCGCAACTTAACTCTCTCGCTCCAAGTAAAAGCATTGGTGTAAGACACGGTCTGATTTATTAGTTCGCATTTGGTGGGGAACACAAATGAGTTTGGTGAGTGGGAATTGGTTGTTATTACAGCGGAAGAATACATCACCACCATATGCATGGCAGATCATTCGTGAAGCTATTTTTTAAAGCGTCCCTGATTACTGCTGCCTCCACATGTTTTTTGGTGAATGGCCATGTAGGTAGCTTTAAGTAAGCCCTGCCGATAGCCTCAGCCTCGATATTCCAGATGTTTAGGAAATTCACTTGTTTGGATTCTCAAATGTTGTGCAAAATAATGCACACTGTAATCACAGTGGGGACATTAGTTTCATAAAGGTCCAATTGGGTCAATAGGCATCTGAACCATGCTTTCAAAAGGCCAAAGGTGTATTCAACTGTCATTCTGCAGTTGGTGAGTCTTTGACTGAAGTTTTTCTTGCTGCAGTCCAGGACTCTTGTGTAGGGCTTCTTAAGCCAAGGGAGCAGAGGTTAAGCAAGGTCACCCAGAATTACAGTAGGCATCTCCATGTCGCCAATCTTGATTTTTTCCAGTCTGGGAAAAAAGTCCCATCCATGAGCTTTCTATACAGCCCAGAATTTCTGAAGATGTGCACTTCATGAACCTTCTCCAACCATCCCACATTTATGTTGCTGAAATGACCTTTGTGATCTACCAATGCCTGCAATACCAGGGAGAAGTACACCTTTCTGTTTATATACTCATAGGCAAGTGGGCCAGGCCATGATGGTGCTGTGCGTGCCACCTATTGCCCCACCACAGTTAGGAAACTCATTGGCCAGCAAAGCCATCCGCTGTGACCTCTTCATCTCCCAGGGTCACAGTCTTCCTGAAGAGATGTTGACAGATTGCATTAGCTACCTGCATCACCATGGTCTCCACTGTAGATCTGCCCACCCCAAATTGATTTGCCACTCACTGGTAACTGTTGAGCATTGCGAACTTACACAGAGTGATTGCCACTCGCTTCTGAACTGTTAAAGGCAACCTCATTCTTGTGTTGCTGCACTTCAGGGTGGGCACCAGCACATCACAAAGTTCCATAAAAGTGGAGTTGCACACGCAAAAGTTCTGCAGGCACTGCTCCTCATCCCGGGACTCCAAAACAGTGTGGTCCCAAGTGTGTGGTGGTTTCATGAGTCCAAAACCACTGCACCACTGTCAGCAGTGCATTCAGGGCAGCCAGCAGTTGTGTGCTCTTGGACCACAGTTGAAAGAGTTCCTCCTCAAAACCTTCATCATCATCATCATAGTCAACCATCATCTCACTTTGTAATTGACACAAAAATTGTACAACAGTCTGTAAAGTTGCTGTAACCATGTGTGCAATGGCTTGAAGCGTTTGAGGGTCCATAATTGCACTCGCACTGTGTCCCATTTGTTTTCAAGCGGTTACTGGGTGCTCTGAATTCTGGGACAGTACTTCACATTCTGGGATAGTGATGTCAAACATGCACAAGCAACTGGGGCTAAGCATGGGATAGGTACTCACAATGCATTGCTCATTAAGTCAAACCTGGATAAGGCAATGGAGATGTAGAAACTCAACATGGAGAAATGGAGGGTCAAATTTCCAGAAGGTTTGTGGACACCTTTATATTTGGATTCATAATATTGAGGTTAAGAAATCAAGTTTTTTAAAAGTTGATTTATCTCGTGGTGTAGCTGTATCCTGAGTGGATATGTGTAAATGCACAAGTTTGGAAGGTGGATTGCACTTGGGAATTACGGGTACACATTCAAAGTCTATGTAATATAATGAAGCGTAGAACTGTTTTGTGCATTTTTGTAGAACTGTTTTTTTGCCATAGGAGATCAGCTATAGCATTCTTCAGAGGATATCCCAACAAGCTGAACAAATTTCATACATTGGTTTGGTAAGCTGATTGTCCCTTTAAAAAGATAGGAAATAATTAAAGAAGTTTGAGGGAACAATTTGTTCCGTAAGTGACTTCTATTTTCTGTATCAGAATGGCATTTATAATAGTTGAGTTTAAATCCAGAAGACAGGTTCTTTGTTTGATAGGTTCCATCTTGTCTTTATTATAAAAGATAAGTGCATTGCAATTAAATTCTTTTATTATAATTCTATCAGTAATAGATGTTCATGAATCTTGCAGTTCTAGTTCAATAAATCCCACAGTGATTTTGGTCTATGGGAATTTTCAAACTTAATACACTTCTTTTTTTAGACGGCATTTGTACATATATCTGTGCTTCAACTCCTAACTAATCTGAACAAGAAATTAAAATAGCCCTGAATACAGAACAAAAGGTCTGATTCATCACTGTTTGCTGTAGTTTTGACATAGGTGTAACCATCAAAATCAGTGTCATGACATCAGTAACCCTGGAGAAAAGCCATGATAAATTAGGTCTAATAGGTGTTTATCCTTCTGGCTAAGACGTGAACATGAAGAAACATTCTTTGAAATTATAATAAACTGGGTTGAGATCTCAGATGAGATGCCATCATCGGTTGTCTATTCATCCACCTTGACCACAAGCACCATCACACTTTCTGACATGCAACTCTTATACATTAAATGTTTTCCACACAGTATTCTGTTACTTCCCAGATTATTCCTCAGGACCCACTTTTTTATGGTGCTTTCAGTAAATTGCTAATGGATAAAAGCCAGAAATGTGATCAGTTAGGATTACTAATACCATTCATTTTTTAATCAAAAGAAAAAAAGAGTTCTTATTCAAACCTGGCTGATTGTATACGTTTATAGACTACATAACCACATCCAAGAGTCAAGGTGAATGAGGTAATATCTTTTCCTGGACCAACCTCTGTTGGTTCAAGTTGCACACTTTCACATATCTCTCGTTCTCTCTAACAGACATTGACCCGATAAAAGACATTACCTTACCTGCTTGTGTTTCTTATACTAACAAGGGCTTTTTATCCTTCTTGGTTACTGTTGCCCTTATTTTCAATTTCCCATTCTCTCATTTTCTGTTATGCATACTTGATGCATCTTATTTTAAATTATATTTAACTGTATTTTTGTTCAGTACCTCTCACAATAGGTCCCCATTTTCACTGAGGTCTCTGATGCTGACGTAGTGCAAAAATAAGTCATCATAATTATGCCAGGTTCTATAGGACACTGTTGTCTTTACTGATTTCTATATGAACAACAGAATGGAAAGTTAAGGGAAGAAAATAACTTGTCTTCACTCATCTGAAACTGATGTCACAGCTGCCAACACTTCTGTTGATTCATTTATGTTCCCTTGTTCCTTCAAAAAATTTCGACAGCTCCTCCAGAGAGGATGACTGTACATGTAGGTTAAGCACGAAATCCCTGGGTGACATGCCTGTTCTCTGCTACAGACAACCTCCCAACCTTATGAGGATCCTTACTAAAAGCCACAGTCTATACCCCAGGAATACCAGTCCTGGAACCTTCTCTTGCAACAAAGCCTGCTGCCAGCTTTGTCCGCATATTTTCTCTGGAAATACCATCACTGGACCTAACCAGGTTGCTCACAGAATCACGGGCACTTTGTCATGCTCCTCTACTAACATCATATGTGCCAACAATGCCCAGATGCTTTGTATATTGGACAGACTTCTAACTCCCTTAGACAAAGGGTTAACGGGCACAAAACAGACATCAAAACCCTCCAGATCAACAAACCAGTTAGTCAACATTTTAATGAAATGGGGCATTCTATTAATGACCTGAAGGTATGTGTGTTACTGAAAAAGAACTTTCGCACCGTTCTTCAAAGGGAAGCAGCTGAGCTGGCTTTTGTATTCAAATTTGGCACATTAACACATGGTTTAAACCGGGACGGGAACTTTCTGAGTCACTGTAGGGGCTCGTGTGCATACTTGGCTTAATCTAATTCTTGACCTCCCCCCTCACCTCTCCACTCTCTGATTTGCTCACCTTGATTATCTTTTTCTGATTTGTCCTCCTTGCTTACTGTTTTTGGTTCTCTGTGCCTTAACTATTGAGTCTGTTCTGGTCTGGCTATGGTCTGAAGAAGTGGGTCTGTCCCATGAAAGCTCACCTAATAAACTATTTTGCTAGTCTTTAAAGTGCTACTTGAATGCTTTTTGTTTTGAAATCCTTTACGTTATTATAAATAAAGAAGAAATAAACCAGTGCTCCTAAGCAGAAACATTTTCCTTCTAAAATTCAGGGCAACAGTTTTTAAATTATGGAAAGACTCAGAAATTTTCATTTATACTAGTGGAAATCTTGAGTAGCTCTGTTAACTTCAGTGAAATTGGCAACTTGTCTGTAGATTGTGTGTCTTTACAACAGGGATATGGGATGCAGATTTAAAAGGAATAGTGGTGCTCTTTTTTTTTTAACTGCCTGAGTAGTTTTGCACATAGGATGGAGTAGTTAGACAATGAATAGACTGGAAAAAGGGAGTCTGCCACACTCAGAGTATAAGAAGTGCTGTCAGTCTCATCATATTAAAGCAGTTATATCACTTTCTTCTGATACAGAATCATAGGGCTGGAAGGGATCTCGGGAGGTCATCTAGTCCAGCCCCCTGCGTCAAGCAGGATCAACCCCATCTAAGTCATCACAGCGAGGATCTTCTCAAACGAGGACTTAAAAACCTCTACAGATGGAGAATCCACACCTCTCTAGGCAGCGCATTCCAGCTCTTCACCACCCTCCTGGTGAAGCAGTTTTTCCTAATAGCCAACCTACAGCTCTCCCTCTGTAACTTCACACCATTGTTCCTTATTCTGCTATCTGACACCACTGAGAACAGTTTCTCACTATCCTCTTTAGAGCTCCCCTTCAGGAAGTTGAAGACTGCTATTAAATCACCCCTTAGTCTTCTCTTCTGTAAACTAAACAAGCCCAAATCTCTCAGCCTCTCCTCATAGGTCATGTGCTACAGCCCCTGATTCAGTTTTGTTGCCTTCCACTGGACCTGCTCCAGCACATCCACATCCTTTTTATACTGGGGGGCCCAAAACTGGACATAATATTCCAGATGTGGCCTCACCAGCGCCAAATAGAGAGGAAAAACCATTTCTCTAGACCTGCTCGAAATGCTCCTCCTAATGTACCCTAATATATGCTTAGCCTTCTTGGCTACAAAGGCACACGGCGCATATCTAGCCTTTCATCCACCATAATCTCTGTGTCCCTTTCCGCTGTACTGCTGTTTAGCCAGTCGATCCCAGGCCTATGACAATGCTTGGGATTCTTCTGTCCCAAGTGCAGGACTCTACACTTCTCCTTGTTGAACTGCATTAGATTTCTTTTGGCCCAATTCTCCAATTTATCCACGTCACTCTGGATCCTATCTCTACCTTCCAATATATCTACCTCTCCTCCTAGCTTTCTGTTGTCCGCAGACTTACTGAGGTGCAATCCAGTCCCTCATCCACATAATTAATAAAGATGTCGAACAACATTGGCCCCAGAACCAAGCCTTGTGACACTGCTCTTGAAACTGACCACCATCCAGATATTGAGCCATTGACCACTACATGTTGGGGCCCGACCGTCAAGCCAGCTTTCTATCCATCTTATAGTCTTTTACTCCATGGATCCAGTCCATACTTCCTTAACTTATGGGCTAGAATGTTGTGGGAGACTGTATCAAAAGCTTTGCTGAAGTAAAGGTATATCACATCCACTGACTTTTTTGTTCATATGTTGAAGTATTTCTTATTGTCTTGTCCTCTAAAACACTAGTGAAAAATAATGTATTCATGTACTTCCTTAGAACTTGATTAGAAATGCCCATGCTATGGGCTAATCACCAACTTAGAGATACTTATGTCTTCCTCTTAATTAACTATAGGCAATGCATATAAAGTGCAGAATTTTCAAAATACAGAAATACCAGAGGAGTTGTTTTTTACTTGCTTTTATATTATTTGCATTTTGGGCAATTAAATCCAGTGTGTTGAAAAGAATCAATAAACATTTTAACTTTGTTCCTCTTCTCTTTGCTTCTTTACCTGACTGCCTGCAGAGCTTGATATGTGAGCAACAAAAATATTTTAAAATGAAACCAGAGGTCACGTTATTTTGAGCTTGGGTGTAAATCTAGAAGAATTCCAATAGTCAGTGAACTTACATCAGTATAAATGGAAGGGGAATTGAGGCCCAAGAATTTATCTGTTTCAGTTGTGAGGGTCAGATTGTCCTTGGTGCAGCTGAAGAGAGAAGGGAGCATAAAGGAGCATTCTGGGCCTCCATAATCCTGAGGCCAGTTCTGTGTTGGGCCAGTTCCTGGCTTAATTTAGAGCAGCCTTAGCCCAAGCTGTGACCTAATGCGCTAAATGACATATGCTGCAAACAGCTCCCAATGGCTGAGAGGGCAGTCTAGCTGTGTCCTAGACATGTGCCCTGCAGAAGGAGCTCACTGGGTGATAGCAAAATGAGACTCTATAATGATTCTAAACCACCTTAGTGTCAGGTTCCCTGCACTCAGCAGCAGACGGAGGAGGAGCCTTCAGACCACCTCAAACCTTCTGTTGGTAATTTGCTGATTTCTCATTGTGACAGAGGTGGGAGAGTATATGAAAACCCTCTGCCATCTGGAACTGATAGGATTATAGTACATTTTATATTCCTCTTAAATAAGCAAATTCTGACCATCTATTTATTTTAAGAGTTTATAAATGTCTAGTTTATTGGGTCATTCCTCAGTTCCATTGGGGCGAAGGTGTTTCTGCGCACAACAGGTTCCAGACAGTAAGACCTCATTTCCTTTCATAATGGCCCGGGTTTGCCTATGGCTGCTGAGACACATGGCAACATGCACATATGCTGTCTGCCATGTGAGTCTCCAAAGGCAACTTCTCCGGCAGTGGTTGACTATTGTCTATACCTCATCCAGAGATCATCTGGAGAAAGTTATCCCTATTCCACTGTGAGTACTTGCCATGATATAGTAGTGGACTGACCCTGGGACAGTCATAGAAGGGGACCTGTTTGACAGCCCATGCCTGTCAATGTTCAGTGTGTCTGATACTGGATGCTTCAGACCTTGGCTGGGGAAGGGTCTTGCTCTTTCTTCTGTCATGGTTCTCTGATGGGTTCAGTTAGAGATCCCCCTTGAGACAGTCACTTGAGGAGCTGAAAATACTACTGAGACTATCTGTCTGCCCTTTGGTGCACCACATCACCATGGTTTTCTTCCCTGTGCTTAAACATTTCACACTCAAGTTCTACAATGGAGAAGGCTGTTTGCACAGTGCCAGTTACTTGCTTAAGTGTGAGATGGGGACTGTACATGTGCAACCCAACCAGGCACTGCTACCACAAATCTCTGATTACATGTGCAGAGGCATTCAAACACCTAAAGTGGAGCACTCACATGGATACACATCTTGAAGAATCTCAGTTAGTGCACAGGGTGAGTAACACTCTCTTATCTCTTTCATAGCTTTATCACAATGGCCGTGTCTACACGTGCCCCAAACTTCGAAATGGCCACGCAAATGGCCATTTCGAAGTTTACTAATGAAGCGCTGAAATGCATATTCAGCGCTTCATTAGCATGCGGGCGGCAGCAGCACTTCGAAATTGATGCTCCTTGCTGCCGCGCGGCGCGTCCAGACGGGGCTCCTTTTCGAAAGGACGCCGCCTACTTCGAAGTCCCCTTATTCCCATGAGCTCATTTCAGCGCTTCATTAGTAAACTTCGAAATGGCCATGCCATTTCGAAGTTTGGGGCATGTGTAGACGTAGCCAATGGCTGACAGGATGAACGGCCTTCCAGGGTCCTCAGAGAGTATTTCAAATTAGGTTACACTTGGATGCATATTTGTTATGAGTTGGTGCAGGCTGTGTTTCCACTTGTTAGTGAAGGCTCCTTTGACTACCTATTTCTCTCCAATGGTACCACTTGGTAGTCACCTGCAATGGACATGAGCAAGTACTTGAAGAAGAAAAGACAGTTAAGTTATTGTAACTGGTGTTCTTCAAGAAGCGTTGCTCATGTCCATGCCATGACCTGCCCTACTTCCCTGCTGTCAGAGCTTCTGGAAAGAAGGCACTAAGTGTAGTGTGAGCCAGTGGCGCCCCTTGTACTAGTGCAGATGGTTCATATGTGTACCACTCCAGAAGGCACCAGAGTTCTAGCTGGTCTTCCGTGGATACCAGGAGGGGAAAAACTTCTGGCACTGGTGCATGTGGCATGCATGCACCCACATAATGGAACGGATGTCAGCAACACATCTCGAACACCAGTTACAAAAATGGTAACTCTTTTCCCAACTGTCTGGTGGGTGATCTCTGCTTCCTCCTGTAGAAGCAGCAAAATAGATTTCAGGGCATTGTTCCTCTTCTGTTATACCACCTGCTTCCCTTGATGAGAAGGAGAGATGGACTTCATTTCATGCAGTGTCCAGGTTTTATTTTTTCTTCATTCTGGCTGAAATTCAGAAGTTCTCAGTAGGTCTCTGATGTGGATTCAGTGGCAGTGGGTTCACTGGATTGTAAGCAGGCAATGTCAATACATTGTGATGCTGTGTTCACCTCCCATCCCTGTAGGAGTTGCACTCTTGTGTGTAAAATGAATTTCTCAAGATTTCAATTCTTTCCAATCTCGCAAACTGTGCAGACTCTATCAGAATTTTATTTAGCAATTCAGGTATTTTTATTTGAACATTACATACTTAGGAAATAACACCCAGAGCTTGGTATTGAATGCAGTCCCTGCAGTTCAGAACTGTGCCTTACAAAGTGAGAGATGATCTATATGTAGGACAAGCTTACTGTAGCTCCATATCGCACCAGCCGGGGGAGTGGGAGGGGAGAGGGCAAAGAAGGTAGTTGTCCCGGGGTCTGGTGATTCAAAAGAGACCAGGGCTGTCAGCTACCACCACTTCAGGAGAAGTGGTGGCTGGAGACCTGGGCTCTTTATATTGCCACCACAGCGATGTGAAGAATGATCCGGGTAGTTCTGAGGTCTGGCTATGGGGGGGCTGACATGGCATGCTCCAGATTGGAAGTAATACTGGGACCACACCCCTTCCAGAAGCATGAACACTCCTCCCCCACACAGATATCTTGTCCAGGGAAAGATGCGGAGAAATTGGGAGGGGTCCAGAAAAGAGCAAAAAGAATGATCGAAGGTCTAGAGATATGACCTATGAAGAAAGGCTGAAAGAATTGGCCTTGTTTAGTTTGGAGAAAAGAAGATTAAGGGGGGACATGATAGTGGTTTTCTGGTATCTAAAAGGGTGTCATAAGGAGGAGGGAGAAAACTTGATCTTCTTGGCCTCTGAGACTAGAACAAGAAGCAATGGGCTTACACTGCAGCAAGGGAGGTTTAGGTTGGACATTAGGAAAAATTTTCTAACTGTCAGGGTGGTCAAACACTGGAATAAATTGCCTAGGGAGGTTGTGGAATCTCCATCTCTGGAGCTATTTAAGAACAGGCTAGATAAATGTCTCTCAGGGATGGTCTAGACAGTACTTGGTCCTGCCATGAGGGTAGGGGGCTGGACTCGATGACCTCTCAAGGTCCCTTCCAGTCCTAGCATTCTATGATTCTATGATGCTGTGATTCTAAAGTTAGAGATATTCAACCTGTATTTGTAAAGACAGCTAACAGAGTTTTAGAGTGGAGTTTTGTTATTCTTAATCCAAACAGAATCTACCTGTATCTTCAACCTGTAGTGCATTCTCCTAAAGCTGGCAGATGCATGGAGATGTGAAGGAGATGGCTGGTTGGCCCTAGTTTGGGGAGTTTAAGTGGGGTCAAGGATAATATGGATTAATTAGGGCTTTAAACCCGTCTTAATCAATTTGCATTCCATCTCAATAGGTAATATTTTAGTAATATACCTGTGCCTGCTTAGGGATATGTATAGAGTCTCCCCCACCCTACCCCCACGCACTGCTAAACAATTTCTATTAGTCTGCTCTGTGTGTAGTTTTAGATTGTGTTTCCTTTGTTAGGCTTTATTCAGCCCTGGCTTCAGCCAGAGTATTGCCTACGTACTCCTAAAAGTGGCCTAGGGCTGGCAAGTCCGGTACTGGGCGGTGCTAGATGAACCTGGGATGTGGGCAAGGCATTCTGGGGATGTTTGTCCTCTCTGGGGGAATCCCTGGGGAAAGCATCTGTGAATTCCTTTCTGTTCATACGTGTGCAGAAATCCAGCATTTCTAGAGATTTGTCATCAGTGGGACTAAATGTATGGCAAGTTTCAAGTGTAATAGAAAGGCATTTGAACATCAGAATAGTTTCCAAACATGTTTGTCAGTGAAAAGAGATTTACTTATGGTCAGGTAAAGTATGAACAGGAGAAATATAAATGGGAAATTTCAGCACAAAGTCTGAATTTGGGTTGGAAGGTTATAGGAGCTTGAGAGGCTTATGATGGAGCTTCCTTACCCATAACTCTAGAGCCACAAACATGATACCGTGGATGAAAAGCTTTGCCTAGATTTAAAAAAACAAACAAAACCAACCCTTTTCAGAGAAAACCAGAATGTTTTACATTGTGAGTAGAAGTCAATGTGGGTAAGCAAAGAAATACGCTGAGAACCCATACATTATTTCCTGCTGACATGACCAGAAAGATGGCCCTGAAATGATTCCCATGGTGGAATGCAGTTGACAGGAAGGTCAACAGTTCATGTAAAGAGTACAAACAGCAGAAGTGTCTAAAATGCAAAATACAGACTTGGCTGTCAAACAGGTAGCTCTAACAGCTTCTGCACACTTATTACTACAGATAAATCATAATATTTTATTAATAATAAAGAATAATTGTAACTGGTTAGTATGTACTGTCTAAAGAGAACTGGGGTCCTTGATTAGATCAGTAGGTCAGCGTATCTCAGTAACTGTGAGGCTAGAAGTGGCCAAAACGCACATGAACTGAGTGATGCACAAAAACTACTCAATTAAAATAAAACAGATAAACAAAGCAAAATAGTCACAGCCATTAGGAGCCAGGAATGTACTCCTAGGGAATAGGCCTTTTGGCTTTGGGGAAGTTAAAGGGTTTTTTTAAAAGACTGTTTTTTTAACTTACAGCCACACGCTCAGCTTTATATGTGTGTAATGCCAGCAGACCTAGGTCACCAGCTCCTGGGATTGAACTTGCAATCATAGGGGCTAAAGCCCTGTGCTCTGTTGCATGAGCTAAAGGCTGGGTGGCTTTCAGCTGAGGCTGTAGAGCGGATACTTCACTCACCCTAGTATGAGGTCTGAGTGCCTCTGGGTAATACACGTGCACAGTCCATATCCCAAAGCAGGGGTCAGCAACCCCCAGCACAAGTGCCAAGAGTGGCACACGAGCTGATTTTCATTGGCACATGAGGTGGGAGTTCAACCCTGCCCCTCCTCCCCCATGTAGCTAGGACCTTGCTCAAAGCCATACCTCCTGTGGATTAACAAAAGACCATCTAATGCTACCAACCACCACCTAAATGGTAAAGCTCTGCATCTTTATTTATTTATTAATGACTCTGTTGTAAGTAGGAGTATTAGTGACTTTAAGTAGTATCACTGACACTCACACCATACATACAGGTCAAAAGGTCAAATTTCGGCACTCCATCTCAGAAGAGTTGCTGACCCCTTGCGAAGAGTGGAAATACAATTAAATACATAAACTGCAAGGTGAAATGTTGGCCCATTTAAGCAAATGACAAAACTTTCATTGACTTCGGTATGGGAAGGATTTTATCCATAGTTCAGTATGCACAATACAATGAATTATGATGCCAGCTCAAATCAACTATAGTACCATGGAAAAGGTCTGTGGATAGATGTTTGAAAAATAAATTGATAGAAAAACAATGTATGTTGTGGTAGGCATGATGCTGGGAAAGGATTAATAGAGAGACTTTGGGAAAGAGGAGTAACTGGAGAATAGAAGGAAACCTCGGAAGTTAAGGTTCAAGCCCTTAAGTGAATTTATATCATCTCAGTTGTCCCAGTGTCTAAATGAGCTTGGATAAAGGAGTAGTCTTGGGTGATGTTGGTGGGATAAGGGGTAAAAGTTAAGGTAATTAGTCAGCAGTAAAGGAAACATCTTTTGAGGATATCTTCTCCAGTTCATCAGGATAGTAGGGGTCTTCGTGTACTCCTTACTGCTATTTGGTGCACAGATAGCAAGAGATGTTAGAGGGTTTGTCTTCCACCTTTATCAGTCTAGCACATCTTTACCTCTCCTGGACTCCTGTGATATCCTGGATTCATCATTGATATACACTTTACTTAGTTATTAACGGTTTTAGGATATGCATAATGATGATAGTGCTAATAAAATAAAAATGGAAAGAAAAATCTTCCTCCCACCAAATTGTCAATACATCCCAGAGTGAGAAGAGAACTAAAAGAGAGAAACAGGATATGATAGGGTTTGTGATAATGATTTCAAGATGCTCTGATAATTTAGTGATGAGATGGTATGGGTGGTTATACAGGAAAGGGTCATTGTGCTGTCGTATTCTCTATAGCTGTGTATCACTTCCTCAAAAAATCCATGGGAAACTATTTAAGGAAAAATGGCTAAGTAAGTAAGTCAAATCCTGTCCATTACTGAAATCTGTGAGACTCTTGCCATTAATGTCAAGGAGGCCAGGATTTCACATTGTGTGTTAATCTCCACTGGATTTATGAATGTTCAAACAGGAAGGGACTAAATCCTCAAAGTATGGAGTATTCAGAGAGTCAGGCTGGGAAATGTATGTCTTTGCTTGAAAAACCATTTTACTTTTCAGTGTGGTCTTTTTTCAGAATTTCAATGCTGCGTGTTTTCTGGTGGTATCCGATGTTCTGTGATAGACATGTAATCAGCTATACAACTGGCCGCTATTCCACTTGTCTGAGCACGATTCCCCCCACAAAGATTTTATTAGATTACACTTTACTTCAGCATGCATATAAAGAAGAATGTGTGTGAAAAGGAACTCAATGAAGTGGATTGTCTGTTGCCAGAAATATGATTAAATATTTTCTAGATACTGTAGTATACAGCATTATTTCTTTCACTTCCACAGTCATTCTCACAAGTACTCACTGACTTTGAGACACTATCAGGTTCCTCTAACCTGCCTCATAATTTCATGAAGGCTTTTCTGGATGGAATTACAACGGTACAGTTACACTAGTGCTCAGTATCCCTGCAGGAGATACAAGCTAGTTATTTATGTCTTGTAAGTTGATTGCTGTCTTTTCTATTTGCGATGGATATTGAATTTTGCCCCGGGCTAGTAAACTATGGCTGTGCATTAGGGAGATAAGATTTCAGTAAGATAAATAATGCACACACAAATAAACATTTTGAAGAAAGTGCAAGGTTATCTTGATAACTTGTGGTTTCCTGGTAAAAATGCACCCAATCTAAATACAACCACAGAAAGCTAAGCTATGTTCATTTATAGTATTATTTTTACTTTTATCTTCCCTCTTCCCCCAAGGCATCGGAAGTTGGTGGAGGATAACAATTTGCTTCTAAAAACAAATTGTATTAAATTATTTGTAATTACATTTCCTTGCGTTTTCAAATGTTTTTCACATTATTTTTAAGTCTCTGAGCTGGGGCTTTTGAAATAATGCTGATTTAGTTCAGCATCTGTGATGACATAACAAGATAAAGAGGTCTAATACAAGTTATTGTAAGGCTCAAGGATGAAAATGTAGTCACTGTGTGGTTTATTATATGTTGTGATACACGTGCAGGACTTTGTGCAGGACACGTGCAGGATCTTGACAGGTGTGTTGCACTGGAGGTATTGGTCATAGTAGCATGGGAGAGAGAGCTGCAGTTACAATCACTACAGTCTCAAATGAATTCTTTCAGAAAAATGATAAAAGACAAAAACTTCATAGTTTGTGAGTAAACATTCCTTCAGAAAATATTCTTTCCGTATCTGACTTCTCAGTTCTCGTTCTCAGAGGGAACCTACTCAAAAGACAAAACTGGGAGCTTAAATGTATGTCTTCAAAAATTAATCAGTTCACAGAGGGAAATGCTGTTATCCACTCTCTCTTTAATTTTGTATCTGCCCATTTCATTTTGAACGGTTTCCTGCATCAATCTGTTCCATCTTGTATTTAGCTGTGGCACTCCTAATTATCTTTCCAAGACCTGAAGAAGAGCTCTGTGGATCTGGAAAGTTTTGTCTCTCACCTAAAAAAGAGTTGATCCAGTAAAAGATATTACCTCAAACATCTTGGCTACATCTACACGTGCACGCTACATCGAAATAACTTATTTCAATGGAGTAAAATCAAAATAGGCTATTTCGATGAATAACGTCTACACGTCCTCCAGGGCTGGCAATGTCGACGTTCAACTTCGATGTTGGGCAGCACCACATTGAAATAGGTGCTGCGAGGGAACGTCTACACACCAAAGCAGCACACATTGAAATAAGGGTGCCAGGAACAGCTGCAGACAGGGTCACAGGGCGGACTCAACAGCAAGCCGCTCCCTTAAAGGGCCCCTCCCAGACACACTTGCACTAAACAGCACAAGATCCACAGAGCCGACAACTGGTTGCAGACCCTGTGCATGCAGCATGGATCCCCAGCTGCCGCAGCAGCAGCCAGAAGCCCTGGGCTAAGGGCTGCTGCACACGGTGACCATAGAGCCCCGCAGGGGCTGGAGAGAGAGCGTCTCTCAACCCCTCAGCTGATGGCCGCCATGGCAGACCCCACTATTTCGATGTTGCGGGACGCGGATTGTCTACACATGCCCTACTTTGACGTTCAGCTTCGAAGTAGGGCGCTATTCCCATCTCCTCATGGGGTTAGTGACTTCGACGTCTCGCCGCCTAACGTCACTTTCAACTTCGAAATAGCGCCCAACACGTGTAGCCGTGACGGGCGCTATTTCGAAGTTGGCGCCGCTACTTCGAAGTAGCATGCACGTGTAGACACGGCCCTTGTCTCTCTCCCAGATATAGTAATCTTAGGAATTTTAGACAGAAGTGTGATTTTTTTAAGTTACTCGTGTCTCTTCGAATCATGTTTTCAAACACAAAAAAGCAGTCAAGTAGCACTTTACAGACTAACAAAATAATTTATTAGGTGAGATTTGTGGGACAGACCCACGTCTTCAGACCATAGCCATACCAAAACAGACTCAATATTTAAGGCACAGGGAACTAAAAACAGTAATCAAGGTGGACAAATCAGAAAAAAAATTATCAAAGTGAGCAAATGTTACGTTTTAAAACACAGGTTATCTGTAACAATAAGAATGAAGGAAAATATGTGTTATCATATTAGGTAACATCAAGAGACTTCTGCAAAGTAAATCAAAAGGAGATTCTGTGCTTTGGAAATTAAATTATGAACATGTAGATAAGATTATCAGTCTTATTTAGAGGTAACTAAAATTTGACAAACCAGTTTGTTGTATCTCTAAATAGTATCTCTAAAATAAAGAGCTATATGTAAAACCATAATTTCCTATTTTTTTCTGCCTTTTTGAATCAAGGAGTAAGCATTCCTATCTCAATTAGTGAGAGAGAGGGATTAGTAATTTTGCTGCAAAATAAATAAATAAATCCTCTAAATGAGCAGAGATCATATTGTTCTAATTAATTTTCTCACAACAAATGTTTTTGCAAGATGAAACAGTTACTAAGAAAATAATCTTTACAGATAATTACAAAGAGATTTATCACAAAGCTATTAAATTGCATTGCTTATATTTGTTTTTCTGCTATAGGTTTGCTCTGACCTAGTATAATTCAAAGAGAAATAAGAGAAAAGCCTTTACAATACTGATTATCACAATTTTCTAGGGTTTTATTAAAGGGTAAATTTTATACTATTTTTCATTACAATAAGCTGCCTTGTTGAATAAAACAGTTTGTTGGGATTTAAACAGAAATAACTGTATTAAAATGATAGCAAAGTTTCTGAAGCAGAACCACAAAATAAAGGAAATTTTAGGTTCCAGCCTAGTGTCTACATTGGCATTGTATTATGCATAAGCTTCTGTTGAATTGCTCTACAACTCTTGGAAATACATTTTTATCGCTGATAATTTTAACAAAGCACAAGCTCATGATAAGATACAAAGTGGATGAATGCATATTTAATTTAGATTTTTTTCTTTGTATGTATCTGTGTGATTTTAATTGTGAACAGTAACATTACTTCAATACAGTATTTTATGCTAAATGCGTTAAGTTTTGATATAAGATTCGTGACATGTAGCTCACCAAAGCTTGGATAGAAAGCTGGCTTGACAGTCAGGCTCAACGGGTAGTGGTCAATGGCTCAATATCTGGATGGTGGTCAATTTTGAGTGGAGTGCCGCAAGGCTCGGTTCTGGGGCCAGTGTTGTTCAACATCTTTATTAATAACCAGGATGAGGGACTAGACTGCACCTTCAGCAAGTTTGCGGATGACACAAAGGTAGGGGAAGAGCTAGATATGTTGGAGGGTAGAGAGAGGATCCAGAAAGACCTGAATAAATTGAAGGATTGGGCCAAAAGAAATCTAATGCAGTTCAACAAGGAGAAGTGTGGGTTCCTGCACTGCGTATAGAAGAATCCCAAGCATTGTTATAGGCTGGGACCGACTGGTTAAGCAGCAGTACAGCAGAAAGGGACATAGGGGTTATGGTGGATGAAAGGCTAGAAGTGAGCAAACAAGTGTGCCCTTGTAGCCAAGAAGGCTAAAGGCATATTAGGGTGCGTTAGGAGGAGCATTTTGAGCAGATCTAGAGAAATGGTTGTTCCCCTCTATTTGGCACTGGTGAGGCCACATCTGGAATATTATATCCAGTTTTGGGCCCCCCAGTATAAAAAGGATGTGGATGTGCTGGAGCAGGTCCAGTGGAAGGCAACAAAACTGAATCAGGGGCTGTAGCACATGACCTATGAGGAGAGGCTGAGAGATTTGGGCTTGTTTAGTTTACAGAAGAGAAGACTGAGGGATGATTTAATAGCAGCCTTCAACGTCCTGTAGGGGAGCTCTAAAGAGGATGGTGAGAAACTGTTCTCAGTGGTGTCAGACAGCAGAATAAGGAACAATGGTGTGAAGTTACAGAGGGAGAGCTGTAGGTTGGCTGTTAGGAAAAACTACTTCACCAGGAGGGTGGTGAAGCATTGGAATGTGTTGCCTAGAGAGGTGGTGGATTCTCCATCCGTAGAGGTTTTTAAGTCCCGGTTTGAGAAGATTCTGGCTGGGATTACTTAGTTGGGGTTGATCCTCCTTGAAGCAGGGGGCTGGACTAGATGACCTCCTGAGGTCCCGTCCACTCTATGATTTTATGATTCTATTCTATTATCTAGATTAGACAGAGATATTGACAAAACAGTCGTTTTGACAGAATGCAGAGCTTTCATTGACAGCTGTACCCCACTCACCACAAGGAAGAATGCCTCTGTCAAGAGAGATCTGTTGATAAGACAATGGTCTGAACATTCTAGGGGAGACCTCTGTCAGCAGAAAAGGCCTCCAGGGTGTCATGCACGTGCCCCAGGGGAAACCCTGACCACAGCAAGCAGCATTCTGTTTTTCCTCCCTCTGGCCATTCTTAAACTACCAAGAGCCCAGGAAACTGGCAAGGAACTGAGAGTGTGCGAGCAGCAGTGTAATACACTGCTGTGGCCCTCACAGCCAATCCTTTCCAGTCAGCATTCCACCATGACAGACCAGCAGGGAGCCTGCAACCCACCCTGGACCATCCTGAGGGGTCCAAAGAGCCACCTGGGGCAACAGAGGTGGGCTCCCTCCTGGACCACAGCTGAGGTCCAGGCCCTGTTGGACATATGGGGGGAGGAGGAGACCCTCCAAAACCCAAAGGCCAAGACGTGGCTGAACAGCACCACCCAAACCTATTCCCCCCACCCCGTCCCCCTGAAGCACGGAGCAGGTCCTGGCAAAAAAGTGAAAGAGCTGTACCAGGGCAATGTCTGGGCCTAGTATGCTGCCCAACACTCCGGGACAGTTCCTGCCACCTACCCATACATCAAGAAGGTCAATGCCATTGGAGGGGTCACATCCCTGCTGTGCTGGAGCATAGATATGTTGCTCATGGTCCTCCCACCACAGTGGGAACACCCTCAGGAGGAGGAGGAGACCTCCGAGCCCAACCCCTGCCAGAGCCAGAGACAGAACTGCAGGCCAGCAGCAGTCTATACGTTGTCCTTGACCTGGTCCCCACCAGCCAGGCCAAGTCGAGGTATCATACACCCCAGGTCATGGGAGGTGGTTGCAGGCAGGACTTGCTGAGAGTGTTGCCCAGCCACCTCAGCTGAGACCTCAAAATGTGTTCCCAGCAAGGAAGTGTGTGCCACCCAAACCCAGCAGAGAGCCCCCAGGCATGGGTGGCATCCTGCTACCAGCTTCATGGGAGGCCAGACGAGCCCCAGACCTCAGGGTGAGGGGGCTCACAAAAGCTGCCACAGCTGGAAGCAGGCTATCCACAAGGCATTGGCCTGACCCCAGCCACACTGAGGAATGTGGCATCCAGCACACAGACAAGCCCACAGGCCAGAGACAGCACCCACTCTCTTGGACAGCGCTGTGAGCTGCAGGTACGTGTGGGGACTCCGGGGAGTGCATGGTGTACCCATCACCCTTGAGGGGACCCCTCCATGGCCAGACTCCCCACTTGGCCACTAGCCTGTCAGGCAGGAGGGAGGCACACTGGTCAGCACAGTCCCCAAGGCGCTTCAAAGCCCCCATGCAGCAGGGCCTGCTGTGCAGGCCACACATAGCTCTGCTCCTGGGACATCCCCATCCCTTGGCCTGGGGGATGTTGGCCATTGCTTGTGGTGGGGAGAAGGGCTTCAAGGGCTGCGTTGCATTAATGACTCACTATCTCCCCTCCTTGTCTTCCTTACAGATGGGCCTACACCTACGGAGGGCCAAGCCACCCCTACCTCACCACCAGGCCTAAGCCACAGCTGGAGGAGTGGTAGGCACGTCCATGAGGACCTCCAGTGGGACCACAATGCTGCCCTCTGGGACTATGATGCGCATCATGGAGTGGAGGCTGTGGGCTGACATGGAGTAGTGGTGATGGGCCTGGGACCAACTCATGTCCCACTTCGACTCCATCACTGATGCCTGGTGAGACATGAGAGCACAGCTGCCCATGGCTGCCCCCCACTCACCCTGCCCCCGCCAGCTGTCCCACAGGGTGTCCTGGATCTGCTCCAGTGGGCAATATCCATGGCTGAACCCCACGCACCCCCTGCCCTCCCAGCCCCTACCAAGCACCTGTTCCCCCTGCCCACCCAAACCCTGCTGCAACACCTCCCCATCTGTACTACCCACTTGTCCCAGCCCCATGCCAGTCCAGACAGGGCCCCCGAACATGTAGCAGGAGGGGATCCCGAGCACACCACCACTCGGGGTCCTGGTCTCCCTCGGGTTCACGGCCCCTACCCCCCTCTATGTTCTGAGGCCCTCGCCCTCTGTCCCAAGCCCTCTTCCATGTTCTGTGGCACCTCATCCCCATTCCAAGGCCCCCCTGCAGTGTGCGTAGGTGTTTGTACAGCACTATTTATAAATAGTTTTTATTAAATTTGTTTTAATAAAGTTTTCCTTGTTTACTTAAAATAGTTATTGTTCTCCACACTCTTATCCCTCTTTATTGATCAGAGATGGGGGAGGGGCAAGGAAGTGAAGGCAGGGGTTGTGGTGGGGATGGGATAAGGCTATGGGCCTGAAGCCTCCGCTGGGAGTGCCTTGGGGAGGGTTACTGGGGGCTGTTGGAGAAGCTCTCTCTCAGGGCTTTGGCGATCTGCACCCCTCCTGATGGGCCTGGCATATGGCAGCTGTGCCCAACTGCTCCTATGCATGGCCCTCACAGCAGGTATCCACCCTCCACCCCAGGAGGAAGGCCTTCCACCTTCCTCTCTACAGTGTTGTGTAGGGCACAACACATCGCCACAACCTAGTGTATGTTATGCCGTCCCTCATCCAGGCAGGTAAACAGGCACCTGAAGCATGCCTTAAGGTAGCCAAAGGCACACTCAGCCTGCATCACGGCCCAGTTGAGGCAGGCATTGAACAGTTCCTGGCTGGGGTCCAGCTGGCCAGTATGTGGTCTCATCAACCAGGGCATGAGGGGTAGGCTGCGTCCCCTTTGATGCAGAATGCCATCTGAATGGCCCCGACTGCCAGCTCATGGTAGGGGGGATGAGCATGCCCACCTCTGGCACAGGCCGGAGCTGCAGAACACATGGGCATCGTGTGCCTCTCCTGACCACCTGACAAAAGTGTCTGAACTGGCCACAGTGGTTGACCAGGGCCTGTGGCACCATTGAAAAGTGTCCCTTGCAGCTGATGTAGTTGGCTGCAGTATACTCCGGGGCACAGATTGGGATGTGGGTCCTATTGATGTCCCCAACATAACTTGGGAACCCCAGGGCTGTGAATCCAGCCATGATTTCCTCCACGTCTCTCATACGGATGACCCTCCACAGCAGGATGGTGTGGATGGTCGTCATGACTGCAAAGGGAGGGAACCAAACACATGTCAGGAACTGAGGGAGGGAGTCCCTCATTTCCATGGGAGTACTCTGCTCCCCATTGCCCCCTGAGTTCTCCAGGACTGCTCCCTCTGTGAGGCTGCCCCCCTCAGCAGCAGGGCTGTGTGAGGGTGGACAGCAAGGTCTCCTGGGGACAGGGCTTTCCTCCCACCCCAATCCCACCCCTCTCACCCCTGATCTCACCTCCCAAATGTCCCCTTGGATAGAAGACTCCTGCCCTCCTCATGTAGGGACAGCAGCCTGAGAGTGCATTACCTCCATGAGGAAGGCCCCAACAATAGACTTCTCCATGCCAAACTTATACCCAGCAAGCAATAACTGTCAAGGGTGCCAAGCCTCCAGAGTATGATGGCAACCCGCTTCTCCATGGGGATGGTGGGCCACAGCCAGGTGTCCTGTCTCCAGAGGGCAGGAGTGGGCCAGGCACAGAGCCCCAGGAACGTGGCCTGCTGCATTCTGAAGTTCTGGAGCCACTGCTGGTCGTCCCACTGCTCGTGACTGGTATGGTGCCTCCAGATCCACCTGTGCTCCTGGTGGAGTGGGTGCAGGTGTGACCATCCTGCAGCCATGGCAAGGTCATCGCAAGTGGTCTCAGGCTTGTCCTCTGTGAGGAAGAGGAAGACAGCCATTAGAAGGTACAGCACCTGCTTCAGCATCTCTGTATGAGGCCAGTGCAAGCCTGGGGCCTGCTCTGGTGGCAGGGCTCCCTGGAATGAGCTGTGTCTCCCAGAAAGATACAAAGCCCCTGATGTAGCTGTGCTGTGCAACAAGGAGGTAGACAAACCTGCAGCAATGGCAGGGAATGGATGTCTATGTTGTCCCTGTAAGGGTGTGTCTTGCCAGAGCTCCCAGAAGGATATGGTGATCTCTAACTCTGTCTGCTGTGGTTCTAGGTAGCCAGTTTGCTGGTGGAGTGGCCCAGCAATCTGGCCACTCTCTGTCAACGGAGCAGATTCCTCTTTTGATCTACTTTGTGGTCTTGTTGCAATCTGTCAACAGGAGTTTTGTTGCAAGGTATCTTTGGACACAGACTTCTGCTGATAAATCCCTGTAATCTACACATGGGCTAGGAGTGCTCCAATCCAAAGTAGAGCAGATATTTCTCTGCAGTTGTTCCTCCTGGCTGTTGGTCACGGCTGTGATGCTGGACACTAGACCAAAAAGCAGGGAGATTGTGGGTGGCTAGGCAGCACAGAAAAGAAAAGGGGGACAGCCTGACTTAAATGCATAGGGGTGAGGAGGAAGGAGAGAGGGGAAGGGGGCACAGGAAAAGGAACAGGTGTGATAGGACGGACACAGGCCAAGGGAATTGCAGTCTTGACGAGACTTGGGAAAAGAGCAAAGGCAAGCTGGGGAGCTCAGGAGAGCTGGGTGACTGTTTAAAGGAGCAAGACCTCTTTAGTTAGAAAAACAGATCTCTTCATTCAATTTAAATGTGCGTTGTGATATTTTCACTCCTTCCAAAATGCTTCATCTGAATAAAGTCCAACCTCTTTTCTGTTCTGATGTTGAGGGGCTATGTTTCAGAAGGTAACAACCCACTACTACTAGTTTTTTGGAACCATAAAGGCTGGCGATGATATGCACCAGAAGGCTGAAGAAAGATTCCATGGGCAACCTTAACTGTAGCTGAGGGAAGCTGGAATGTGATGCTCCAGAAGGATCTGTGGTAGCTGGGGGTTGATACTTGGAGTGGGGAAAGGTCACTGCAAATGGGAAGGAAGTCCAGGCAGTCTCAGCCTAGGAATCACAAGTCAATGGCCACTTTTAAAAATGTGGCTGTTATTGGGTCCTCCCCCTTTTTCTCCCTTCTGCAAATGATCTCATCATTTATATCAGTTGCTTTTTTCTGCCTCCAGTTGTCTCCATATCTCTTCCCTCACTCCCCACTTCTGCCTGAAGTTCCCTGAAGCTGTGTCTGAAAATCAGGCAAATGTGACTCAAACTGATTACCTGCAAACTGAGGTGGACAAAGTCAGTGGCCACTTTTGAAACATCATTGTTAAATAGTGGGGAGAAGGGCCTTGAAAGTAAGGAAAATAAATGATCTTGATGTAGTGGAGAAGCAGGAGTGGAGGGATTCCCAGGGAAGGGAGATATGTGGTCACATAATTGCATGGAGGTCCACAAATGAATGTCACAAGGCCTGTATTCCCTATAATCTGTGTGCTTGCGTCTCGCAAAAGAGATTCATATGCCACCAAACTGATTAGCAGAGTGCACACAGCCAGCAGCTTGTGTTCATGTTCCCCTTCCCCATATTGCTCCATCCTGCATCTGCTTCTGAGACCCTCCTACTAGCTGTGTGGGATGGAGGGGAGGCATGTGGCAGAAGTGGTGATGTCCAGCTGAAAGTGGCCCCCTCAGCCCTCTACCCCATCTCTGCAGAGCAGGGGATAGGGGATGGACTCCAAGCTGTTGGGATCTGAGATATGAAACAGTGAGTGACTTGAGTGCCTTTCTTTAACAGACAGCGTGCTCTGAGAATTTAGCAGCATCCAGTTCACGATGCTTCTGTCTTTTTCTCTCTCTGTCCCCATGCTGAGGTACTCCCTCTCCACAGGAGAGGAGAGACAGCTGGGCTCAGTAACAGAGCAAGAGAGTTTTCAGTGAGTGTCTTAAAGAGACAATGCATGGCATCTTTCAGAAACTTATGTAGCTGTTACCAGAACACACACAGTCTGCCTGTCTCTGTCTGTCTGTCTAGCTCTCTCACGCACACATGCGCACACACAGCCAGTCACACCCAGACTGTTACACACCCACAGTCTTATCGCATACCCACTCTCACACCTGCCATCTGTTCCACACAGCCAGTTCATGTTACACAACCACTGTTACGCTCACCCAGTCTGTTACATGCACACAGTCTGTGTCATTTTCACACACTATCATGCATACATGTACAGTCTCTCTCTCCCTGCTCATATATCCCATACCTACAGAGCAAAGGAAAGGGGAGGCAGCAGGCCCAGGCATAGAATAGGAGAGCTTTCAGTGAGTGTCTTAAAGAGACAGCACAAGGCATCTCCCAGAAGCTTATGGAGCTGCAACCAACCATTTCTGTCTGTCAGTCTCTCTCACTCACACACACAGAGAATCTTTTACACTTACTCTCAACATATACTTGTTACAATTTGAACTTCCTGCAATGCATGTATATTTTCTATGATCTTACTCTTTCAAAGTATGTTATTTTAGTTTTTTTTTTGACTAGGCTATGCATTTCATAATTTTTATTTCTCTTAAACTAAAATTTAATTCTTAGAGTTGTGAATTGCAAAAGTGCATAACCAGCCTGGTTGTAGTAATTATCCATATGGTAACTTTTAGAAAACACATATTATATCTAGGATTTTGTTTCTAATACTGGTGCATATCCACATGTGCCTTAGTGCACATAACAAAATATATTCTATATATAGATGGAAAAAATTAGAGGGAACGTTGCTTGAAGATGCAGGGAAAGAGGCACATCCATATTATATGGGCTTGTACTTGAAAGCGCTGTGTTCTGCCTGCTCTTGCTGTACTGCCTGGTGATGTGGGGCTTCCTTCTAGTTTACTGTAGACTTTTTTTAAATTAAAACATAGCTAACACTCAACTATATACAGAGCCCAGGGTCTGAGGTAAGTCCATTTCTGATGAGCCATGCTTAGTTTTCTCCAGAAGTATCATGGGTCTTTCATGGTCACAAAAGTTGAAAGAATACAGGGCAGGAGAGGGGTGAATCCATATAGGATTAGATTGTCAGTGTATGTCAGCATAATTCAACTGAAGTCAATGGAGCTGTGCTGATATATATTAATTGAGAATCTAGCCCATAAGGGGAGCCTATAGAGAGAATATGTGAAGTTTACTTTCCATGCCAGTTCAACCAGAACATGCATCTATTCTGAAATACAATTTTCACTGGCTGTTTCCCTGTGTAAGAGGGGTTCCACAGCTAATCTGCCATTTCTTAAATATTTGTAAAACAAACATTCTTCTTTGAATGGTTGCTCCTGTGCATTCCAGTGTATGTGTGTGTGCATGCCACATGCACGGTTGTGGGAAGGCTTTTCCCTAGCAGTACAAGTTGAGTCAACTCTGGAGCCCCCTGGGGTGACCTCCCTGCTTCCCTTCCCCACTGACATTGCATATATACCCCACTATTAAATCCCTGCTTAGTTCTTTCTTTCTACCAGTGAGAGCTTTTGGAGTTTCTAATTTCCATTTACTGTAGCTAGCCTCTAGCTTTAGAGGCCTTGTTAGCTCTTCACGGTTCTTTGTAGTTTAGATTACAGCTGCTAAGTGGTTAATAGTAGTTAGTTTGGGAGGGAAGGTTCCCCCCTTCCATTGTTGGTGCTCCTGGGGCATGCAGCAGCCCCAGTGATTCATGCCCAAAGGAGATCCGCACTCTGCTTTCTTCAAGTAGTTGGGAGAATATTCTCAGAGGGAGTTAGCTGTATTAAGTTTGTATCTTCGCAAAACAAAGCAAGCAGCCCACACTGAGACTTCTTTGGCCCCGGTAATGTCAAATCTGGGCCTGGTGGTGAGTCCATCAAGTTCGGTGGTGGTAGACTTACTGGCACTGGTGGTGGCAGGTGAGGATTTTGACTTTTCCTCAACCTGACAGCAACAGCTCCATTGCAGGCTTAACAGGCTTCGGCGCCTGCAACACTGGCAGTGGCACCAGCTCCCACTAGCATGCTGATGACAGCGGGGGTCCTCTGGGGCATCTACTTTGGCACATTGGTCGACCTTTCAGGACCCTCTACCTGATTCTTCAACACCTCTTCCAGCACCCTCGTTGTCTCCAGTACTAGCTACTGCATTGGGCTCTTTTACGATGCTTCCAGTGTCGTGGATCACCACATGAATCAAGCTCTGCTATAACTTGGCCAAGGTACTGGCTTTGTCTATTCTGATGCACTCAAACAGGGTGCAGACCTTTGTGGTGGCTTTTCCGGCACTGGTCTGTCTACAGTGCACCTGCAGGGTGGTGATGTGGTCCACCATGCACAACTTTACAGCACATTATGCCATTATCTACCAGGCAAGGGATGACAGTGTTCAGCAGGGGATGTCGCAGCTAACCCAACGGACACTGCTAAGTAAAAGTCTTCTGACAACTGTGCAAACAGCACATACACACATTTTTTCCTCAAACACCCAATATGCAAATGATATATTAAAAAATAGCAGGGAACAATCTTTAAATTATTATTTAGGAGTTAAAGAATCTTGAAACTGATTTTTAATAGAAATTTTTATGTACAAAAAATTCCAGGGTTAGGTCATAGTTTTGCCTATAACATGTGGATTAAGATTCAGTATTTTCATATGAAAATTTTGAAATAAAATATGTGAAAAGTCCAAGCTTGTGAGTAATTGGGCTAAATCTGATTCTAGAGTGAGTGACATACCATAACCTGAAATGAGATATAATATAGATTGTGTAATTTGTTTTGCCTTCCTCCTGTGCATTAGAAAATTATACACACACATCCTAGAAAAGAAAAAAAAGCCGTTAGTTTATGTAGTCCGTGTCTGTGTCAGTGAATAATTGTCCCCATATTTCATACTACTTAGTGTTTTGTCCAGACTACTTTCAGTTTTTCATATGCTCTTGTAATCTGTACTATGCAAATACTTTCATTTTAACAGCTAATATTAACTGAAAATTCAATTATTATACATAAAAATTCAACATCTGGTCTAGATGAAATATAAAATTGTGGTTTATCTCACTTTTCATTTTTACCTGAGGCCAAAATCAGTCAACAGAAAACTTGTAATTGGCACAGCCAAATGAGAAACCAGGTGCTCTTTGCTTCCATTTATGCTTATTTCAACATCTTTCTCTTATTCTTCACCTCTTGAGAAATTTTGAAATGAGAATTTGTTCCGACAGTTGCCATATGTTAATTTCATTGGGGTTGCTGTAGGCAGGTATGCTTCTGATTCTTCGTCTGAATCTTTAAAAGTTTAACTTTTGAGTGCATTTACCAGAGAACAATCTATCCTATGATGTAATGTGAGGCCAAAAAAGCAGAATGGCAATGGCGTCTGGCTTACTAAATATATGTTATGGACTAGCTGCCTGTTACATTTCAGTTAAGTCATTGGTTGGTAGTGTGAATGATTTACTCAGATACAGACACTGTTCCTTCACTGAAGTCTGTATTGCTATGCTAAATTGTGACCTTAGGTATCACAAATCCTTTTTACTAAGAAATGATAAACTAAGTGTCTTTCACTTTTATTCATATTTTGCATGGATGTACAGCTGTTTTCTTAGTGCAGTACTGTGACTGGTAACCAGTGGGGTACTTTACCTACTTTTGCTGCATTTTTCCATAAAGTAACATGACAAACAAACTTTCTGAATGTTTTACAAGGCAGGAAGATGGAAGCAGTATTGGGAATATTGTTGCAAGTCCCATAACTGCCTCATTTATCTGTAGTCATGTTGAAATAATGCTCAGGCAAACAAATGCCATCAATATCAGCTTCAAATTTAGATACTGTACAAGTGTGTCTAGTGTACGTGAAACAGCTGGTTAGTTTAAATAATTTTGATCGATTGAAAAACAATAAGACATAGCTGTGTAAACCTTTACTCACATGAGTAGTTCTGTTTACTAAAGTAGACAAGATTACTTATGTAAGTAAGGGCTTCAGGAGTGTCCCAAGAGGTGTAATTTGATAAGAATCAACTATTCTGACTATATGGCAAAATTTCACAAATGTATATATTGTATTCCCAGCTACAAAAAAATAATGGTATCAAACTCCGTCTTTTACATTAACTAAGATTGTTGAAAGGCAAGAATGACAGCTAAGATATCCAGTGGAAGAATTCTTTGCATACTAGCAGCTTTGTAACTAATTGTTTTATATTAGTTATTATCAGCTGTATGGAAAAGGACAAAAACAAACAAACAAACCAACCCCAGATTCAAATAGCAACAGCAGAAAAAAAAGTCATATGATTTCTTGACAGTCAGAAAAAGTCACATGGGTTAACTGTGTATTCTAGTCATAGACATACAGGTTTAAAACTTATTGCCACAGTTAGTTTTAATCAAGTTGATGACAATGCACCAAAGCACAAAGCCTGCTATTGACTGTTTGCCAGGTGAAGGTGTTTATAGACAAAAGATTTATGCATACATATATTGTTCCCCCTTCCTCTACTCCTATAAAGATGGAAAAATACACTCCCAGACATACCTAATTCAAATTGCACATGCATGTGAGAAGATTGTATTTTTAAACTAATGTACTCTGTGTGATAACACTAATATTATCAAATATGGTCAGGATTTTAGAAAACAGTAATCCTTTTTTTTTTTCTTTTAGTGCAGTGTTTGGAGATGACAACCAAAAGGAAAATTATTGGCCGCCTTGTGCCATGCCGTTGCTTCCGGGGTGAAGAAGAAATCATCTCAGTGCTAGATTACTCCCATTGCAGCCTACAGCAGGTGCCAAAGGAGGTTTTCAACTTTGAACGGACATTAGAAGAGCTTTACCTAGATGCCAATCAGATTGAAGATTTACCTAAGGTAAATACTGAAATACAAATTGTATTATTAAATGAGCATTTAAAGTGAACTTCAGCTTTGAAAAGGGTCTGTATACAAATAATATCTTATGTAAAAGACTTTATTCTTATATGTTTTTACTGGGTTTTTTCTTGTGTATGTATTTTTCTGGGTTGTGTTCCTTCCAGTCCATAGTATGTAAAAGGTAGTTTGTGAGCATCTGTTCTCCCTTTTTAATGGTACTAAGGGGATGTTCAAAAACTAATAAAGGGAAATACTTTCATACAGTGTTTCACTGAACTGTGAAACTCATTGCCACAGGAAGTCACTGGGATTGGATATTTGTGCATATTCAGAAAATTTTGAAAAGAATATTAAATATTATGTTTCAGGGATTAAGCAAATCTCTAACCATTAGAGAACAAGTGGATGCCTATGTGGGGGACAGATTACCCCACATCTACTTACTGTAGGGTTATTGTATCTTCCTCAGAAGCCTCTGGTTCTTGCCATTGTCAGAGGCAGGGTACTGGACTAGATGGGTCAGATTGTTGACATGTAGAAATTGTTGGTATTTTAACAGATATTTTTGATACCAAAGCATGTATTAACTCTCAAAGTTTGGGGATGGGTTTTGGATTTTTGGTGTTTCAGGTGTCTGTAAGGTCTAAGCTATTTCTTATGCTCAATATAAGAAAAAATTACATAAGGACACCCAAGGAAAGAGCTCAGTGACTACTAATATATATACAGACTGTTTGATGTTGTGGTATGAAGGATCTTTTAGGTTGTGTCAGGGTAGAATCAGAGATAAATAATAAATTATACAATAATGTGACTTTATTTGTTAAATGACTGCATGGTTCATCAAATGTTTATGCAACTTATTGGGTGGATATTACCTTCATATAAGCAGTGTACGTCTACCACAGCTGTGTACAGTCAATACCATATTGATGCCTTATAATCTTTTCTCCTAATTTTGTTACATATATATTACATATATAACACTTCAAAACACTTTACATACCTTGGCAGATTAGAAATAAATATGAATTATTTCATAGTAATGTTTGGATACTGCTCTGATGATATGAAGCACTATAGCCTCAAGACAACAGGGTACTCAGACATGTACTGAACTTTAAGCATATGAGTGAACTTGCTAAATCATGGCCTATGGAGCATATTATTAGGCACAATCGTCCAATTACACAGGCAGCCATTCAGGGAAGTGAAGAGGAGAGGTGTCCTAGGAGCATAGGAATTGTTATAGCAAACAGGCCAGTGGATCATGCAGTCCAGTAAATTGTCTCAGAGGCAGCATCTATGGTACATTGGTCTTTTGAAAGAAGTTCTTCTGGAAGATCTCTTCCAAAAGAATGTCTTTCAAAAGATCGCTTCCCACACAAAAAAAGATCAAAAGATCGATCTGATCTTTTGATAATGAGCATCCACGCAGTCCCAGCTCTTTCAAAAGAACAGACCAGGGGTCAAAAAATCCAGCACCAAGAGGACTGCTCTTTCGAAAGAAGGGCGTCTGGAGCGTCTACAAACACTTTCTTCTGAAAGACTCTTTCAGAAGAAGGCACTGTTCCTGATCTGAAAGCGGAAGAGAGCCCCTGAAAGAAGTGACCCATTCTTTAGATTTAATTGGGAAAGAATGCATTTTGTGTATAGATTTTCCCAAGATCTTTTGAAAGATCCCTAGCTTTTTTCAAAGGATCTCACTAGTGTAGACATGGCTAGTCAGTGGCTCTTATCAGATGGATCAGATAAAGGTGCAAGAAACCCTTTACTAAAAGGATAATGGAATAACCTGCTCATAGCAGAAGTTTCTTTTTATCCTTTATCCATTAATTGTTGTTTTATTATATGAAATGCTGGGACTTTTGTTTGTTTTGTTTAGGAAAAAATAATCTCCAAGAAAATAATTCTAATTAACATACCTATATATGTTCATATTATCTAATTCAACTCCTTTTGTTAATTATGTTTTATTAAATTGTAAAATATTTCCTTTTATTGATTTTAAATTTGCTATACTTTATTGACATTCTCCTTGTATTATATTAAAACATTAATAGAACTTGCCAATTTTCCTTCTTTATGTGATACATTATTTTAATAGCTCTTTGAATAATCACTTCCATTAAGTGAGAAGTCCCAGTCTTCTCATTCGCTTTTCAGATAATAGACTTCTATTTTAGGACTCCTCTCTGAAGCTTTCCTGTTTGTTATATATCAGTTAAAATCAACAGTATGCCAAGTGAGATTATTCCATTGTTTGATATCATGACATTGTAGTATATTGGGTACTTGCAGTTGCATTCTTTGCACTGAACACAATGAGCAAAAGTTTTCATTGAGTTGGTCCATTACTTTGTATAAGGAGTTCAAATTGTTGCTTCCAGAGAGAATTACGTTTCATTTTTCAACACTGAAGTCTGTCATTTCATTAAGATTTAAGTGCCTCTTAAGTGACTTGTGTCTTTCTCTAGTTTGGATTAACCCAAATAATTGTGTGTTTTTCTACAAAATTTTAAAATTTTAGAAAAACAATATAAAGAAATCATTTAGCTTCTCTGCAGTGTCCTCACCAACCTTACTTTTTCCTTTACTCCCTGACAGTGCAGCAAGATCCACCAGTTATTGTGCTGTTTTCATGCCTGTGTGTTTGGCTTGAATGACTTCTTAGACTTGCCCTTCAAGTAGACTTTTTTCTAGGATATTCTGCTTCCCTGCTTTCTTTAGGGTATCCATTCTTTCTGATGTGTTATGCTCAGGTAGCCTCTGTGCTGAATGTAAAGATTTTAATTTTCTCTTTTCACTTTAATCTGCTGAGTTACTTTTGCAACTGGAACTATGTTTTATTAAGGCCTTTGCCTCCAGTGAAAGACTGGCAGGACTCAAACAACAGCTGGAAACCCCCATGAGGTCACATTTTTTATAAACCATTAATTTTGTTTTCTGATCCGTTACAAATACTCTAGTGGTTTCATGAGTTTGTATTTAGTCTGGAAATATCAATCGTGTGCTAAAAACGTTTAGTTTCAAATAGTCTTCTCAATCAACACTAAAATGGGTGCTTGTGAAAAACAAGCTATAGTTTGTTTCTTTCCTTATTTTCTTGGCCATGGGGAGCCTGGAAGCCCTTATGAAATAAGTTGGGGTGTAAATCAGCTTGTCACTGCAGAGAGCATTGCTTTTAGGTTTTGGCTAGGTGACACGTTCACTTGTAGTAGATGAGAAGTCCTAAAATAGGGCAGGCACTTCCAAAGAGTAAGGTGATTCAGTGAAGTCTTTGTATAAAATACAGTTAAACAGGCTGACCTACTCTTTATGTACATATTGAAATTACAAGGGAGATAACACTATAATGTTTCTTGAGTAGATTAGGGAGGTAATTTATCTACATATTTTTCTGTTTGTTTTTTAATGCAAGAACATTTGCTTCATTGTAGTGTACAGGAAGCAGACAAACTGAGAAAACATCCAGAAATGTGTGTAAAAAGCAAACTAGTTTTCAGTTCCTTCCAGTCCCATAGAAAAATATAGAACTCAAAAATAATCTTAATAAAAGTGCAGGTGACTAAAAATTGGCTATTCCCAGATCATTCTGTGGTCTTTTCTTTGAGTCTTCATTTATTCTGAAACACAAAAAAAAGAAGCTGGAACAATAATAAAGTCATCCTGTTTCTCAAATGAGATTGTGGTGCCTTTAGTCATTGGATTTTCCCCCAGCCTCCGAGTCTGTAAGGCTTTCCTTCCCTCTCACAACCTTCTGTTGCAGCTGCAAGAGAGTGCACTTCCAGACCTCACCTGTACCACCCTGCTCTTGGGGATCTGGGGCTTTCCTTTATATCCCCTGTCTGAGAGTCATAAGTCGCAATCACTGAATGCTGTTTTGCTGGCTCTGGTAATTCTCTGTCTCTTCTTGTGCTTCCTTCCAAAGCAGGGGCCCCTTCTCTCTGTTCATGCACACCCTTAAAGGAGCAGATTGTCCTTTTACAAGGTGAAATATATGGTAAATGGAAGATGTGTTTGAAAAATTGGAGATATTTTCCATTTGAAAGGCTGTGTCCTCCTTTCTTAAAAAGTTGATCAGTGGTGCTAAAATCTGCACTGAAAATACATGTTTTCATGGGATGATCAGGTCTACTAACAATATTCAATCTTATTGGTATCTAATAAGGCAAAGAGGTCCCTGGCAGAAGTGCAGCTCACATACCTAAATGTGTAAGCATTTTAAATTACCTTCAGAGTTCCTCCGCATTGAGTTTCCCATCTAGTTTATAACTATTTTAGCAGGGAAAATTAGATAGTTGGTAAATCTGCCCAATAATCAGCTCTGTTTGCACTTCTGAAAACAATGAGAAGTGGTATTTCTTTGTCATTCTGACATTTCCCCCATTCCATTCCATTAACCAATCTATTTTATGTCCACTTAATTTACATCTATACTTGTAGAATCTGAAGAACAATATTTTTACCTTACTATAGCTGCACTGAGATCCATCAGGATCTATTTGCATGAAGCTAAGAAGGTCAGAATTATAGAATAATCCACTCTGTAACCTAAATCACAACATCATTAGTATCATTTAGTTTCCTGCCTTAAAAGGAATAAAAACAGTCTTCAAACATGTTAAGGGCTGTTACAAAGAAGACAGTGATCAATTGTTCTCCATGTCCACTGAAAGGAGCACAAGTAGTAATTGATTTAATCTGCTGCAAAGGAGATTTAGGTTAGATATTAGGGAAAAGCTCTCTAACTATAAGAATAGCTAAACAATGGAATAGACTTCACATGTGGATGATGGAAGCTCAGTTCTTTTTAAAAACAGTCTTAAAAAAAAACGTTGGGGATGGGCTAGGTATAATTGCTCCTGTCTCACTTCAGAGGTCTGAACTGGATGACCTCCCAGTGTCCCTTCCAGCCCCTACAGATCTGTGAGTCTATGGTTCTATAAGAACATATTTTCTGATAATTAAGGTTGAGTCCTAAAAGAAAGGTTACAAATGTCTGAAAGTTCAATAAGGCTTTAAAATAACTCCCCTTGGCCTTATCTTCCATTTGCAAGTTGAGGCTCTGCCAGGTCCAGTGGCCTGTAGCAGCAGCCAGCATCCCTGCAGCCCATTTCTGTGAGGGGTGGGAAAAGGAAATTCTGCTTGCCCAACATTAATTTCTCCAAAATTCTGTATTTTGCAGAGGTGCAGGACTGTAAAAGAACAGTGATCAGTTGTTCTCCATGTTTACTTCTTCAAACTTCAGTGATCAGCTTAATCTACAATAAGAAAGATTTAGGCTGGCTATTAGGAAGAGCTTTCTTACTAAAAGGGTAGTTAGAAATAGGCTTCCCAGGGCACGTATGGAATCCCCATCATTGGAGTTTTTAAAGAACAAGTTAGACAAACACCTGTCAGAGATTATCTAAATTTATTTGGCCCTTCCTCCATGCAAAGGGCAGGATTTGATGACTTCTCATGAGACGCCTTCTAGTTCTACATTTCTGTAATTTAGTGAAAAGACTGTTCCATAATATTAAAGTGATGAAGACCTCTAATGGCTAAAGATTGTCCATATGGTATCTATATTTGCGTGACTCCAGAGTCCTCTCCAGAAGAGCTTCAGTTGTTAAAAACTGAAGCTCTTCTAGAGAGGACTCTGGAGTCACACAAATATAGATCCATGAGAATGCTTTCATGCTGTTTATGATCTGCATTCTGAAAGAATAGATTTTTGTACATAAAAATACACTGTTCTCCTGAGAGCAGTTTCCTCCTTGTACGAATAGCTATACAGCAGAATTGTGCCGTCGATTGGGTTACTCACCACTGTGGTACCTCCTGGTGGTTATCCTGGGAATTAACATTTCATCAGCAGGACACCTCACCTGGCTGGTGTGTCACTTGTTGTCACTCCCTGCTCTCTCCACACTCTGGTCTCTGGACCCATGTCACTCCCCAGATAGCAGCCTCCTCTTTAGCACATTGCCCCCTGGCAGTACCCACTACAGTTTCTCGCCCCCTCTGGGGGTACCAGCAGTCCAAAATCTGCATACCACCACTGTGGCCAACTGTAGAGTCTTTCTAGCTCCTCACCACAGGAGCATGCCACATTTATAATGGCTACTCTTTAGTGTGACTAATTGTGGTGCCAGGAGGAAGGGGAGTGACTCAAGCCTGCCTACTATTATAAGTCCTGGCCCAGGGATTCTCTGGCAGCAGCTTTGGCCTGCCCTCCTCCTCTCTCCCTTAACTGCCTCATTCCCTGGGCCCACTTCCCCATGATCTCTTGCACTTTACTTGCCTGTGTATCAGGGCCAGCAGTCCGGCAGGTGTTGGGCTGGAGCCTCTCTGCTGCTCCCCTGAGCTTGTCCAGCACTGTTGTCTCCAGGTGCTTCCTCTTACCAGGAGCTCGTGCTTCACCTTCCCTGCCCTGGTCCCAGCTGACTCGGCTCTGCTAAGCAGCTTGTTATACACAGTGCTGTTCTGGCAAGCTGACCTCTGATAGGAAAAGGCCCCTAGGAGAGCCTAATTGGCTGGGGTGCTGTCAAGGCTCCCTGAAGCTTGCAGTAACCCCTTTTCTGCAGGAGTGGGGCAGCTGCCCCATTATATGCACATATAGATTTTGGAAAAGGGGTAAACAATAAAGCGGTGTCTACATTAGAGAGTTTTGTTGACAGAAACTCTCTGAAGACATAACTCAGGGAGCCTCTACACACACAAAGCTTTCTGTCGACAGAGTCTCGATAGAACTCTGCATTTGTCTTAACAGTGTTATCCCTTGAAAATTTGAGGAATAACAAACTCTATTGACACTTCTGTCAACAGAGAGGGCTTCTGTTGACCAGTCAGAGCTTCCAGTCAGCTGTTCAGAGGGTAGGGCAGTCTGGCTGCTCTCTGCTGACACAGTGGATTGCTCTGCCGATTGGTTTTTGTGTGTAGATGTGTTCTGTCTACAGAATTCTATCAATGCAACTCTGTCAACAGATTCTTCTAGTGTAGACATAGCCACACTGTCCTAAAGCCCAGGAGCTGGATAATCTTCCTTGCATAAGTATGTCTTCCTAAATTATTTTAATGTAGGTTGAGTCTTGATGATTTTAACTGAGTGTTTTGTTGTCTTCATAGTATTTTCTGATAGTCGTTATTGTATGTGTGGAAATCACAATACTGAACTGCATTTTACTAAACATGTTAATTTTAAGTGTTCTTTTTTATATTGTAGCAATTGTTCAACTGTCAAGCTCTACGTAAACTGAGTATACCAGACAATGACCTTTCAAGCCTGCCAACCACTATTGCTAGTTTGGTAAACCTCAAGGAACTTGACATCAGTAAAAATGGTAAGAACACAGCAGTAAAATAATTTGAAATTTTGTGTTGAAATTCTAAAACATCTTGCATGGTGTTGCTGTAAAAAGATTTTTAGTGCTAGATGAATAAAAAAGTTACTCTTCTTGCAAACTCTAAAACAAATTAGCTAAATTTTGCTTTATGTTTACAACCAAAGTAGTTCCACTCCTTTTAGTGGAATCCCTAACATTTCACTGTTGTCAGTGAAGGTTTCATTCCCAACCTCTACTATACCTACCAATGCCTACCAGAATTTAGCCAAAGGGCTATAGCTATTTTACAGTACAAAATTCATGTTACGTTTTCTAAGTATTAGTATACTCCCCAAACAAATTATACAGTAGCAGATTAAGTGCAATTTGTAAATGAATAAAATAATGGGACAAATAGTTCACCCATTTAGCATGTTGTCAATGACTGCGAATGTTGGGAATAAAATTGCTCAGTAATATTCAAATTTCAGCATGAATTATGTTGTGAATAGGAGATAGAGGGTAATACCATACCATGGATTCATTTATGTGCAGGTTTTTACAGTAAATTAGCAATATTAACTAATGGGATATTCTCTTTTAGCAGATTTTCATTAATGGTGTAGGTGAAGATCTCAAATGCAAAATACAAAATCCAAACAACTACTCTTTAGCATTGTAGACCTGGATCATTTTATTCTGGTGAAAACTATTTTTAAAATGTATTTTTGAGTTTTACTCCTTCCTTGTGAGTCATGGGCCGTGTCTACACTAGCCCCAAACTTCGAAATGGCCACGCAAATGGCCATTTCAAAGTTTACTAATGAAGTGCTGAAATGCATATTCAGTGCTTCATTAGCGTGCGGGCGGCCGCGGCACTTCGAAATTGACGCGCCTCGCCGCCACGTGGCTCGTCCTGACGGGGCTCCTTTTCGAAAGGACCCCGCCTACTTCGAAGTACCCTTATTCCCATAAGCTCACGAAAGGAGCCCCGTCGGGACGAGCTGTGCGGCGGCGAGGCGCGTCAATTTCGAAGTGCCGTGGCCGCCCGCATGCTAATGAAGCGCTGAATATGCATTTCAGCGCTTCATTAGTAAACTTCGAAATGGCCATTTGCATGGCCATTTCGAAGTCTGGAGCTAGTGTAGACGTAGCCTTAGTGTCTAAAGTAGACATCATCATGGTAAGGCCTGCCAGTCACTAGTATTAGGGAAATACTCCATCTCATTAAGTGCCCTCTGTTTTATTCTGCATCCAGAGAGGTCTGAGTTTCAGCCAGGCTTCCACGTGTTAGAGGTTTTCAGAAGAAAATTCCAAACTTAATTTCAAAATATCATAGTTTTTTCTCTAACTCCCAGGAATATCCCAGGGCTGTGGTTGCCTTTTAGGGAGATTGTCACCTTAACTCCACTTCCCCTGTCAAAGTATTTGCAGTAGGTGCTTCTCCTGCAGACTTCTCTGGGCTTGTCTTCACTACAAAAAAGGCATGTTCTTAACTTAGGTAGCTGAACGGGAAATCCTAGCAAAGACAAGGCAGGGTATAGATTTTGCACAAGCTAGCAGGACATGCCATTTTGAGTTAAGAATACACCTTTTCATAGTGAAGATACAGGGAGAACTAGGCTGAGAAAAATCCAGAAGTAAATGGAAGGGTCTTGTGCTACTTAGCCCATTATCAAGCCTATGGAACTCGGCCAGCTCTGTGAGTCGAGTGCAGTATCCCATGAAGGCCAAGCCTGATGGCACCTATGTAACCCCATTCAGCAACAGGAAAGGAGCCAGGCAAGACTGTAAAAGAGCTGGTTCCAGAGGCAAGTGGCCACTTTTCCTCCGTCACCATGAGGGGAATGAAATCAGAAAGGCAGTACACTGGATAGAAGATTACATCTGAGTCTCTATGCAAATTATACTCATGAATCAGGCTGTTTGAAAAATTGGCATTGCACATTCTCTGTTCAGAAACATACTGAAAGGGAAAGGAGACAGCATTCATGTTGGCATTCCAGTGATTTAGAAATAAAGAAAATTAACAATTATATTACAAAACGTGGGCTTATTATGTCACCTTTTTTATACCCAGAACACAATATCTGTGAGACAGATTTCCTTGAGTCTGTAATTTGGTTGTGCAGTTAAGTAAGGGTATTGTCATTTTCTTTGGCTATTGAACTATCTGTGATCTATCTTTCTTGCTTAATTAGCAAGCTTAAATTGTATTTATCCTTTTCATGCTCTTCTGGAGAGAAGCAAGTAGTTAATGTAAGAATTTGTAATAAAATCTGCGAAAGTTAAATGGATTTTGAGGAGGGATAAGGAAATTAGCTCCATTCTGATTTAGTGTTTATATTGTTTTTATATTAACCAAAATAGATAGAACTTAATAAATTAATTAGGCTATTGATGTCCATCCTGACACATACAGTTATACTTAGCTGTTCTTCTTGATATCCATGCTTGATTCTTATATTTACATAGATCATTAGAAGCCATTAAATTCTCTCGATCACTCATGATTTGCATGTATATCAACTTAGTTGGGGAAGTTATTTCATGAAATAGGAGTGAAATTACCCTAGTAAGGAGATGTTCAATAAAGTAGTGATGTGATCCCTGGGGTACACCCTGGAACTGAGATACCCCTGTGCCCTGTTAACTCTCCAGCCTGGGCTATCTCTTGCAGTGTTTTGCTGGTGACAAGCTCCACACCAAGCTAAAATTGCATGAATGCTCCCTGAGCCCATCACAAATTACACAGTGAAAGATACCAGCAAATCTCCTGCTCCCTCGGCCTGGCACCCATGGAATATACCGTCTTGCCTTGGTTAAAAGCCTGACTGCTATAAGTTTATTGTCCAGTCCACCACCTCCCACCCATCTCAATGTGGAGAGAACAGTTGCTAGCCTTTGTAAACTGAGCTGAGATTTCCCAACCACTGCAAGCAGAGCACACCCTTTTAGGTAAAATATAAAGCAGCTTTATTAATGAGAGAAAAATACGTTTTATGTGCTTATACACGTCAGACACAAAAGGCCAGAGATAGTTACAAAAGAAGATAAAATGTAAGTGTTCAGTCTAAATCTTAAATCATATTAGACAAGGTAGTCTTTGGATCAAGCTGTTTTTCTCACTCCAGTAAATGTTTTAGGGAGATTACTGTTCTTAATATACAGGCTTCCCCTTTAAGATCAGGACCAGTTTCCTTTGTTCAAATCCTTGTATTACCATCATTCTTGTTGTTTCAAGCTTAAGTGAGGAAGGAGAGAGGGAAAAGGCAAGATGCCACTGTCACCTATTTTATATCTTCAGTCCATGTATCTAGAATACAACTAGCTCAGATATGTCTTGGAATTTTCTGACTCAGAGCTGAGCAGTCCCTCGCTTTGTGATGCTTGTGCAGCTCTCTTACAGCATTGTCGATCCCTTGTTTAAAACTCTCTTGCTGATTAGTGGTTGTTGGGGGAGGATCACGTCCTTTGTTGTCATTGAAGAACTGGCATTGGATTATTCTCAAACCTGTAACATATTTCAGTAATAACCATACAACAAAATTGCATGTCTTCATACATACTAACAATATACGTATTTTGACTGAACAGTGGGGTTAAGCAGATCATGATCTTTCCTATGCTATCTTAATGGCATGCTTTGTATAAAAACATACCATAATTATATGACAGGAGTTAATATGGGTGGTTCCGAGTGCTGCTTTGAGGTTCTGAGTGCCACAATAATTTTCTGCTGTTTTATACCTGTAGAATTTTTTTTGCAGGGCTGGAAGTGTATTTCAGTGATGCTTGATGAATGCTTAAGCTAAAATATATCACATCTACTGCTTCCCCCAGCCATAAGGCTTGTAAAATTATCAAAGATGGATATTAGGTTGGTTTGCAATGATCTGTTCTTGACAAATTTGTGTTGATTGTTACTTATTACCTTACTTTCTTCTGGGTGCTTACAGACTAATTATTTGCTCCATAATCTTTCAGTACCAAAGTTAATTTTACTGACCTATAATTCCCTGGGTTGTCTTATTCCCCCTCTTTATAAATAGGTTCTATATTTGCCTTTTTTGCAGCACTCAGATATCTCAATCTTAGAATATTTTTTCATTGAACATCCTTATATATATTTCCAACTTTTTTCTTTCTAGGGATTCAAGATTTTCCAGAAACTATAAAGTGCTGTAAGTGTTTAACAATTATTGAAGCCAGTGTCAATCCAATTTCTAAGTGAGTATCAATAATTAGAGTTATGTTTATATTTATCACTGCAGATATTTTATGGGTATGGGAGTGAAAAATAAAAATGCACTGTAAAACTCAAGTACAAAGTTAATTTAATTAATCTTTAATTATCCCAAATTAAGGGTGAAATCTTCCCAAGTTGGTTCATCTGCGCACAGGTCTCTACACCACTCAAGACCTGTAGTGCCTCTGCAGACAGAGGAAAATGAATCATTTCCAGAGGGAAAAAAAGAAAAAAAAAGAAAAAAACCCCAAACCATTTGCAGAGGAGTTATGTACTAGATTGCTGCACCCAGAGGGTCTAATCTAATACTCTAAAGGCTTGTTTGGAAAATAAGGGGGTAGGGATTGAATCTAGTTAGTGTACTATGATTTCAAGTTATAGTATGCCATGCTGCACTCTGGGACTTTCATTGCACTCTTGCGTTGTCAGTGTGGAAAGCTGGTGCACTGTAATTTTACACCTTGACTTGCCTCTCAGTATTTTACTGTACAGATAGATCCAGGTTCTTGGAAAGGGGACACTCTTGATCTTAATTTTTGCGCATCTATTGGGTAGAATCTTCTGCAGCCATTTGTCATAGCAATAAATTGAAATAAAAGTCACAGAGCAACTGTGCTTCACCATCAAGAATTGCATCTCAGTGGGTGTGAATTTTATCCAGTCATCCACTTTGTTCCGTGCACAAAGTCTGATCACACTGGATTTTGATGAGGGCGTGATTTTTTTTCTCTGATAGGGAAAAAAACCTTGATGTGTAGATTATACAAATAAAGACACTCACTTCCATTGTTTCCTCTAATTTTTATGTCCATATACAGAATTAATTATGCTGTGTATCCCAATATGGAAGTGATGTGTGATACATCACTTCCATATTGGGGCATACAACAAATTCATTCCACACTTGGACAGCATATGACAGAGGCTGGACCAAGATTTTGGAGTGTGGGAATGGGACTCAGGACTGAGACAGAGGATTGGTGTTCTGGCTCCGCTCACCCAGTGGAACCACTGCCTCTGCCCAGATCCCACCATGTGCACAAGAAACACACTCACTAGCACAAGAGCAGCTCCCCGACATGGTCCGTTGCTAAGAGCAGCATTACCTCCCTGAACCACACCAGGTTGGGTCACATGTGCAGACTGGTCGGCACAGGGAGAGGGAAGTGCACATGGGGCCATATGAAGCCCCAAGACAGGAAGGACCAGCCAGCATCTGGCAGGGGTGCTAACAGGCCAGAAGGCCAGTACTGGCAGTAGGAGTCTGCACAATGTCCTCCTACACTCAAGGGCAGCGGCAGGGAAGGTGCAGCAAAGCAGCTCCAGTTTGCAGAGTGTTGCTCTCTGTCTGTGCTTCTCTGGGGGAGGCAGCAGGACCACCCCAGCGCTCCCCAGAAAGAAGTGGTGAGGCACGGCCAGAGCTGCCTTGCTACGCTTCTCCCCTCTCTGCTGCCAATGAGAGCTGGTGGGAGGGCCATGGAATTGCAATGGAGTTGCAGGGCCATGCTGATAACTTGAGTCTGTGCCCCCCCGGCAGCTTTAGCTCATGCAGCATGGTTCTCCTGCCCTACAGCTTCCTCTTCTAGAGTACTGCAGTGGTCCTGCCACTCCCCTGAGGTGGCACAGCCAGAGGGGAGTGCCACACAAGGTGGAGCCACCGTGCTGCACCTTCCCCACTGCTGCCAATGAGTGCAGGGGGAGAAGCAGCATGAACTCCTGCTGCTGGTGGCAGCCCAGTGGTTCCTCTAGCCCCCCTCTCCCTCACACCAGTCCTGTCCTGGGGGTGAAGAAGCTTGATTGTATTTGGCATCAGCTTTCTTTGAATAATTGTTTATGTGCATTCCAGTGTAGGTGTGTGTGCGCGTGCCCAGTCACCGGAAGGCTTTTCCTCTAGCTTGTATCTGTTGGGTTGGTGTGGCACCCCCCTGGAGTGGTACTGATATAACACCCAATATAGGCACCACCCACCTCACCCCCCAACTCGTTCTTTCTTGCTGTGGGGTTGGTTGCTGGAACTCCCCTTTGCTCCTGCCAGCAGTATAAGTTAGTTGGTAGTGCTTAGATCTTATCTGTAAATAGTTTCTAATTAGGTGCTTATAGTTTAAATAGTTAATAGTTATAGTTCTGTTGTGCTTAGTAGAGCAGTTCGTAGCACCCGAGCAGAGAGAGGGCTCCTCCTCTTTGAGACCTGGGCACTGGAGAATGCTGAGGTCATCAGTCTTCAAAGTCTGCCTGTCCCCCTTCTACCTTCTGTGGTGCCATATAACATCAGACCAGTGGGTCCTTCACACCATAGAAGGGGGATATGCTATCCAATTCAGTTTCTACCCCGCTTTCCACCTCCCTTCCTCTTCAGGGACCCTCTCACAAGAGTCTGCTTAGGCAGGGTGTAGTGCTCAATTGTGGAAGAACTTTGTGCGTGAAAGCTTAGGGGTGATGAGGCACGCACCCCCCACTCCCATGTCTAATGAGCCAGGAACAAGCAAGCCTCAGGAAAAAACTACCAAACAACATAAGCAGTGGCATTTTAGCAGAACAATTTGTAGATTGAGATAAGAGGAAGGGCACAAACTTGTAACAATCTTGTATGATGACATGTGGTAAACATGTAAGCAGGGTTAAAGAACAAGAAGTAACAGAACCAATAGCAGTTCAATAACTGGCAGCTAAGGAAATACTGTAAACGGTAACAAGTGACCCAATGGAACTGTGTAATGAGGCAGAAAAACTGTATATAACCAACATTGAAACCAATGCAATTTGAACCTCACCGATGGGCCATGGCACTGGTGCCTCAGAAGACTAGAGAACTCCCACTTGTCCGCAGCTGACTGGGGTCCTAAGCTTGCCAAAGGGGTGTGAGATGCCTCTTTCCTATCATGCTTTTTCTTTTTAGTCAAGGGTTTATTGCTAAAGCTGGTCAGAGCAATGAACTGCTTGTGGTTAACAGATATCTCATCAGCATGTTTTGTACTCAGAGAATCAGTGTCAAACCTGAGATAACTTTTGACTGCAACACAGGGAGATTCAGTCACTCCTCAATTGTGGGTGATAGAGGAGGTTCCCCTACAATTCAGGACCCAGGGGTTTTATTTCCTAATCCTAAAGTCGAAAAGGGGAATTGACTTCTGAGGCCTGAACAAGTTTGTGAAAAGGATGAGGTTTCACATGGTCTCATTATCCTGTTGCTAGATCCAGGGGACTGGTTTGCTGCTCTCAACTTACAGGACATGTATTTTCACATAATAATCTATCCTCCTCACAGGATGTTCCTCAGATTTTTGGTGAATGGGGGACACTACCAGTTCACATAGCTTCCAGTCAGCCTTTTGACAATTCCAAGGGTTTTCACCAAGTGCATGGCGGTGGCTGTAGCCTTCCTCTGTAGACACTGTATCCAGTAAATGAGAGGAAATTAGGAAATTGACACCCATCCCCACCCAAAGAATAGAGTTTTTTGGGGCTCTCCTGGAATCAGTGTTTGCCAGGACCTCCCTGCCAGACAGCAGGTTTCAGGCGATGTCCAGCATCATAAGTGACATGATCAGGTTCCCCACCACAAAGGCCAGGTGCTGTATGAAGCTCATGGCAGGTTGTACGTTCGTGGTGCAACATGCCAGACTTCGATTACGTCTCTTCCAGTTGTGGCTTGCATTGGAGTACAGCCATGTGAGGGATGATATAGACAAAGTAGTGACTTGCTGCAGCAGGTGTTGCAGAGCCTGTATTGGTGGCTGGATGCTTGGACCTTTGTGTGGGGGTAGCATTCAGGACTCCCTGATCTTCCCTGTCCCTGGTAACTGACATGTCAAATTTAGGCTGGGGAAGGTGCATCTGGGGGAGCTTTAGACTCAGACTCTCTGGGGCACATCAGACCTCAAGCTTCACATCAATTTGAGAATGCTCAGGGCAATCACGTTGGTGTGCGAGGTGTTCTGGGACAACCTAGCAGGGCATTGCCTGTCAGTAAGTACAGACAACACGACAGCAATGTATTATATCAACAGACAGGTGCGCGTGCTCCTCTTCGCTGTGTCACGAGGCCCTCAGGCTTTGGGAATTCTGCATTCAGCACGAAATTCTCCTGCAGGCCCATTGCTTACCTCGGTCCACAATACCACAGCAGACCTCTTGAGCAGGTCCTTCATGAACTAGAAGTGGTCCATTCGCCCGGATGTGTTGTAATCAATTTTCTGAATTTGGAGCTATCCCCAAGTGGACCTGTTTGCCACACCCCTCAATTCAAAATGCCAACTGTTTTGTTCTTACCACAACCAGAGTCCACAGTCTTAGAAGGATGTGTTCAGTGTATCCCGTACAGCTGTATGCATTCCCTCCGGTTCCCCTTGTCCACAGGGTCCTCCTCACAATTTGAGTGGACCAGGCCTTGGTAATCTCGGTGGCTCAAGTGTGGGCCAGGCAGCACTGGTACGCAGTTCTGTTGGACCTGTGGGTGTGCAAGGCAATAACACTCCCATTACACCCGGACCTGTTGACGCAGGAGCAGGGGCAGCTTCTGCACCCAAACCTCCTGTCCCTTCATCTCACAGCATGGAAGCTTAATGGCTAAATATCTTGGAACTTCCCTGCTCAGACCCAGTGAGGGAGGTGCTTTTACATAGCCTTCCATCAGGGCCACTTATATGGCAAAGTGGAAAAGGTTTGTGGTTTGAGCATCCCAGAAGGGATTATCTCCCTTGCAGGTCACAGTCCCCTGGATCCTGGATTATTTGTGGCATGTAAACCTGTTGGGACTGTCCCTGTCCTCTATCAGAGTACAACTGGCAGCACTTTATGATTTTCATCCTGGGCCAGGCCTTTCGTCAGTGTTCTTGGACCCTGTCGTCAAGAGATTCATTAAAGGCTTGGAGAGGGTTAGGCTACTAGTGTTGGACCCCTTACCCTCCTGGGACCTCAGTTTGGTTACCGCTAAACTCATGGGGTCCCTTTCAAGCCCCTGGCTTTCTGCTTCCTGCTGTTTTTAAGTTACAAAACAGCCTTTTTGGTGACGATCACATCGGCCAGAAGGGTGTCTGAGGTGAGGGCCCTTACGGTAGACCTCCCCCCACCATGTCTGTGGTGTCCGGTTTGCAGTCTGCTTGCCATACATTGCGAACTGGACATTGCAGTGTGGCAAAGTGGCTCATTAGAGCTGCGCACGAGTGCCCTCCACCACTCCACACATGCACCCAACCCCTTGGTGGGACAAGCTTGTGTTGGCAGTGGTGGAGGTGGCTTGCTTGGGGCTGAGGGACAGCTTGCATGGGGCGGCTTGGAGCTGGGCAGCTTACATGGCGTGGCTCGCTGCCAGGTGGTTTGGGGCGGAGCAATTCACGGCTGGGTGGCTCATGGCTGGTCGCTCCAGTGAATCACCAGCAGTTTGCGTGGTGGTGGGGTGGGGGGTTTCAGGGGGGAGAGAATACCTGGCTCAGGGGGTGGCTCCTGGCTGGTGTGGGGGTGTGCCTGGCTTCAGGGGAGTGGCAGTTGTTAAATTTCTTTTGGACAGCATTGCTATATGGTGTTGCACAAGGACAAGGTTAAACTGAGACCCCAGCCAGCTTCTTGACAGAAGTAGTCTCCTCTTTCCATGTCAACCAGGATATGGTTGTATTTTATCCTAAGCCTCACGCTACCCCACTGAGCAGAGTTTACAAACCCTAGATGTCCATGGTTTTTTACATAGACAAGACCAAGCCATTCAGAAAGTCGCGGCAGCTCTTTGTGGCTGCAGTGGACAGGATGAAGGCCTCCCTGTTTCATCCCAGAGAATTTCCTCCTGGATATTGGCTTGTATTAAGGAGTGCCACAGTCTTGCAGGGGTTTCCCCTCCTCACATCAGGGCTCACTCTTCAAGGGTGCAGGCCTCTTCAACAGCATTCCTCGATTGTGTTCCTATTTAGGAAATCTGTAGGGCTGCCACCCGGTCTTCCATTCACACATTTTCAGCCCATTACACTATCATGCAGAATGCTAGGGAGGACACTTCAGTGGGCTGGGCTGTCCTACAGTCATTCCAGGCCTCCAACCCCATTTCCTAATGTCAGCTTGCATTCACTTACATTGGAATGTATATGAACAATCACTCCAAGAAGAAAAGACAGTTAGTTACTTCTGAGATGTGTTGTTCATGTCCATTGCAAAACCCTCCTGCCTTTCCCCACTGTCAGAGTAGCCGTTAAGAAGAAACTGAGAGGGCAATGTGGAGCTTATATTGGGTGCTACATCGTCACTACTCCAGGGGGTTTCCACAGCGACCTAATGGCTACTAGCTAGGGGAAAAGCTTTCTGGCAACTGCACGTGCTCACACTTACATGGGAGTGTACTTGAACAACGCATCTTGAAGAACACCAGTTACGGACATAAAAAACTGTCTTTTCTTCTCCATAAGCCTCTGGTTCTACAGTGCCAGTTACCAGGCCATCCTAGCAAAACACGACTTTCTTTCCTATACCAAGCTTGCAGGTTTCCAAGCCTTGCCTCTCATCGTACAACAATGCCATCAATCATGCTCCTGCATTCAGCAGTGTTTGTTCCCCTTGGGTCATATAAATGCCTGCACCGTAGTCATGCTATTTGCTCTCTTGCTTGTGCATTGCCTTCAACTATGGCTGTACGCCACTAATGATCTGCAAAAGGACACTCTTACCAAGCTAATACTCATCCCTCTCTTCTGTCCTGGCTTCTCTGTCCTAGTGGAGCAACCCATCTACGGTCCTCACGAGCATTCTGTTTGCACCTCCTATGCCTCGCTCTGTTCTCACCAGTGTTGCCTCACTGGCAGGCTCAAGAGCCCACTTGGGTGGCTGCATGGTCACAATGAGAGGCAAGAATGCACTTCAACATCTTGGAACTACTTTGCCTGCTGGACCTTTCTGGCACTCCTCTGTTACTGCTGTGTCCAGATGTTGACTGACAACTTGATAGTGATCATCTATCTCAATAAGCAGGGTGGGGCCTGATCTCCCTCCCTCTGTGTGGAGGCTATTCTTATGTGGAATAGCTGCCTCTAGCATGGCATCATCCTCCTTGCTGTGTGCCTTCCCATTATGAGCAACTCCCTTGTGGACCAGCTCATTCATGCCTGCCATGCCAATAAAGAGTTGGAACTCCACAATCCACGTCACCTTTCACCACCAGTCATGCATGCTTCAGAAGACCCTCATTTCTAAGGCAGTCAGTCTCAAATTCCCCTTCTGTTCCAGGGGATCCCTCAGTCCCAGCTTTCATGGAGATGCCCTTCTCATTTCTTGAACCAATAAGCTCTGTTATACCTTCCCTCCCATTCTTGTGCTTCCCTAGGTTCTGCACAAGATCTGATGGGATCAGATGATGGTTGCCAGTGCCAATGTGAACTGGCAGCCATGATGATAGAACTGTCCTTCACCATCTTCTACCTATGCCTTCACCCCAAATGCCTTCCCAAAGTGGTCTCACCATTTTACCTCAGTCCCAGTGCACACTTACTCACTTTGTAATCTAAACGGCACACCTCTTTGAGGGAGCACATGCTTCTCTCCCTTGATGCTTGCTGAGGACTAATTTTCTACATCCTTCCACATCTCTTTCTCAGCATCACTGACCGCTGTGGTCTTTCACTGCAGTGTTTCTCCCACTGGATCTCCAGTTACATTACAGACTGTTAGGCTCTGGCTTCTTTTCTTCCCCACATCCCTCTCTCCCTCCCTCCCTCTGCTGGGGATCACGGTCCACTCCATGTGGGCTCATGCTGCCACATCAGCTTTTCTTGAAGATGTCCTTTGGTAGGACATTTGACAGGTGCCCACTTGGTCCTCCATACAAACCTTTACCAGTAATTATGCTCTTGCCCCTGCCACAGCGCAAAACGTGGCAGTTTGTCGCACCATCCTTCAGACTTTGATATCTGGAGAGCCCTCATGCCCGCCTCTTCGTTGAGTACTCCACTACATTTGGAATGCACATAGGGAATAAGGGGAAGTTAGTCACTGTAACCAGAGGATTTCGAGATGTGGTTTCTAACTGGTTTCCATCACACTGTCCATTTTCTCTGTTCTGGGCTTTGCTGCTCTCTGATAAGAGAGAGCTGGAGTGGTGTCAGTCCTCTGAGGGAACAGGAGCATCATTGACATTTGTGGCCTTTTAAAGCCTCATATGCAATGCCCGATTGAAACATATGCAGGTCAATGGCCGCTACTACACATAGTTCCAGCTTTAGCATGTGGCGCACATTTGGAATCCAGATAGGGACCACACATCTTGAAGAATTTCCAGTTACACTAAGTGAACTTCTCTTATTATTATTCCATGGTTCGAAACCTGATGGGACCCAGGTTCTGAATTTAGGCTTTTCTAGTGCTTCCCTGCAAAAATTGGTAACATAAACAAGCATATGAAACAATGCTGAATGCAATATACATACTGTTTTTGATGCTTGATGTCATGCTGCAAGCCTGGAAGTATGAATAAAGGGAAGAGTTCAGTTTCAAATATACATAAATACATACATCAAAATGAATGTTTATACATTTGAAAACATCAACTGTGGGATGAGTTATTAGTATGCAATATATGCTGCAGATAAGCAGAGCTCTTTAATAATCTGTGACATTCATAATAATGGTTTTATGCACAGCATAGCTGCAGAATCAGGGTCACAGACTATTGTACATTTTCTGTGTAAACTAGAAAAAAAAACAAATGACTGAAATATTGGTACTAGCATTTGTTTCAGGTGTCCATTAAATTTATTTTTTTGTTTTATGTTTGTGTAATTTTCTGCAGTTGATTTGATTGTCCAAAATTTAGTTACAAAATTGCATTACAACTTTAAGTGTGTGTGTGTGTGTGTGTATATGTTCTTTTAAATGACTGAGGATTTTAAAATCTGTAAATGTCGCTTTCAGATTAACCTTTGACAGAAAATACAATAGAACTTACTAAGTTATTGATCTATATCTTATGGTTTGCCTGTAGTATATTATGAAAGCACTGAAAATAAAACATTGATGTAAAGAAAAAATGAAATCATGTTCATCGAGTTATTTGACCAAGGACTCAAAATCTATTCCTGTATTAATCTGAAACCTAAAGCTAGATATAAATAATCACTTTTGAAAAATAAGAGCCTGCTATTGCAAACCCTAACTAATGTAAGTAAGTATCAGAGGAGTAGCCAGCTTAGTCTGTATCTTCAAAAACAACAAGAAGTCCTGTGGTACCTTACAGACTAACAGATATTTTGGAGTTTAAGCTTTTGTGAAGGGGGTCTTTGCCCACAAAAACTTATGCTCCAAAATATCTGTTAATCTGTAAGGTGCCACAGGACTTCTTGTTTATGGGAGTAAGGACTGTCATCTGAGTAAGTGTCTCCCAATCAAGCCCCATGTAGAATATCTGATGTGTTAGACTATTTTAAAATGTGTGCTAGTGTTCATTTAATAATTGCAAGCTTACAGTGTCATAGTGACAATTGTAAGAGATAATGTAATATTTGAGCTTTTTGATGAGGCGTTTGGCATTGTTTGGGTTGGCATTCATAGCATCTTTTTTGTTGTTCTGAAGTATACTAAGATCTTCTATTTAATGGTCTTGGTTCTACATGGCATTGAGTACAATGGTTCAATCCAGCAAAACAATTTTGCATGTGCTTAGAGCAATCCCATTAAGGTCAGTGGCTAAATGCTTAATATTCCCATCTCAGTGTTTAAATAATGTACTTGTTGTATCCAGTTTCCTTGTATTACCTAGCCAATTTACCTAAATACCTCCATTCTGCTCAGTGACTAGATTTGCATTCCACCAGGTTGAAAATATTATGCATTCTGCAACCTTGTAGCTTTAACACTGCCATGTAGGATGCCTATTAATCAAGTAGGGGGAATCTTGGGCAAACATAATTTATTTTGTGCAAGTCTTTCTTGTCTACATCTGATGCAGGAGGGATTCTTGTGGGTGGGGAACCAACGAAATGTTCTCTACACTGCCGTTCTTAGCCCTCAGTCTGAGCCATGCTAGCTCAAACCTGTTGCAGTTGACATTGGCTCTGAGGCTTGCTGCTGGAGGACTTTTATCGCAAGGTAGACAACTTACTTGAGGAGACTGTGCGCACAATGAGTTTAGCTCACCCGATTAGCCCAGAGAGGTGTGTCTTTGAGCCATCGTTTTCTCCCTCCCTTCAGCATGGCTCAGCTCAGTACAGAACCTAAAGTTCTCAGTGGGAATAGGATTGCACCATGGCTATGTCTACACTTGTCCCGAACTTCGAAGGGGGCATGGTAATCAGGCTAATGGGAGATTACTAATGAAGTGCTGCAATTAATATGCAGCACTTGATTAGGCTTATTCTCCCCTGCAGCAACTTCGAACTGTCAAACTTCGAAGTGCTGGCATGCCGTGTAGCCATGGGAACTTTGCAGTGCCCGTGTTACTTCAAAACGCCTTTAATTTTGGGGAGTAAAGGCACTTGGAAGTAGCTCAGGCACTTTGAAGTGCCCGTAACTACACAGCATGCTGGCACTTGGAAGTGTGACACTTGGAATTTTCTGCGGGGGAGAATTAGCCTAATGAAGTGCTGCATATTCATCGCAGCACTTCATTAGTAATCTCCCATCAGCCCGATTACCCTGCCCCTGCCCGCTTCAAAGTTTGGGACAAGTGTAGACGTAGTCCACTTCTTGTGGAAAATGTGTACATTGGTTGGTAACTCATAAATTAGTGTGCCTTGTTCACATTCCAATAACAAGTAAGGTACAACAAGGTAGAATTACACCCTGCTTCTCACATAACAGAGTAGTTGCAGTGTGCATAAATAGTATCTAATCACCAGTCATACTTTATGCACTACACATTAATGTTATGACAGAATAATTTTTAAGATGCACTATGCCAGAGGAGAGGTAGAACTCACAGCCACAATCTGATCCAGATCCAGATCCAGATCCAGATCCATAAAATATCAAATGGCTAGTATGCCTGTCTGCGGTCCAGTTTTTCAGGTATTTAAATAAGTGAACATTTGTAATGCCATAGTGTGTGGTTATACAAACAAAATCTCTCTCTTACATCTTTTCTTTAGAGCTGCAGGATGTTGGCTTAGTGTGTTGTTTTATAGGTTTTATAGTAACATAAATTTTCTACTTTATGAAAGCATTTATGGCAGAATCTGTAGTACTGTTCATGTTCTACTTTGTGGCAACATCAAAAATTATTCCAAGACAGTTAGCTTTATTGCAGCATTCAGAGCTGACCTATTACTTATCAGAACAGTATGACGGAGGATGGGAATGCATTGAGTAAGCCTTCATATATAGTAACAAGACTGCAATGTAATTACAAGGAAAAGGAATTAGCTATGCTCAAGTCCTTCCCATATTGACCAATGTGTCCATGCATTTTAACATATTAGACGTTCTGTATGACTTTCTTTCTCAATTGAAATGATGTACACAGTCTGAAATTATTAGATACTTGCAATTTATGAATTAATTTACTCTACTGTAAAGAGAATGTAAAACACTGCCAAACTAAACGTTATAGGTGTAAATGAATGCATTAAGTTGAGAACAATGGTGACTAGGCCTTTAATGTATATACAATTGTATTACTACGTTAATAGCCAAAACACATGCTATATTAAGGTAAAGTAGGACAAGAGAGAAGGATGAAGCTGCTTTAATGTGTCAGGCACCTAAATTTCATCTTGTGACAGTAACGGAAAAGTTGTGTGCCATTTGTTTTAATAACAGGCAAAGTGCCATATGGAACAAGTTACTCAATAAATTCTTCTTCATAAGCTGTGTAGCTAAGGGCTCTGAGGGTGGAGAACTTATCATGCTGCTCCTTATAGATTTACTTTTGCACTGTTGCTATAGCAACCAAGATTCTAAGGACTAAATCTTTAACTCCTTTTTAGGCTGCCAGATGGTTTCACACAGCTTCTAAATTTGACCCAGCTCTACCTAAATGATGCCTTTCTGGAGTTTCTTCCAGCTAATTTTGGAAGGTAAGAGTTAATTGCTAAACCCCATTACCACTTCAAAAGCAATTGGTTTAGTTGTAAAAGATTGGTTAGAAGTGGTGTGCATGGAAAAACAGAAAATATATGATTGTTAGTCTTTGTAATCCAGATTTGATGCATGATAGGAGAAAGGAGTGAAACTGCTGTCACCTGGCTGGTTGTCAGTAGTGGGGTGTTAAATGAGTTAGGAAGAGATGGATGTAGAAAGAGGAATAAAAGCAGCACTATGTAAGCAAAATTGGTTTACTTGAAGCACTTTGATTCAGCTAGTCAGTGGCCAGTGTTTGTGCTTCCTTTTTCTTATTTATGACTAAACGTGACTCTTACATCATGGCCAAAATGGCAGAAAGAATAAAGTGGGGTCTGTTCAGATAGTGTTTGTTTCTGGTGGATGCCTTTTGGTGAGGAATCCAAGGACTGCTGGTGTGGGGAAAAAAAAGAAAAATTGAATGAGTGTGTCAGAGTGAGTGAAGTAAACATGCAAAAGCAAGAGTCAGAGACAACAGGAAAAAGGTAAGGTAGACTGATTCAGATAGGTATAAAGAAGAAATGAGCAGAGTAGGAAGAACCCAAATCTGAAAAATATAAAAACAGAGTAACCAGGAGGAGAGAGTGGGAAAAAGTACAAGTTGTCACAGGAGATACTTAAGAAAGCTGACTCTGCAAAAACATGGTAGTAAACACAGTTTAGTATTGGCAGTGAAGATGCTGGAGGTGTATTGTCGCATGCTTTGCCCTTGGAAACTGCCTTGAAGTTGGCTAATTCATTGACCTGGAAGTGATTGTGCAATTCTTGGATGCTTTGTGGTGGATGACGCTCTATGGGTGTTTATTGTAGCCATGCAGGTGGATGACTGATGAGAGACAGGCTAATTTCAAGTTACTGCCAGCATCTGTGTTTGGATTTCCTCTTCATTATAACTAATTTTAGGCCCAATCCTGAAGTCCAGAGTCCAATAAAACTCCCATTGTATTAAGAGAAGTTTTGCTTGAGTAAGTATTGCAGGATTTAGCCCTGTATTACCATGTGTACAACCCACATGCCTACTAGGTGTTGCTCACTATCCCATGTACTGGCACTTAGATCAATTACAGAAAGAAGAAATGAGTCTCCTCTACAGCCTTAGCTGAAATACAGCTGGATTTTAACTCAAGTGGTAGAGGCTCACGCACTAAGCTTCAGAGGTCTGAGGTTTGGTTCTGTCTGCTGGCATTACATGTGTATATATACTAAATAAGTAAGCACACTTATGTATAGAGGATGCGCAAAATGTAATAAAATATATGAAGTACATGGTGATGTGGTACAGAGGTTTTATCAGTATGGGTTTGGGATGATCATATTTTTCAAGAGTGGTAAAACTGCAATTTACTTGTGGATAACTTCTCAAATAAATTCTGACAAAACCTTTCATGTTTTTGTGAGCTTCAAAATATGTTTAAGAAAAAATATTTTAGCAATATTTTAGACTGTTTCTTTTTAAAATTATGTATTGAGAGTGTTTTCTGTAATCTTCTGCATATAATGTTAGTTGTCTTAGTTACCATGAGCCCAATTGTACAGGGCTCAGAGGAAGCCGTAAAAGCTCTGATGATAACTTAAAATAGTCACAAAAATCATGACTTCAAAATCTGCTATCTTCTGAAGTAAATCCTCGGTGGGATTGATAATCTGAGAGCTTCCCTTTCCAATGGTATTAAACCTCTTTTTCTATCCCTTCAGGATAATGAGGTGTGGAATTTTAAGATGCTACATTTTTGTACTTCAAAATATTGACCCAGAACTGAATCTTACCAGTCCTGGGGTTTGGACAGGAATAATTTCAGAATTATTTCAGAAAAATTTCCCACTTAGAAGCAGAAAGAAAAGTGTTGGCTGTTTTAGCTTTGTCTGGAATTTGGAATATTTGAGTAAATCTCAAGGGAGATGGTTTTGAGGGAAGGCAGGCAATATGATTAAATATGAATGGAAAATAAGTGCATAGCATGCTTCTGCAGTTTAACACAGGGTTATCCCCTCTGTAGATGTGGTACATGACATGAAGATACCCTACTCGTTGTCGAGTGACCAGCAAGAGATCATGCATTTTGATTTTTTAATTTCTTTCAGAGGTCTGCACAGTTAGGCTTCTGGTACCTAAGAAGCCTGACTTTAGAGGTGGAGGGTTATAAAAAACAGTATCCACAAAAGTGCTCAAAAGTCCTCTAAAATTTGCTAAAATATCTTTCTATGGCACATATAGAAAGGATAGTGTGGTGTAGACTAAAGGTTATGATGATGTGGCTTTTGAATGGCCTCACACTTAGGAGTGGAAAACCTTCAAAATTATTATATAAACCCAGTTTAATAAAATTCTGTACCAAATTTAGACCTTGGAACCAGTGGAATCAGCCAATCATAAGAAGACAATGTTTGGTACAAAGTTTGCATGCTCCCAAAACATGTAGAGAATTCTGTTGCTTCAGTTTAGATGCGTTGTAAGTAATATGCAATATAGTTATATATAGGTCCAAAGAGTCAAAGATATTATAATGTCTTTTATTATACAACATTATGGCTACATCTACACTAGCACACTATGTCGAAGTAGCCTATTTCGACGTAAGAACATTGAAATAGGCTACTTTGATGCATATCATCTACACATCCTCCAGGGCTGGTGCCTTCGACTTTCAACGTCGAAGTAGCGATGGGGAATGTCGAAAGGAGCTGCCCCGGAAGGAAATGCGGAGCGTCCACACACACGAGTGCTCCCCCTTGAAATAAAGGGCCACCAGAGCCCCAAGCTGCTCCCTTAAAGGGCCCCTCCCAGACACACTCGGCCTGCACAGCACGAGATCCACAGAGCTGACAACCAGTTGCAGACCCCGTGCACACAGCATGGACCCCCCAACTGCAGCAGCAGCCAGAAGCCCTGGGCTAAGGGCTGCTGCATGCAGCGACCATAGAGCCCCGCAGGGGCTGGACAGAGTGTCTCTCAACTCTTCAGCTGATGGCCGCCATGGAGGACCCCACTATTTCGACATAGCGGGATACGGATCATCTACACACGCCCTACTTTGACGTTCAACGTCGAAGGAGGGCACTATTCCCATCTTCAGATAGGAACAGCGATTTCGACATCTCACTGCCTAACGTCGATTTCAACTTCAAAATAGCTCATGGCATGTGTAGATGCGATGCGTACTATTTCGATGTTGTGCAAGCTACTTCGAAGTAGCTGGCTAGTGTAGACGGACCCTATAGTTTTAAACACAGTTTGTGGTTTGGCATGCAGAAACTTCAGCTCATGTAGTACTTCAGCAAATATACCATTATTGTTGTCACCGTTTATTAAGGATGCAGGAAAGAAGAAAGAAAATTTAAAGCACTTTAAATGTAAAGTATTAATTTTTTTTTAATTCAACAGACTTTTTCCTTTTCCTTTAGCCTGAGAGAGATTTAGAAGGTAAAAAAAATACCGTGACTTGACAGGCTCTTAGATGGTATTAAAGATGGTAATGATTGTCTTTTTGGGAAGGCGGGGGAAAGAGTAGTTGAGTTGGACTGGAGCTGATGTTGTTCCAGCCCTGTTTCCTAGAAGACACAACAAGATGAACACTCACAAAAGGGGAGAGCAGATAACAGCTAAGATAGAAAATGAAGCTTGTGTTGATTGCTCTCAGTTGAACTGACTTCTGGAGAAACACACTGTCTTATCAGCCACTCATAGACATGACAAACTTGTACCAGCATTGGTTGTTTAGGGAGGTGGGTCTCCACCATGGGTGATGTAAGCAGATTTCAGGGGGTCCTCCAAGCAGGGCCAGCGTTAGACTTTCTGGGGCCTGGGCACAAGGTCAAAGCCTCACAACATGGGGTTAAAACCTGGAACCTTGAGTTCTGCTCTCTGCGGCTGGGCTTCCCAAGGGGCCCTGGGCCATGGGGCAGTGCACTAGGCAATTGCCCTGCTTGCTATCCCTTATTGCTAACTCTGGCTTTTATATACAGAAAACCAATAGTTTGGCATAGAAGCTTTTATGGTATGTTGTGGTGACCTCCAAAACAGAGAGGTTGAGAATCCCTGGTTTAGGGAATTGCATTTTGCTTTCTGGTCACAGGCTTATAGTACTGTTGCAACATAGACAGTCCTGGCTGGCTAAACCAGACTTGAGTTAACAGAAGTTAAAAGGAAAGAGAGAGAAAAAGAAATAAAGTAGAAAATTAAAGGGACACATTGGTAGAAGAGGGTGTGGAGACAAAGAAGGCCATTATCATGGATTGTCTCTGTTCATTATATGCATTTTCCCTAGTAAGTCTCTGTTCTTAAAAATCTGGAAAGGGAACATTGAGTGGAATGGCCAATCCTCTCAGTCTTTTCTCCACTAATTAGGAATAATTTCAGACATGATGACTTTAGTTAATTAATTTTTGGTTTTGCATTGTTCTTTGTGTACGAGGAATGATTTTAACATAATCCTTGAATTTTATCAGTAGACCTTTTTGTTAATTTTTTTTCAGTTGTTTGGTCTCTTTTTTGCATCTTTTCCCATCTATATTTCTTATAAAAGGTTACCTTGACATTTTATGAACTCTTACTTTTTACAGTTGAACTTATAATTAGCTTTTATTTGCAAGCCCAGTTATCACCGCAGTTCACACTCCATAGATTCTCTACAGCTGGAGTTTTGTAGGACTTTGGGTCAGGAGTAGAGGTCTGTGGTTATCTCTTGGCTCCTGTACCCTCCATCACTGGGGTTAATAATGAGCTAAAATTTAAGACTACAGGAATAGTGACATGACTTGAAGTCCATTGAAGTCTGTCGATGGTATTTGATGGTCACCATGGTGGAGCAATTGAACAGGCCCTTAAAGGCAAAAACTCTTGTTTCCTGGTGTATCCCTGTTTTGCGTCAGTTTCCAACTCAAGAACTTAGTGTTCTACATAAAAGGGTGCTGTGAGTACTCGTTATTTAATGTTTGTTTAATGGTTCAAAGATGCATATTACTGCATTGTATAGACTGTAATTGAGCAGAGCACTTATGCTCGTGGTTAGCTATAAACTTGTGCTCCAACCCCAGGGGAGTCAACAGGGATCTGTGGTAGGGCAGAAGTCTGCTTGTGTGCAGTCAGCTGTAGGATCCAGGCCCGAAAATGCAAAGAAGAAATTGTGACCTCCGCAAAACTTGGTGAAACTTGTGAACAGTCATTGAAAATACCATGCATATGTGAAAGTGCTTTAAACATTTTAAACAATTCTAAGTCTTTCACATGGATATTCAGGATTTTCCAAACCAAAATCTATTGCCAATAATCAAAGCTGATGCAACTAGAGTTGAAGTTGGTTATTGCAGAACTGGAAATATTTCTGCTAAATTAAGTTTCACCGTATTTTTTTCTGTACAAATAATCAACAAAAATTCATTTATAATTATTTCCAGCAGAGACGGGCCAGATACATGAAAATAATATATTGCAAATGTCTGGCTTAATCTTTTTGTACTGAAATAAACAGTTCTTCAGTAATTCTTAATGGTTTCAGAAGTATTTTCTCACTCGAATGTATTAACCATGTTGTTTTATGTGGGTATTTCTAGACTTGTCAAATTACGTATCTTGGAGTTGAGAGAAAATCATTTGAAAACTCTACCAAAGTAAGTGTGGCTGAATTCTTTATTTAACTAAGTTCTGTCCTGAAATTCACAAACAGTGTAAAATATTCCACTGATAATTTGCAAGCTGGATGAGTTATTTTTCGCGTTATTTTTTCTGTTGTCTAAGGAAATTGTATTTATGGAATTTGTTAGAAAAGAAGTTGTTAGGCATGCAAGTAGTGAGCAAATTAAAGATGAGGGGGATGAAGACATGTAAAACTTGGATGACCATATTTTGTTATGCTGAATATGAGACACCTGGTAAAATCCCTCATATTCAAGCAAGTTCAATGGTACTCAGTCAGAACTGTGCAATACAAATGTTCAAACCAACATCAAGTTGACTGAGCCCCTTCTAAAAAGAAATACTGTGTCATTAGAGTCTTATTATTTATGTTCTTTAAGGCTTTAGGGGCGTGACAGTCACACACACATCTCTGAGAGGTGGGAGGGACCAACTGATCCACACCTGCTTGTGCAGTGCTCTCTGCCATCCATGCCTGTCTGGGCCCTTGGGATACAACCGTTGCTCCTGGTACCTGGCAATGTGTCTTCTAAGGCAATATGTGAGGAAGAATAAGAATGTGGCCAGCAGCAGCCTTTCAGCCCTGTGTGACAGAGGAGGGATGGGAGCTGCTTCCAGTCTCTGGAGGGATGACCTGTGCGGTGTATTTGCAGAGCTCATGTCTTCTCCCTCCCCACCCCCTTGTGGCTAGAAGCAGCTTGTCCTTTTCTGCCCTCATAAAGTTAAAAGACTGCTAACAACTACAGGCAGCTGCTGACCACTGACGTAATCCAGCCACGTGCTGTCCCCTAACCACAGTGCAGGCAGGGAGGTGTTAAGCTCTAAGGATGTGTTGTGCACCACTGCTCAGGGAACCTGACTACATGGTCTTCAGGGAACTCTGCTAGACAAGTGGCTCAGCAGGGGAGTGTGGCTAAGGAACAGCTCTGTGCTCCCTTGGGGCAGGACCCAGGGCAGAAGTGGAAACAGGAGGAAAGGGTGCTCAGCCCTGGCCCAAACTGGCTACTTTGGTGTCTGCAGGTTCGGGATGCAAGCAGGCTGGAAGTCACTTCCTCCCACCAACCTGTCATTCCAGAGTTAAGCTGAGGGGCAGAGTGGGTTCCTTATGCCAGCACTATGGGGAGCTTTGAAACATGCAGGACTCAGTTCCTCCTGGCTATTGCCTTAGGCCAGAGGATCTTGTGCTTTCCTAGGGTCCTGGTCTAGCCAGTGGCAGTGGAGGAAGGAAGTAGTCTTCCCAGGCTGTTGGTGACCTCAGCACTCTGACCAGAGGCTGGTTTACCATGCATTGCAGGGAGCACCTTTCCAGGGAGCAGAAGGATATGAAGGAGCAGTGGGGTTAGGGAGGCAAAGAGGCAAAGGAGGGAGAGGACAAGAACAGGGAAGCACATTGAGGGCTAATGTGTGGGCAGCAGAAGCGATCTATAACTGGCTGCTGCCTGGTGCCTGCCCACACACACCAGCTGCTGCAACTCACAGCCGGTGCTGTCCAGGAATGGGACAGGGGCAGTGTCCTGCTGACTGAGAGTTGGCACAGTGCGACCTGTGCTGATGGACCAAAAGGGAGCAGCCATCCTTCATGCTGCCTCTTTGCCCTGCTGTCAGCCTTGCACACCCACCCCGTTTGTCAACCACTGAACCCCTTCTCAATCCAGGTGGGTGGGTGGGTGGTGAGCAGGGATCCAGGCAGTGGAAGGATCCATCTACTTGTTGAAGGGGGATGGGGAGGCAGAAAACATGGGACAATTTTCCTGATTTTAAAATAGGTGGGACACTACAGGATGGTTTAAATATGGGAGTGTCCCTTTAAAAAGTGGGCATCTTCTAACTCCAGGTAAAACATGACACCGCAAGTTAATGTACATGATATAATATTTGTCATAAAATCAAAACAAAATTAACTTGTTGCAAATCAGTATATATCAAATCTTGCCTGTGTTCTGTTACATATTTCTTAATTTACCTAACAGGTAACACTTTTGTAAGGAAATGTGCACATCAAAATATCTTTTGAACATTAGCAATTTTAAGGGGAACATTTTGCCTTTGTGTGTCTGACTGCAATTCTTATTCCATTCAGTGGGTAGGTATCTGAGGGCAGAATTTATACCTGGTGTTTTCTATGGGAAAGTAACATTTTTCTGAGGTTGAAAACAGATATTTAACAATACATAGGAGGCATATTATTTCCATTTTTTCAGAAATCATATAATTTTTGTAAAAGAAATAAGATTTTTTACTGTTACTGAGAAGGCATTGAAAGCTGGGCCTGTGCAGCTTTTGAGGATTTATGTGACATGGAAGCCTGTGTTTATTTGTGTCCTCCAGTCTACACTTCACCAGAGTTTTTGTGTGCCCCATTCCCCCTACTCCCGGGGACTGGATGTAGCTTTCCTTTCCCTATTAGCAGGTCCTCTGTTCTCCTTGTCCTTTCAGGAGTGCTGTGTGCAATGTTCTTCCCCTCTTTCACCCTCAAGCCCCCCATTTCCCTCTATCCCTTACCAGGGTCCTCCAATCTTCCTCTGTCTAGGGTTCTGTGTGCCCTCCATGCCAGTGTCACTCTTTCCCTCCATAGCAGGAGTTCATTAGGGACTCTCCTTTTCCCATTCCTCCTCCAGCTCCAGACGATGGCCCAGCCTTGCATTTTTCCTTTCATTTCCATCTCATCCCTGTGCTAGTGTATCTGTCCCCTTTCCCAGTTTTCCCTTCCCCATTAAGGGTTCTTAATGACCCCTACCAGTGTCCTCTATTTTATTCCTGTCAGTGGCTATGTGCAAACCCCAGTTCTCCCTTCCTCCTTCCCCATCCCCACCATTATTCTTCTTTATACTCAGGAAATAAGTAATTAAGGGATCAACATGTTAAACTGTTGGGAAGATGAGCATAAATGAGTTAGGAGTAGTGTTATCCTGGAAGGGAATAATGAGTATGATCAGAAAGTTCTTTGATATGTAGATAATGCATAGATTCTAAGGCCAAAAGGTACCATTATAATCATTTAGTATGATATCCTGTATAATACTGTTCATAGAAGTCCCCCCCAAAAAAAGTAATTCCTGAAGCATGTCTTTTAGAAAAACATCCAATATTGATGTAAAAATTCTGTGTGACAGAGAATCCACCATGACCCTTGAGAAATTGTTCCAATCGTTGTTTGCTCTCACTATTGAATGTATTCATTTCCAGTCTGAACGCCTTATTCCAGTCTTATTACAAAGATGTGTGATGCTTTGTGTCTTTTAAAGAGCTGGCAGGCTTTCCTGTGGTCCTCATTTTTTTAACTTTTTAGTTTTCTGATTTTCACCACAATCAATAAGGTTCTGGCTGTTGACCCTTACAACATTCCTCAGAATTTTGCAATTGATTGTGAGTGCCGCAGTCAAAAGTTATTGCATTACAGGTATGCAAATACCATTAAGTTGAATGTAGTTATCATTTATTTTCTATAATGAATTATGGTTTCCTGGCAAATTTCTGGTTTCTAGGATGGTGATTCTATTTAGAAGACACAGAGGCTATGTCTACACTAGAAGCATCTATCAGCAGAAGTTACTGTCAACAGGGAAATCTCAACATAACCTCTGTCTACAGGTAGCTGCAACACGCAACTTGCTCTGTTGACAGAGAACTACCAGACCATACTGCCCTGTGGTGACAGAGCAGAATGGCAGCTCTGCAAACAGGGATGCTCGGCAACCAGAAGCCCCCTCTGTCAACAGAATTGTCTACACTGTACTTCTGTAGACAGTACTTGGTCAACAGAGTGTTACCCCTGAAAAATTTGAGGCATAACTCTGTTGAGGCAAAGGTACAGTTCTGTCGAGACTCTGTCGACAGAAGGCTTTATGAGTGTAGACGCTCCCTGCGTTCTGTTGACAGAACTCTCCAGTGTAGACACAGCCATAGTGGAATAGGAGCTTGTATTCTTAGTAACTAAATAGCTTAAAAACAGTAAATGAACACATTTTTGAGGTTGGTAGGTATAATCTTGTTCCAAGTGTTTGTTCCATTAAATAATTGCTTTGCAAACAAAATCATGTGGGTAAACATTTCCGATTTTATGAATGCTGCATTGATCCCTGTAAACAGTGAGAAAAGTCTAATTGTTTTTATATGTTCCCTGCTCTTTGCCAGGGCAGAGCATGTTGATATACTTTGCTGAGAAGAACTGAAAATAAATAGTATTTCTATATAAATAACTTATTTGAAGACTGCAGCTAAAATTATAAGAGAAGTGGAAAATCTATATTAGTGAAATGCTATAGGTTGAAATTCATCTGATCTAAAGGACTTTGGCAAAAGGTCATTTGTACTTCACATTGGGACTCTAGGTATAGTGGCCATGTAATGTTGCATTTGCACCACCTTCATAAGAGTTTTATTTATTAGGGAACAATGAGATGCCCAGTGTAGTGAATTGGTTCCAATCAAATAGGCTGCAACAAACTGTCCTGTCCTCAGCATGGGGTGAATTCCATCTTATGCTTTGCTCAAAGGCAGCACAGTTATTGGGGGAATATATGGAAAAATAACTGGTAGCTGAAGATCATAAAACAATAGGTGCTGTCATGAGGGACTGAGCGAATACTGTTGGTGGAATCCTTGAAACAGAAGGACATGAGAGCGTGGCACACAGGAAGATGTGGTGGGGAGTAAGAGAATTCAGGGTTTTCTGGTGTTCAGCATATTTGGTAACATGGCTGTACAAAAAGTTGTCTGGATCTTTCACCAGCAGATTTGAAAAGCTTACATTTTCATGCACTGATTTAATCAGTGAATTTGATGATCAAGACTGAGTACACTCTTGCGTAAGAGTCTGATAGTAGATGGAATTATTTGAATTCATCTAATGGAATGCAAAGCTTGAAAAGAAGAGAAACAAGAAATGTAGTTTTGAATATATCTTTTTAAAAACATTCTGTCTGACCATGCTTCCTTTTAAATCAGCTTCTATTGATTTCCTAAGAATAGGAACTGGACTGCCTTATTTTTTCTTATTTTCATAATTAATAAAATTAGAAAAAATCATTAGTGGGTTAGATTTATAAAGTATAACCTTGTTTCCTTGTTTAATTTGTATTGTACTTTGCAAAAATATAGGAAAGTACAAGATAATAGAAATTCTGGATATCGTCACAACTGTGCTTGATATTATAAAGAAAATATTTGGATTCCTGGCATAAGTACTAAATACGTTCTTATTTATCATAGTTTAATGTTGCAGTATTTCACACAAGTTCACAGTTCAAGATTTGTATTGAGTGAAATGTATCCATGGCAACTGAATATAAAGGAATACTAAGTTATTTGCATTAACTGTAACTTGCTGAAAAGTGGTTTCTCTGCAAGCTATAAATTGCCCACATATTTATTTACTACAGTTTATATGAAAATGCTCAGTGCTTTATTTTTTTCTGTTGTTTTAAGAAAATCAGAGAAGGACTTACAGTATCGAAAAGAATGCCCTAACATTCAATTTGTTGCTGGATGCTTTCCCTGGAAATTAGTGATTCCTTGTGCAGTGATGGTGCTTTTTAAATCAGCACCTTTTTTAAATCTGTTTTTGGCAAGCCTATGACCACATTCAGAATAATATAAGAAACTGATCTGTTGTATATTGAAAATTAAATATCTTTCTTTCATTTTGAAAGACAGTATTTGATGCTCTTGTCATATGTCTACAGTAACTTATCTGGTAGAAAATATTACTGGGTTAGATTTATCAACTATAACCTTATTACCTTGTTTAATTCACGTTGTACTTCATACAAATATTTTGATAGGATATTTACTGTAAAATAATTATTTATTTTTGTCTAATTTAGCTTCTTTAGTTAATACTTATATTTCTTGGTCTGAGCTTTTTGACATTTGGAACTATTCAGAGATTTGAAGCAGTATAAAAACCATTGACCAATATTGAAAAATCACTTCTACTATTATATTAATGAACTGATACATAAGGAAATTACAGAAGTATATATCTTGTTCGTTACTGTTAAATGCTTCAGAAGTTTGAGTTTTTGACCAGTAATTATGAAATTCAAACTATCTCCCTGTTTCAGGCAATCTTCTAAGAATACTTCACAGGATTATTTTTCACTTAGAAAAACAAACAAGATAACTATTGATTCTATTTATACAAATTTAATCATTGTAAAAATGTGCAATCTTTGATGGGGGCGGGGAACACCAAGAGGTGGGTTAATGCAGATCACCTGACAATGGCAAACAGTGACCTAACAAGCACATTGCACTTCACTAGCTAACAAAGTCATCACCATCAAGTCTTTCCTTGTTTTATCAGTCCCCTCCTTGGAAATTTTATTCTCAAAATGATTGTGTGTTAAGCCTTTTCATATGTAGTCCCATTGAGTTCTAGTCATTTATCCTTGTAATGTGTATGTGAAGCAACTAGTTGAGCTTGGGGGTGTCGTTAAATCAGATACCACATTTTTGGTGATTTTTCAAGGCCCACCTCTCCCTTGTAAAACTGAAACCAATGTGCAGAATCAGTCTTACAGTAAACTCCCAATTTATGGTTGCTTTCCCGAGCAGCCACATATAAGCTGAATTTTGCTTAAGCTGGGGAGCCAGGAAACTGACCAGTGCTGTGCTGCTCAGTCTCCTGCCTCCAGGGACTGGCAGGGAGCTGCGTACCAGGCAGCAGCCTGGTTCCCAGCTCCCCTCCTTGCAGGAGCTGGGAAACTGACTGTGCTGTGCTGGTCAGTTTCCCAGCTCGCACAAGTGGAGAGGAGTTGGGAGCAGAGGGAATCTGGGAGCCAGGCTGTCACCTAGTTCCCAGCTCCTTGCCACTCACAATTTCAACTCATGTTAATCCAAGTAACACACAAGTCCAAGTTGCATAAAGTGGGGTTTTACTATACATAAGTTATGGACAGCCTCTTGTTATGTGTTTTGGTCCCAGTCCAAGACTCACTGAAATCAATGGAAATGTTGTTGTTGACATCAGTGGGCTTTGGACCAGATAATTTGTGATCTGGTGCCATCCATATGTAATTTCTTTTGTGTCAGAGAAGATGATACAGTTTCCTTGCTTTCCTAATATATTTCTAAGTCTGGAAACTATGTGATGGTGAGTAGCTGAAGCTCAAATGGGGCAGCTGGGTGGAGAATGGAGGTTGATGGGTTAAGCAACTTGATGAATTGCTCTGGGCGAATTAAAATACTTTTGTCAAGTGGTGTGTTTTTTTTAGAGTGCCTTTGGAACTAAAGGTTGAACCTTTCTAATCTGGAACTCTCTAGTCTGGCAGACTCCATAGTCCGGCATGCTTTTAGTTAGCCAGATAACCACGTATAACAGACATGGCCAAGTCTCCCACAGTCCCATAAAGTTTGCTTACAGCAGCAGTGTCCAATACACTTCCCATTTGCCACATGTGGTGAATGGGACACTGAGATGTAGCGAAATGGAGCGCCCTCTGCACACGCACCCCATCACTTGGTGGAATAAGCGCATGGCAGAAGCTGTGGTCCGATGTTGCTGGCGTGGCTCTAGCCATGGCCCAGAGTGGCTAGCGCTGCTCCAGCAGGATCTCCAGTATGAATCGCACTGGATTCTCATCTTGTTCTTAGTGCCCTTCAGGAAGTTTGGTTCTGTTTTGTAAACTGTGATGTTATTTAGCACCCAGCTGCCTTAAGCACCACCGTTCTCCACGTCCTCTGTAATAACAGTTCAGATTCACTAAGGTAAATTTGCTGACAGTCTGTACATGCACTCTTTGCAGAGCTGGAGACAGTGCAAATAGAGATTCTCTACAATGGAACTTGCTGTCTTTTGGGGATCTGCCAGAGTCTGAGTTTACTATTGTTCTCATTGCAGTATAGTGCAGAGGCCAACTTGCTGATCAAGTGTTTCCTTAACTGAATTATAACAATTTTGTTTACTACACTTGGGTAGGTAGTAGGGCTGTTTGTGCTAATTTTTTATAATGGAAAGTTTATTTTAATATACAGTTAGATTTCACTTGCATTCTGCACCTGGGGCCATGGATATGGATACAATGATATAATAAACTACAGTAAACTTTCACATTTGGTATTGTCATCTGGAACTCTCAAATAACTGGCATTTTAAGCATAAGTAAATTTTATCAAAACAAAAAGCAGTCAAGTAGCACTTTAAAGACTTGCAAAATAATTTATTAGGTGAGCTTCCGTGGGACAGACCCACTTCTTCAGGCCATAGCCATACCAGAACAGACTCAATATTTAAGGCACAGAGAACCAATGGCCTGAAGAAGTGGGTCCGTCCCACGAAAGCTCACTTAATAAATTATTTTGCGAGTCTTTAAAGTGCTACTTGACTGCTTTTTGTTTTGATAGTATATAGACTAGCATGGCTCCCTCTCTGTTACTAAGTAAATTTTAGTTACATTTTCCATAAGTACCACATAGTGAAAGTAAATACAAATAAATACAGCAAATACAATATAAGTTTATCGTGTGTAATACTACTGTTCATAAATAAAGTGGTCTACATATATTTTTGTTCGTTTCTAATCTTGTTTTTCTTTAGTGTTATTCATTGCTAGGTATACCTCTCTATTATTCAGAATATTTGAATATCTGGCAATCTCCTGCTGCCAGGACTGCTGGATAAGAAAGAGTTTATTGTATATAACTGTGAAACACTTGTACCTATGTAACCATGTTAAGGTTCTCAAACCTCCAAGTGTTAGTGAGCAACATGATATTATGCACTTGAGTAAGACTGCCAGAGGGCAGCACAGTATTTTGGCAAAACGAGCCAGACACCCCCACATGTAGTATATTGAAATAATAGCTGGTAAATCAAAAACAGCTAAATATACTTCCCTTTCCTCTCAGTTTTTTTGTTTTATTTTTTTATTTTTGCACTTGGTATAATATGTGCAATAAGTTTGTACTCTATGTTGCTGGCAGTTCCATGTCAGAAAAGATTTCTAGATTAGAAGTGGATTTTTTGAAATGCTAAAGAGGTTTTTTAGCCTCTTGCAGAGAAGATGTCAGGACTAGTCTGATAATGCTGGACAGGTTGTATTCTCAAACAGTCCCACTGAAGTCAATAAGTAAGTATTTCACAACATGACCAAAGCATGCAAAATTGGCCCAATAATACCTTTGTGTCAGTTTTATACTACTCTTAAGTAATAATATTACCAGCAAATTCTTTCATGAAGGAGAGAGGTGTGTTTTTGCTGTGGTTTCACTTACCAGACATGCCCCTAATGGATTTCATTATCAAACCAGTAAAACCACAATTGTTCATAATTTCATTGTATATTCAGAATTGCACAGGTAATTGCATAAGTAATTTCCATTGTCCTGCATTTAAGATTAGTTATACAGCACTGGGTACTGTTTTGTAACTGAAATGTACACCAACATCCAATTGTACAATTACAATTAAAGTAATTGGCAAAAATTATTTTAATAACTCTTTTCTTTAGACTGATCTGTATAATGAGATGTGACATTAGAAAGCAAGATGTTACAATGTGTCATATTTGGCATGTATCCCTGCAATTACTATCTGTGGTACCCCAAATCCATCCCATAATTTGCAGTCTTTTGTTCAACATTCTCAGTACAGATCGCTCTGGGCTTGTCTACACTAGCTCCCTATTTTGAAGGGAACGTGGAAAGTAAGGTGTCAGGAGATTATTAATGAAGGGCTGTGGTTCATATGCAGTACTTCATTAAGCTAATTCTCCAACACAGCAACTCCAAAGTGTTAAACTTCGAAGTGCTGGCTCGCGTGTAGCTGCGGCACAAAGCTTTGAGGAGTAAAGGGACTTCAACGTTTCCCAGGCACCTGGAAGTACCAGTGGGTTAGCCGTGGCTACACGCGAGTTGGCACTTTGAAGTTTAACACTTTGGAGTTGCCGCGGGGGAGAATTAGCATAATGAAGTGCTGCATACACACTGCAGCACTTTATTAGTAATCTCCCGACACCCTGCTTACCATGTTCCCTTTGAAGTTGAAAGCTAGTACAGACACAGCCAGAGAGACTATTTTTCGCCCTTAAATTTTAGGTGCTTTCCTTTTTGGTTTCTTGTTTGTTTTTTTCCCCCCTCCCCCGTTGTTCTTAGTTAAAGGCCTGTGCCACGCTATTTCTATTTGGTGCACATCCAAATTCTTCTTTTAACTGGGTATTCTGCTAAGAGATATTCTTTTAGGTAGATTCATCTTTATTGTTGTTTTATCAGCTGAAAATTGTTTTTAACAGAAGATTAATGTGAGAGAACTCAAAATACAGAAAAAAGAAGCTTGATTTATGTTGTTATGCTGTTATTGCTATAAAAGCCTTGATGTTTCACTTTTTTATTTTTTCTGTCTACTAAAATACATGATGCACCACATAAAATATTGTCAAATTTATCAATTAAAATAAGAAATTGAAATTAGCAGTTTGTGTTCTATATGCATCTCCTGGATGTTTATATTTTAAACTTAGATTATGTATTTAAGTTTTTTAATTCAGTGTACTAGACATATCAGATCATTAATCATGACAGAGGCATTTATAAGACCACAGTGTTATATGGTTGCAACACTTTGGGCTCAGTATTTCCTTTAAGGCAGTTTCCCCCATTAAGGATTGTGAATAGGTGCAGGTCTCATATGAGATACTGAAGGTACAATGCCTGTGTTAAACAATGCTTCGCAGAGCTAAAAGAGTGCAAACCATGTGCCACATAATTAAAGGATTTAGAATACAGTGTACTCTACACTGTTACCTTTTGCCCCCACTCCCACCCCAGTTTGTTGTCTCTGAACATGCAAGCGTTACTGTGGGGATACAAGGAGTACCTCTCCCTCCCCTCCCCAGTTGAGAATTGACATAGTGTGCAGACACAATTTGACTCAAGTGTTTTAGACTTGAACATTCTCATTGTTGTATGAAATCTAAATGTATAGTAGAAGAATATTATTGACATAGGACAGCATCTCACCAAAAGTACCACGTTTGGTCCTCAGTGGCTAGATAGCAAATGCAGGAGTGTGCTGATATGTAGGATTTTCTAACACATATTTAAGTAAATATGTGTGTAACTATCAAGCTTTGTACATTCTTAGCTTATGTAAATACTTAGTCATCTCTGTGTTATCCTTATTCTCTCTTTCCCCTCTCATTTGTAACATCAGTTAGTATACCTTGTCTGAAATCAGACTGTAAAATCACTAGAGTAAGGAACTGACTCTTTAATCTACATGACAGTGGAGTGTCCACCACAACAGGGCCTGATCCTGGTTCTGTTCATGCTCATATCTTTTTGAAACTATAGTATCAGAGAGAGGAATCTCAAAAGTGTAACGCTTAAAAGCACTCATTACTCAGGTTAAACTTCCTTTAATTGCATCACAATACTCATCCCTTTTATGATTTTGACTTCAAGTATAGAATACAATCCTGTAAAAGCTTATATATGGAACTCCCACTAACTCCAACAGGGAATTCCTTGTACAGATTGATCTAATCATGACTCTGAAATTTGGATGGTTAATTCAAAATCTAAGGTTCACAAAGTATTTAATTGAGTTTGAGGAATTGACTCTGTAGTGTATGTACCTGCAAGGTTTTCTGGAGTTTTGGAAGTACAATTTACTGGATGTGTCTCACCTCAGACTCATCCTAGAATACTCAAGGAGCTGATTGAGGAGGTATTTGAGCCATTAGCAGTATATTTGAAAAATCATGGATGTCAGGAGAGATTCCAGAAGGCTGGAAAAGGGCAAACATAATGTCCATCTATTAAAAAACAAAATAAAACAAAATAAAAAACTACAGACCAGTCAGCTGAATTTCTGTGCCAGGATAAATAATGGAGCAAATAATTAAGGAGTTCATCTTTAAACATCTGTAAGATAAGATGCCAGGTAACAGCCAGTATGAATTTGTGAAGAACAAACCATGTCAAGCCAATCTGATGACCTTCTTTGATATGATAACGAGTCTTGTTAAGGGGGAAGGAGTAGAGGTGATATGTCTAGACTTAAGGAAATAATTTTATATGTTGCATGAACTTCTTATCAGTAAATGAGGGAAATGCAGCCTACATGGGGCTACTATAAGATGCTTGCATAACTGGTTGGATAACCATTCTCAGAGAGTGGTTATTAATGGCTCGCAGTCATGCTCGAAGGGCAGAACAAGTAGGTTTCCTCAATGGTCAGTTTTGGGACCAGTTCTTTATCAACAATCCAGATAATGGCAGAGAGAGTACCAGTACTTTTTTTCTGTGAAAATAGAATTGCCCATTATGGTTCATTTCCACATCCCCTCTCCCTGCTGAGTTTCCGCAGCTGGAGATGCCATAGAGGTAGTGGGGGCTCTGTCTTCTAGCCCCAAGCTGCCATGGGGCTGGTGGGGGTTCCAGCTCCTGGCCCTGCACTGCTGTGGGGTACTGGGGGCTCCGGTTTCTGACCCTACTCCGCCATGGGGCTGAAGGTTCTGGTTCCCCACCCCAGGCTGCTGCACTTACAACCTTTGCACATGATACCAAGCTAGGAGGGGTTACAAGTCTTTGGGAAGGTAGGGTCATCATTCAAAAAGATCTGTACAAACTCAAGAAATGGTTTGAGGTAAATAGGATGAAGTGTAATAAGGAGAAATGCAAAGAACTCCACTTTAGGAAGGAGCAATCAGTTTCAGATATACAAAATGGAAAATGACTGTCTAGGAGGGAGTACAGCAGAAAAGGATCTAGGGGTCATGGTGGATCACAAGTTAAATATGAGTCAACAATGTGTCACTACTGCAAAATAGGCAAACATGCTTCTGGGATGCATAAACAGGAGTGTTGTGCGCAGGACATAAGTAGTAATTGCTCTGCTCTGCAACGATTAGGCCTCAGTTGGACTATTGTGTCCAGTTCTGGGCACTACGTTTCAAGAAAGATGTAGTGAAATTGGAGAGGGTCCAAAAAAGAGCAAGAGAAATTATTAAAGGTCTAGAAAACATGACTTATGAGGGAAGACTGAAAGAACTGGTTTTGTTTACTTGGGAAAGGAAAAGACAGAGAGGGAATGCGATTGAAGCTTAAGTACCTAAAGGATGGAGGATGGAGAAAAATTGTTCTTCGCCTCCGAGGATAGGACAAGAATAATGGGTTTAAACTGCTGCAAACGAGGTTTAGGTTGGACATTAGGAAAAGCTTCCCAGTTGTCAGGAGGTTCAAACACTGGAATAAATTGCCTAGGGAAGTTGTGTAATCTCCATTGTTGGAGATATTTAAGATCAGATTAGATAAACATCTATCAGAGATGATCTAAGTGGTGTCTTGTACTGCCATGAAGGCAGGGAACTGGACTTCATGGCCTCTTGAAGACCCTTCCAGTTCTTCTAGTATTTGTTTTTCTGATTCAGATTTTAGATTTATTTTATAAGTCAGTGTCACTGTGAATTTTTAATGTAGATACAAATTTTGAAGTAACATTGAGATGAAGGATGTGTGATTTTGGGCATATGGTTTTAATGCATTAAGTAATAGGCAGCAGATCAGTTTGGCTCCAGAAAAGCAAAAATTTTGTCATTCAAACTGGGTGCAAATTTGCAGTATAGAAAGGCGATGTGGTGGTGTTATAATATATGATTCTTCTTCAAGTGGTCCCCGTGGGTGCTCCACATTAGGTGACGGGCTCGCCCCGGCGCTGCAGATCGGAAATTTCCAGCTGTGTCTCGTCGGGTCTCGCATGTGCCGATGCACATCGGTCCTTTGCGCGCTTTCAGTACATGTATGATCCAGTCCATGCCAGTTCCTCTCAACCACCAACATCTGCAGACGGAATCCACTCCAGCTCCAAAGCCTGAGACAGATGAATTTGTTTTAATATAGTTACTAGTTTTTTCTCTCGTTTTCTAAGACTGTTAGTTATTTTCTTGTATATAGTTTTAAAAAAAAGGGAAAAAAAGAGAAGGAAAGGGAGGAAAGTAGGATTAAGAAATGGAGGCGGCCGCCTCAGGCAGTCCACTATCTTAGAGACTGTAAATGTTATCCACTTGTAGCTGTTAATAGCTGTTAACTACCTTACTTAACATTGAAAGGAGTTAAGCACCCTGGAAGAGATGTCTTCACCAGGGTTTAAGAAATGTGAGTCCTGCCGCGAGGCCATGCCTGCCTCTGATGGCCATGGTAAATGCATTCGCTGTCTGGGAGAGGCCCATGTTCCCCAGAAATGTCCTCACTGCTCTAAACTAACAGCCAGAGCAAGAAAGGACAGGGAAATGAGATTAAAGATGATACTGTTTGACAAGGCCCTCCAGCCTTAGCTGTCGGAGAAGCCCCAGAAGGAAGGGCCCTCAGGGCCACATAAGAGGAAGGCTACCTCTTTAACCTCCTCTACGCATAAGAAAAAGAGGCTTTCCCCAGCTCGATCCTTGCCGGTGGTACTTGTGGGCAGGACGAGCGAGGCACAAGGCCGTGAACCGCTGGCCGCTCAAAGCAGCAGAAAGGCCACACAACATGGAGCAGTGCCTGGGGCCCCGACCAGTAAACAGTCAGCACTGAGAACTCTGCAGGCGCCGACATGGCAGGCACCGGAGGCCACAGCACCGAGTCTTGCGGCACCGATGGCGCTGGAACTGGAGTTCCCGGCACAGGACCCAACGGTGCAGGAGGAAGCGACAGCCACACCGAGGTCCCTGGCACCGGAGATGACGGCACCGACCTTTCAAATGCATGGGCTGGGCAAAGCAAGATCCAAGACCCGGCACCGTAGTCCATCCCCTGACATTCGTGGAATGCCACTGTCTCCTAGCTCTTCTCCCGAGATGGGTATGCCACAACGGGCAGCAACACCAACAGCTTTCCTTAGACCTCCATCTCCTTTTCTTCAACCACCATCTCCCTGGCTCAGACATCCTTCACCGGTCTCCACAACGGAACCACATGAGTACTTCTACAGAGCATCCCCTCCGATTTCAACATCATCAAGGTCGTCACGCTCCTCTCGGCACTATACATAGACATCGTTCTTGGTTTAGATCTCCGTCACCGGGACCCTGCCCCTGCTGTTACAGCCGCTTATATCACGGTGAACATTATTGGCACCAGGGCTCAAGATCGAGGGGCAGATCCCCGCCTCAGCCTTCAGCGCATACCTACATCCCTCCTCCCCCTTCAAAAAGAACACAGGCCTCTCCAGTGGGGATGGGTCCAGAGTCGTTGGACCTCCCCCTAGAACCCTCAAGGGAACGGGCACACGAGGGGGCCGAGGAAGAAGACTAGGTTTATCACAGTGATGCCTCTTCGTCCTCCCCAGATGAGGCGGTTGTCCCTGAGGATATCTGTCCCCCCGATGACCTCAAACAATTTGAAGAGCTTTTCAAGAGGGTGGCACGCACTCAGAACATACAAATTGCGGAGGTGCAGGAGAAACATCACAAACTCCTCAAAAATCTAAGACCCCCAGCATCATCTAAAATAGCCATCCCACTAGATGAAGCCATTACGGAAGCAGCCACGAATATATGGCAGACCCCTGCCTCCATCCCGCCTACAAACAAAAGGGCAGATAAGAAGTACATTGTACCATCCAAGGGTATGGAATTCCTGTTTAACCACCCCCAACGAAATTCCCTAGTAGTCGAATCTTCACAGCACAGATCTAAGGCACCACAATACAAGTCTGTGGGGGTCCAACAAGGACACAAGGAAACTGGACGTATTTGGAAGGAAGGTTTACTTCTCCTCCATGTTATTGTTGCGAATGGCTAACTACACTGCCCACCTGTTGAATCATAACTTTGACAACTATACTAGACTTATCTCCCTTATGGACTTCCTCCTTGATGATAAGAAACCAGTCTTGGAGGCAGTAGTCCAGGAGGGCTATGCAGCTTCGTGAACAGGTGTCCAGATCGCCCTAGATGTAGCAGATACAGCAGCACGCTCCACAGCCACAGCAGTGGTGATGCATAGGGAATCCTGGCTCCAGACATCTGGCATCCCCAAGGACTGCAAATGAAAATTGTAGATCTCCCATTTGATAAGGAGAAACCGTTCGCTGACTCATCTGATTCGGTCCAACATTCCAGAAAGGATTCCAGAGCCACACTTAGAACACTGGGGATGTACACCCCCCTCCCTCCCCATACAGGAGAAAGAAGTTTTACCCTCAACAAAGGCGTTATGCCTACCAACCCCAGCGCTCGCAATATCAGTGGGGTTACGATCAAGGGCGCCACCACCAACACGAACAACATAGGGCATCCAGGCGGCATCCCCAACAAGGGCATACACCATTGGGGCAAGCCCCAAGACAGCAAGTTTGATGGTCATGTCGAGGACTGCAATACCAAGACCATCCCTCACTGCCAATCACAGCATATGTTCCACCACCGACTCAAACCATTTTATCCTCAATGGCAAAGCATCACAACAGACAAATGGGTGCTGGAAATTATAGCCCGGGGTACACCATCCCTTTCCGATCCCTGCCGCCACCAAAACCCCCTACCCAGTCCCTCCCCAGGAACCCCTCTCATGAGACAAGGTTGAAGCAAGAGGTAGACCACCTCACATTTATAGCAGCGGTGGAGAGGGTCCCGGAAGAATTCCAAGGGAAAGGCTTCTACTCCTGATACTTTCTAACAGAGAAAAAAACAGGGGGCTGGAGGCCAATTCTGGACTTAAGGGCTCTCAATCGGTACTTCCGCAAACAGCGCTTCAAGATGACTACAATTGCCTCCATAGTCACGGCACTGTACAATGGAGATTGGTTCGCAGCCCTCGACTTACAAGATCCATATTTCCATATAACAATCCACCTGGTGCACGGGTACTTTCTTCGCTTCAAAGTGGGTATGGAGCACTTCCAATACAGAGTCCTCCCCGTCAGTCTTTCTTCAGCACCCACAGTCTTTACCAAGACGCGTGCGGTACTATCAGCTTACATACACTGCCAGGGCATGTTCATTTTTCCATGTCTGGATGACTGCCTCCTGAAAGGGGTCTCAAGGGCAGATGTCCTGTGCATGATCAACATCACTACAAGGACCTTCCTATCACTGGGCCTAGTCATCAATTTCCAAAAATGAACGACGGAGCCCACACAAAATGTAGAGTTCATAGGGGCACGTCTAGACTCTACTACGTCAAGAGTATATCTGCCCAATGGCCGTTTTCATACCATCAAATCCCTGGTGCAGGCGATAATGTAAAGCCCCACAGTGCCATTCCTAACCTGCCTACAGCTCCTGGGGCACATGGCGGCCACCACGTTTGTGGTGCAGAATGCCAGGCTACATATGCGAGGCCTACAGCACTGGCTAGCGAGTGTTTACAGGCCAATGATTCATACCATCCGCAAAGTGGTATTGCCCACAGCGGAGGTGGGAAAGTCGCTGGCATGGTGGGCAGACCCCAAGAACTTACTACTAGGGGTGCCATTCCACCAACCGCAAATTGCAGTTTTTTTCACGACGGACGCGTCCCACATCGGATGGGGAGCACACATGCACAACAAAGTGACACAGGGGCAATGGTCCCCCGCAGAGACGGCAATGCACATAAACGTACGGGAACTCAGAGCAGTGTTCAACGCATGCAGGCACTTTTGAAAATACCTGCAGGGCAAAGTAGTCGGAGTCAATACCAACAACACCTCCACAATGTTCTATATCAATCATCAGGGCGAGGCCAGATATCACGCGCTATGCGCAGAGGCGGTCCAATTTGGAATTGGTGCATTGCAAACATAACGCTCAAAGCTTCATATTTGACAGGTGTCCACAATGTGAAAGCAGACCAACTAAGCAGACTCTTTGCTCTCACACATGAGTGGCAAATCCTCTCAGACCTGCTCCTCAAAGTATTTCACAGATGGGGGGTTTCCCCAGATCGACTTGTTAGCCACTTACACCAACAAGAAATGCCCGCAATATTGTTCCAGAGGGCGCATTGGGCGAGGTTCTTCGGGGGACGCCTTCATGCTTTCATGAGAAGGTCCCCTATTGTACGCTTTTCCTCCCACAAAGCTCATTCACAGGGTCCTAGAGAAAGCCAAAAAGGAGAAGGCGCGAATAATACTCATAGCCCCGACATGGGATCGACAGCAATGGTTTCCCTTGCTCCTACACGTCATGCTGCCTGCCACTCCCCCTCCCAATAGTGCCGGACCTTCTCACGCAGAGTCAGGGGACCATAGCGCACCCCCATCCTCAAATGCTCTGCCTAAAAGCATGTCTAATCCATGGCTCAGCACCTTAGAGGCAACACGCTCAGAAGGAGTAAAAGAAGTCCTGGAGTGCAGTCGACGGGTCTCCACCAGGAAAACTTACGCTCATAAATGGACACGTTTTATATCCTGGTGTTCGTCCAAGCAGTTAGCTCCTCTGGACTTTTCCATTCCCACAATCCTAGAGTACTTACTAGAGCTGAAACAGGGCGGACTCTCTTTATCGTCATTAAAGGTCCATCTTGTGGCCATATCAGCATTCCGACATATAGAGGAGGGGCCAACCATATTCATCCATCCCATTACCACACGGTTCCTACAGGGGCTGGCAAACCTATACCCCCCTCGGAAACCGTTATTGCCTTCATGCAGCTTGGACCTGGTCCTAGACACACTGTCTAGACTCCCCTTTGAACCATTAGCCACGGTACCCCTCTGGCTACTTACCATAAAAACAACTGTTCTTCTCGCAATTACGTCAGCGCTCAGGGTGAGCAAACTTTCAGCAATAATGGGAACGCCACCCTGTACGATCTTTTCAAAGGAGGCAGTGATTTTACGATTACACCTGGCCTTCATCCCCAAGATTGCACCAGGGGTACACATTAATGAACCAATAGTTTTGCCTTCATTTTGTCCGAAACTGCATGCCTCTAGTAAGGAAACCTGGCTGCATTTACTTGATGTGAGGAGTGCATTGGCCTTTTACATAGACAGAACTAAGCCCTTCCGAAAAACAGACTGACTCCTGGTGTCTATTGCACCCAGATCAAAAGGGGAAGGCCTATCCTCACAAAGAATTTCAAACATTGTATCCTGCATAAAACTGTGCTACGAGCTCCGTAAGACCCCTCTACTAGCTCTGCCCAGGGCTTACTCCACTAGAGCGATGGTGACGTCGACAGCCTTCTTCAAAGGAGTTGCATTGAAAGACATCTGCAGAGCGGCGACATGGTCCTTCTGTGACACCTTTGCCAAGCACTACGCAATGCACCGGGTGTTGGATGAGGATATGCGTCTGTCGACAGCAGTCATTTCAAGGGCAAGCTGCACATAAATCTGGTACCCACCTCCATTTTTGGGGTCACTGCTGGGTGGTCACCTAATGTGGAGCACCCACGGGGACCACTTGAAGAAGAAAGAAGTTACTCACTTGTGTGGTAACGATGGTTCTTCGAGATGTGTCTCTGTGGGTGCTCCACTACCCACCCATTCCTCCCCACTTTGGAGTTCTGCTTTGTGTCTTTCAGGAGCGTCTGAGGTGGTTGATCGAGGAACTGGCATGGACCAGATCGTGCACGTGACCGAAAGCGTGCGAAGGACCGTCGCGCATCAGTACATGCGCGACCCGACGAGACACAGCTGGAAATTTCCGATCTGTGGCGCAGGGGCGAGCCTGTCACCTGATATGGAGCACCCACAGGGACACATCTCGAAGAACCATCGTTACCACACAAGTGAGTAACTTCTCTATTTTCTCAATTTTACAATCTTAATAAATGTTCAGATAGATCAGCTAGCTATTTTCGTAATTACTAATGAATGTTCTTTTTATAGCCATTTTAACAAGCTACTTGAAACTATTCCATAACTCCTTGTTCATATATGCAGGAGAGAGCAGAGCGTGTGTAGAGCCTGTGTACTTCCTCCCAGCACAGCTGTTGACATAGTCATACCAGCATGTTGAGAAGGGTATGCTGTGAGAGTATAGACTATAATGTGGCATCTCTGAGAGCATTTATCAAAATAGCCACCTTAAGCTACTACTTTAATAGCAGTGAAATGATGTACTGCCCTTTGCTTTGGGCTGTATAGTAGACTGGTGATCTAGCCCCGAAACTAAATGAATAGGTTCCTGATTTTTCTTTGAAATGTGTTTCAGGTATAACAACAAATCTATAAAATTCAGAGATTTGGAGTTCTTTGTCAGTATTCTGCATTTGGTTCATGTGCACCTACAGAAAATTCTGTTACGTTTTTGTGTCAAGACATTGAGTTACTATGCATACCTGGTAAATGTCCACCAGTCCTTCAAATGAAGTTGGAGGCTTTTACAACGTTGTTCAAAGTAAATCTTCAAATTCCATTTCAAATGTCATAATGCTAGGCTTAAATTTATATAACAACCTTTATCTGGATACTTCTGCTTTTGAAACATTAATTGCATTGAATTATTTATTTCCCGAGATAAAATTCTGTCCTGAATAGTCATTGTTCAGAGCAATAAATGTGCAAATCCTAAATTGAATGTTTGGGGATATTCTTGTCCTGTTGACTTTGAGAAGAATTAAATATTTCTCGCCTCATGAAATAATCTTCATAATACTACTTGCTCTAGTTTAGACTGGACAAACTGAAAATCAGTTTACACCTTAATTCACATAAGGATTCTGCAAAAGACGGTAATGTATTTAGAGTGATGTTTGAGGATTAATGATGTCTGATGATTAGAGAAAGTACTTTTCTGAGGATTCAGGGGAGTCCTTCAGATAGAGATGAAGTAATATTGAATGCTGAAGAATGTCAGAGAAAATAGGTAGTCAATATAATTGTAAAAAATAGTGAATTGTTAGCAACACATCTGAGAAGTTTGGATTATTAAATTGTGAAAAGTATTCTTATTTCTCTTATTTATCATAGTGACTCAGTTTCCTGCCTGAAACAAGAACTCGCCCTCCAACTCTTTTCATTGTCCTGACAGTGGGAACTGATACTGACATAATTCCATTATGTTATGCTTTCAGGAAAGAGTTTACAGTAGATATATTTTCAAAGAGACAGGTATTTATAAGTTAATGTGGTAGAAATGCAGGACAATTAGAAAATCATGTTACTTTTTGATGACTTTCTACATAGCTACCTCTGCATGGGTCTTCTGTATCTCAGAATTTACTTTCTTCGCAGACAAGAAAAGGCAATGATAAATTTTCAAAAGTAGCATCTAAAGTTGCAGGCATAGTTTTCATGCAATGTTTTGTGTCTGTGCAATATCTCATCTAAATTTTTGTATATTCAAAGTGTACACTTTACAAATGCAGTGTGGCTGATCAAATTCATTTACTTAGAAAATTGATTAGTGGGGTGACCATACATTCTGCAAAAATGAGGCTGTAATTTTTGTAACAGAGATGAGTCCCCTTTAAAAATTTAGCTAGAGGACTAAAGGTTCAGATCTTTCTTTATGGCCCAGGAGCCTTAAGCTATCCTTGTTCTTCCCAGAGTCTGGGTTTGTCATCTTTTACTGACATGCTTGTTCTCAGAATATAGTTTTAAATATTGCAGTTTTGCCCCTATGGTTAAGTAACCATTGTCAGTATTATATTGTGGAAGGACTATAGTCAAATGGAGAACTTCAGAAAGTTGAAGGTTTGATTTGATGGAGGATCAAAGTGTTGATGTCACATGCTATGCAAGGGAAAACCCTGGTGATTAAAAAAAAATCCAAAATCGGTAAGTCTGTATCATGACTAAGAGAAATAAGATTGCTTTTATATAGTAACTGTCTTTTCAGTATTGCTTTGGAAAAGAACACAAATTTTGTAATAAGTTTGTCACATCAAATTAGAATTTGGAAAGGTTGGCTTTTTTTTTTTTTTAACACTTAATATGTTATCTGTGTCCCTTCAATTTGCAATCATTTTAATGCTGTTGTTTTTCACTGCTGAAATCTTAGTTTCTGAACAATTGGAGGGAAAAGAAATTACTTCATAGGATGTGATTACTGTAGTCCTTTGCTCCTTGTATTTTATGTACTTTACAAAGTAAATTAGTCTATGTTTCTTTTATTTTGTACCTTCAATCCTCTGGTGAATTAATACTTACAAAATATGTTCTATAGAATGTAGGGCTTGTGTTTGATTCTATTGTATTTGTTTAACTGTATTAAAGTAAATCTATGTAAAAGTACAGATTGAAATAAAGCTGTGTTGGGCTCAAAGAAAACAAAGGATTACTAATAAAGAAACATTGTATTAGAATCGTTCAGATGTTCCTGTAAATATGTGATAAATGGTGGGAAATGTACTGTATAATATTTTTGCTTTATTTTCTGACTGCTTCTTGGAATGACATAAGCTGCAGCATGCTTCCATTTTACCTTTTATGTAGTTGCTGTTTTGTTTTTTTCGTAATTCAATTTATATTTTTCTAGCATTGTAAAGAACATTTTTCACCAAATTCCAAAGCAGTCTCAGGCATGTTATAATACTTAACAGAAGACCAAGAAATATACTGAAAACATAATTCATTGGATGTTGGATTTGGAGGCAGAAAAGTACTGAGACTTTGGCCAACTAGAAGAGAGTGAAATCAGAGGGATCAGTGGTGAACCCAGTAAGAAATAGATTAGAGTCCTGTGACATTTACTCCAATTTGAATCTGCACCAAACATACAATAAGTAAGAAATGGGAAACTTTTGGCTCATATCTTTAATGCTATGGTAGGTATTGTGAGGGGAATAACAATGGGAACAGGAGTTAGGAGATGTAGTTTCTAGTCCCAACCCTTCTATTGCTGCATTTTGTGAAACATGGCCAAGCTGCAGTCTATTCACACATTCACAGTGGCTGCTTAAAAACCGTTTGTATATATAATATTCAAAGGGCACCTGAGAGAATACAGTGTGCTTCCCACTTCCACCTCTCTCTTCCCCAACAGATTATTACATGCTAGACAGAAATATTCAAGGCCAGTATTCAATATCCCAGTTCCCCAGTCTCTCTATGTTAGCTGATTAGTGTATGTATGTTCCCCTAAGCTTCTTTCATTGTTTCTAGAAGGATAATTAGATTGGTTTAGGTAGAATATTTGGCTTATTTCCAGTTGTGAGACTGTTTAAGCAGTTAAAGTCTTCCACGTAGCTGTTCATGAGCTAAAGTCAGTCTCTGCTTCAGTGTGCTCTGTCTTTTCAGCAGTCTGCAAATAGATTGTGACGGGGAAATGAATCCCAGAGTTCAGGTGAACCATTGTTGTGAGGTTTTAAAATTTATTCCTTAAACTGGTCTTTCTGATTCACCAGATCTTCAATAGCTGCTGAAATATGTTAACTGCTTTTCATATCCTTTATGTACCCCCTTTGAATCTTACACATCCATTACAGTATTGCTACCCAGGAAAGACAAAATGTTTCCATTGCTATTTTGCTGCCATAAAAATTATCTTGCCTCCTTTCTGATATCTTTATTTTTTAAAAATAAAGTGAAGATGAAGGATCAACTTAACTTTAGAGAATATGTCTTTCATTCCTCTGACAAGGTTGCTGCAGACCAGAATAGTATCTGCAAAGCCAAGATCAATTTATTATTTCTGTAGTTAATTCAAAAGAGTTGACCATCCGAGAGAGCTCTTTTTTTAAAATTCTAATCTATTCTAGTCCTTATGTTATGGATGTTCTCTTTAAATATTGTGGTGAGGGTTCCATGTTTTTGTCTTCTCAGTTATGTCCGGGTGCACTCATTTCATTTGCAAGTAAACACAATATATTTTGTCTGCAACTTCAACTTGGAATATAAGGGTTTGTCTACACTACCTCCCTACTTTGAAGGGAGGATGGTAAGTAGGGTGTTGGGAGTTTATTAATGAAGTGCTGCAGTGCATAAGCAGCACTTCATTAAGCAAACTCCCCCCCACGGCAACTTCAAAGTGTTAAACTTTGAACTGCCGGCTCACATCCCGCCGTGGCTAACCCGCTGGTACTTCCAAGTGCCAGTGGGGGGGGCGGCATTTGCTTAACAAAATATGCACTGCAACACTTCATTAACAAACTCCCAACACCCTACTTACCATCCTCCCTTCGACGTAGGGAGACAGTGTAGACACAGCCTAAGAGTCAAAGTGGGTTGTTTTCGTCTCAAATGACATCACTAACAAAGGATCTGCAAGTCCAAATTATCTGTCCTTTACCCCTGCACTGACTTCAAATCTTACCCTATATTACACTTGTGTTCTAGGATATAACTTCATGAAAAAGAGTAAACACATCTCTTGATACGCAAGAAGGGATAAAATCCTTTTCATGTTCTTTTAGCTTTGTTATTTTTGTTATGCTAACAGGTGTAAAAGAGGCCAAAACAGATTGCACCTCTCTTATCTGGCATGATTGGGACCTAACTGGTCCCGAACAAGAGAATTTGCCAGACAAGGGATTGTGGACAGCCAAGGCTCCCAGGGGCTGCTACACAGTGTCATCCAGCCCCTGTACACATACACCCCAAGCCACAGGGAAGCTCCAGCGGCAGCTCCAGTGCCAGTCTGCAGCAGCCTCCTAGTCCCTGCTGCCACAGGGCAGGCAGGGGCTCCAGCTCCCAGCCCCATGGGACAGGAAGTTGGGTCCAGCACAGATCTGCAGCAGCATTCCAGCCCCTGCTGCTGTGGTGCAGGCAGGGGCTCTTGGTCCCAGCCACACAACAGCAAGGGCTGGAAGGCTGCTGCAGGGAAAACAGAGGCTTTGGTTCCTCACCCCATGTCAGTGTTCCGCCTCTGCTGCTGCAGGGCAGGCGGGAGCTTCAGCTCAGGTCTGTGGCATCCTCCTAGCCCCTGCTGCCACAGGTCCAGGTCCCAATGCCACAGCAGTGTTCCATTCCCCACTGCTGCAGGGCAGGCTGGGGCTCTGGCTCCTGACTCAGCCTCAGCATCCGACCCCCACTGCTACAGGACAAGTGGGGGCTCTGGGTCCCAGCCTGTGGGGTAGGCAGGGGCTCTGGGTCCTAGCCCTATGGCAGCTTCCCCAACCCCTGCTGCTGTGGGGCCTGCAGAGCTCCAGCTCTCAGCCGCACTGGGGCTCCTGCCTCAGCCCACTACTCTCTCATCTGGCAGCATCCTGGCAGATGAAAGCATACCAGATTAGAGAGGTGCAACCTGTATGTAAATAGATGACTGAATGCATACAAAGAGGAAAATCAATTGAGTAAAAAGGTGTGATTCTCACCCTATTGTGCTTTTAAGAATGATAGTAGGAAATTCATATAAGGTTCAAAATTTTCACTCAATTTAATTCTGGAAAAGAACCTTGTGTAATTAGATTGCGCCAAGAAAAACGTTTACTACCCATCAAAACTGGTTTGAAAGTTGAAAAAATAGTGCACTGTGAATCAACTGTCTTGCCAGCTTTCTAAATCCCAATCATAAAATATAAGCATGAACATTCAGGTATAAATCTGTATATAAGGTAACAAAATAGATTATTAATGTGAGCTAATAAATACATTTGTTATAGGTAAAACATATGAATTGTGAATTTACATGCATCTAACATTCTTGAAAAGAAGAAAAGAAAAACCTACTGCTGTATTTTCAAATAGAGTTAGTTATCTTTTCTTACACGTTAGCATAGGAATTCTCTGTATTGTGTTTGAGAAATGTTGAGAGTCTAAGATAATTTTAAACATTTTGCAGTATGTTTTAGGAGCAAATGTCATACTTCATCCATTTCTTCAGCCTTAAGGATTCATATTCCTACATTTCTGTTTACATATTAGCAGGAATATTCAATAATTTTGTTTGGAACATACTTGGAAATCAGAATAATTGCACACTCAGTTGCTGTTTGCAAAGGTGCACTGAGCAATAAAATTACAATTAATTAAGGAACACTTGTCCTCCTAAATAACTTAGGCACTGTTGAAAAATCTCATACTGGGGAAAGATCTTAAGTTAGTGTACATCATCATAGCTGAATTGAAGTCAGTGGAGGTATTTATAGCTGCTGTAGATCTGCCCCTTAGAATTTCTGTATGGATTTGGAAGTCTAACTTTACATTGTAATGTAACTTTGTAAATGTAGGCCTACACCTTTAATATTTGTTCCTAGCTCATTGTTAAAGTTCTATTTGGTTTCCCATCTTGGGAAGCTACAAATGTTTTCATCCTGGCTGATGACCTATTTACTTTAAAAAAAATCAGCTTTAGTGGAATTTAATAAATCATCTTGTAATAGAGTTTGGCATTAGATCAGTAATATGCTGCCAATGTTTTAACAAGTGGTTTCCTCAAAATAGCTCCCTATTGAGCTATGTGAGAGGTCCATGTGCTTCTAAGGAGTAGGACAGGCAAATTGATATTTTTTGCTAGTATTAAAAAGTGCCTTTTCTAGGTGAGAAGTACTTTGCTCCTGATAAATATACTGGCTATACCTGATGCAAAGGCAACAGAAAGCTCTCCTAAAGTATATGCCCTTGTGGATTAGAAGGGCTGTGATGGTTCTTTGCTACCTAAGTAGTAATAAGTATGTGGAGGGGGGTGGCATGTCCCAAACTTCTTGTACTTCAATATTCTGGATCAATACTTTTTTTTTAAATAAATTAAGGATTACTCCAATTTCTGATTTGGGTGGACTGGTTCCTCCCTTTCCCATGATTGGAGGAGAGCGAAGAGCCCTTTAAATTAAATTTGCCCAAGAGCAGTCCAGAATCTGTCCCCTAATGCACATTGATAGCATAGCAGAGTGTTCATGCTGTGTAACATATGAGCTGGGCAAAGGAAGTGGAAAGTAAAAGCTGAAACCATGTGGGTGGGCTGAAGGGTTTCCCGTCCTAGATTTTGTTGTTGTTGTATAAGGAAGGAAAAAATGCAATCTGGTGCATTCCTGAATCGGTAATTTGGCTCTTCTGAAGTATATTACATGAGCCTCAGTGATATAATTGCTGGCAGGAATTTAACAGTGTAGTGAACACACAGTGTAATTGACGCTTATCAGGGATGATCTCGACAGTGCTTGGTCCTGCTGTGAGTGCAGCAGACTGGACTCAATGACCTTTTGAGGTCTAGTAGTCTATGATTTCAGAAGCTAGGAAATCATTCCAAGTTTCCTTCCTTCCTTCCTTCCTTCCTTCCTTCAGTTTGATGGTGGAAATTTAAAAGACCTTTGAGTTTTTTCGAGCATAACTTGGAAATAAATGTGCAGAGTAATTCTTTATGACTCTTATCACTGAGGCTTTGTATGTTGATATCAGATCCTCCACAGTTCATGTGACATTTTTAAGAGCACTTTGTACAAAACATTTTTGCCAGTTTGATCTCCCTAAAATATTTTGGTTCTGTATATTATAAACTTTAAAAACCCCAGAATGTGAACATGCCTCATGTTCAATTTTGAACTTCGTGAACAGACCCCATGTCTATAATGGACCATCTGAATTTTGATGTGGACCGTTTTAGTCAGGATGTTAATTAAGCTAATTACTATCTGTGGTATATTAAAAAGACTACTGTGTGCTTAGATTTGTCAGATAATCACTGGTCTCAATGCTTAGATGATCCAAAAAATCAAAGGGTCTACTTCTATTCTCTGAGGATGCATTTTTCAAGATGCCATCTTTGTGTGCTTCAGGGATTGTTCTGACACCAGCAGTTATTTGTACTTAATGTCAAAATGAAGAATTGATTCCTCTGGCTTTGCCTCGTCTTGTGATATAATTATTTTATGTGATATATGGAAGCTGTTTAGTACATTCTGCCTCTTAAAATTAGGTCAGCATGCTCCTCAAACTAAATCTTTCCACTAGCATAGAAATACCAATATTATTTCCCTCTAGCATTCTGACTCTCTCTCCTCTTCTCCCACTCAAGCTTCTTTCCTAGCCCCACATTTCATTCTGCTTCATATTATACAACTTCACCTCTGCCTGTAGTGCACATTGTTCAAGTCCTTCTGTTCCTTTTGCCTTTGTTTTACTGGACTCCTGTGAGTGACTGTCTTCCTATCTCCTCTCCAGGTGGCTCCATTAAGCTTTGAACACCATGCCCCATCACATCCCCAAAGTGACTTCCCTTTCCTCATTCAAATACAACCTCAGAACTCCCTTCTTCCATGGACCCAGTGATAATCTTACTAAATTTAAACAGCCATAACTGTAGAAAGAGTTACCGACTACCTTATCAATCACTCTTCAGTATTCACTGTTTTATGTTACAGTATCTTTTCAACATAATGTATTACACCTTTGTGTAGACAGTTCACACAGAATAGGGAATTCTGTTAAGTGACTACCTAAACTGGATTCTAATGAGAATGAGATCTTTAACTACTGTAAATCCATAGGATCTTGGTTTTATTTTTTTCCAACTGAAGTATGGAACTTCTGGCATGTCATATCTTCTAAATGAGATATTAATTCACTATGGGCCCATAAAAGAGTGTCATCTGTGGAATCCCAGTGCATAGCATAGATCTGAGTTATTTGCTAAATGACAGTCTTTCCTCTGAGTCAGTATTTAATCAATGCTTCAGCATAATGTGTGACTTCCATAAGTGACTTTAAGATGCATTTTGCTTGTGTAAAGACTAAGAACTTCAAAATTTTGTCCAATGGAACAAACTCTGATTCATCTGGGCTAAGACCACATACAAGAATTTTATTTCTGTCCCCCATAGCGGGACATATGATCACAGCCACTACTGCCACATTTTCCGTGTAAAATAAGACATAAGCTGGCTTTGGCCCCGAAGTTGTTCTCCCAGCTCTTCAAAATTCCCTCCCAATAGCCCCAGAGACAGAACTTCCATAGCTCTTTGATAGACAGGCGATTACACCTTGTTCCTTTTGTTCCCCTCCAACCCTGAAAAACTTGTTCTATTTCAAAGAGCTTTACTGATGATCTCTAACAGCAATCAGCAAAATAAAAATCATGCAAAACTTGATGAATCTATGCTTAGGTTATAATACAGGTTGGAATTCTGGAATTCTCTCATCTGTAATCAGGCATGATTTTCCTTAGCCAGATGACTACTCACCATGTGTGTGGCCAAGTTTCCCGTTGTCCCATAAAGTTGGTTTACCATCACCAGTCCTGGCTCTCAGTGTTCTGTACTATTATTTAGCTGTAATTTACCCCATGTCTTCTAAGAGCCCAGTAAGCAGTGCAAGTGTTGGTAATGCTGCTAATACTGACCTCTTGTGGTTCAGCAAATTTTCTCATTCAGCGCCAGTCAGGTCCTGAGGGTGCTGGATGAGAGAGGTTCAACCTGTATGTAATTAAATCTTGTGATTGACTGTTACTTTTGCAAACTTGGCTGCAAAATACACAAGCACGTAATAGTTACACCAACCTGATTTTTTATGTCAAGCTCAAAAGTAAGGACAGATCTACACTAGCTCAGGGATATGAGAAAGGCCCCCTCCTCAGTGAGTTAACTCATGAAAACTCATGCTCTAAACTTTTCTGTTAGTCTATAAGGTGCCACAGGACCCTTCGTTGCTGCTACAGATCCAGACTAACACGGCTACCCCTCTGATACTTGCCCCCTCTTCAGTGACCCAGTTTTGTGCTGTCAGCAACAGCTGTAGATTGGTAGGTGATGCTGTCCTGCTGACATAGCTTCCATTTCTCATTAAGGTGCAGTAATTATTGCTAATGGAAGGCTAGTCTGCTGTCTGTATAGATTCCTCATTAGACACACTGTAAGAACACAGGTGGATAGATGCAGCTGTGCAAATGTAACGCTGTATCATAAACCTGAGAGGAAGTATGTATTTCAGTATGTAAGATGAGATTTAAGGTGAAAGGAGTTGTGAGGTACTTTGAAGATGAAGTAATAGAAGCCCCTGAAGGGATTCCAAGGAAGTATGTATTTCAGTATGTATTTCACAATTGTATTCTACATTTTATATGAATGTAGCCTACATAACCAACTGTTTCTTTTCCCAGTTTTTCTTCATATCCTCATAGGTCTGTGAGATTTTGAGCTTACTGTTTGCCTGTGATTGCAATAGAAATATTTACTTTGTAAAAAGGCTTGTGTTACATATGCCATATACTTATTTCTTCCATCTGTGCAAATGTGCAAATGACTTTGTGCAAATGACTCTTCCAAGTATCTCTGTCACCTCACTGGCTCACTCAGTTCAAAAACTACGTCCAGTCTCCTCACCAGCTGTCACTTCCTCCTGGGATTGTCGTTTGAGTTTTGTTTGTGTGTATCACTGTTCCCTAATGTAATATAATAATGCTTCCCTTATTTAACAGGTCTCTCTACTAGCTGAACTGAACTGGAGAACCTATCCCACTGGGCAGAAACTTGTAGGATTTGTTTTTTAAGCCATAGCACTTGAGTGCAAATCTGAAGCTAGATACACTCCACTGATATAGACTCTGGCAGAGTCCACAAGGGATTCATGCTGTGCCATATGAGGTCTGATGTTCCCACAATCTTCTCTTTATTAAAAGGGCTGGTGGACCACCATTATAATGCACAAATTAGGTAGTAACCAGGCAAGACGCTTGTCGAAGATTCTGCCTGTGGAGCTTTGTGAAGTATTAAAAGTGTACATTCTCGGCTGAAACCCTGGGGAAGGTTAATAGTGGAATGACTGTCTACACTTCCATAAGTGAGAAATTTGAATGGGTGCTTCCAAATCCCCCATTTGGAATAATAGTGTCACTGATACTGTCACCCATGCTTGTAAGCTCAGAGCCATCTTAATCACTCGTGCTTTTTTTTTTCCTCAAAGTAAATCCTGTCTCTTCATTTACATCTCTAAAGTCCATCTTCCTCTCTCCATTTTCACCATATCCATGCCTTAATATTCACAAATTGATTAGTCTTGCATTTTCTAGGCTTCCTATTTGCTGTTGCTAAAATAATTTTTCGCTACTGCTCTAACCATTTCACTCCTGTCTTGGAATCCCTTCAGGGGCTTCTATTACTTCATCTTCAAAGTACCTCACAACTCCTTTCACCTTAAATCTCATCTTACATTCTTAACCCCAAGATCTGCTCTACGAAACCCTGTTTGTATTAGTTTTGCAAAAAATGTTAGATAGGAAGTTGTAACTACATGCGTAGCAGTCTGTCACCTAGAACTTCAAAAATGTTGTTTTAGACTGTCTCATAGCTTTAGATGCCCCTATAATTCTAAGGGCATTATTTACTACTTCTAACCTTTCCAGGTAGGCTAGGACCTGTAGGGGCCTCCAAGATATCATTTTGTATCAAATAAGAACTGAGGGCTTATTCATTTTGTTTAACAAATGTAAATTGTTAATGGAAAAAGATGTTTATTAAATTAAGTAGATTTGTTTGTATGGGTACTGCAAAGTTTCTGTGCTATGTAACTAGAAGATTTTGTTAGGAATATAGCCATTGTGAGGCAGTTGCCCATGACATTGTTGCATTTGTTTTTGGTATAGTGCTCCTTTAAGTATGTAAAAACACTTTTGTCTGCAGAGATGTATGTGATGCAACTGGAACTGGAGACATGATTACTTTAAAAGATTGACATCCCCAAGCTGTCTGTAATTTACCTAGTTCCAGGTACCAATAGTCACAACTGCACAGCCTGTAACATGGCTGTTCCTTTGAGTACAAGCCTTCTAGGGAGTTGGTATATTCTTCGGTGGCTAGCCTCTGTTACAGCTCACTACCACATCTTTATTACCCCTTGGTATCTGAGCTAGCTAGGTTAAAACTTGCCCAGATATATCGCCTTTTACTGCAGGCACACCTCTGTGTGTAGTGTATACAAACTTGGAGTCATTTTACACACACCTCTCCTAGAGCGGGAAAGGACCTTGGGAGGTCATCTAGTCCAGTCCTTTGCCCTCTTGGCAGGACCAAGCACCGTCCCTGACATCTATTTGCCCTAATCCCTAAACTGCCTGCTCAAGGATTGAGCTTACAACCCTAGTGTTAGCAGGCTAATGCTCAAACCACTGATCTACACCTCCCCCTAAGCGTCAGAATGGCTGCAGTCAGGTAAAGATTTTGTGCTCTCATGGGATTTTTATGTAGGAACTTTGTTTTTCTTTTGACTTACAATGAAAACGAATCGTCTAGTCTCAAAATATGTGTTTTGTTCTTTCTACGTAGATGTGTTGCCTGTATTAACTACTCCTATCTGCATACACAGCATATGTATAACCCCAAGTATCAAAGGTGTTTTCATTTTATTCTAAGCCGTGACCGTTCCCCAGGGAAGTCTTGACTTTTGCTTTGTACGTGCTCCTGGATTTTTACAAGTGTGCTGATTGTCATGAGAGCATATTGAAAAACAGAAACAGGGATTAAAAGGGTTCTCTCATGTTTCCTAGGTAAGTTGCAGGTGGGTGAGAGCAAAATACTTGAACTCAGCTTTTCCAAGTTGTTTCTGTTCTGCTAACCACTGGTCTCTGGTTTTCAGTGGTACCATTCTGAACTTTCTCATATTGCTTAATTCTGTGTACTATTTTAGGTCCTGTTCTACTCTCCCATGAAGTAAATGGGAGAATTCACATTGGCTGCAAAATTGAACACAGAGATACTTATTCTAAAAGTAGATCTCTGGTTTTCTGATTCTGTAAATGCAAGACTAACAAATCCAGTTACAAAGCGCATATAGTGTATTCTTTAGAGCATTTGTGGGTTATAATTGTATGCTCTGTTTTATTATTGCTAGGTAGAATCTAGTGAGATGAAACTGAAGGCTTGACTCTCCACTGTCCTCCTATTGTGGCCTCATTTCCATCTATGAATAATGGGTGTATCCCATTGCTGATCATTGAATTAGTGCTCCATTATAAACCACCTACTCCAATTCTTTTCAGCAATCCTATTACTTACTCAGTTCCCCATCTTGTATTTGTTCATTTGATTTTTCCTCCCTGAGCATGGCACTTTCTACTTGTTCTTGACTGATGTCAATTTCAGGCCAATTCTCCAATTTATCAAGGTTCTTTTGAATTGTAATCCTGTCTTGCAAAGTGCTTGTCTGGCATAGTCCACAAATTTTATATGCCTGTTCTCCATCCCATTATACAAGTCCTTAATGAAAATATTGAATAATATTGGATGCAGGACAGACTCTTGCAAGTGTTTGCTATACACACATCATCCCAATTTGACAGCCAACTGTTGAATGTTGGTCTTCCAGACAGTTTTTTACCTACCTTATAGTGATTTCATCTATACCACATTTTCTGCTTTGCTCATGAAAAAATTTCGTATGGATCTGTATCATAAGCCTTACTAAAATAAACACTGATCATATATACTGCTTATTCCTTAATCACTTGACCAGTGAGTATACCAAAAAGAGAAATTAGGATGGTTTAGCATGAATTCTTAACAAATCTATACTTATTATAATGTATCACTGTATTATCCTCGAAGTGCTCACATTGGCTGCACAACTGATTTGTTCCCGTATTTCCAACTACTTAAATTAAGCTGGCTGGCCTATAACTCCCTGAATTCTCTTGGTTGTCTTTAAGTATTTTTGCTCTCTCCAGTTACCTAGGACCTCATTTGTCCTCCAGGAGTTCTCACAGATAGTTCAATTCCAAGAGTTCCTTAAGTAACCTGAGGCGGACTTCAGTAGGCTTTGCATACTTGAATCCATCCGACATAAATATTCTTTTACCTTTTATTTCCCTAATCTGGCTGGTGTTCCTTCACAGTAGTTTAATATTAATTGTCCTAAGCATCTGGTGACAATTAAATTTTTAGTAAGAACTGAAGAGAGATGTTAAATACTTCCTGTTTCTTGGTTTAGTTCATCACTGCTATTTTCTAGCTAAGTATTCAATGCATGCTTTCCTTCATCTTTTTCTTTCTCTGAAGGTATTAACTTTATTATTTTATGCCCATTGCATTTTGTTCCTTAACTTTTGCTGATTTTATCAGTTTTTCTACTTCTTGTGACATTCTTTTTTTATAAGCAGGACATTAAAGATATCCTGTTGCTGCCACATTGGCCTCTTCCTATTCTAAAACAAGAAATCCAGCATATTCCAAGAATTTTTTGGACATTTTATATTACTTTTCCATCACATCTGTTTAGTTAGAATTCCTCATGAATACAAGGTCTTGTGTTTTGGCTATTTGTGTTTTTCTAGCAATGCCTTATCAGCCCTCTCCCCTTGATTTGGTGGTCCAGAGTAGATCCCCTGACATGGTGTCACCTCTGCCTTTTCCCTTTCATCTTCACCCAGAAACTTTCAATTGATATGTCTCTACCTGCCTCTTGAGCTTTACAATAATTACATAAATCCTTGATGTATAGTGCAACACCTCTTCCCTTTTTACTCTCCCCGGCATTCCTGAACAAGCTATAACCCTCTATACCAATATTCTAGTCATGAGATTTATTCCACCATGACTCTGCCAATTAAGTCACTACTGATTTCTTTGGGGCAGTATGATTAATGTCCGAGCAGCATGGTATAGTGGTCAGAGAGCCAGATGAGCCTCAGCAGCCTTTCCATAGTGTTTTTGATAAGAGCTCTGAGCAAGCAGCACACCTTCCAGAACATCTCTGATAGAGCCTGCAGGCAGGCAGCACAACTCCACTAAAATAAAACATTGGATTTAGAGGAATTGCATCTGTCTCATCTAGGCCTGAATGTGGCTCCTTGTTTTTAGGCATATTTGGAAAGCTCACAAATATGAATATCATAAGTGCCAGATTCCCACTGAAACTGGGGTTATAAAAGAGAAAAGAAATTAGAGGTCCAGAAAAATACATTTAATTCTGGGATTGACAATAAGATCATTTTAACTCATTGTAGATGGTTAAGATACACATGATCTGAGTGGTATGGTCAATCACTCTGGGTCCCAGGTTTCTTGGTAGCCTTTTAGGAGGACTCAAGAGGCTCACAGTAATCCTAACACTGCCTTGGTCTTTCCAGAGGTGAGTGACTCTGCTTACCAAGTCACTCTCATCACAGGCAAGCCTTTAGCCTAGGGCAAGCCCCCTTAATCAATTCTTGTTCCCCCTTATTCCTTCCAGGGGCAGACCCCTTCAGGCATAGGGAGGGGTGTGGGAGCCCAGGCCCACCCACTACTCTGGGCTCCAGCCCAGGGACCCTGATAGAAGCAGCTGATGGGGCGTTCCTTTTGCCCCAATTGTTTCAGCCTTTTCCCTGAGCCACTGCTCCACCCACTCACCCATCACCTTCACCCAGGTACCTGGTTGGCCTTTCTCCAAACCTCCACTCTCACAGCACTTCCTCATCTCCTAATCCACTCCTCTTCTCCTTCCCCACTTCCATTATCTTGGTTTGGGGGGGAGAACCCTTTTAAGAGGAGCCTCCTGGCCTAAACTGGCTGCAGGTGTGTAATTAGCCTGATGCTACAAGCCAACTCCTAATGAGTCTCAGGTGCCTTCTCTGCAAGAAACAGGACCCCACTTACTCAGCTCCCTGTGTATCCTCCCTCCATTAGGCTCCTGCAGCCCACTGGCTTAGGTCTGCCACACTGGGTAACATTAGTCCTGGATTTTCTGACGTAATCAATATAAATGTACGACTATAAAGTGTCAGATAATAATATAAACTGTTTTCTATCAGCCATGAACCAGGAGGTGCACCCTATGTAGGTAAAAATACTTTTGTATGATTTTTGTGAGTCTTAAGGAAGTGTGTAGAAATTCTTGAGTGAATGTTACTGTAGAAGTGCAAGGTATTGATGTATAAATTTTGTCCCTGGAGCCATGCCCATCTACTATAAAAATTTGTCTCACTGAATACAACATCAAACTGGAATCCTTCCTATCAATATCTGATGTCTTTCCAAGTTGAAATTTCACAATGTGTGAAATTCCAGTTTCCTGGCCGGTATTCCATCTCTCAGTAAAATGAGTTGTTAAGTGCCAGGAAGTATAGTGAGAGGCTGATGAATGCCTTCATAGTTCCTTTTCTACCATCTGGTTTATGACTGGAAAGTGTAAGAGAAGAATGATTTAAATTGGAATTTTTCTTTCTGTATGTTTTTATTCTAAAGCAAGATGGTTTTATTTATCCCTATTTTGTTCTGTTTTGTGGATAATAAAGAAATATAAAACTAATATGTGGGAGAAGATTGTGTTGTAAACATGCTTACAGCTATGAATATTGCTGTAAAAACTCAGTCAGTACCTGTTCAGCATGAGAGTTTATGCTGTGTGCTGCATTTCCATGTTATTTTTATTCTAACAATCTTTTTAATTAAGTTAAAGTGCAGCGATGGAGTTTGCTAGGCTAAAAAACAAATAGCATAAAATATTGTTCATTCCCTATCATTTCAAATTATATGCCCAATTCTCTGTTTCAGCCAAGCTCCACAAATTTGAAGGAGCCCAAGGTGCCCTAAAGTACCTTTATGCTATTCTGAGGTTATGACTGGGCTGTGTCTGAGTGTAAAATGCGAGCCTGTGGCCCCATGTAGCCATTCTCTCAGTCAGACATCTTCAGCATGCTGGGATGCCCTGACTGTGTTCCCTTCCTTTAGATATGCTGCTTATACTTGAGGTTGGCAGAGAGGAAGGTACTGCATAACCTGCAATGTTTCTCTGCCACTGAAAGCTTTCCCTATTCACACGTAGCATCAAAGGGACTAGAATGTGTTCGGCAATACTGAATTGCTTGAGCAGAACCAGGATCTGGGTATACAGTTACATTCATGTCTATAAAAACCAGGGAGTCTTGATATTTAAGCATCTAATTTTCAGTTTTACTGACTGAGAAGATGGAAGATATTTAATTCATTTACATTAAAATGAGTAATTCAACAATTGTAAACAAAATGGGTATGGTAATTAATGGTAAAAAAATATTGCTTGTGTTAGTGTTGATCCACTGCATAATTAAAGATGACTTACAGTGTGATTAATTATTCAGGATGGTTCATACTGAATAATTACATTCAATAAAGACAGGGCAATACAGTTTACTATTTCTCACTTTCCACTGTTCACATTAACTATCTGCCACTGAAAATTGTATAAATAAGACTGTGAGTCTGTCACCGAAGTCACAGAATCCACGATTTTCCATGAACCTTGTGACTTCCGCATCTGGAGTGGCTGATGCCGCTGACCCCAGGATCAACCAGGCAGCTGGCCATAAGATGGGGCTGGTCTTGGGGGCCTCCACATCAGTGTTTGTGAGGACCTCAGCAATATCAGCAGCCACCCCAAAGGCCAATGAACAGTAGTCTCAGGGGACCTCAGAGCAGTGGGCAGCTGGGGATAGTTGGCTTCTGCCACTAGAGCAAGGGCTAGTCATTACAGAGCAGTGGTGCCTCAAGCAGTGCTGCTAAGATTTAGTCAGGGGTATTGACATTGACTGGTCATGGGTCATATGCTTCTGTTTATTGCCTATGACTTGTCCATGACTTATACTAAAATATCTATGACTAAATCTTAAATTTATGTATGAGATCTAAGTAAAGTACTCTGTAGTTCAGAACATTGTTCTTTCCACCAGAAGTTGGTCCACTCAAATGTATTACCACACCCAACTTGTTTCTCCCAGAAAATTATGGATTTTTGGTTGGGGGTGGAGCCAGATCCATGGTCTATTATTGTTTGACTTCATTTCAGAGTTGGATTGGATTTAGTAAATTGATTCACTTCTGCAAATGGTATGACAAAAAGATTTTTGAAAATAATCTGAGGAATAATATTAAGAGGCCAATAGGACACCATCAGGAGCTCTTTAGTGACCTGAAAACCAAATTTTATAAATGGTGGAAACATAGAAAAATTGCTAAGGAGAAATATGAAGAATGTGCATAGACATGTAGGCACAAAATTGGAAATTCAAAGGCAAGAGAAAAGGATAACAGGAAGAGGTTCTGTGAATACATTAGGAAAGATGAAGAAAAGTGCAGGTCCTCTGCTTAGTGGGGAAGCGTATCTGATAAATGGATGACACCAAAAGGCTGACCTATAGAATACCTATTGTGCTTCAGTCTTTTCTAAAAGGTAAATTGAAATAAGGGTAGAAAGTGCAACCCAAAACAGGTAAAGAACACATTAAAGAATATTTAAATAAGTTAGATGTGTTCAAGTTGGCAAGTCCTGATAAAATTGATTATGCAATATTTAAGGAGCTACTTGAAGCAATCTTGGAACTATGAGTAATTATGTTTGATAACTCATGAAGGACGTGTGAAGTCCCAGAAGATGGGAGGAGTAGAAACGCAGTATCACCTATCTTTAAAGAAAAGAATAAAGAAGGCCTGGAGAATTACGAACATTCAACCTAACTTTGATGCCTGAAAAGAAACAGCCAGTTTGTAACCACCTAGAGGATAATGAGCTTATAATAATAGTAATAGTAGTTTTGAACAAATCATGACAAACCAATCTTATTTCTTTCTTTGACAGGATTACCATCATAGTGGATGGAGGGAAAGTAATAGATGTGACCTGTCTTGATTTTTAGTGAAGTTTTTGACACAGGTCCGTATTACATAAGCCTAAACAAATGAGGGAAATGTGAAAGGGAAATTAAACTTCTAATGAAAAACTTGATGAAAGATCAATTAGAAAAGGTTTAATGTGAAAGTGTGAGAATGTATCTAATGAGGGTGCCCTTATCTAATGAGGGTGCCCTGTTTTGAGTCCTGCAGTGTTCAATATTTTCATTAATGACTGAGGTAATAGGTGGCAAGTAGACTTACAAAATTTGTGGATGACACCAAATAATCAAGGGCTGCAAGCGCTTTAGAAGGCAGGATTAAAATGGATACCAGTCTTGACTAAATTGGAGGATTGTTCTGTAATCAACATCGGTCAAGACAAGTGGAAAGTGCTGTACTTAGGAAGGAAAATTCAAATGCACAGATACAAAATGGAGAATAATTGGGTAGGCAGGATTACTGCTGAAAAATTATCTGGGGATTATAGTGGATCACAAATTGAGTATAAGTCAACAGTGTGATGCAGTCACAAAAAAAGCTAATATAATTCTAGGGTTCATTTAACAGGCATAATGTATATAGTACAGGTGAGGTAATTTTTCCACTCTGTCATTGGTGAGACTTTCACTCTAATATGTCCTTTTCTGATCACTACCTTTTAAAAATATGTTGAGTCACTGGAGAGAGTCTAGCGGAGAGCAACAAATCTCTTCAGAGCAGTTCTCCATGTTCACAGTAGGTAGGATAAGAAGTAATGGGCTTAACCTGCAACAAGGGAGATGTAGGTTAGGTATTTGAAAAACCTTTCCAACGATAGTTAAGTAAAGGAGTAGGCTTCTAGGGAGGTAGTGCTATCCTGATCATTTCTAGATTTTTAAGAATAAGAGAAACACCTATTTGGGATAGACCTGTCTCAGCACAAGGGGTTGGACTAGATAATCTTTCAAGCGCTCTTCTAGCCTTACATTTTGATGATTCTGTGATTGCATGATTATGCTAATACATCTACCTTTGACTGCGGAATCTTACAATAATGAAAGCTTTTTTTAAAGAGCAACATTCAAAGCACTTTCTACTGCAGGCCCAATCCTGATACATAAAAAAATGTCAAGGGCTCTTGCTTATTCCTTATTGCCTTTGTATGCAAGTTGGCCAGATATACAAAAGTCTTTTGCAGTGGTAGACCTTTGAGAGCAAAGGACGATCTAGTTTGTGGTGTATTTTGCACCAATCACCAACCCAGTATCTCAGATTCCAAAGTAAGGAGCTGATGAGAACTTTTCAGCAGATGCTTTCGTTAGTGTGTAAGAGAGGTTACTTACTTGAGGCATTCAGGAAAATAGTATTACCAGGTACTGAGAAGATAACCTCTCAAATATGACCATGTAAGATCAGGAAAACGTGATTACATAACTATGCAACAGAGTTGGTTAAGCAAAACTACCAAGATTTCAGCTGCAAGTGACTTCCAGGCTTCAGAGATGATAATGGGATTGATTTTTACTGATAATAATGATACAAGCACTTGCCAGAGCCATTGACTACTATATTCCAATACCACCTATGGAATTAAGGAATTAGTGATCACCTAAATCTGAACTACTGGAATTACTGACTAGGGTGTCAGTAGCTTCAGGTGAGGCAACCTGTGTGAATCAGATGGAAAATGGGAATTAGGATTTATTCAAATGCTAACAGAAGTGAACTGTGTAAAAGCAGGTAATCTTTGTCTGGAAGTGTTGGCTTTTTTACACTTTTTGGAATAAAATGTAGAATATCTTTACTTGGACTTTGATGTGAATTCTGATGTGCTGCTCTATCATGGACCCTTTTGCGTTCATCGAGGGAGTAGTAGATAAATGCTACTTTACTGTCTGAACAAGTCTGGTTCAACATAATGTCCTACAGAAAGCAGCCAGTGCTGCATTACATAGCATATTTATTTACTGAGGATAGTGAATGAACAGCTTCCTTCTAGGGATATACAAGAAGAATCTTTCTATGAGCTCAAATATCGTGAGGCACATTCTGAGAAGATTTGGGCACAATGGAAAGCTAATTTTTGTGTAGTTTGGATTGAGAAAGAGGATATCCATATATTTTTCAGCCTTGATTTTTTTTTCATTTATTTATTTTTTGCTATGCAAGTCACATTGTGCAGAAATCCAGAAAGGAAGGGGTAAAGTAAAAACGAAAGGAAAAGGGGGTGGGGGTGGGGCCTGAGGGGAGTAATTTTTGCAAAACATCATAAAGAATATTGATATAAAAATGTGAGATGGTAGAAAAATTATATAATGGGGATTTATTCTGTACTTGTATAAACAGTTACACAGAGATGAATTTGAACAGAAATCCTGAATCTAGTTCTCCTCCCCTGACGAAGTAGGACATCATATAGGAGAAAAAACTCAAATGTAATACAGATCAGAATTACACAGTTTAGGCTTCGCTGTATAATGGACTAAAGCAGAATCTGAAATCTGACCAGTCCCTAAATTCAGTAGAGTTCAAAATCTGGACCCTAAGGCTGCCAGTCTTAATAGAGAAACTTCGGCAGTACCTCTTTCAACAGATTGCATCTATACATCGAAAGAGCAATCCACTCTGTTGATAGAGAGCAGCCACAATGCCCTGCCCTCTGTCAACAGAACGGCTGACCAAAAGCTCAGTCTGCAAAACAGTGTCAACACAGGATAGGCACTATTCATAATCGGGAACAGGGATAATGCTGCCAACTGAACAACTGAGTTATGTTGACAGACTCTCAACAGAGTGCTTTAGCTGTGTAGATGCTTGGCAAGTTTTGCAACAAAAGGCTTTTCTGTCAACAGAAGTTGCCTGTGTAGATGTGGCCTCTAAGTGATTTCCTTTTTTTTAAGCTCAGGTTTAACTCTGCAATAAACAAAGCTAATAGTAATTTTCGCAACATATATAAGGAAATATTGTAAAGGGGGCGACCTTTTTTGAACTTTTTTTTTGTACATACAAAGCACACTTTTTTCCTTGACAATCAGATATGCATGCATTTTTCATTCCACCTGATACAAGGAAAAACACTTTCATTTATTATTTGTAGCATCTCATGTCTTCGATACCCTAGGAAAAGTACGTCTTGTTTCAAACCACTTTATACTGAATTAGATTAGAACCCACAAGATTCCAGTGCCATAGGTCAAATAGTAGTGTTTAGTCACCGTCTACACCAGCAGTTCCATCTTTTGGGCATTGAAATTGATTTTTCTCATCTTAGCATTTGAAGATCCAGAGTGTGCCCTTTGCCCCATCGCCTGAGAGTGTACAGTGGCACGAACAGCAGAGGAAGTGGAGGCAGAAGCTTTTCGGGCACCAGAAATGGCAGCATCAGGAGCATCAGTACGAGTAGACTGTGTTGAGGTAGTTCTCCCACACTATACTATGAAACCAAACCACTTTGGTATACTACATGCTGATGGAGGCTGCCTCATTGTTTCTAAATATTGTGCAAAATATTTGTTCTCTATTAAATGTTGCATAGTTCTCCTATGTGGTTTAAACGGGAAGATCCCTCTTTCCTTATTTGAACCTCTGCTTAATTATGCAGTTAAAAGTTGGCCAAATCTCTGTAACATGTTGATATGCAGCCATGCATTTTCCAGATTAATACTCCTAATTGCCATGCAGCCAAAGCAGCCATTATGCCTCACTGATTGCATACACCTAAGAAATAATATTTATAATAAGAATAATTCTAAGGGCCATAAGAGACCCATGAAAACTTAATGTTGGAGAACAGTTCCTTAACTCAGTATAAGAACGTCTACTGTTATTTAAGCCTTCAAAGACCAGTCACTGAAATATTTTGTCATAGTTCCTGATGACATTTATTAATTAAGTTGATTTTTATTTTAGAGTACAAATTCCTGAGTTTTCGAATTTGCCTAAATTGAAATAGGTAATACACTATCACTTTTTTGTGGTAGCTGTCTCTTCATGTGTAACAGTGTTTCTTTCTGATGAAAAGTAATTTTAATTAAACAGATTGGATTATCTGTGGAGTCCAGAAAACACATATTCAGTAAGGTATAATGCATTAATTTGCCCACATTGTAATGTTATATAGTGCATATACCATCTTATACTGTATAAATCAGTGGTTTTAACTCTTTTTGTCTGTGGACCCCTATAAAAATTTGAATGGAGATGCAGATATCTTTGGAAATCTTAGACATACTATTGTTTTATGGTAATGATAACTTTTGACCCCCTTAGACATAGCAAGTGGCCTTAGACATAGCAAGTGGACCCCAGGAATCCATGGACCACAGGTTGAAAAAAAAGTGGTATAAATGATACATGTTGTCTTGAGGTTTATTTTATAGCCCGTGTTGTCTTCATATATAATTCATTAGTTGGTGTGCAAATAAACCAGTGTGTGGATTTTAGTAAGTGCCCATGATAACACTTTAATTAGTACTAGTTAAAATATAACTAACAATGCAGAAGGAAAAGTAAGCTAAATTTCAGGCTTTACAAAGTAAACTAAAAATTGTATCATGAGAGAATTGTGAAGTTTCACAGTAAGTTTTAAAGTGCAAGGACCTGAAGGGAATGTGTTTTGATTGTGGGATCACTACCAAATTGAAATGTAGGTGTTATGAAAACAACTTCCATATTATTCAGAATAATGCATCAGGTTTATAGCAGTAAAAGCAACAGTGTTGCTTTTGGTTACTTTTCATTTCCCAAGCAATAATGTCTTCCATTATCACAGTCTAGCAGAAAAAATCTACTGTGTGTCCAGCTGGACAGGAAAGTAGGGTATGTCATAACTTAACTTCCCATATTCCACCTGACAAAAGTGGCAAGATATTGCAGGTATGCATTAGTTCCATGGCAATTATGTTGTATTTATTAATATATAAATATAAGCTTTCCTCATCTTGATTCTCTTTCATGATTTTACCACATTTATAAATGCTATTTTTATGACTAATAATGCTTTATGTTGGGAAGAACATGAACCTGGTGAAAAGTGTGTGTTAGAGTCAAATCCTTGCTGTCAAATTGCCATTTTAAGCCCCTGAAAATACTCATTATGATTAAGACAGCCAGGACTAGCCAATAATGTTGATGTTTGTATTTGTATAAAATTATTAATCTGGATTAGGTTTGCAGTTTATTTAAAATGTTTGGCCTATGACATGTACATGCAATCAAAGACAGAGTAAAATTGACAAAAGGCACATGTATTAGAATTTTTTATGTTTAGAAAACAATTTTATATTTAATGTCATGGACTTCTACGACCTTGAATCATAATTTATGGAGTGTGAATATTAATGTCACTGTAATAAGTACTGATATTTCATCAACTGTAGTATGAACGCTCTGAAGTTCTAATGTGTTTAGTTTTTCACATAGTTTCAATCTTACAGAAGTCTGCTTTCCCATTGGTATGTATACAAGTGGCATGCTTGATCCTCTGCCTGTTGAAGTTGATGGCAAAACTCCCAGTGACTACTGAAGCCTAGGGTTAGACCCTCTCTGTATAAATTTAACATTTACTTACCAATGGAAGACTAGACTTTAAATCTAGTGCAGCATGGATAAACATGTTTGTCAAAAACTACTCGAACCTCTGTGTACAGATTAAATCTCAATAATTGCACCTGAGGATTTCTAAGCAAGGGGTATTAGATCAACGATTAGTTCTGAGTGTTCCTTTGCAATGTCATCTTTGTTATAGTAACCCTCATTAGAAATTTGGTTAATTCTTTTTACAAGGGGTATATACTGACTATATAAAATGACTTGTAAATATGGCAAAGAGTACAAACTGTCAGATAATACAATTCCAGCAGGTGCAATTAAATTACTATAAAACAGTGGTTCCCAACCTTTTCATAAGAGTGAACCCCCCCAGTCAGCCCCACAAACCATTCACATACCCCATCAAAGCCAATTCTAGCCAGTATGTACACTTCATTAGATGGAAAAGGAAACCACAACATAGATTTTTTGACAGCAATTAATACATTATTGGAAGAAGTTTAATTTAAAAATAATAATTGATTGTAAATTTGCAATTTATTTAAAACTTATTTTCTGTGAACATTTGTATTTGTCTTTTATGTTTTCATGGACCCCTTGTGAAACCCTTTGGACCCCAAGTTGGGAACCACCATTATACAGCATTGTGCAATATTTTTTGATATATATTATAAACCAATAGAAATTGACATATCACCTCCGTAAAAAATCTGTTTGCTTGACTATGGTCAGCACTACCTATTAAAAATATAGCTTTAACAGTGTATTTATAAACATATTTTAGAACAATTTTATGCAGAAGTTAAAGATAGAAAATAAACCAATTTTCAAAGATATCTTTATTTTTCAAGACTGAAAATGATATGCAATAATCATAGGATTTGTTTATACTTTTGCAGAACAAACCAGGCTGTAAAATTAATTGTGCCTTAAAATATCAACTTTATTTTATGTTAGAAGAGTTTCAGTGTTTAGACATATTTTTTTTTAAAAATTCAAATAGCATATTGCTATTCAGTTGTCAGCACCAAGTTAACACATTTTCTGAATGGTAAGGTTATTTTTACTTGGAGCATTTGTTGTCAACATAGGCCTGATGAAGCATAATCACTGACAATTTTTAATTGAATGGTAAAGGTACAGGTAAAAATTACCTCTATGAGAAACACAATTTTATATTAGTATAATTTTAACTGTCAACTGAACATTTAACAGCCAAGCTTTTTTCTCTTTTCACATGTGAAGGCTTTGTAATAAGTAATATATGTGCATGTATTGTATAATATTGCTGAAAAACTGTAGTGGCAAACAAAGGCATTACGTTACCAAGTAGTGTAAATAACTATGTGCTTGGAATGCTAATTTTACATTCTGAAGCATGTTTCTAGGGAAATAAAAAACCTTTGTATGATAAGAAATGAAAGATGCTGTGGAGGAGGTGTTAAAAGAACTCTCAGAATTCACACGTTCTAATCATCATTTCCGAGGTCAGTCTGAGAGCTTGTACAGTATCTTCTTGCTCAAGGGACTGTTAATCTACATGAGCTGAACCTTTTTAGTGTGATTTTATACAGGATACTTCCATCCACAAAGGAACAGTTGGCAAGATGTTAGAAAATGAAATGTAATTATTATTCAGAAGCTAATTGCAATTTTGCAGTCTCTTTCAACTCGGGTACATACATGGGACTTAAATTGATATCAGTGGGATTTCTCATGATAGTAATGCTGTCCCTAGTAATTGTGTGCAGTACTGAAAACTTGCACCAATGTAACTGAAACTAAACATAAGTACAATAAGAGTGTGTACTGATAAACTAGATCAATTTTAAATTGGTTTAGGTGTCCTGGTGCAAATTTTCTAGTTTAGAAAAGCTCTCAGATAGTTGAATATAATGAGTTCCAACTCCTCAGAAAGCTAATTGTTATCAAGAATTAGTATTAATTGCTCATTGTTTTTGTAGTTTGTTCTTTTTTCAAAGTGTATATTTCCACCTTTTATTTAATTTGACTGCTTTTTTTGGATTTCTGTTAGATTTTAAAAGACATTTTTCAGTCAGAAATAAAATAAAGTGAGAAGTCAAGAGAGAGAGGAGGGATGCATTTTAAGCTGGAATTGTATTGCACCATAAAACTATGGAACAGAATACTTTGGTGAGGGAATTTAAAGCGTTCATTTAATTAAGATGATCCCACTTTTAAGTGCCTTGTTCTATCTTGAATTATTCTTTTTGTCAAAATTACATTACCTGTTAAACATTTAATGTAGAAAGGTAAAGTGAATTTAATGCAGAAAGGTAAAGTGTTTTAATCACTCCTAGTTTTAAATCTGTTTCAGTTTTAACTAGTATGCATATTAATAACAAAGCTTTGTTAAGGGATGAGTTGGAAGTTGGGGGACAGCAGCGAACAAAACCAGTTTCACCTAGCAACCTAACTATGGGCTTGTCTATACAGCATGGCAATATGCAATATGAAGTGGAGGGTGATTTTGAAAGTGTACAAATGTGTCGATCATTAATTCGTTCTAATAGCCCAGGGGTCCGTAACCAAAATAGCAAAAAGAGCCTTTTTTTTTTTTTTATTTTCGGTTTAGTAAAAACCTCAATAATTCAACTGTCTCAATGCACATGAATACAAGATGGTCCTTAATATATAATGTCAAACCATACTTTTTGGAAATCCTGTTTTAGAAACAGCACGCACACAATGATTTATAATGTGATACATGTGTTTTACATGATGTTCACTGTTTAACAAAATAATCAGGAGGGGTTTTTTGGGTTTTTTTTACTTTGCAATTATAGCATCAGGACTACAAAGAAGTCCATAAAGAGCAGCATACGTCTCTGGAGCCACAGGTTGCAGACCCCTGTAATAGACCCTGCTGTTGCATACTAAAAATTTCCTCATGTGTCTTATGCAGTATTATTTAAAACAGTACTATGTAAAAGTGCACTAGGGAACTTTTACCACACACAAGTAAGGCCTATGGGGACCAGAGTGAGAAGGTGTAATGAGTGAGAATGTGATCTGTTACGGCGACATGCGCAGGTCTAAAACTCTTGTGGGGAGGGGAGTGACTGAGATATTTACTAATTTGGAAGTAAAGAGAAATGGTGGTTTAGAAGTAAACCATATGGAAAGCATAGAAGTTGAAGGAGACAAGTAGAAATAGGTCAGTGAAAATGATTTCGTAGTATCAGGACAAGGCTTACAGTTCTTGCTCTGGTGAAAATTCCCACAGCATCTGAGTCAAAGGACTGCTGGATTTAGCTTATATACTGAGGTTGACAAACAGATGGTGTAAATAGTCAAGAGCTCATCAAGTCCAGTCCCCTGCACTCTTGACATGATCACTTATATATGCTGGTACTAGCAAACATTGCAAAACTAAACGTATAGCCGTATGTACACTGTGCATTACTTGGAGTAGCAAACACCAGCAGAAACTGCAGGTGTGCTTTGAAAAGTCACTGTTGTAAAAACAGTATTTTTGACTTCCATGCTTGTCTCTGTCTTCTGTAACAAATGAGATCAGTTTACAGATGAAAACATGTTTTCTCTAAATACCAGCTCTACAGAATCACACATCCTCAGCAGTAATGTATAGTCTCCAGAGCAAAATCTGTCCCTGGTTACATGGTGCAACACTATTACTTTCAAGGAGTTTGCATTGGTGTAATTGATCAGATTTGGCAAACTATTCCACTGATGAATCTCAAGTAATGGAATCCTATTTACTGTCTATTAGCTGTGGCATTGCAGGACTAACGGTGTTGGAAGTAGTAAAAATGTATATGTGTCAAGCTGTACAAGACTCACGTCTCACTTCAAAATGACATTCTCGAAATTCTGGCTAGCAAAGTCTTTCTCTTCCTCGGACATTGTTTTTAACAGCACCAAATATAAGATAAAACAAGCATCGCAGGACAAGTTCTTCCCCTATATACTGCAGCCAAAGAAGCACAGTAAAGAAATAGTTTAAACTATAGATAAATCTCTCTTTTTATATTATATATTCCTTGTCAACTTTTTCATGGATCATGTTGGAAAAGGGTGTGATCTGTGTTGGAGGGTTTCCCAACAGCTCAAATGAGTCTTATAGACGTTTACAATACTTATTGTTATAAAGGAAAGCAACTGTCCGAAGAACTTAGTTTATTCTAATTTTTAAAGTAGTGTTGCAATAATAGAATTGACCCTTTTTTGGAACAAGTGGAGTTAAATTTCAGGGCTCTGAGGATGTTACAGTTGCAAGTACAAAATTGGTAACCTGAATTTTTTGATCCAATCTTGTTTATTTGCAAGGAACGTACAAAGCCCTTCTTCTCTAAATGCAGGAGGAACTAAGAACAAATGAGAGTTGCTTAGCTTACAGTGCCAAGCAATGTTCCCTCTAAGTTTTTCCATCCCTTGAAGGAATAAGTTCTGTTATGTACACCAAGGCATCTGTAGATGTGCACCCCCAACAGTAATATATGCTGCCCACTGTGGGTGGCTGTGAGCACTCTCGTAATCAGCTGGGTGACACCTGAATCTCTCGTGGGTGCTCAGCTTATGTGGAACAGTGATCCTAAGCCGTCTGTAGCTGACACCAAACCCAAATGTCCAGTGCTTAATTTGTAATGAAAGAGGTGCAAGGATCAAGCAATATTTTTACATTCATAATTTATGCAGCAAGCCTAGGACTGTGAACTGTGAAGCACAGTAGGGGCTAGGCCAAGCTCTACCACAACTTAAGGACTAAAACGCTCTCTAGCTTTTCCAAGTTCACACACTGTGCTCACAGTCTTGGCTTTCTTGCTTTTTGCCTTTGCTGCCACCTCTGTTGTCTGTTCTCAGCTTCTATATGTTCTGTCTTCCCTTTTTCCCCTGCCCCATGGCACAGGAAGAGCACTCAGCCCAAACTCTTGGGCAGGTTCACAACCCCTTTTTGCCTTAGGTGGCGGGGGGGCGGAACATCTGATTAATTCTTAATTAGGGTCTGCATTTTTCACACCTATCTCCAAGAGTTCTGTGATGTACAAACCCTACACTAGGGAAGAAGGGGCTAAGAAGCAGCTGTGGGCCCAGACACACCTACAAAGTCTGCGCAAGCTGTAGGCTTTGCTTAAAAGGGGAAGCAAAGGAGATCAAAAGAGGGCAGGCAGTGGAGAGGAACATGCCTCTTCTTTGAGGTCAGTGGAAGTACTGCTCAGGAGCTCTCAGGCCCTAAAACCTGGAAGAACAAATCGGATAGTCTCTACAAAGGAGAGACAGTTGACTGACTGGGGACATCAGATACTTTATTTGTGATTCTGTAATTTATCTTACAGACAGAAGAGAAACATGGATAGGTGCAGAACATAGCTGCCCAGCCCACTTTCGAGCCCTGGATTTGAGTGCAGTGGAGAACATAGAGCTGGGATCCCCTCCTCTGCCCAAAAAGACCATCCGTAGAAGCCTTTACCTCAGTAGAACGTTTGTCTTGGGAAGATCCTTCATGTTCAAGGGCCCAATCCTGAAAGCCCCAGTCCTAAAGTGAAAACCCTGAAATCCTTGGGGAAGCTGAAGGACAGGATTGTAATAGAAAGGTGGCATTCCCCAGCTGCACCCCTGTTTGACTCTACTGGTGGGGAATGTTCTCCTTTTGTACACCATGCAGTCACCATTACCTCTCAGCATACCAATAGCACTAAAATGGAACAAAACACATTTGCTCAGGGTCAGTCTTCTGGAGTTTCATTTCGCACATGCAGAAAATGGTGTTTTCTGGAGTCAAAGTCAGACCTGGAACTTCTCGCAAATGGTGAGGAAGAAGGAAGGTCGGTGGGAGAAATGCTACCATTGACCTTTCTCTGTGTAGCCAGACATCAAAGTCAACTGCCCATAAGTTCATTTTAGTACCGCAAATGGCGTTGCTAAAATTACATATCAGCAATCAACTTCTGTGTCTGATGTAGATATAGAAGACATGGTCTTTGCCTCTCTGATTATATTTATTCTTCAAATGCCTGCTTATTTCCATTTAATGTTAGAGGGGTGTGCTTGCCGCATACACTGGTCTTGGAAGTTTTTCCTTCAGGCAACCTCTGACATAGCAGACTCAGAAGCCAGATCCATCATTTCAGCTGTGTTATTGAGACAAGCACTGTGGCTTCTGCTTTTGGGACTGCTAATGGAGGCCCAGCAGTCTGTTCAGGACCTCTGTGTTGATGACCTAGATCAGTCTATAGAACATTCAGACTCAGGGCTACATGGGCTTAAGGACTTGAGGACTACTTTGTATTTCCTATGATTCTATGCTCTGGCCTCAGCCAGACAGAGGTTTAAGTTAAAGCAAACTCAAAAAATCAGGAGGCCATTCCCAACCAGAACCCTACCATAAAAAGAGAAAGGGCTACAAGTGCTGTCAAGGCCAACAACCAACCTCTTCCTCCCATGTGGGCTCCCCCTGCTACCTGCCTGGAAGTCAGCAGGCATTTTGAGGGTGCAACTGAGGTCAACTCCCAGTCTTCATCCTGTTTCCTTTCCTCACTACATGGGCCACTATAACATCAGACCAGTGGGGCCACGACATGGTACCAGTGAGATATGTGCTCCAATTTTTTATTCCTCACTCCCCATTCCCCATCCTTCTTCAGGCACTCTTCTCACAAACAACTTCTTGCACAGGAAGTGCAAGCCCTCTTGCAAGTAGGGGCCAGAGAGAAAGTCCTCATGGATGTAAGCAGGAAGTGACTGTGCTTGGTGCTTTCTGATGCCCAAGACCACATATTGGACCTGTGAAGCCTAAACAAATATCTCATAAAGTTGAAGTTCTGTGTCATCTCCATTGCCTCCATAAGCACCTCCCTGCATCTTGGAGACCGGTATGCCTCCTTTGATCTAAAGAATGCATACTTTCATATCTCGATTTTCCAGGGACACAGAAGGTTCCTGCAGTTTATAGTAAAACAGGCTCGCTATCAGTTAGCAGTTCTCCAAAGCAGGTTTGGTCTGGCTACAGCGTCGGTGGTGTTCACAAAATGCATGAGGGTAGTCGCAGCTTACCTAAGATTGAGGTATTCAGATATACCTAGCTCATCAGGGTCATTCAAAAGTATAGGTTCATTGCAGTGTTGAGTTGGTGCAAGCCACTTGCCAATCTCTGTGTCCATTGCCAAATGAAGAAAAATCCACCTTGGTCCCAATACAGAGAATAGAGTTCATCGTGATGGTTCTAAACTCTGCCTGAGCCAGGACTTTTCTTCCAGAACCCAGGTTCAAGACAATGTCAGATCTCATCACCCATCTTACCAGTCACCCGATCACCAGAGCCAGGATATGCCTCAGGCTGCTTGCATACATGGCAGCATGCACTTTTGGAATGTGGCAACATGCATAACTGCAACTCAGGCCCTGCCAGATATGGCTGGCATCAGTCTGCACTCCAGCCAGGCACCACATGGACAAGGTCCTCAGAATTCTACTACAAGTGATCTGGAATGGTGGTCCAACTCAGGAGTTTATCCAAAGAGGATCCCTTTGTGACTCCAAAACCCATGATGATTCTAGGTCAGGTGCATCTGAACTGGACTGGGGACCCAACATTAGAGAACTCAAAACCCAGAGATTGTGGTCCTAGGAAGATCTGACATTCACATCAATGTCAGGGAACTAAGGGCTATCTGTTTGTCTTGTGAAGCATTCCTTCCTCAGCTGTCCCATCATACAGTACACCTATTGACAGACACAGAGAGGTGGCTGTGTTAATCTGTATCGTCACAATAGTCCTGTACCGCTTTATAGACTAACAAAGTAATTCATTAGGCAATGAATTCTGTCACATGAAAGCTCATCACCTAATACATTATTTTGTTAATCTTTGAAGTACTACAGGACTAATGACAAATAGGTCAGGCTCCATGTTCTATCCTATGTCAATAGACAAGGGGAAACATGGTCTTCAACTCTTTCAGGAAGCCCTCTGTCTGTGGAAATTTTGTATCCAGCACACTATCTACCCAGACACTGCCTTGTGGGTTGCAAGGCTAAGGGAGTAAACCTTGACAGAAAATCCAGAGGGGAGTCCTAAGGCGGTTCTGTGCCAACTTCTGGCATTGACCCAGCAACTCCTGCAGCTGAGCTGGTACCAGACGTAGAGATTATCCTCTCCTTTGGACTATATTAGTAAAGCCGAGAGGGGGACACTGGCATGTGGGCAGCCCAGGGTCCCAAAAAAATTGCCCAGGCTCATGCCTGGAGAGGTACTCCAGCATCGCTTAACAGCGTTTGATCCATAGTCTACGTAGACTGAAGGATGCCTGCTACTATCTACCCAGAGGCTCTGCGTCTCTCTGGAGTGATCTCACTTGCAGATCATTCCTTCTTCTGTTCTGAGTTAGTGAGAATTGTGTTGCAGAGATGGTGAACTGCTGAAGTGGACCTGTTGTTCACCAGATAGGACAGGAAATGCCACTGTGTTTTTTGTCCTTGCAAAGTCTTGACAATTTGTTGTTTTCCAATGCCTATCTCCTACCTTGGATAGACAACCTGATGTACACCTTCCCACAATTCCAATTAGCAGCAGCACTCTCCTGAAGATCAGCAGGGACAAGGACAGAGTGATCATTGATTTGGCATGCTCATGGACTTGGCAACAGCAGCCCTGTGGATGTCTCCCAACCTCCCAGACCTGCTTTGTCAAGATCACGGGTGGTTGCTGCACCAGAACTTCCCCTCTCAACTTCACAATGCGAATGCTTTGTGGCTGAACCCAACGGAACGAGCCTGCTCTAGTCAGCTCCAGTGAGTTCTGTTGGAAAGTAGAAAGCCTGGCAAAGTGGAAGCACTCTCCCTGCTGGGCATCCAAGCAGAATATCTTCCTGGCACAGCTCCTTCCCTAGGACAGCTACAGAGCCACAGCGTGGTTGTTGGTACATACTTTCAAGACCCAGTGTTTCTTAAGCTATGTTCTGATGTTCCATGAGCCATTTGGAGGCGTGCCATGAGCATTTGGAAGAATAATTCAAAATGTATATTTTCTATTATTAAAACCAGATACAGTGTTACGCCTTTAGTGCTATGAAACCAGATTAAAGTATTTAATTTGTTTTTTCTGTATATGCTGATGTTTGTTTTGTTTTGTTTATTTTCCTCTGACAGCAATTTTTTAAGAAAATTTTCATATGTGTTCTGCATAAAAATATTATTGTTTGGTGCTCTGTGGTCTCAAAAAATGTAAGAAACACTGCACTATACCATCACCCAGCAAGCCAGTGATGACACCGGCATTGGCAAAAGTCTGTTGCAACTGATACATCCATGAACTCTTAACTGCCTTTGGAGCTGCTGCTTGGAAGTAATCTAACATGAGCAAGCACTCAGAGAAGAAAAGATGATTACTAATCTTTCATAGTTATTGTTCTTCAAGATGTGTTGCTCATGTCCATTCCATGACCCTGTTGGAGTTCTGTCAAGAAGGAAGTGAGGCAGAGCAGAGAGCTAGAAGTGCTCCTTATACTGGCACATATATATGCTACTCCAGAGGATACCAGAGCCAGTCCTCTGTGGATACCACTGAGGGGAAAACCTAAAGCACCAGTGCATGTGATTAGCTCATATATCTAACATGGAATGGGCATGATGAACACATCTTAAAGTATAACAGTAATGAAAGATAGTAACCATTTTTCCCTCTTTGAAAGATTTAATAAAACTGGAATAAAAATAATTTTCTCTATCAAATATTTATGGACTGCACTGTAACAAACTCCAAAACCCTTAATCATGTATTTACTATAAAAGATTAACTGCATATGCAATGTAAACATGTGCAAATAATTTAGTAATTATAAAAGGAAAGTTCTATAAGAAATCAATATTAATTTATTTGAAATGAGAACATTTTTGGTGCCATGTCACTTTTGAATTAATTTCAAATAAACACAGGATTCCCTAAAAGTCCATATAAAGTTTTAAAAAATCATAATCTTAGAACAAATCTCTGCTCCTAATCTAATGGTTTAGAGTCTCTTTAGATATGGAAAGGCTAATGGATTGATTCAAAGCCTTCTGAAGTCAACATACAGACTGCTATTGACTGCAGTGGGCTTTGCATCAGTTGCTAACTTGCTACCTTTGGTTTACACTGTTGGGAGTTGTTACATAAACAGATAACCTTGTTAAAAATGGTGAAATTATCCCCAGAGTGTGTAAGGTTGGTATTAGGTAAAAGATAATTACGAGAAAGATTGAAGTGTCACTTAAAAATTCCTATTACCTCTCTGTAACATGGAGAAAAGCGTAATCTCATATAGAAACTTTGAAATGAGTGAAAAGAAGCTGAATAGTAACAGAGGTAGCCATGTTAGTCTGTACTCCAGCAAAACAAAACAGCAGAAATGTGGCACTTTAAAGAGTAACAGAATGATTTATTCAGTGGTGAGCTTCTATGGGACAGACCCACTTCATCAGATCAATCTCATTTCCAGTACAGACTGACATAAGTAGAGAGGACCGAAAAAAAAAAAAGGCAGTAAAAACTGCCAAATCAAATACATAGGACTGAAGGAGGGGGATGGGTGGAGAGGGGATATTAAGTGTCCTGCCTGAGATAATTATGAGCATCAAAGGAAGGGAAGCAGTCCTTGTAATGCATGAGGTGATTGGTATCCCTGTTCATACCACGTGTTAATATGTCAAATTTGAATATGATTTCCAGTTCACAATTTTCTCTCTCTATTCTGTTTTTAAATTCTCTGTGCTCTAGGACACAACTTCTCAAGTCTTTTAGAGAATGGCCACTCCATTGAAGTGTTCACTGACCAGCTTATGTGTATTGAGTTTCTTGATGTCTGCTCTGTGTCCATTTATTCTCTGGCAAAGGTTTTGCCCAGTCTGTCCAGTGTACATAGTGACAGGGCATCGTTGGCACATAATGGCATATATAATGTTGCTGGAAGTGCACAAGAACATGCCTTTGATCTTGTCATTAACATGGTTGGGTCCAGTGATATGCTGACAAAGTTGGCAGTGGGGTTTGTTGTAAGGAAAAGTTCCAGCATTAGTATTACTTTGTTGTAGCCTGTGATTGCTGGTGAAAATCTTTCTTAGGTTAGGAGGTTGCCTATAGGAAAGGACAGGCCTGTCACCTAGGGCCTTCTGGAGTATAGCGTCATGATATAGAATAGGTTATAGGTTTTTAATGATATATTGCAGGGGTTTGAGCTGGGGGCAATCGATGATGTTAAGTGGTGTTCAGTTATTGATCTTCTGGAGCCTATCTTGAAATAACTGGTTTCTGGGTATTTGTCTGGCCCTATCAGTTGTTTTTGTTTTTTTTTTCACTTCTCCTGCTGGGTAATTAAGTTTAATAAATGCTTGGTACAGGTCTTGAAGTTTTTGATCTCTTTTAGTAGGATCAGAGTAGATGCAATTGTATCTAAGGGCTTGACTATAAACGATGGATCATGTGGTGTGTGCTGGATGGAAGCTGGAGGCATTTAAGTAAGGGTAGCAGTCAGTGGGTTTCCTGTAGACAGTGGTGTCGATGTGGCCATCAGTGACGAGAAGCTGAGTTAGTCTGATCTTACCAACCTATTGTCTGCTTCTACCAATAACCAAAAATAACTTTGATTCCTTTTCATACTGCTGGTCATAAGTGATTCAACAATTTTCCTACTTTTTGTTGAAAATCTTGTACCAAGATTTTGTGTTTTTTGCTGTCTTTTGATCTTGAATTTAATATCAGTTCAAAGGGTGCATAGATTAAACTGCTACTTTCACTAGAGATCTTATAAACTCTACAGTACCTACACATATATGTATCCTGGTCCATAAAAGTGTAATTCAGATGACTTTAACAGAGTAAGTTTATGGTTGGGGTGACTGTACTTTCTGCCCGAAAAAATAATCCTGTAATCCTGGCTCCCTGGGGTAGGTCTGCACATCAGTTTGGGAGATGCTCTTACAAGCACAGGTAGACAGATTCACATTGGCTTAAGCTAGTACACTAAAGGAGCGGTGTGAATGTTGTGACAGTGAAAGCAGTTGCATATTTATCATCTCTTTTACCCTTCTATGGCCCTCTTCTAGCCACTTGTTGTGTAGAATGGTGCTTTAAATTCCATATCCTGAATATGCCTAAATTTGTCATTCAATACTGGAAAATGAAATTCCTGAAATGCTTTCTTCCTCTGCTTTCCGTCAATGTCAAGTCCTTCTGATTTTGTGAAATTGTGATAGTTTAATTTAAATATACATTTGATTGACATTTGTAACCTGTATCTAGGGAGAAAATGAAATGTAGCACATAGTAGAAATTTGTAAGAGTAGGATTTTTTTCCCCCAGGTAAGAAAGGAATTACACTTATTTATGCAGGACTGAGACAAATGAACTCAAATCTAACAGTTAATTGTTAGTGAGTTTCTTGCCTTTCATAATTTACAGCTTCGTTGGCTGAAGCACAAGGTGATCAAGGGTGTCTTTCATGGTTACATAGTGATTAATCACAGATGAAAATCAAGGTTCCTCATGACAGACAGTCCTACAATACGCACTGTAGCTGATCTATTATTAAGAGGCATAAATTGGTTGACCTGCATACCTCATTTTTTGTTGTATTTTATGGTATTCCAAAGAAGGTGAGCTGTTTTTTATGGGCTTTGCTGTTCCATGTCTACACCATGCTCTAGTGTGTGCAGCCAAGAGCTTTACCATCCTGAAGGGAGCAAGTCTGCTATAAAGGAGTAAATCACGTTTTCCTCACACACAAGTGTGGGATTTCAGCATCCCTTTTGAGTGTCTTGTTAGGCAGGGACTGCTCAGGGGAAGAAATGTCTGTCTTACATTGCTTTTGTGTCCTGTAGGCACCAGGACCTCATTATGCTTTCCCAAACTTGTCAGTGCACCCATGGAATAACAGAGAGACCTAGTCTGGTCTAATAATTGTTTAGTACTTTCCCCCATTTTGTTGATGTGCTAGTTTTCTGTTGATCCCTAGAAAAATGTCCCTCAAATGAAATGAAGAATGTTAAATTCTTGTTGTGTCTTTCATTCAATGAAGAAACCTCCCTTTCTTTGTAAGATTATGAAGATGGTTCCACAATATGTTGACATACGACCACCAAATTTGGCTTTGAATATTATTTCACTATTAAAACAGGTCTTTATCAAGGGATTGTTAAAACTGTATGGCTACATCTACGCTAGAGGGTATTGTAGATAAAACTGTGGTTTTGTCAACAAAACTAGCGGAGCATCTACACACTAAATGCGTTTTGTCAACAGGAACTGTCGACAAAAAAGCTGTGTAGATGCTCCAGGGGCCCTTTTGTTGACAGCGGATCAAAAGATCAACCTACTTTTATGTGTAGATGCAATCTGTTGACAGAAGTTTTATCGGCACATCTCTTCCCACAGTAACTTCTATAGACGGATGTTTCTAGTGTAGACATAGCCTGTATGCCTTAGGCTGTTTCATCTCCTTTCATTTTAGTTAATTTCTTGGACAGGGCTAATCACAGGAAATCTTCTCTTAAACTTTGCTGATCTTTGTTATAAAATTACATTAAATATCAATTAGGTTTCAAGTTTCACTCTTTGAGTAAATGTCACTAGATCTTGGTGTAGTACTTAATTAAACTGTGTTCGTCTATGTTTGTGCTGCGGAGCTATTTCATGACACCAGTGTATCCCAAAATAGTAACTCTACGTCTAGAGAATGTGTCCCATATATTGAAGTATTTTTTCCAAATTCCAGCCACGCTATTTTGGCATCCCTCTACTCCTTGTTGAGGGAGAGTCAAGGGATGCCTTGACATAGTGCTGTAGTTTGAAATTTGGTGCTGTGTAGACTTGGTGCTGTGTAGATGGGTGTAGTGCAAGTTGCATATCTTATTTCGAGTTGGGGCACAGTCTAGACATAGCTTTCTAGAGTTTACCTTGTGAACTTATATTGATTTGTTTAGGATAATCAGAAAAAATCCATAATACTATTTTTGAGTGTAACTGTTACGTTTCAGATGGCCAGTAAATGTTAATGAGCAATAACAGAGTAAGCTAGTACAGTTATTACTGTTTCACCTTTATTTTCTCACTTCATTTTCTCCTTGTATTTGTTACACATATCCACGGCCAGAATTGCCCATGAGCAGAGGACTAGTCTTAGACCTGTGCATTACTTCAGCCCAATATAAGCCCTCAAAATAGGGTATAAGTGGGAATTGTTATGTAGGTGCTGTGGTGCTCCTCTGCGCAGGGATGAATTTCAGTTTCGTTGTGTTATGTTTGAAATCAGACTTCAAACTCTTTGGGGCAAGACCACGTTTTGTACTTTTTCTGTACAACTCCTAAGTCATTTGGAGGTTGTGTAAATAAAACTTCATTAGAACTATGAAAATAGATATAACTTTTTTATTCTTTTTAAAATACTTGAGTCAACGTCATCCTTGGAGTGACTCAGTTTAAATCAGTAAAATGATATCAGGGTTTAATTGGTCCTTTTGAAGTTGTCTTTGTATTAGAGGTAATATTTTTTGCTTCAGATACTTAAGCAAATATACGTGAAATCTGAAACAGACTATGCTCTTGTATCAGTGTGAATCCATAGAAGACTATGGCCTTATCTCAGGCTTACTGTTGTATAACAGCAGAATTTGGCCTAGAATTTCAAGGTAAAATTCTCACCTTAGATATTTTCCTTGTCTGTTACAGGTCAATGCACAAACTGATGCAGCTGGAGAGGCTTGACCTAGGCAATAATGAGTTCTCTGAGCTGGTAAGGAAAAATGCTTTAGTAGAAGGTTTGTATGTGTGTGTTAGATCTTTTATACATGGCGAATTAAATATTTAACTCAAAATACATTTTTGTGCTTGGCACTTTTATTAGTAAAATAGTGAATTTGCCAAAACCCAGAGGATTGATAAAGGGGTTATAGGACCTTTCAGCTGCACCAAACAGGTATTAATATCTCCAAAGCTACCACCACATTTGGCACTAAAAGTCACAGACTGTGTCTACACTACGAGATAAAATCAAATTTATTAATATCGGTTTTGTAACTCTGTAATTTATAAATTTGTTTTTGACTATCCTGACCTCCCCACATATGCCTCACAAAATAGACTTATTGCTGCCACACTCAACTGGCAAACATTGACTGTTGCAGTAGTGCATTATGGGAATCTATCCCACAGTTCCCTCATCCCCATAACATTCTGGGTATGCTCGCTGGTCTTTGATATCATCTTCCCAAAATGCATTTCCCTCATTCCCCTCCCATGATAAGCAAATGTCCATTTTTCCCATTGGAAGAAAGGAAAAGTAGGGCATCCACAGAAATGGTAAAAAAGTTAGTAGAGATCTCTTCCATAACGTAATTCTCAACTGGCCCTCCATTGACTGTCCCCTCTCTCAGGGATTGGATGCAATCACGTAAGTAACACAGGGATCCTGAAAAGCTTGAAGAAACAGATAATAGTAAAATTTTTGAAAAAAGAGAATTGCTGAAGGGAGGCTTGTGGGCTTTCCAGTGTACTATAAGGCTTCTGTGCACAGGCTGTGTTCTCAGCTGGCCAGCCACTGAGCGTCACCAGTCCCATGATTGCATCCGATCCCTGAAATAACACAGGGACAGACTGTATCTCAAAGTTAGAAGAACAAGGATAGAAAAGTCTAGAAAAAATTATTTTTGTCTTCCCTCTTCATTACAGATATTGTCAACACAGGTGAAGGCAGTGAAATATCATACACAGAGCTTACAACAGAAACACGAATCCCAACTGGCTCTCCACCCCGTTTTTGGGGGGTCACAACATGAAGAAAGATAGGAAATATTAGGAAAAAGATTTTATAACGCAGATATCAAAGCAGCAGGTGTCTGCCATGGACAGCAAGCCCCTGAAAATATTTTTGGGAGGGGGCTGTGGTTTGTGGCTGCAGAGCCGGTTGAAATGTTGTAGTTGAAGTAGTCCCCCTGAATTATCTTAGCCACCAGGAAAGACTTCCCCCTAGTGGCATCAAGACCCCAAATATCCTTCCTATCCTTCGAATCCTAACTGTGCACAAACCAGGACGTGGTGCTTCTTGGCAAACACGGTCAGCACTGGACGGCCCGCACATCCCTTTATTGGGTCGGGAGCTACCCATGTGATTTGGCTGAGTGCAGGAAAGATCCCAACCCCATGGTGCCTGTGGGGGTGGGAGGGGAGCTTGTGCACAAATGTAGACTGCTGAGGAGAAGTTTGTCAGCCTCTTATGCAAGCACAAACCCCCACAACAGCCTTGTTGCCATGTGGTGGGGCAGGGCAGCAGTTGGTGCTAGGCAGCACAGAAGAAAATACCAAATGTAGAGACAGAACCACAAACTGAGTGCAGGGGCTATTGGTAATGGGTAGTTGCACTCACAGCACTAATAGTAAAGAAAGAAAGATACGTCTCAGGCTCTCATCCAAACATGAGCCCACAGCCATAGGCTTCCTGGTCCTGATTTGAAATTCGCAGTCTTCCTGTTACCTAATTCCTGCTCACCTGGAGAGCAGGGGCCAGAGCAGAGCACTGAGGGGCATTGTGGGTTACATATGGGACACCTCTGGAGCTAATAAATTTGGTTTTAAGACATGACACTTCCATGCTGGCCTTTAATTGAACTTTTGAATTTGAGCTTGACACTATGCCCATCAGGAACCAATGATAATGTGATTTCAATATTAGTGCTCCCTAAACAGAGCTAATGGTATTTACAGTGAAATCAGTAATGTGGTAATTCTGAGGTAACTGCATTAAATTTGAATTTATCTCATAGTGTAGACACAGCATTATGTACTAGCAAGAGAGTAATTTTTTGAAAAACACTAACATGACGTAGGTTCCTAAGTCCCATTGACTTTCAATGAGTCATTTTTAGGAATGGGACTTGAACACCTAAGTTACCTAGGTGTCTTTGAAAATTGTATTCAGATACAATAAAGAGGCAAAGGAGTGATTTAATATCAGGCATGAGGCCCTTTTATAGGGCAATATAAGGAAAGAGAAAATGATCTTTTTTGTGATCTGTGGATAAATAGATGATTTCACCTATAAAGTACATTAATCCAGCACATTTATCAGGTATTAAGTCCCTTCTTTCTCTCAGTGTGTCTTAGGTATTTCTATAGTACCATCACACTAATACCTAAAATTACGACCTTTTATATATGACATATGTGGACTGGTATAGCGTGTGTCAAGCAGCTAGCATGCAAGTGACCTTGTTTAAATAATCATTAATATTTAACAGTTAACAAGTTCAGTTTGGTCATCAGTATCAGGCTTCTAAAATATTAAATTACATAAATTAAAAAATATCTTCTGAATGAGCTGATGAATAATAAATTATTCAACATTTTGTAATGGTGACATAAATATAAGACAGGTGAAGGTCACGTTGTACCACTGCTGCCTCATCCTCTGTCAGACTTTCATCTGTCAGAGATCTCTGTCATAATCTAGGCCTTTATAAAATAGCATGTGTGCATGTACCAAAATTTTGGGGCATCCCTTGTGTATCCCTTTGCATCCCTTGTGTACAGAGTTAGGTTTACTGTGGCTAGCTCATCAATAGCATATCTGTGAGATAGCATAGAAATCCAGGAACAGTCTAAGCTTAAACTGCTTTTTATTTGAAAAGTAAGATTTAATTTTCTTCAAAAAAAACATTTTGAATTTGCAGTTGATTAGGATATGCAGGGTCTTTCCAGAAAGTCCAAAGAGGCACACAGAATTACTTCTTTATTTGGATTATGTGTAGCAAAATAGATATTAGAATTATAGTGTGAAAGATCAGTACTTTATTTCAGAAGGCAGAAGTGGACCTCTTGATAGGATAGATACGGTGAAAATTTATGATTGAGGGAAAATTTTATGCATGTAATGCAATGAATAAAAGCAAAATCAGGACTTTATATCAGAAGTTCTGATGGTGTATGAAAAATCCATTAATTTCAAGGGCATAATAGAATAGAATTTGACTCATTTCTTCTATGATAAATAATTTCTGAGGAACTGAATGTGAAGTAAAGATTGTCATGAATTATAAATCTAGGTAAATCCTCATTAGAGAAATCTAGTTGTACATCTGTATATTTAGTTGTTTGTGCCTATTGTTGATAGTACAAACCATCCATTTTGACCAGCAAGCATATTATGTTAAAACTAATTCTGAAGCATTAGTGACATTACAGGTCACTACTATGGAAAGTGTGTGCTTCTGCATAATTGTATAAATCACAAACAGGAGGAGGTTTTCAAAGAAGAAAGTTCCTACCAGGTATAATATCTTCAGAATCACAGATATGGAAAAAGGCTTAAAATATAAAGAGAGTATGTGGCAATTTTATTTTTGATGTATGATCAGACATTTTAAAGTAATAATAATTGTACAAAAGTGTACAGGAGAAGAGAAGTTGCAGGACTGAGAGAAGTTTTGATTGTTGTAATCATCTAGCATTATTCATGGAAATGAGAGTTTCTTCTTTGAAAACCATTTCATGCTAGTTCCACTGCTGTCACAGATTGCTCTTTATGGATGAGTTCTTCACTGTTTCTCCACTGTTTGCCTATCCAGTGGTTATCAAGGTTATCAAGTAGTTATCAAGGTTCCTCATTCTTGACTGGATACAAATCCCATGGAAGAAAATGGAAAGACTGCCATTGATCAGGTCCCTCATGTTTGATTAAAGTGGCCTTTACTGTAATTTTATAAAAACAAAACTTCCAAATAAACTGATTTTAACACCATCCATTAGCATGCCCATGTCCTTATCTTGATGAAGCAAGACTATAACTACCCAAACTTTCCACCCATTTTCAGATAAAACCAGCCTTTTCAAACACTACATAAATGGGTCTCTAGCAAACAAAAAAGTGGATTGTGTATGTCTTTTGCTCAAAGTTCCAGAGGTTAAAAATATTGATTCTGATGTTTAAAGAATTTTACATCACAAAGCAAATTAATGTTAATTTATATTATTGAAATATGTGTGTAGAAAACATTTGTAAAAACCAGTCGGTGTGAAGAAATTTCATTGACATCCCTCCCCACCAAAGGTCTACATTCAACACATAAACTTCATATTACTAGAAATGAGCAAAATTCAGAATTGCCATCACATGGGAAAGTCCGACATTTTGATGTTTGGTTTTGGTCCCAAATAGGAACAGAAATTATAATTTTAAAATTTTCACTGATTGGAAATTCTGGCCATAAGAAGGAACTGACTGAGGGAGGGTGAGTAGAAAAAAGAAATAGACAGATGCAGGAAGCAGGAGTGCCAGAGTACCCTGGGAAGGGAGGTCTTAAGAGCCTGAGAGGAAAAGAGTGGACTGAGAAACTGTTTTTGGTTGGTTGCGTAAGTATGGACAATAAAAGTTAAACTAAATCTAAGATGGGGCAGCTAGTAGTAAGGCTGGAGAGGCTGGAGAGAAACACCAGGCTCTAAATGACAGCTTCCATAAAGCAGTGCACTGATACGGCAATGCAGTCAAGCACTTCTGGTCAGGTCAATGAAACAAAATATTCTGTTATCATATTCAACTGATCCAAAGCAAATATTTCTTTTTGGTTTTCCTTATGGAAAATTTTGAAAAAAAACAAAAAAAATCACTGATGTGGATAATCAATAGATTTATAGAAAAGGAATAGGGACAGGGAAACCATCTGAAACAATACAGCATTAATGAACGTGTTGATTATATTATTTATTTTTTCTGTAGCCTGAAGTTCTGGAACAAATACAAAACCTAAAGGAATTGTGGATGGATAATAATTCACTTCAGATACTGCCTGGGGTATGGACATTTATAATATGCAATTCTTATAAGTTATAATGAATAATTGTGTTTGCATGTGTTTACATACAGATAATTTTCATTTTATTACAGATATGGAGACCTCAGTCTTAGAATGTACTGTGAAATAGAACAAGACATTTTAAAATGTTGCATTATCACATAGTAATATTGAAATGAGGAAATATTGCTCTATTTTAGCATTGTATAGTTCTGTTGAATCTTGTTTCAACATATGGAAATTACCTTATTTTTTCATGCATTTGTAAATTGTCATTTTCTTAAGCTATGTGTGTTTTCCTGTCAGATGGCAGGGAAGTGGATGTTGATACATCTGAATTTGATTAGGCTGAAAATAACTTCTATAACAGATGGGCCACGGAAGCTTGTGAGCACTGTCAGTTGCACTACCCGAGAGGCTGGCTGCTGGGGTAAAAAACCTTCTCTTCAGTTACTACTGGAACACCTCAGCAGGTCTTCCATGCTGCCCCTTCTGAAGAATAACAACTCTAATTCTATCTAGTCCAATTCATTTAGTGGTCAGACTCCTGTGAATGATTTCATAGGCAACTAGAGAGTATGTTCAAAGAATCCTTCATGCATCCTGATAAACAAGAAGAATCATTCATGGGTTGTATATAATCACCTCATAATTCACTCTGTGCTTTGTTGGGGTGTGGATACTTTACAAAGCATAGCGTCTGGAGAATGAAATGTTGCTTGCATGTTTCTTATTCAAACAATGTACCCATGAAACCAAATTCTGGCCTTATCTGTATTCACAGTCTAGCACACGCTCACACCACTAATCTGTGCAGTGCCTGCAGATATCTCACTCTCCTCCAGAGAGCCTCCGTTAGGTGCAGTCAGATGGTCTTTATGGCCGTTTCTACACTAGCCAAAAACTTCGAAATTGCCATTTACTAATACATATTCAGCACCTCATTAGCATGCGGGTGGCTGCGGCACTTCGAAATTGATGCGGCTGGCCGCCGCGTGGCTCACCCAGATGGGGCTCCTTTTCGAAAGGACCCCTTATTAGGGGGACTTCAAAGTAGCCGGGGTCCTTTCGAAAAGGAGCCCAATTTGGATGAGCCGCGCGGCAGCAAGCCACGTCAATTTCAAAGTGCCGCGGCTGCCCGCATGCTAATGAGGCACTGAATATGCATTTCAGCGCTTCATTAGTAAACTTTGAAATGGCCATTTGCATGGCCACTTCGAAGTTTTTGGCTAGTGTAGACATAGCCAATATGGCCATCAGGAGCACAATGAATGCAGTGCGTTGTAGATGTTCCAGTGAGAGGAGTGGTGTTTCATTCTCAATTGTATTTCATCCCATTTGAATTGTATGTGCAGGGAAGAGAATCTCAGCAAACAGCTCTAAAATGGAACTTAAAGGTGGAATAGAAACAGGGATTTTTAGAATATTGCTTCCTCTGTATCACAGGCCAAGCCATCACTCACTCTGCAGCAGCTCTGAGAATAACTGTGACTGTAGGATCCAGTTACTTTAATGGTTCTGTTGGGGGTACCATGTGAGAGACAATGAGTAGTGATGATGGTGTTCCAGACATGGGGAGCAGCGCTTTGCTCACACTTCTTTACTCAGCCCACCCACCCTAGGAACAGCTGGACAGTTGCAAAGCTGAGTTACTTGGAAATAAGAGTTTTCTGCTTAAACAGGAAACACTGGGTGTGGTTTATTTAGGCTGCAACTTTATTCTTATGTGTCTGTGAGTATCTGGGAGGTAAAGTATGCAACAGAGAGAGTTCTATAATCATTTCAATATCAACCCAGATGGCTTCTATCAGCCCTCTCTTGTAGTCCAACCAGCTGCTAGGACCTCACCATACAGATACCACCCCCGCCTCTCCTCCCCCCACATGAGGGTTGAGTGGGCTATCAAGGAGGGGGGACTTTAGCTCCCTGAGTCCACACATTTCTATTCCTTTAACAAATATGTCTTTAAATCCTTCGCAATCCATTTCATGTGATCATTGTATCCCTTCTCAACAGAGTATGCATAGTGCGCCATATTTACATAATGAATTGTGACATAGCCTAACTCACATTTCATGCTTTCCCCAACTCAGTCCTGCTCCTCCCATGAACCTGCATGGGAAAGTTTTTTTGTTTTAAAAAAAAAATTACTTGCTTCACCTGGATCATTCTGGCAGTGAGGGATAGATTCCTACCCAGTGCTCTGAGAAAAGACCGACTAGTGCCCAGAGTGGATCCTGACAAAATCTGGTATTTCACCACTTCCATAGGAGGGAGTGAGGTTGCTGCTTCAGGTATAAGGTTGATTTTCCTGCACCGTTGTGGACCTATCTAATTCCTCCTGTCTTCTTGTTACCTGGGAGAATTGGATCAGTGTCCCCAAGCTCACTTGGTCTGCAGCAGCCCTTAAAGGAGCACACCCTTTTTCCAACAACCTAGACAGTAGCCACCACTGGTTAATGTACAGGGAGGTCATTACAGGGAGGACTCTATTCCGAGGACAATTAACCTCATTGCTTAGAATAATTTCTAGTTCAGAACTGAATTGCTAGCTAATACACATATTGTATGTACTTTTTAGAAAATTACTAGAAATCTACAGGTTTATGTTGAGATAAATTTATCTCCAAACTCACAGAGATATTTTTTCATTTTTGCCATATAATTTGTTTCACTTACTTAGGGGCATGAGAATTGCCACAACAGATTAGTCCAATGGCTTACATACTCCTTATCCTCTTTCTGACAGTGGCGAATTCTGGCAGTTTCAGTGCAATATGCAAAATCTCTGTTGATGGATAATAATCCAATAAGATGCAGTCATAGTTCAGGGCTCTTTGCACCTTATTATTGGTCTCTCCAAGTGCTCCTTCCTCAGCAATCAACCTTTTACCTGTGCCAGGGAAGAATCCTATAGTTTTCCCACTTGTAGACCAGGGACAAAACTACACTTCCCTGTGTGCCATCTGTGATTCAACAGCAGGCTTGACTGCATCTGACATCTTAAGTTTTCCCTTAGGAAGCTGTGACCAATGGTGAACACAATGATTCAAAACTATTGTTTAATCTCAAGACTAGGAAAAAAGCATAACAACTTTTTTCCCACCTGCTTTCCCCCTCCTGTAACTCTGCATGGCCTGTGGTAAAATTTAAAAACATGAGCGATACCTACATTCTCCTTTCTTCTTATATGTTACTGGAGGTTTACAAATAGCCATTCTGTGCAATGCTCTGCTAATCTTTTTGTAGATGAATAATCATTTGGTCCACTCATATAACATTGTCCATCCAAGTTTTTCTTTTTCTGCCTTGTGTTCGTTTTATATCATTGTCTCATCCAGGGCCCATAAACATGCATTTACTGAACCTCTTAAAATGTGCCCTGTACTCAAATTGTTCTTTTCATACAGTATCTGGCAAGCATTTGCTGAGTTTCTATTATCTGCAATACTTTTTTGTTGATTACTTGTTCTAACCATGATATTTTCAGGATTATTCTCTAAAGCCACAATTTAAAGTACTGTAATAACTTTTTATTATTCTTTAAATTCCCAACTTTCACATCTGTAATTTAAGAACTAACATAAAAGTTCTTCAAATACTGATACAACTGAAAGTATCATCCCTTTTCCTACATATCTGGATGAAATCTCTGTTTGAATTTACTATTTATAATCATAAAGCAAACAACACAGAAACAAAAAAAGTCAAACATATATCATTCATAAGGTATTACAGGCAGCTCCCATGTCCTTCACAGATGTCCATAAGGCAGTCAAGGTGGTAGCTGTTTTGTATTTAAGCATGACTTTTAATTCCCTTATTTAATTTTGAAGTAAGAACATAATTACTATAGATTACATCCACGCTGTTGTTCATTTTAATGTTACTGTGCTGCATTATCTCTCAATATTTATGTAGTTCTATCTTGTCACTACCATAGGGTCACCTCTGCGTACTTTATTAAGATTCTTATTCTATCTTCACATTCAATATATATAAACTTAGGAGAAATCATGAGCACTGCTTATGTTAATTTTTCCAGGTGAACTTGCACATCAAGAACAAGGTACCAATGCTATTCAAACAGACCAAAAATAATTTTCTTTTTAAATGTTACATTTTATTTGTCCGATGTGGTTTGTAATGGATTCATCTTAAAATTATAATTGGCATTTTTACTAGGATTACAGCTTTTTTAGCTAGTACTAAATACCTGATTCAGCCTAGGCTACTAATGCTGAAATGTTAAGTAGATTTTGAGTGAGAGCCCAGAATGCAACATAATTCCTTAGCGTAACCAAATTGGTCACCGATGGCAGTGCTGAAGCTGAAACACTGTACTGGTTGAACTGCTCTCATCCAGCACCGCAGGCCCTGACTGTTGCCGAACAAGAGTATTTGCTGTACCACGGGAGGTCAATATTATCTAGCACATTACCAACACTTCCACTGGTTGCTGGGCTCTTAGAAGACATTTAGGGTTAAATTACAGCTAAATAACAGCACAGAACACTGAGAGCCAGGACTCATGGCTGTCAACAAACTTAATGGGAAATTTGGCCACACCCATGACCCCTAGAAAGTCTTATTCACATACTTAGGCTCTCTAAGATCAAGGATATCTAGCAGTGCTCTACACTGAAAACTTACTATGGCTTTCTAGAGTGTGAAAAAATCACACTTCTGGGAGGTGAAATTATATCTGTCTAAATCTCCAGTGGATACAGTGCTAGGCTGATGGAAGAACTGATCCATAAACCTAGCTTCCACCTCTTGAGGAGATGGATTAAATACTGTGATGGTGGAATCCCAGCCATGGCTATAATAAATATGTACACTGAATCACAACACTGGTGCAGCTGCAGTGTTTTGAATGTAGGCATGCCCTCACATAAATATAGACTGATTGTGTGAGTAAGAATTCCTAGGACTGGTACCTAATTGAAGAGCCAATGACCATTTTTTATTTTTTTTTAATTATTTTTTTGTGTGGAATAGATTAGTATGGTACAACAAAAAACAAGCAATAGTAGATTTTTCCAGTTGCCAAAAACTATTTCAGATTTTAAAGATTTTTAATGCTGATGGACACCATTTTATTAGGTTTTAGATAATCGCATATGTTTTTAGAAATAACATTCATTGTTTCCATATTTCTCAGGTGTCAACCATTCATTTTGCAGTTCTCTGAACCGATTGGTGCTCAGATCAGATTTATTTTATTGAAGCAACAGCAATGTGGGTAAAAACAAGTTCAGATAGTAAAAGATAAGTCTGGGCCACTGCTGTATGTTTATGTGAAACATTAGAGGTTCTTATGAAACAGGTATTTGCTCAGCTAACCCTGTTTATACCATGTCATTAAGTCTATAGGGAAGTTAAAGCAGCTGGTGTACCTGGATATGTCAAAAAACAGGATAGAAACGATTGACTTGGACATATCAGGATGTGAATCGCTTGAAGATCTCCTATTGTCATCCAATATGTTACAACAACTGCCAGACTCGCTAGGTGAGAAGAGTATATACCAATTGCTGATCTTTTGCATTTGTAGGTATTATTTATATCTCAGCTGCAGAGATGGGCCTGAGGAACCAAACCAGAGTCAAGACCTGAACATAAATTACACCAAATTCAAGAGTTGTTTACATTCGGTGCTCTGGTTCAAATTGCAAAGATGGGATCAGAATCTGCATCTAGATGCAAACTTCACCTGTGTTTGAAGAAACCAAGATCTCCTGTTCTATTCTAGATCATCTCGTGACTTACTTGACTTAAATCCTTGTATTCTGAGTGAAGCATAGGTCATGTACAAGTCTCCTCTGCTTTATTCTGTCTTGGCACAAAACTTCTAGCTGACTCCAGGAGTACACCAGTTGTCCTTCAATCTAAGTAGATCTCCACATTGTACGAGGTCTTCCTCTTTTGTATTTTCCTTGCAGGTTCTGTTTGAGACATTGATGGATTATGCTGGATGATGGTTTTCTGAGTGTGTGGCCTAGACTTCCCCACTTTCTTCTCTTGATTTGAACATCAAATGGTTCTTGTCCTGCTCTGTTCCAAAGCTCTTCATTTGTGACCAAGTCTTGCCATTTGATGTGAAGGATGTACATCAGGCATCTGTTCATGAGTGTCTGTAGCTTGTGATTTGAAGACTTTTTAGTATGCCAGATCTTGTATGCATACAAGAGCACACCCTTCACATTTGTATTGAAGATCCACAGTTTCGTCTTTGCACATATTATTTGTGAACTCCGTATAAGATGAAGAGTCTTGAATGCAGCTGTTGCTTTCCCTATCCTGCCACTGATATCCTTGTCTGTTCCTCCATCTCTACCAATAAATACTCCTCAAGTAGGTGAAATGCTCCACATGTTCCAGGTCATTCCCTCCCAGTGTGACAGTATTGTTATTAGACTGACTGATCCTCATTGTCTTGGTCTTTCCCTTGTAAATGTTCAGTCCAGTCACTGAGGCAGTTTTATCTGGAGTTGTGACCTCTCCTTCCATGCTTTCATGTCTGTGTGAAAGGAAGGTTGACAATGTCAGCAAAATCAGTGTCCTCTAGCTATTTGAAAAGTGTCCACTGAATGGCCAATTAATGGCCATCTGTTGTCCTGTTCATAGTCCAGTCCATTGTGATCAAGAACAGGAAAGGTGACAGTAGGACTCCTTGTTGCATTCCTGAGAGTATGCTGAAGGAGTCAGTCAAGACACCATTGTGAACAACCTGGCATGTCAAAGATTCATATGTCGAATGGTTGAGGTTAATTTTGGATGGGAGGCCATGGAGTTGCAGCAGTTTCCACAAAGTGTCTTTATCAATGCTGTTGAAGGCTTTTTTGAAGTCTATGAAGGTTATATATGGGGGCGGGGGGCAGGCAGGGAGTTCCACTCGTGTTACTGTTCTGTAATCACTCTGAGAGTTGCTCTTTGGCCAGTACAAAATCTCTCACTTCAGAAGCTGGCCTGTTTGTCCCTGAACTGCCTACCAATTTCTTTCTTCATTATCTCCAAGAGAATCCTATTGAATACTTTTCCTGGAATAGACCATAACATGATGCCCCTCCAGTTCTTACATTCCTTCAGGTTGCCTTTCTTTGGAAGCTTGACAAGGTAACCATGTTTCCAGTCTTGTGGGATCTCCTCAGTGTCCCAAATTTTCTCAAATAGATTATCCATCATGTTGACTGATGTCTCACTACCTGCCTTGATTGCTTCTGTAGGGATGTTGTCTGAACCAGCTGCTTTTCCACTTTTCAGATGGCCAATGGCTTTTTTGATTTCTTCTTTTGTAGGTCTATTGCTGTTAATTTGCAGAGGTATATTTGCAGGTGATAAATCAGGAGGTTCCATGTGGGCAGGTTGGTTCAGTAGCTCTTCAAAGTGTTCCTTCCACCTAATGAGCTGCTCACTTGGGTTTGTTAATACATGTCCCTCCTTATCCCATACTGGCTGACCCACTATATGCCGTAACTTGCTAGCTTCTGTGTGATGTCATACAGTTCTTTCAAGTTCTCTGTCCTGCAGTGTGTTCCACTTGTTGTGCAAGGTTTTCCACAAAATTCTTCTTGTCATGTTTTATACCCTTTTTAAATTTTCTCTTGGCTTCTGAATACAGTCTCAGAGCTCCACCTTGGCTGCTCTTGTTTTTGCTGTTGTTTACTGCTACTTTTCTGTCCTCTCCTTCCTTCACTTTTCTCAGTTTCTGCTGTGATTCATTCTTTGTGACACCTTTTTCCTCTTTCCCAATGTTTTTTCACAGGTCTCTTTCCATGCTGTTTTGGTGTGTTCCCAATTTTGTTCCATAGTACCATCTTTCAGGAAGAAGTTTGTCAGAAGTGCATATCTGTTGGACAGCTCCACTTGGAAACCAGCTGTTGTCTCTATATCCTTCAGCTGCTCTGTGTTGAATCTCAGTCCCAGTGTGGTCATTTTTGTGTTGTACCTCTTGATCTTGAACTTGACCTTTATCATGACCAAATGGTGGTCTGAACCTACATCTGCTCCTCTTCTAGCATGGATGTCCTGGATTAATCTTCTGAAAGAACTGCTGGTACGGATGTGATCAGTCTGGTTTTCTGACTGGTGATTTGGTGAAACCCAAGTGACCTTATGAATCATTTGGTGTTGAAAAACACTGCCACCTATCACCAATCCATTAAAGGAACAAAAGTCACTGAGGCACTCTCCATTTTCATTCATGTTGCCTAACTCTTTTTTTCCCCCCTGGTTCTCTGCCTATGTTTATGCTTCCAACTTTTACACTGAAGTCACCCATCAAAATCAAGATATGCTTCTATTTTTTCTGGTTCACAACACTTTGTAGTTTCTCATAGAAGTCTGTTTTATATTCCTCAGCTGCATCGTTGGTTGGTGTGTGACATTGCACAATCAGTATCTTCCACACTTTGATGTACAATCTGGCTGTGATGATGCATGACAATACTTCTGTCCTCTCCATTAAAGCACCAGATGCCTCTCTTGATAACATCAATCCCATGGCTTCTGCATGTGGTGCGCCCTCTTTTTCAAGTCCTAAATAGATGAGGGTTTCAGCTGTTGCCAAGCTTAGCTGCCTAGATTTTGTCCATCTTGTCTCACACAAGCCCAAAACTGCACGTTTATACTGTTTCATCTCTGTTGCAATCTGTGCTGTCTTCCCCACTTGATACATTGTCCGAATGTTCTACATACCAAACTGGGTGGTTGTCCTGGACAAAAGAGGGGTCATCTGTGGGGCAGCATTCCTTCAGCTTTCCTTATCACATTTCATACTCAATCTGTGTGGATTGCCAGCTCCTCCCAAGACTTACGGTAGGTTTCTTTGTAGATGGTTCTGTAACTTTTGTTTTTTTACGGATAGGGTTGTTGACCCTAAGCCTTACCTCAGGGAGAGGTGATCCAAATTTGTCTGAGCTCTACTCTTTGACCTGTCCACTTTGGATGTCCCTTCCAGGAGCCGTAGCTCTCCACTGGCATAGCTGTCTGGGTCATTGAGAGACACAAACCAACTCACCACGGCAAGGAATGGACCATAGGGTGGCTAAATCATCTCTACTTTTACAGTTAAAAATGTTATTGTTTAAGTTCATCTGATGTAACTTTGATAGGGTGTATGACAGTCCATTTATATATATTGTACTAGTTGCTTTAAAATCTAAGGGACAGATCCTGCTCTGATACAGTGTTGCAGTGGGAATGCACCAATATACATGGATATGACATGGGGTCCAAATATTTTATTTTCTTTTTTTGACTATTTGGTTTGCATACAGTTTTCTAATGGACTTACTAGTATTTCTAAAATTATGAATACTTAAAAATCAAATCTGCATATATCTCTAAAGAATTATTTTTTTCTGTTACTTGACAATCTTACTGTATTTTTCAATATTTAAAAATATTCTGAGCTGTTGAATCTACATGATCTGTGGTGTTTTTAGCAGAATATAAAATATACATAGAAAAATTGCTTTATGATAAAGTCTATTCTAGACAAGATATGTAACTGACAGGAAATTCAAGCTGAGTCTTCATTATCTGTGTTCATTTTTATGCACATTCAGCAATTTTATTTGATAATACAAAGTTTAGACATGTCAAATACAATTTAATTTTAAGTGCCAACTGCAAGTATTGGCCCCAATTCAGTGAAACACTTAAACATATGTTTAACTTTCAGCCCATGCTTAAGAGTTTAGCTGAATTAAGGCCACTTTCAGTTAAATATATGGAAATATTTTATTTTTAAAATGAAATTTATATAGAAAAAGATAATTTTTATTGTATTAGATTTTCATAATTTCTTTCCATGTCTTGCCCTGATTCAGCAAAGTGTGTAACCACACACCAAACCTCACTTTGTTAGGACTGTGCTTCCAAACAGGCAAGTGCTAGCTGATACAGTACCTAAATCCACAGTTAATCACCAGTCCTGCATACATTTGTGCATGTGCTTAACTTTAAGCCTTCCATTCTTAATTGAAGCTAAGCATGTGCCACATAGGCATTCAGGACTGGAGGTATAAAACGTGTGCCACAGTACCTACTTAAAACAGACTACAAAGCCCTCAGGCATAATCAGCTCCTAACAAAGTCCATAGAATAATAGGAGATAGATTATACCTTCAACATATATAAAAGAAAAAACTTATTTTCTATAATCTAGCACATATTTTCCCTGGGGCACTGATTCAGGAAAATACTTCAGCATGTTTTTAGTCACCCTTATTCACAATAATAGTTAAGCACATGTTTAAGCATAAATTTTATTTCCATTAACTTCATTGGGATGTAAGTATAGACTTAGAGCTGTGCTGAATTAGAACCTAAATTAATTTAGTATAAACATCTTTGTTTATTTAAGGAAAGAAACAGGTCATGGAAATATATGGAAAAAATCATTACAAGGAATGTTTTTTTTCCCTTGCTCTTTTCTGCCACATATCTGTCATTTAAAATACCTATCTGTTTTGTAGGATTGATGAAAAGACTTACAACCCTAAAAGTAGATGACAATCAACTTACAGTACTGCCCAATGCAATTGGAAAGTAAGTAGAAGGATTTTTTTATTTTCCAGCATCTCTAATATTAGGGGAAATCTCCGTTGCTTTTCCATATGTATTGTGGAAAAGGACGTGTTTTAAAAAAGACAAAAGTAAGAGGACTTACTGAAAAGAGAACTAATTGAAGAATATGGACCTAACTCTCATCTTCTGTATACCAAAGTAAATTGGTAACAACTCCACTGAAGTCAGTGGAGTTACAAACTTTACACACATGAACACTGCTTAGAATTTTTAAAGCTGAAGGACTACAGAAAACAAAAACAATGACCATCTCATAGGTACATATTGCACAATGTGCAATCTTGTAGCAGTGTCCTGCAGTAACTCCTTAACTGTGTATTTGTATGAGAATTTATCTGGGCTTTGATGAAATATAGTCTGACAGTTTTACTGGAGTTTGTAGTCCTTGTTTGATTTAGTCTTGGGTTTATTGTGAAGTTAAAGCTGAAATTCATTACAAAATTCAACATAAGTGCAAATCTCTCTTTAAAGGGTGAAAAGATTCACCTGCTTTTCATATAGACTGCTACTGTGCATATTTTAACAGAAGTAGTATTTGTGGTAAAAATTGTGATGAACTGTGGTTTGAATTTCACTGTTAAATGTGAAATACCAAGTAAAATTTGTTTAATATTTTGGATGTATTTCTACATTTTCAAATATATTGATTTCAGTTACAACACAGAATGTGAAATGTACAGTGGTAACTTTATATTATTTTATTAAAATTATTTGCATTCTTAAAGCTATAGAAGACACAGTATTTTTCATTTCACCTTACACAGGTACTCTAGTGCAAACTCTTGATCATGAAAGTGCTCCTTACAAATGCAGGCTTTGTTTATGTTATTTTATATTTTTTATGTAACTGCACTCAAACACAAAACAAGGTAAAACTTTAGAACCTACAGATCCATTCAGTCCTTCTTCTTTGGCCAATCACAAAGACAAACCAATTTGTTGACATTTGTGGGAGATAATGTTATCTGTAATGTCACCCGAGAGTGAGACGCTTGGTGATTTTTGTAGCTGGCATTGTAAGGTATTTATGTGCCAAATATGCTAAATGTTTTTAGGGCCCCCTATATGCTTTGGCCATCTTTTCCAGGGCAGGCTTCCATGCTGTTGACACTTGTTAAAAATAAAAGCTAAATTAAATTTTTGACTGTGCTCCTTGGGAAAGAATTGTATTTCTCTGGCTCTCTTTTATGCACATTCTATTTCATGTTATGGCAGTGTTGGATGATGACCCAGCATGTCTTTTTTTTTTTTAAGAACGCTTTCATACAGATCTGACAAAATCCGAAGAACATACTAAATGTGAGATTTCTAAAGATAGCTACAGCACTCTACCAAGGTCTGAAGTGATTTCAAAGGAACTAGTTATAGAGCATCCGCCCCATGGTCCATTCATTGTCATGGTGGCTTGTATGGCTCAATGACCCCAAGAGCTATGCCAGCAGGAGCTACAGCTCCTGGACGGGTCACCCAAACTGGACAGGTCAAAGGATAAAGAACAGACAAATTGTGATCACCTTTCCCAAGGTAACAGGGTTAACAACCCTATGCATAAAAAACAAAAGTTACAGAAACATCTAAAAAGAAACCCACAACTACAGAAGTCTTGGGAGGAGTTGGCAGCTAGAAATTTTGTTCTGAGACAGAGTGAAGTGGAGGAGACTTTTAGATGACCTATATTCCACTCAGAGTACAAGAGTTTAAGAAGAGGAAGTTGTAGAGCATAACTTTCAAAAGTCTTAAGAGAGCAACACACTGATGAGAAAACTATAGAACCAAAGCACAAAAAATCAACCTGGTACAGATGGCATCTGATTCAGAGACTGAAAAAATGAACATGCATCAGTCCACACTATTTTGGATGGTAATGGAACAGTGCCAGTCATTAGCATGGGTGTATGTCCTCTGAAATGGTGGTCGAAGCACTAATGGACATATGACTCTTTAGGGCATTTGGCGCGTAAATATCTTGTGATGCTGGCTTCAACAGTGTCATGTGAATGCTTGTTCTCTCTCTCAGGTGACATAGTAAACAAGAAGCAGGCAGCATTGGCCGTGTCTACACGTGCACGCTACTTCGAAGTAGCGGCACCAACTTCGAAATAGCGCCCATCACGGCTACACGTGTTGGGCGCTATTTTGAAGTTGAAATCGACGTTAGGCAGCGAGACGTCGAAGTCGTTAACCCCATGAGGGGATGGGAATAGCGCCCTACTTCGAAGTTGAACATTGAAGTAGGGCACGTGTAGCCGATCCGTGTCCCGCAACATCGAAATAGCGGGGTCCGCCATGGTGGCCATCAGCTGAGGGGTTGAGAGACGCTCTCTCTCCAGCCCCTGCGGGGCTCTATGGTCACCGTGTGCAACAGCCCTTAGCCCAGGGCTTCTGGCTGCTGCTGCTGCAGCTGGGGATCCATGCTGTATGCACAGGGTCTGCAGCCAGTTGTCGGCTCTGTGGATCTTGTGCTGTTTAGTGCAAGTGTGTCTGGGAGGGGCCCTTTAAGGGAACAGCTTGCTGTTGAGTCCGCCCTGTGACCCTGTCTGCAGCTGTTCCTGGCACCCTTATTTCGATGCGTGCTACTTTGGCGTGTAGACGTTCCCTCGCAGCACCTATTTTGATGTGGTGCTGCCCAATGTCGAAGTTGAACGTCGACGTTGCCAGCCCTGGAGGACGTGTAGACGTTATTCATCGAAATAGACTATTTTGATGTTGCTACATCGAAATAAGCTATTTCGATGTAGCGTGCACATATAGACGTAGCCATTATGTCCTGCAAATGTATGCAAATCTGTTTGTCTTAGAGACTGGGTGAACAAGAAGTAGGACTGAGTGGACTTGTAGGCTCCAAAGTTTTACACAGTTTTATTTTTCAGTGCAAGTTTTTTAAACATAATTCTACATTTGTAAATTCATCTTATAAAAACATTGCACAACAGTACTTGCAATATGGCAATTGAATTGTTTTTGTTTTTTTACAGTGCAAATATTTCTGATAAAAATAAATATAAAATTATTTGTATTCTGTGTTGTAGTTGAAAGCAATATATTTGACAATGTGGAAAGCATTCAAAATAGTTAAATGGTATTCGATTATTGTTTAACACAGCAGTTAGTTGCACAGTTAATTTTTAATTGCTTGAAAGTGCAAGTGAAAGCATTTTTCATGTTCACTGTTTTTAATGTAGTGATCATATTCAAATGAATACTTGTAGTGATTTTTGGAATATATTATATTGTCTACTACAATTTAGTATAGCATCTGCATGCAATAGGATATTTAAAGAACATGTATATTCAAACACTACAGTTTTCCAGATCATCAGTAATTTCTCTTGTGTAAGAGAGATTGATAATGTGCTCTACTTATACAGTTTTTAAAAATTAACATAAAATAGTCAGCTTTTTGCTAAATCATATTGTTTTTGAAATGTTTGGGATTTTAATATCATTTTCCCAGATGTTTAACTTGAGTTTAATAAACAGTAATGCCAACAAATAATTACCTAAATACGGAGTACATTCTGATGCTTGCCTTGATAGAGGTTTTCTTCTCTTTTCATGTTTGTTTTTGGCAAGTAATTGTGGTGAGCATAGTAATTTGTACTCCATATTAAATGTTGTATTTGAATAGTGTGACCCCAGCATTTTAATTTATATAAAAATGCCCAGAGGTTGGCTGGGCATTTATTTAAAAAGCTACAAATCAAAGTATATTCTTTTCAATAGAACATATTTTTCCTGAATCATAAGTGCTGCAAACCAGTATGAAATCTTTAAACAAACAGCAAAATATTGCTATTTGATCCCACTTGGAAGTGACAGGAAACTCTGCAAATTACCAGCTCTTTTTGTGGTTTGGTTCTGTAGTTTCTTCCTCAGAGTGCTGCTCTCACTCCTTAGTCTAGTGAAGCCTTCTTCATCAAGCCCTCCTTTTACTCCAGGCAGTGTTATATCTGCTCTATCCTGAGGACTTCATTGTAAAAGTCCCCTGAGTAGTTCATTATACTTCTCCAAAAATACACAGATTTTAGTAACAGCAATGAAGGGTCCTGTGGCACCTTATAGACTAACAGAAAAGTTTTGAGCATGAGCTTTCGTGAGCACAGACTCACTTCATCAGATGCTGGACTTCATCCATCCAGCATCTGATGAAGTGAGTCTGTGCTCACGAAAGCTCATGCTCAAAACTTTTCTGTTAGTCTATAAGGTGCCACAGGACCCTTCGTTGCTGTTACAGATCCAGACTAACACGGCTACCGCTCCGATACTTGACACAGATTTTAGTGTATTCTTACTCAGTACCAAGGAGATTAAGACCCGTAGAGCTGCTTTAGTCTCTACCATGCATAAGTAGAACGGTAACAAGTGCCCACTCCTGCCAGTATCACTTTTTGCAGGATCTTTCGGTAATAACTGTTGTTGTAACATTCAAAAAATTCTGAATTATGAAACATTACAGCAGGATGCAATGAAAGCTGATTTTGGCTTCATAGGTTACCTGATGGAGGATCATTGGATTTATGTGATGTGCACTGACGTGTAACAGTAGAGTGTTGCATGAATCCTATGAGACAAATGCTATATAGCAGTAAATTCTGAAAGCCTGGGAGATCTGGAGATGCTAGAAACTATATTGGATGGTATCCATATGGTTCATGCACTAGTTGGCACCTTCTGCAGTGTGCCTTTAAAAAAAATGGAACCCTGTCATTAAGATATTATCTCAGTAATTGAATTATTGAGAATTGAAAAAAAATCCTATGGTCTTATGCCAGCTTTCTGTTAAATAATGTTTCTCTAGAAACCTTAATTGGATCTCAAAAGAGATACTGCAGTTCTAAGAGGTGGATTTGCAGAACACTAGAGTAGTCAGTTAATACTCTTACATCATTTCTGAATGATTGTGCTTGTTAAATTTAGGAGCCTGGCAGCATTAGAGTGGAAGTAATTTTCTTCCATAGAATGAGCACTGTACCTCTAACTTCAGATTGTGCTTCCCTTCTCTGACTCGTTCATTACTTTGGACAGTTTGCTGCTGGATCTTTCTCAAAAAATGATAGCCCTGCTGCCCACTGGAACATATTACTGTGATACAAAATCAACAATGAGGAGGAGGGACCTGTCTCTTTCGAGCTGGATGTTATAATGATAGAAAAAACAGTCTTATCACCTGTTTGATAGTTGCCTTAGTAGGACAGCCAACAAGGCAACTGGGGCCAAAAAGGTGGTGCTTACTCACTCTCAGCATAGACTCAAAGGGAGATTGAAAGTTCCACCCTGTGAGACGCTGAGCACTGTAGCACTATTCTAACAAAACATTAAGACTGCTTCTACACAGGCCACTTCCTTCGGAAGGGGCATGCTCATACATGGAGCAAAAGATGCTAACGAGGCACAGATGCAAATTCCCCATGCCTCATTAACATAATGTCACGTGATTTGGAGTCCAGAAGACCGTTCTTCCGGACTCCAAAACACCGTGTAGAAGCACGGCCCCGGGGGGGAGGAGGGAGCTTCTGGAAAGAAGTCCTCCTTCTAGAGGCCCCTTCTTCCTAAAAATTTTCAGGAAGAAGGGGCCTCCGGAAGAAGGACTTCCTTCTGGAAGCCCCCCCCAGGGCTGCACTTCTACAAGGCATTTTGGAGTCCAGAAGAATGGTCTTCCGGACTCCAAATCACATGACGTTATGCTAATGAGGGGAGGGGAATTTGCATCCATGCCTTATTAGCATCTTTCTCTCCCTGTATTAGCATGCCACTTCCAAAGGAAGTGGCCTGTGTAAAAACGGCCCCTATGTAACAGAGAGAAAGCCGTGCTAGTTTATATACTATCAAAACAAAAAAGTAGTCCAGTAGCACTTTAAAGACTAACAAAATAATATATTAGGTGATGAGCTCTCGTGGGACAGACCCACTTCTTCAGATCATAGCCATGCCAGAACAGACTCAATATTTAAGGCACAGAGAATCAAAATAGTAATCAAGGCTGACAAACTAAAAAAAATATTATCAAGGTGAGCAAATCAGAGAGCAGAGGGGCAGAAGGGGTGGTGGGGAGTCAAGAATTAGATTAAGCCAAGTGTGCAAAAGAGCCCCTATAATTACCTAGAAAATTCCCATCCTGGTTCAAACCACGTGTTAATGTGTCAAATTTGAATGTAAAAGAGACTTCAGCAGCCTCTCTTTCTAATCTGTTGTGAAAATTCCTCTTCAGTACTATGCAAACCTTCCAGTCATTAACATAATGGCCCACTCCATTAAAATTCTCACTGACTAGTTTGTGGATCAGAAGTGTTTTTATATCTGTTCTGTGCCCATTAATTCTTTGTCTAAGAGAGTTTGAAGTCTGTCCAATATACAAAGCATCTGGGCATTGTTGGCACATGATGGCATATATGATGTTAGTTGAGGAACATGAGAATGTGCCTGTGATTCTGTGCATAACCTGATTAGGTCCAGTGATGGCATCTCCAGAATAGATATGTGGACACAGAGATAAAGGTGACATGGTATGGGATTACCACCCTGACTTCTGTCCTACTGCTGTTGGAGCACTACTTTCAGAGCTGTGCATCTGGCCAATAGCCACTGCTCTCAGCAACTCAATGCTGAAGGCAGTCCCCTGGCACTCTCTTTTTGTTCTGGACCCCCAGTTTGACAAATGCTTGACTCTCCCATGAAGTTTGTGCAGTATAGGGCAAAAGCACACAAAACACCAGATTTCTTGGGGCAGAAAACTAGAATTCATGGTTTGTGACATGTTTGTCCTGACCAGAATTTGATAGGGCCCTGATAATAATAATATATGGGACAGAGTGATATCCCCAAAAATATCTTGCCAGCTTTTTCTTAGGTAAAGACATAAGATTACCTCAATATCAGCAGTATTACCAATACTTAACGAAATTTACTTGTATATGATTACTTATATCTTCAACCTTTTGTTCTGTGTATTCTAAATAATACATTGTACTTTTTCTGCACATAACACTGCAAACTTGCAAAGGTTTGAAACTATTTATTTGTGCTTTCTAACCTATTCAAAAAGTCCAACAAATGTATTTAAAATTTCAGTTTATCTCTGTTAGAAGAATTTGACTGCAGCTGTAATGAACTGGAGTCCCTACCTCCCACCATTGGTTACCTTCATAACCTGCGAACGTTAGCTGTGGATGAGAATTTCCTTTCTGAGTTGCCTAGAGAAGTGAGAAACTGATTCTGTTTTAAAATTATTAATTATTATGTTTTACACGAAGGGCCTAACCTTGCAGTTACTCAGAAACAGTATGGCAGGTGTACAGAAGTTTTCCCTCACTCTGCAGAATAAATTAAGATGGAAGGCCAAATCCTACTTGCCTTAATCACTCGTTCCATTGGAACAGATGATATCACTCACGGGAGCAAGGCAAGCAGGATTTCACCCTGTGCATGTTTCTCTTGTGTTAATGATGTTTGCATGTAGTGTTGTAACTATGCTGCTTCCAGGAGACGAGGCAGGTGAGTTAGTATCTTTTATTGGATGAACTTCTGCGGGTGGGAGGGACACACTTTTGAGTTTGCACAGAGTTCTGTTTCCATCCATCTTCATGTCACTTGAAGAAGAGATCATGTGTGAGCTCAAAAGCTTGTGTATCAACAACAGAAGGCATCCAATGAAAGATATTATATCACCCACCTTGAGTCTCTAACATTTTGTCATTTTATATTGTAAACCAAGGGCTTATGGCAGTGATGGGCTGATGTGGCCCACCGAAGCGAAGGAGAGCCATGTATGCAGCTCATTCACCAGTCCTGGTTGCCCAAGACCCACTGGGATTTCACCTGTGGTCTTGCTGCCTCCCCTCCCTCATGTGCCTCTTGTGCACTGGGGCATTGTAGCTGCACACTTCCTTATTCCCCACCCTGCCCCACAGCACTTTCAGAGAGTGTAAATTACCTGATTTGCGCTCTGTCCCCACATCTCCCTCTCCCTCCCAGAGCTGGGATGAGGCAAATCAGCTGTTCGTGGCTGTTTCAACTCTGGGAAGGAGTGGGATGGAGTGTGACTCAGGTGATGCATGCTCTTCCAAAGCTCTTGGAGGGCAGGGGAGGAATAAGGAGGCGCAGGACTCTGATGTCCCAGTGCACAAGAGGTACATGGGGGTCCCCAGGGTGCAGGTGAAGCTTCAGTGGGCCACAGGTCACAGATTACCCACCACTAGTTTATGCCCTTGACTGCTAATGTCAATATCTAGGTAGGCAGACTAGACTGGAAATGAGTATTTCATTAATGAATACGTTATGATAATAAAAAGCATTTTAATCAAGCTATGTTAAATAATGTGCTGTGTATACATGCATCTTAATATTGCAGGAACCTATTGATAGCACATAGCTTAAATTATAACTTGAAAAGCCATTTATAAAGTAAAGGATCTGATTCTACTCCCACTGAAGTCAGTTGGGCTCAAAGTATTATCTCAGAGCTGTACAACAAGTAGTCATTATCTCTTACATTAATGTGAAAGACGTAATTAGGCCATCTCAGATAAGTGGTGAGAAACTGTTGCAAAGTGAGAATCCTAACTTCTTGTTTTTCATACTCATAGATTGGAAGCTGTAAGAATGTAACAGTCATGTCCCTGCGCTCTAACAAACTAGAATTTCTTCCTGATGAGATTGGTCAGATGCAGAAGCTGAGAGTGTTAAATCTGAGTGATAACAGGTATATTTGTATAATTTTATCATTCAACTCTACAAGTTCTTTGCTGAACAGGGATTTTAAACATTTAAAGTTTATAGCTGCTGAAGTGTTGTTCTTTTATCATTAAGCACCTCTGTCTTGGTCCCCTTGAACTCTGTACCAAAACTACATTGGGTTAATGGATTCAAAAAGGAAAATCTTGATGCCTCCTGTGTGTCCCATGACATTTACCAAGGGACAATATGATAATTTTATGTTCATGAAGATTTTGTTTCGTGAAAAAGTTATGCCTTATGTTGGCATGTGTTATGAATTTGATTAAAATATAATCATGTACTGATATGTGGTAAGCCATTAGGTGGAAGCACACTAGCATGTAAACATCAAGGGGGAAATCTAGGCCCCATTGACGTCAGTGGCAAAATTCCAAAAACAGTCATTTTAATAGAGCCACATGTACATGTATACATCTAAGAACAAAGAATGCAGAGTATACTTAGGCACCCAACCTATATCCTGGGAAGCAGTGACTCTGAAAAAGAGTTTGCGTTCCTTGGAAGTATGAACAAGAGGCTATCGGATAGGACTAGAGAGAATATATTATCTTGTATTTGGCTCTGGTGCGACTGCTAATACAAGTCTGTATCCAGTTCTCATGTCCACAGTTCAAGAAAGATGTTGATAAATCAGTGAGGATTCAGAGAAGAGTCAGAAGAGCTATTCAAGCAGAGGTGGGGAACCTCTGGCACACTGGCCATGTCCAGTTAGTCTGAGTTAGCCACTGGTTGGATGCAAGATCGTTTTTTATGTGATTTTGTGCAGGCATGGAGCCCAGCAACTTTCAGTGGTTATGGTTTGCCATTCCTGGCCAATGGGATTTGTGGGAAGTGGTGTGGGCTGAGCCACTGCTCCCCGCAGCTCCCATTGGTAGGAATAGAAAGCTGAGGCTACTGGAAATTGCGGGGCTCCATACCTGCAGACATTCTGGTAAACAAAGCATCTGGCGGCCCACCAGCAGCTAACCTGACAAACCTCATGCAGCCTGTGAGCAGAGTTTCCCCACCCCTGTGTTAATGGATAGGAGAACGTGGCTTCTAGTTGCAGACTCCAAAAACTCCATCAGTTTGTTTCACCCGAGAGAAGATTAAATGATTAAAGAGGATTTTATAGACTAATCAGGTATCTACATGGGAAACAAAACTTTGGTGATGGGCTCTTCAATTTGAAAGACAAAAGTATAACAAATTAAAAGTAAATTGAAGTTAGACAAATTCTTGCTGAAAATAGTGTTCAAATTTTTATCAGTGAGGATGGTTAATCATTTGCACTACCAGCATTTGTTGTAGATTTTCCATCACTGGACTTCTTAAAATCAAGATTGGACTTTTTTTTTTTAAGTGAGCTCTAGTTCAGGAAAGTCCTGTGGTCTGTGTTATATGCTGATCAGGCTAGATAATAACAGTTCCTTCTGACTTTTTATCATCTGGGAACATAAGGCCAAACATTTTTCTTATTCACATAGTTAGTCTCGTTAAAATAAATGGAGTGATTTGTATGAATAAAGTTAGACCAGTTTGATACAACATATAGAAACTGGGAAAGACTTTATTGAAAAAATTCATGCATACAGGCACGTCAAGAATATTTTAGGAATGACCCTTTTCAAAAAAAATAGAGACACAGGTTTGTTCAGTAGTGTGACAAACAGTACATGTATGCTGTCCCAACGATTATCTTCTGAAATCAGTCACAGTTTTGGTGAGGACATTGCATATGTATGACTGGTAGCTATTAACAGAATCAAGTTCACCAACAAATTATAAATCGATGACACAGAAATGTCAAATAGCACGCTTGGTAACAATTTTACACTTACTGCAATATTTTCTTTAGGATGGTTAGGTGTCATAAGACCTGATTTTTTTGTTTTGACAGCAGCAAAAATCTGAAGTAACTTCATTGAAATCAAGGTAGTTACGCCAGTGGAAACCTGGTGTGAAAGCAGAATCAGACTCGTAATGGGATGGTAAAACTACTTCTGAGAATTTAGGAATTGGAGCAAATTTACATATTTTCTGAGACTTAAAAGCCTTTGATGTACTGTATTGCTAGTTGGGTGTTTTGTTTGTTTCTTAAATGTTCGTATGTTGGTAGTCAATGATTTCATGGATTGACTGAATGTGGATTTTCTGAGATGCTGTGTACGCTTCTTTATCATGGTACTTCCAGCTTCAGTGAAAATAGAAATTAATGACAAATCCTTTTTTCACAAGGTTTTGAGACCAAAATGTTAGGATAAATTTCAAATAAGTATTATAATGTTCTGGGGTTTAGCCAAAACTTACATTTACAGGATTTTCCCTTCATGAATCATGCAATTGTATAAAATATTAATCATATGTAAAAGTTCTGTTGGCATGCTTCTGTTGTCATACGAGCAAGTGATACCTGCTTAGTTTCATATTCTTATCAAGAATCATCACCTTCCCAGGTGTTAGATCACAAATAGCAACCATACTGGGCCCAACTGCTGGAGTCTTCCTTTTGTAAAATAGGACACAACACTCACAGTATTCTCATTTCCCTCCTTTTTATATACGTTGGTCACTATTTGGGTACTTATTGTCATTGTCACCAAAGATAACTAATTTATGAATTTAGAAAATAGTCCCAGGGATGTTAAGAGATGTAAAGCATCTAAGCTGGAGCTAACCTGGATCTAACTATGAGGTTAGCCTCTTTGGAGAAGAGGCACAAGCAGACTTGGGGAAAAGATAAGTATAGGGTTTGTTGTTCGTACTTGTTTGTTTAGATCATAGTAAAATGAGAATCCAGCATTAAACACACTATTCAGTGGGTGATTCTGCTGAATATAAGAGAAATGACCCATCAAAAAATAAAAATTCAGAGTTAGAATAAGCTGCCAAAATAAACATTTATTTCTTTACCATAGAAAAATAAATGTGCCCTCATTCCATGATGTATTCCGTTTAATGTTGTTTGTGCTGTTAGAGGATTTTCTGTATTTTGGAAGACAGATATATTATCAGATTTTTTTTAATATTGTCGTGCTGATTTGAACTAATTACTGGGATGCTATATGGTACAGATAAAGTATCAGTTCAGAACCATTCATACAGTGTAAAGAAATAAAGGGTAAACCCTAAAAGCAGTCTCTGCAAATCACAGAGGAGATACCTGCATAGGCAAGAGTAGAGAAGGTTACTCAGCAGCTATCCACAGCTGATCTATGAATAAATGAGGGATTCCAATAAATTGACTAACACTACAAGACATTACTGCTTTCCCTGGACAAGACGTCAGTTAACTACCACCTCAAGTGGTACAGATTTTAAAATAACTTTGCACGTAACACAGCTTGAACTTTTATAAATTGATCCAGGTTTTAACTCTGTTGACCAACATAGACTTGTTATTGAAATAATCTGGCTCATATTGTCAGAAAATATGGGTAGTACTAAACTGAAGCTAAGAGAGCATCCCTACTTGTCCCTACATGTAGGGAAATTTGATGTCAGTTGGCTGTTAAGCTACATCTCAGTTTATAACTAGAATGTAATCTAATAACAATGATAAAAAAAGAACACCTCCAAAGTCTTTGTTTCAAATTGGGATAAGTTGCTGATATGTAATTTGTGACAGGATATGGAATAATTTCTTACTGACAGTTTGGAACCTAGGGATGTAATTAGAAAGGTTTCTTTCCTTTCTAAAGAACAGCAGGGGAGATTCTTTTCCTTATCTTCTGTCATACAGGAAAACACTTTTTAATATGAAAATTAAACCTTAGAACAGTATTGTTTCATGACTTCCTGTTTTTATTAAAATATTTCCATTTTTATGTCTATCAACATCAGGTTGTTAAACTCTTTACAGAAGTTAATTTTTCCAAGAGATTAAAACTGCAATTATTAAGGAGTAAAAACTTGTGTATGAATAAAAACAAAGAAATAAGGGAGCACAAGGCCCTGTATGAATTGGAACTTGTATAATTCCTCTGCCTAGACTGTTAGAGAATTTAAAGAGATGATCCCACTCATAGGCCTGCTGATGGGGGAGGAAGGGGAGAGAAAGGAGGCAGTTGCTCCCAGGCCTGATGTTTCAAAGGGGCCTGGAGCTCCAGCAGGGAGGTACTCCCAAAACCCTTGCTACTTCGGCAGCGGCAGTGGCACTCCAGGCCCCTTTGAAACCCTGCAGAGCTCTGTACTGCTGCTCTGTGCATGGCTCAGAGAGAGTGGGGATGTGGGCAGAGCTGACTGCCCTAAGCCTTGCCCCTTCCACCTTTGGCCCTGCCCTTTACAGGACCAGTTAGCTGGACCACCCTCCTACCTTCCCCTTGGCTCATGGCAGCTATCAGTACCACTACCCACATAGTACAAACCCATGTGAACACCAGCTGCCTGAGCACCTGGAGAAATTGTTGCAGGATCTGTAACTGCAGAAATCCATTAGATACGCTTCTACGTGAACTAGTTGTTATAGAGTAATCACATAGGAGCCTGTGATTTCAGATTCCAGCTCACTCTCACATCCCTGATAGCTGCAAAATGTCTCCAGCACAAAGCTTATTTACTCAGGCCTGATGCATTCCATTAGGAGATTTGGACCCATATGGGAACAGATTTGCTTTGGTACCATGTGAATTGCTTTTGAATTATGTTAATTTAGTTCAAGTAACCCCTTCATAAATTATCCATGAAACAGTTCATCCTTCACCTAAGATAACTTAATATTTCGAACTATGGATTACACAAAAAAGCAATTATGTAAGTAATTTTCCAAACTGTCTAGTGAGAAATTTAGGCATTTAAGCATGAAAGATAAGCACTTGGTTCAATAGCACATTTATAGACTTCAGGCTTCTTTGTGCAGCTGGTATACTTTCTGAATGTTCTCATCAGGAATGCTGGATAAATGAAGGTAAGGCAGATTAAACACTCTTTAACATTTTAATGGGTGTAGTGCCTTTTTTGATAATCTATTCTGTGCATTGGAGGAGGTGTATGGAGCCATATTTGTTGAGATGAAAATAACCACTGCTTCAATGCAATCAGAAGAACTTTGCTGATTTACAGCTGGGGATCTGCCTCACAGCCTGTGTGTGTACACACACACACACACAGAGCGTTGTTGTAGACTGATTACTGATGACAGACTGTGTCAGATCCCCAGTTGCTGTAAATCAGCAGAGCTCCACTAATTTAATTGAAGCACTGCTGGTTTTCATCGCAAATATATATGTCCTTTTGCAGCCATAGTGCAACATGATTCTCATTGACAAGCCTAAAAGAAACATGTATGGGTTTCTTTACCATTCACCCAAGTCAGTGTGCTAAATGTGATCAGTATCATGGGGTCAGTTTTCAGGCATGTGGTTGAAACGCAATATTCACATTAATACTTCAGCAGGTGATTTATATCTGAGTTGTCAGCACTTCTACCCACTAGTTTGAGGGCACAAATCAAGTAGATAAGTTCACATGATCACAATTTTGGTACAAAAACAGGTCACGAGTTTAGTGAAATCAAATGGTGATGGCAAAGAAAAGCTGAGTTTTACCATAGTGGAAAATACAATAGGAAGAATGAACAATATTTGAAACAGATGTATGCAACATATTTTGTAAATTATTGCCTTCCATTGTCTTATCTTCTGTCTTAACTGTGATTTTTAAATTCACAAAATACTTGCATTGTAGAACTAAAAGTTCTTCTTCGAGTGATTTGCTCACGTGTGTTCCAGTTTGGGTGTGCACTGGGTGCATGCCCAGTTGCCAGAAGCTTTTTGTCCTAGCTGGTAGCCCTTGGGTCAGTGTGGCGCCCCCTGAAGTGGCACCCGTATGACCACCCATATATGCACCCCCTGCCCCACCCCTGCTCACTTTCTTCTTGCCACGCTATCAGTTGCTGGAGCTCCCTCATTGTCGAGCGTTCGCTGGTAGCCTTTATTGTTTTAATTAATTGTAAATAGTTTAGATAGTTATGTTTCATAGGTAAATAGCTTTTCTTAGCATCTAGTGAGCCCAGGGGGGTCTTTAACCCCCCTTGGCACCAGGGGATGCCTGGCTCCACAGGGTTTAAAGACTGTTCAAAATGTGGCAAATGAATGCCCAAGAGCGACCTCCATAGGGCGTGTCTGAGTTGCCTTGGTGAGGCACACCTCTGGGAGCGCTGCTCTATTTGAAAGGCCTTCAAACCTAGGACTTTAAAAGATAGAGCTCAACAGCTGAAGGTTCTACTAATGGAATCAGCCTTGCGCCCAGACATTTCCCCGGTGGGACCTCAGAGTGCCGCATCTTCGGTGCAGAGCATTCCGGCACCGTCGGTGCCGTCATAAAGTTCCCAGCACCGAGAGCAGGACTCAGCACCTAGCGCCTCCTGGTGCCATAAGAGCCAGTCCTCGGTGCCTCACAAGTAGAGAAGACGGGACCAAGGTTGATCCCAAGAGAGAAGGAGGAGAAGGCAAGCTTCGGGGGAGTCCGCCAGATCGCACTGTGACCAGGGTCATGAAGTGCAGGCGTCGACTCCAGCGCAAGGAGGGAGCCCGCACTCTCCCAGACTACCCTCGACACTGGAGGCCTTTAGCGCTGCGCAAGGCCTCCTGCAAATTATGATGCCGCTGCAGATACTGCACCGGGACCCTTCATTGCCTCAGTTCCAGGAGCCTGATCAGGTTCTAGGGACCCCGGCACAGTTCCTGATGCCGGTGAGACCCCTGCAAGTGGTCACCTCCCTCGGTGCTGCTCAGACATTGCAGAGCACGCAAGAACCGGTGGGAGCTATGGGAGCCTCTGCACCACCATGGTCATTGGCGTCAGAGTCCACATCGGAGTCAGACTCGTTTTACTCCAGGTCAGCTCGGAGTGGGAGTATGAGGTCATCTTGGTGCAGCGGGCATTGACACTGCTCCTGATGCCCCTCAGAGAGAGAGTGGCAAAGGCTCCCCCAAGGTGCTCCACAATGGCCCTTCTGGACTCTGTGGGCGATCCACAAGGCACGTGGGTGAGAGGGGGGACTCCTGCCCAGGGCGCCCAGCACTCCTCAAGTGCCGAGATGGGCACTGACTGCTGGTTTGAGAGCCCCGCTGAGAGAGCAAGCAGAATCGTCAGCACTGGCACTGACGATGGTGCTGATGCTGGCACCGATGCAGTCGGTGGCGACCCAAGCATGGGCACCGGCCCTGCAGGCACCGGGGACTGTGGTGCAGTGGGCACCAGCACCGACAGAACCGGTGCCATCCCAGTTGCAGAGTGGCCCCATCTTCATGGCACCGTACCAGAGACCACTAGGGGACCCTTCACCCCAGGCACCGAGCACAGCACCGCAAACCACGGTGCCAGGGAGTCAAATGGAAGTGCTGGAACCCCCCACACCAGTGGGCTTGGAGGTCATGATGCCCTCGTCCTCTTCCTCCCCAGATGAGGCTGTGGCTGGATCCTCTGCATACCCGGTACTGGAGGATGGAGGAGTGTACCAGCAATTGTTGAGGAGGGTGACCCAGAGTCTGGGGGTGCAGGCAGAAGAGGTCAGGGATGAAATAGACATCCTCTCAATGTCTGGACTGTCCAGGGTGGCACTTCCCATTATAAAGACAATTGCCAACACAGCAAAGACAGTGTGGCAGACCCTGGCCTCAGCCTTGCCCATGGCTAGGAAAAATGAGCGTCGGTATTTTGTCCCAGCCCAGGGAAATGAACATCTGTTCACCCATCCTCCCCCTGACTCCTTTGTCATAGATGCTGTGAACAATAGGGAGAGGCAGGGGGTCCAGAGTCCCTCCCCTAAAAACAAAGAGGCGAAACGATTAGACCTGTACGGTAGAAAAGTTTATTCTACAGGTGGCCTCCAGTTGAGAATTACTAACCAGCAAGCCATGGTTAGTTGGTATGCGTACAATACAGCCAGCTCCATGGACCATTTTGCTGAGCTGTTCCTGCCAGAGACCAAGTCGGAATTTACAGCCCTGGTGGAGGAGCAGAGACTCATATATAGAGCAGCACTACAGGCTACCCTAGCAGCCGACGCAGCCACCAGGGTCATGGCCTCGGGTGTAGCCATGAGAAGCGGGGCATGGCTTCAGGTCTCAGGACTCTCACAGGAGGTGCAGCAGTCCATTCAGGACCTCCCCTTTGAGAGCCCCTCCCTATTTTCAGAAAAAATACTACAAGAGGCTTCATAGTGTGAAGGACTCACGGACCACCCTATGCTCACTGGGTCTCTATACACCGGCGACCCAGAGAAGAGACTATACCCCAAGGCCCCTGTTCAGACAGTTCCCACAACAACAATGAGATGCAAACAGGAGAAGGGGCTGCTGTAATAGGAGACCTCAGGGCTGCCAGACACAGGACCAGAGCCACCAGAAACCCCCACCGGGGTCTAAACACCAGTTTTGATGGGGCGGTCAGGAGCGACACACCGGCCACCCCCACAGTTCCAGCTCAGTATTTGTTTTCATCCCACCTCTCCCCATTCTGCCATGAGTGGTGCAGCATAACATCAAACCAGTAGGTCTTCCGCACGGTAGAAAAGGGGTATGCTATCCAATTTTCTTCCTACCCCCCGCCCACCCCCTTTCTCTGTCCCTCTTCAGGGACCCCTCTCATGAGATGGTTCTCAGGCAGGAGGTAGGGGTCCTCCTACAAAAGGGGGCTATAGAGGAAGTTCCCCGGGAATTCTGGGGCAGGGATTTTATTCCCGTTATTTCCTAATCCCGAAAGCGAAAGTGGGGCTATGGCCAATCTTGGACCTGTGAAACCTGAACAAATTTGTGAAAAAGATAAAAGTTTCATATGATATCCCTGGGCATAATTATCCCAATGCCGCAACAAGGAGACTGGTTTCCTGCTCTCAAATTATAGGATGTGTATTTCCATGTAGCAATTTATCCACCTTACAGGAGGTTCCTCCGGTTTGTGCTAGGGAAGGACCATTACCAGTTCACAGTCCTTCCATTTGGTCTCTCCTCAGCCCCGAGAGTCTTTACCAAATGTATGTCAGTCATGGCAGCCTTCTTATGCAGGCAGGGAGTGCACCTGTTCCCCTACCTAGACGACTGGCTGATCTGAGGTCGGTCACAGAGACAGGTGACAAGACATGTCCAGCTGATATGAGAAACGTTTGACGTGTTAGGCCTCCTAATGAAAGAGGCAAAGTATGTGCTAGCCCTAACTCAGGTCATGGAATTTGTGGGCGCCTGAGTAGGTGCAGAGCAAGCCAGGGCCTTTCTGCCCCAGAGCAGGGTACAAACCATGGCATCTTACATCCAAGGCCTGATCAGGGTCCCAACCGCAACGGCCAGGGGATGCCTCAGACTGTTGGGCCACATGGCGGCATGCACATTCATAGTCCAGCATGCAAGGTTACGAATGCGCCCCTTCCAGCTGTGGCTCGCTTCAGTATACAGACCTGTTGGGGACAACATAGACAAGTTAGTTACAGTCCCCCCAAGAATGTTAACGGCATTACACTGGTGGCTAGAAGCCGGGTTGGTCTGCGTGGGAGTGCCCTTCAATCTCCCTTTCACTGGTCACAGATGCCTTGGACCTGGGCTGGGGAGCACACTTGGGGAACCCACAGACTCAGGCTCTGTGGAGCAAGACCAATGCTCAGCTCCACATAAATGTGTGGGAGCTCAGAGCGATTCGGCTGGCATGGAAAGTGTTTCAGAGTGAACTGGAGGGGCAGTGTGTCACAGTCAGCACAGACAATACTACAGCAATGCACTATATAAACAAACAAGGGGGCGCATGCTCATTGCCCCTGTGTCTCGAGGCCCTTGCACTCTGGGACTTCTGCATCCAGCACCAGATTCTCCTAAGGGTTTTCTACTTGCCTGAGGCTCACAACTCCCTAGCAGACCATCTCAGCAAGTCCTTCATGGACCACGAGTGGTCATTACACACTGAAGTACTGAGTTCAGTTTTCAAGAGGTGGGGACATCCCCAGGTAGTCCTCTTCGCCACTCATCTCAGCGTGAAGTGCAGGACGTTCTGCTCTTACCAGAGCCAAAGTTCAGGCTCTTGGGCAGACGCCGTCAGCATTTGTTGGGCAGGTCTGTTGCTGTATGCCTTTCCACCAATACTGCTCATCCACTGAACACTGTTCAAAATTCGGTCGGACCGAGCATCAGTTATTCTGGTGGCCCCAGCCTGGGCTTGACAACATTGGTACTCGACCCTCTTGGAGATGTCCACTTGCACCCCGGAGGTGCTTCTGCTGCGCCCAGACCTGCTAACACAGGAGGAGGGGAGACTGTGGCACTCCAATCTCCAGGCGCTACATCTCACAGCATGGAGGCTCCATGGCTGAGACCAGTCGAGCTGGCTTGCTCCAAACCTGTCAGGGAAATATTGTTGAACAGCAGGAGACCCTCTGTGAGGGTAACATATGTAGCCGAATGGAAGAGGTTTGCCATATGGGCCACTCAAAACAGGTTGTCCCCACGAGAGACCCCAGTACCATGTATCCTAGACTACTTGCTGGCACTAAGCCAAACAGAGCTGTCACTATCCTCCCTGAAAGTGCCCTTGGCAGCCATTTCAGCGTTTCACCCGGGGGCTGCGAAGTCATCGTTTTTCTCAGACCCGATAGTGAAAAGGTTCATGAAGGGAATGGAAAGGGTCAAACCACAGGTTTGAACCTCCCTGCCAACATGGGACCCTAATTTGGTATTATCTAAGCTTATGGCTCCCCCATTTGAACCTCTTGCTTCCTGTTCTATGTTGTTCCTTATCTACCAGGTGGCATTCCTGGTGGCCATTACCTCAGCCAGAAGGGTGTCAGAGCTCAGGGCCCTGCCGGTGGACCCACTTCATACAGTGTTCCACAAAGCTAAGGTCATGCTGAGACCCCACCCAGCGTTTCTGCCTAAGGTGGTCTCCCGCTTCCACATTAACCAAGACATCACCTTACCAGCAAAACAAAAAAGCAGTAAACTAGCACTCTAAAGACTAACAAAATAATTTATTAGGTGACCTTTCGTGGGACAGACCCACTTCTTCAGACCATAGCCAGACCAGACCAGACCTTACCTTATTGGTGTTTTATCCAAAGCCCCATGCCTCCCCTAGGGAGCAGAGCTTACACACTTGGGATGTCCGGAGGGCACTGGCCTTCTACATGGACAGGACCAAACCCTTCCGGAAGTCGCAGCAGTTGTTTGTTGCAGTGGCAGACAGGATGAAGGGGCACCCAGTCTCCCCTCAGCAGATCTCCTCCTGGATAGTGGCCTGTATCAGAGAGTGCTACACGCTGGTGTGGGTTCCCCCTCCCCTGATCAGGGCACAGACATCCTCTGCGGCGTTCTTGGCCAAGATCCCTATCCAGGACATCTGCAGGGTGGCCACTTGGACCTTCATTCACACATTCGCAGTGCATTACGCAGTTACGCAGCATGCACAGGAAGATGCTGCGGTGGGCAGGGCTGTCCTGCACTCCTTTCAGGGCTCCGACCCCGCCTCCTAGGCATTGGCTTGCAATCACCCAAATTGGAATGCAAGTGAGCAATCACTCAAAGAAGAAAAGACAGTTACCTGTTCTGTAACTGGTGTTCTTCGAGGTGTGTTGCTCATGTCCATTCCAAAACCCTCCCGCCTTCCCCTCTGTCGGAGTAGCCGGCAAGAAGGAACTGAGTGGGGGATGGGTTGGGCGGTGCATATATGGGCAGCCATATGGGCACCACTCCAGGGGGTGCTGCACCGACCCTCGGGCTACCAGCTAGGGCAAAAAGCTTCCAGCCACTGGGCATGCGCCCAGCACACACCCAAATTGGAATGTACATAAGCAACACATCTCGAAGAACACCAGTTACAGAACAGGAAACTGTCTTTTATGTAGATTTCAAATTCTTCTGGCCATTATTCCAAAAGAACTTTGCTGTGTAGACTTTATTATTTGCCATGCACAGGGTTACCAGATTCAGTTGGTTTCCATCCATGCAGGTTTTTTTCCTAACGGTATTAGTAAAGTGACATGCACATAAGTAAAGGATGTGTGGAGTGAGGTATGTGCTGATTGCGCACAACTTTGAATGTGAGAGCTGTGTGTTTCCTCTGCATCCAATCAAACCACTACTACAGTTCAAGTGGCACATCTCACAAATTCTAGCAACATAAGTGTAGTGAGCAAAACTATCTATCCTGGGACACAGTCTATGACAGTATTATACCCCACTGAGATGGAGGGCCCCTCATGCAGCCTACATTGCCTATCGCTAGGTTAGGGCCTCAAATTTCTGGAGACAATCCCCGCTTTCCTACATACCCACAATTACCCCATTGCCTTTGTTATCAGCAGTGGTTTTGAGAAGAAGTTAACAAGATGGGGAGAGGGGCTGATAGCAACCCTCCGCCAGATGGTACAGATTGCAAGACTGAGGAGCTGCACTGGATCAATTATTGCTAGATAATTTGAAAATAAATTACTTAATGAAAGCTGGCTAAACCTAGTGTCTTGTCTGTCTTCCTATTGTGTCTGAAGTAAAAACATTCAGGCCTTTATTATGCCTCATAAAGAAACAAAAAAAGTATGTATACAAAAAGGTAAGGGGGGAACATTAACCAAGTCCCATCCTTCTCTTGCAAGTCACTTTGAGCAGACCCAAGTTCACTGATATTACTTGAAACCATCTGTTCACATATATAACTATAATTTGCAGTTTCAAGCTTCTATTTTATTATTATGTTTTATTTTGTATGATGGGAAAAATCATAATAGCTGTATTATAGTGTCTCTTCCTAAAGGTGTTTTATATTATTGCAGAATATGTTTTAATCAAAAATTAAAATGTTCAATAGTGTGTTATATTGATAAACAAATCTCTTAATGGAGGTACTTTCCAGGAAATACTGTGTTATGAGGTATTATTTTGGTTGTCGGATCTTTATTGATATTGTGTGATGCTAGCAAGTTTGAATAATGAGTTATTGTTAGGCAAATCTACTCATATGTTAATAATAAGGCAAAGACAATTTTTTTAATACCTCAAAGGCAATTTTCAGTTTGCTTAGGCTCAAAATGGGGCTTTAGCTTTTCAATGCAATAATTCAATGAGAATATCCTTTATAAAAATCTTTCTTTAAAACCAAAGAAAATAAAAATGCCACCAATTTTGGTATGCTACAGATGAAATGCATTGTATAAAAATCTTGAGCGTGTCTTGTTAAAAGAGGCTACTGCACGCACAAGACATTCATGTTCTTCCAATATTGTTATTTACAGACTGAAGAATTTACCATTCACTTTTACTAAGCTTAAAGAGCTTGCAGCTTTGTGGCTGTCTGACAACCAGGTAATAACTTTTTATGTATATCTTTTCATTAATAGTAAAGAACATGATATCTTGTAATGGGCTTAGGTAAAAACATACGTTTTAACCAACTAATGTTAGATTTATGAAGCACTTAGTCCCAGCAATTTCTGTGTGCTCTGTATTAGCTCCAGGTCTCTTTTGATGTTTTGCTGTTTTTCTGTGCTTTTAAATGATCAATGACAACTATTAAATTCTTTGTGAATAGAAAATAAACAGATTAATTAGAGTTATGGTAAGTGTCTAAGTCTTCTTTGTCAGAACTGAATTAGGTATTTTAGTAGCCTAAATCCTACTGACTTTCATCTCCTTAGTGTTAAGAGACTTCAGGTATTTCAGAACATTTTAAACTTAGAATAATATGTCAGTGGGGGGAGGTCACAACATTTTCTGGACAGATTTTTTTCCTCCTTGCTTTTCTTCTAAATAAAGGCTTCATTAGAAGAGTTTTCAACCAGAACCAATATTAATTTAAGTGTTCTTGGCTTATCCTCAGCAGGTGGATATCAACTTAGCTCTGTTGAAGTTAACAGAAACAGGTAGATTCATATAATCTGAAATACTATGGACCTTCCATTTTTTTAGCCAGCAGCTGTATGAACAGCTTCATGTAGATCAAATACACTATTCTTATATAATTTATTTTTATACTTCTCATTTATCAGATTATAAAATCTGATTTCCTTGGAATTCTTATAAACAATCTTTCATCTTTTCTTTATAGTCCAAAGCCCTTATCCCCCTGCAAACTGAGGCTCATCCAGAAACAAAACAAAGAGTACTGACTAACTACATGTTTCCCCAGCAACCCCGTGGTGATGAAGGTAAAATACTTTCACCAATTCATTACAACGGCAAAAACTTGTTTATAATGATCACTTAAATCATGGAGAGAAAGTGGGTAGTTTATTTTTAAATAATGAGACCATGGGTCCGTGGATGGAAAGGCTGTTTATATAACAATGTATACAAGGCGGTATATGTTTAATCATGTTGAAAGGATTCTAAAAAGGCTGTGTTTGAATGTTAAATCTAAGATTTCTTAACTCCTTAATTCTGGATTGAGGCTTGTTCTTCTTTTCTCTTTAGGGAGTTGGGTGGGTATAAGAATTGTACCTTCTGAGACACTATGTAAACCCACTGAGTTCACTTCATTGGCGTTGCATGGTGCAGTGCAAGGCAGGAGGATGGCCAGTACTCATTCATAGATCTGGTAGCAGGAAGAACTCCTCTTATGAATGTCCATCACTTTCCTGTCCACCCTATTGTAAGATAAGCTACAATGGGATACATCTTTGTCTTCTCTTAAAGCAATCACGATCTCATTGTAAGCCTGAGAGTCCCATAATTGTCAATATTTAGTTCAAACACAACCAGTTTGCACCATCACTTTCAATTTCATTTTATTATATTAAAAATTGTATATTTTGTTTATAGTTTGTGACAAATTTTTGTCATTTTTCACACCCTTTGGATGATTTAAATCTGAAATCCAATATGAAGCCTTGACACAACATACATTTTTGTTTTTTAGACTTTAAACTACTTTAATTTGTTTTGCTTGGTACATTAATTACATATTCTGCTACAAAGCAGTTTTGCCATGATATAACCTGAATTTTTCCTGTAGATTTTCAGTCGGACAGTGATAGCTTTAACCCTACTTTGTGGGAGGAACAGAGACAGCAGCGGATGACAGTAGCCTTTGAATTTGAAGAAAAAAAGGAAGAAGAGGAAAATGCAGGAAAAGTTAAGGTAATTAGATAGCTTTTATTTTTTCTTGCTCCTCCTTTTTTTTTGCCTTATTCATTGTGGGCAGAAGATCTAATACACAAATGCCATGGTAACATGTTTTTATCTTTTAAACTTGCAGACAGTATTTGAGACCAGATATAATTAGTAATGAAAAATGAGGGGTGGGGTGCACTAACAGTTTCTATTCATGACCTTGTTATTTGATTATCGACTTTTGAGTTTCTTCAAGTGTTTGCTCATGTTCATTCCATGCTAGGTGTGTGCACAATGCAATGTTGCTGGAGACCTTTCCATTAGTGGTATGCATAGAGCTATCTCTAGCATCCTCTGGAGTCATGCAAGTATGTGCAGGTATAAAGGGCAGCCAGTCACACATCCCTCTCTCAGTTACCTCTCAGCACTCATAACAGTTGTTGGAAAAATCCTTCTTGCTGCAGCAAGGCTTCTTTCCATGTTGTTTGGACTTTCCTAGTTTGTTCTTAATGCAGTTATTGTAGTTAGTATATATAGTTGTGTAAATAGTTGTCCCTGTCATTGAGGAACTTCCCATCCCATGGGCTGTACAAGCCCTGGTCCCCAGGCTTCAAGCCATTTGCCTCTTGTGAAAAGCTGATGCCAATGAGTGACTCACACTCTAAGGCCATTTCTGCACAGACTACTTTCTTTGAAAGTGGCATGCTAATAAATGGCCCAAAATATGCTAATGAGGTGTGGATGCAAATTCCCCACACCTCATTAGCATAAGGTCACATGACTTGGAGTCCAGAAGATGTTCTCCAGACTCCAAAACACCGTTTAGAAGCGTGGCCCCTGGGGGGTCTTCTGGAAGGAAGTCCTTCTTCTGGAAGCCCCTTCTTCCCAAAAATTTTCAGGAAGAAGGGGCCTCCGGAAGAAGGACATCCTTCTGGAAGACCCCCGGGGGGGCTGCGCTTCTAAGTGGCATTTTGGAGTCCGGAAGAACATCTTCTGGACTCCAAATCACGTGACCTTATGCTAACGAGGCGCAGGGAATTTGCATCCCTGCTTCATTAGCATATTTTGGGGCATTTATTAGCATGCCACTTTCAAAGAAAGTGGCCTGTGTAGAAACGGCCCCTATGTCTAGAGTATAGATAAGTGCTAGATCTGCAGAGACTTCAGACCTCACACTAGCAATGACAGGGACATTTGACTGAAGGCCAGTCTCCTGGAAGTTATCCTTCACCCAGTCCCAGAACCCAGCCATTCCAAATTGACCCCAACCACTTTGATGTCCATGAAGAGCACTCAACCAGCACCATGCTGTTTCTGGAACTGTTCCCCATCTCTGGTGCTGAAAAAGAAGTATAACTGTGTTCAAGAGAAGGCTCCCTCTTTGCAGAAGAGCAAATGACTAGAGTGCTGAGTCTGTCTTGGGGCCCATTACAAACTCCAGGAAGGACTCTCAGGGCCAGGCATCCACAAGCTCCAACACTGGAGGCATTCCAGGCAGCAAAGGACCTGCTCTCTCTCCTGATTTCACCAGCCCCATAGAAACCACAGCAGCCAAGGTGGCTGGGAACAGAGGAGAGCAGGAAGCACTGAGCTCCTTCCTGACACCAACCAGCTTAGCACACTCTAGCTATGTCTACACGGGTATGCTACATCGAATAACTTATTTCAATGTAGCGAAATCGAAATAAGCTGTTTCGATGAATAGTGTCTACACGTCCTCCAGGGCTGGTGCCATCAACGTTCAACGTCGACGTTGGGCAGCACTATATCGAAGTAGGCGTTGCAGGGGAGCGTCTACACACCAAAGCGGCCCACATCAAAATAAGGGTGCCAGGAACAGCTGCAGACAGGGTCACAGGGTGGGCTAGCACTTCCGGGGCAACAGCTAGCCGCTCCCTTGAAGGGCCCCTCCCAGACACACACAGCCTGCACAGCACGCGCCAAGCACGCACACCCCGTGGAAGCAGTCTGGACCCCCAGCAGCAGCAGCCAGAGGTCCACACACCTGCCCCTGCAGGAGCAGTGCTTGCCCTGCTTAGTGCCATGCAGGAGGCAGCTGATCATCTTTTATTTGTGGAAGAGGAGCTGCCCCCAGGGGATGAGGAAGCAGCCTCAGACCTTGCTGCCCTCTGACCCCCGCCCCTGCCGCACACGCCGCCAGCTGTGGAGCTACCCCACGAGCACGGACTGGTGCGAGCGGCTGGTGCTCGGAGAGTGGGACGACGACCGCTGGCTCCAGAATTTCCGCATGAGCTGGCAGACATTCCTGGAGCTCTGCCAGTGGCTCACCCCTGCCTTACGGCACCAGGACACCTCCATGTGACGTGCCCTCACCATTGAGAAATGGGTCGGCATCGCTGTCTGGAAGCTGGCCACTCCAGACAGCTACCGATCCGTGGGGCAGCAGTTCGGCGTGGGCAAGGCCACCGTTGGGGCTGTCCTTGTGGACGTAAGAGGACCCAGGGGGGAGCCCTTGGGGAACCCCGGGGGTGGAGGGCCAGACACACCCTGCACACCCCTCACTGGTGCTCTCTCATGTCCTTCCCCTGCAGGTCGTCCGCGCAATCAATGCCCTGCTCCTCCACAGGCTTGTGCGGCTTGGGGACCCGGATGCTGCCATTGCGGGGTTTGCCAGCCTGGGCTTCCCAAATTGCTTTGGGGCTCTGGATGGGACCCATATCCCCATCTGTGCCCCGGAGCACAGCGGAGGACGCTTCCTCAATCGGAAGGGATACCACTCCGTGGTCCTCCAGGCCTTGGTGGAAAGCCGGGGCTGCTTCCTGGACATTTATGTTGGCTGGCCTGGAAGCACCCACGACGCCCGGGTATTCAGAAATTTGGGCCTGTGCTGCCGGCTGGAGGCGGGGACCTACATCCCCCAGCGGGAGATCTCTGTGGGGGACACCACCATGCCCCTCTGTGTCATCGCAGACACGGCGTACCCCCTCCGGCCCTGGCTCATGAACCCTTACACGGGCCATCTCACAGCCAGCCAGGAGCGGTTCAACACGTGCTTGAACCATGCGCGCCAGGTGGTCGAGCACACTTTCGGCCGCCTCAAAGGGTGCTGGAGGTGTCTCCTCACCTGCCTGGAGGCAGGCCTCACCAACATCCCCCAGGTTGTGGGCGCATGCAGCGCACTCCCACAACCTGGTGGAGAGCAAGGGAGAGGCCTTCTTCCAGGGCTGGGCTGTGGAGGCTGGCAGGGCCGACATCCAGCCACCCGCTGCCCCCAGTCGCCAGGTCAACCCTAAGGAGATCCGGGTCCGGGAGGTCCTGCGGGCCCATTTTGACCAGGCTGCGGGGTGAAAGCTGGCAGGGCCAGCTGCGGGCGAGCCACTCACTGCACCCCCCCATTCTCCACAACACTCCCTGCCCCCACGCCCACACCACAGAGCACCTGAGAGCACCCCCCACCACACTATTCTTTGAAATAAATGGAAATGTTGTTTCAAACCAAACAGTGCAACCTCTTATTAATAACTTAGAAAAAAAGGGGGGAACTATTTACATGGGGGGGGCAGGTAACAGAACAGAACAGGGGTCCAACACAAACTATATACAAATGGGGGATATGTACAAAGGAGGGGGGGGCCATGTCCTCAGCCCCGCACCCTAATGTCCAGTGCCAGGTGTTGGAGGGCGTGACCCTCGCCTCGTCCGGAGCCCTGGGCGAGGCTGGGTGGGGGCCGGGAGAACCGGCAAATATGGCTGGCCGGTGTCCTCAGGCCCCAGGTCCCCCTCGGCGGCAGTCCCCAGGGTGGCTGACGGTGGAGGGATGGCAGGCAGAGCGGCGGGCGGTGCGGCATGGGGGGCCAGATGTAGCGCTATGTGCTCAAAGGTGTGCATGAAGGCCGCCCAAGCCTCCTGGCACCAGGCCAGAGCTCGCTCTTGGAGCTCCAGCTGCCGCTCCTCCACCTGCAGGCGCCGCTCCGACACCTCCAGCTGACGCTGGAGGGTCGCGAGCAGCTGGGGGTCCGTGGCCGTCCTCAGGTGGCTCCACCGTCGGCCTCGTCCTGGGGCTGGTCAGTGCTCCGCAGAGGGGCTGGCCTACTGGGATGGTCCCGGTGGGCTCTCCGGGACAACGGACACCTCGCCAGCGCTCTCCGGGCCCTCCGATGGTGCAGCTGCGGAACACGGGGGAAGAAGAGTGGAAACAGCCGTTAGTGTGGGCCCTGACCCGTGGCCCTTGTCCCCCCACCCCTCTGCTGCTGGTTCCCCATCCCCGTCCCCGGGAGATGCTGCTGATGATGATGGGTGTCCCCGCCCCGCCCGGGGGACCCTAGGTTCTGCTCCCCCCATCCCCAGGGATGGGGCGTGGCGCTGTCCTGCTGGGGGGCAGGGGCTGATGCACTCTTCTGAGGAACATGCCACTGCTGTCCTTGGGGCCATGGTCATCTGGGCATGTGGAGGGCCCTGGTCATGTCTGTTTTCCCTGCCCCTTAACCCCGGGGGTGTGCACCAGGGGGGTACATACCTGACGGTCCGCTCCCATGGCCAGGGGACACCCACTGGGCGGACGCCCTGCTGGAGCTCTGGGACGGGAGGGCGATGCAGAGTCCCCCGTCGCTGGAGGAGTCCCCCTCCTCCTCCTCCAGCATCCCAGCGGTGGGCTCCTGGGGGTGCCCCTGGGGTGCAGGGCTTGCCTCTAGGGCGGACTTCATCTCCAGGGCCTGCTGGGGCTCGTCGGCTGAGGTGTCAAGAGTGGCCGGGGGTAGGAGGTGTACTGGGGGCCCAGGATGGCCCTGAGCTCCCTGTAAAAGGGGCAAGTGGTGGGGGCAGCCCCAGATCAGCTGGCCGCAACCCAGGCCCGGGTGTAACCCTGCTGCAGCTCCTTAACCTTACTCCTGACGTGGTCAGGAGTGCGGGCAGGGTGACCCTGGGCAGCCAGGCCCTCGGCCAGCCGAGCGAACGCATCCGCGTTCCCACTCTTGCTCCCCAGTACCTGGAGCACCTCCTCCTCGCCCCAGAGCCCCAGCAGGTCCCAGATCTCGGCCTCTGTCCAGGAGGGGCCCCGCTGCCTTTTGCCAGGCTGGCTGCCAGGCTGGGAGCCCTGGGTTCCCTTGGGGGGGGTGCCCTGGGGGCGCTTGGGGGGTTGGCTGGCTGCCATCGATGCGGGGGTGTTGGGCTGCGGCTGCTGCAGGCGTGCAGGCTGACCGCGTGGCAGTGCTGCCACCTGCACGCGCTCTCAGCTTCCTGCACAGGAATGCAGGAGGCAGGCAGCTTTAAGGGGCTGCTGCACGCAGCGACCATAGAGCTCAGGGGCTGGAGAGAGAGTCTCTCAACCCCTCAGCTGATGGCCGCCATGGCGGACCCCGTTCTTTCGATGTTGCGGGATGCAGATCGTCTACATGTGCCCTACTTTGACGTTCAACGTCGAAGTAGGGCGCTATTCCCATCTCCTGTTGGGGATAGCGACTTCGACGTCTCGCCGCCTTACGTCGATTTCAACTTCGAAATAGCACTCGCCACGTGTAGATGTGGCGGGCACTATTTCGAAGTTGGCACGGCTACTTGGAAGTAGCCAGCTCGTGTAGACGCAGCTTCTATGAGCAAGTCTGCCATAATACTGGCACAATGGTCACCTCTTCGTTTCGGTCTTCACAGCACTGGGACCACCTGTTAGCATTAACGGGTACTGCTTCACTATGTTTGCCACAGGAAGAATCCTCTTACAGTCTGAAACAGAATTCTTAACCCCACCCAAACCTTGCCACTCATACCCAGCCTGTGCTCCATCAGGTTTCTGTTCAGGTTCTCTGGCCAGCAAGTCATTGGCCAATGCAGTGGATATTTTGGCACCCCAGGGGTATTTTCTGGTACCAGTGCCCCCTTCCCACTTCTCATACTCATTAGTTTCAGAGAGATGAGCTATTGGTCCTACCAGACTCCAAATTCCATTAGGATACTGACCACAAAAGACGTGGAGGAAGCAGAGGAAGAGGAGGGAGCTCCCCCTCTGGTATAAGACTCTTCACCATCTCCAGCTGAGACAGCAGCAGGGCTCAGTATCTTGTTCCCTCAGAACAATGTCAGGGCCCACCAGAACCTCCTGAAAATGTGGTCTACATATTCAGGGGCTTAAGAAGTTGGCACAAAGCCTCTCGACAACCCGGTGGCATCCACCCCCTGACAAAACACTGACAAACCCTGTCTTCTCTGTCCCACACCTCCATTTCAAACAGAGCAGAGAAGAAACACTGTGTACCAGCAGGCAAGTTCGAGTACCTTTATTAACACTCCCCTGGGGTCCCTGGTAATGGTGGCAGGAAAAGAATGGACAGGCAGAGGCAGTTGCGTACTAATCCTAAAAATAAAGATGCAAAAGACTAGGCCTGTTCAGGGAGAGAGTTTATTTAACAGGCAGCCTACAATTACATATCTCCAAGCAGCAGGCTTTGCCAGGAAGGTGTGATTTTAATCTGTAGGCTTAATTACCAATTCAGTGGCTCTTTCAGAGGTTCTGCTTGTAGGTCTAGTAGGTTTTTTTACTTTTAAGCAAACTAGATCGTCTCAAGAGGAAACAGAAGCACAGAACAGGGATAGGGAGAGAACAATAAGACCCAGTGTTGCTGCAGATCTTCAGGTGCCATATTTAACTGCATACTCTGTGAATGGGTAACAATGGCTCTGCTCATGTCTCTTCCATGACCCACATTCCACCTGTCCGTTAGAGTTACCAGCATGAAGGAACTGGGTCAGTGCATATGCATATGACTCCAGAGGATGCTAAGTAAGCCCTACAGATACCACTAAGGGAAGAAATCTCTGGCAACAGCCCAACATAGTGCATGTACGTGCATGCACGCGTGCACACACACACACAACCCTCTCTATGGGCATGAGCAACACATCTCAAAAAGCAACAGTTTTGAAAGGTTAATAACTTTTTCCCCATGCTTCTCTGTTAAGACCCATAGTGTTTGGCCTTTCTGTTTAATTACAAAGGAGACAGTTGCCACCATAAATATCTGAGTTACATTTTAAGAATGCATGGAAACAGAAAATTGCACATGAAGGTTTGCGAACCTGCTCTGGCAGGACTGAAATGAAATTGGCTCCCACAGCTCAAAGTGCATCTTGATGTGCCCTTCTTGTGACAGCCCATGTAAAGAATAATAACATGGTAGAGATGCAAGCTGATAGCCAATTAGGGATGGTCTTTTTACAACAGGCTAATCTTACACATTCTATCAAATCAATGAAACACACTTTCCGAGGATCTTCTTCTGTTTTATACTAAATGCAAGAGATGTAGTTAGCCCCCTCAGTGTGGAAAGATATAATGAGGAATGCTATTGGCTCTACGGACAAATATTAGTAGAACTTACCAATATTGACATCACTTCTGTTGCTATATACTAGCGTGGGATATTTCGGATGCATAAAAATAAATTCCTAATTCACATAACATTCAGAAGACAGAGCACTTAGCACATAGGATTAGGTGCTGTTTTGGTGCATATACCCAGAGTACATAATTCATAAGGCAGAATCTTTCCTCTTCCTCCCACCCCTACTCCATAGCTCCTCCATTCCCTGCCTTCTAGCCTTTAATTTATACTTACATTTTATGTGATCCCTAAATTCCTGTATTAAGTTAGTACTTCATTGAGGGCCATGTTATCCCTGACCCAAGCCATAAGTGTTCAGGAGAATGCAAAGAGCATCCTCCCAGTTTGTGCACTCTATCTAAAGAGCAGGGGCCACTTTCAAGGCCAGAGTATGAGTTTGAAATGGATATAACCCCAGCATTGTTATTGGCGTCGTATTTTATTTTCATGATTGTGAGAACATCATGAGGCCCATCTGTTTTCAGGTGGGCATGAAAATGTCTACTTTTAAAATACATCATGAATTATCATAGATTAAACACTTCACTATTGTTCATCTTTGACCATTAGCGTAAGAGAGCCAATCTGGAAAATGACATGTGAGGTAATTTCTTATGAATAACAATAAAATCACAGCTGTTAAAAGTCTGAAAAATAAAACAAAAAAACTTAAAATTATGGCTACTGTATTTTACATTTGGGGCTTCAGTTTTAAGATTTTTTTTGTTTTGTTTTATGATGAGTTATTGTCTACTTGGTTGTGACCAGATTAAATACACTTTAGTCCCATGTTCATTTGGTGTTAAATAGAAATAAATAGACTTAATAAATCAAGCACTCATAATTAATATGTTACACTGACATCTTACAGTAGATTAATCACAATTTTCTGGTTCAGCACATAAATACAACAAAACCCAGCTGATTGTGGCTTAAAATTCCAGTTTTATCCATTAGTATATGATCAGTTTAAAAAATGAAAAACTGCGCTCTTGACCTATACTAATTATTTAGCAATGAATTGGAACAGAATACTGTTCTATAAACATAGTGGCTGCATCTACACTAGCAAGTTCTTTCAAAAGTTTTTTCAAAAGAAGGGAGCTCTTTCGAAAGAGCCCATGGAGTGTCGACACACAAAAAGCATTCTTTCGAAAGGAAATCAAAAGAATGTGGTGCTCCTTTTGAAATCGGCCTTCCTTTCCCATTTCAGGAAGACTTCCCTCTTTCAAAAGCTTCTTTTGAAAGAAAACGTGTACAGACACTTTGCAGGGCTCTTCTTTCGAAAGAACAGTCTTAATTTTCAATCCCTGGCCCATTCTTTCGAAAGAGTTGGGGCTGTGTGGATGCTCTCTTTCAAAAGAGCAGATTGCTCTTTTGCTCTGCTTTTCTGTGTGTGGATGCACTTTTTCGAGAGAAGTTCTTTCAGAAGAGATCTTCTAGAAGAGCTTCTTTCGAAAGATCTCTGTAGTGTAGATATAGCCAGTATGACTGCTTCATTATGTGAAGACCCCGTAGTCCCTTTAGCTTTGTGTAAATAGGAGGCAGTAGGTCCCCGACTTACAAGGTGGCTGCATTCTTGCATATCCCCGCCTAAGTCAAATTTCGCATAAGCCGTGGGAGACAAGAAACTGACCAGCGCTCCATGGGCTCTTTTGAAAGAGCTCCCTTCTTGCGAAAAATCTTTTGAAAGAACTTGCTAGTGTAGACGCAGCCACTATGTTTATGGAACATTATTCTGTTCCAATTCATTTCTAACACTTATGGCTAGTGGCAGGAGTAACATGGCCATCAGTGCAGCAGTGCTGGTTTGTTTCCTGTCTGCTGTGAGTGGCGGGCTGCCAAGAGCCTGGGTGGTGAGTTTCCCTGCTCCTCTGAGTGGTGGGGAACTGGTGCCTGGCTCCTGACTGCCCGCCACTCACAGGACCGGGGAAACTGACCAGTGCTGCTGCACTGGTCAGTTTCCTGGCTCCCCTGAGTGGTGGGCAGCCAGATGAGAGCTCCCCACTACTCAGAGTCATGTTAACCTGAGATTCACGCAACTTGAGTGCACATATCTTGGGGTTCTACTGTATTACTTTTAGTTCTAAAAATACAGTCTGACTTAAATATAATATGGTTACAATTGTTAGAAGAAACACAATAATATAGAAAATTGCCTTTAAACTAAGAGTTACCATTACAATACAAAGGATCATCTCTCTCCTTGTTTATGTTTTAATGTTTTCTAAAGAATTTTCAGAACTATATTTTAATATTTATGAAGCATATAACTATGATAATATGATTATACAGAAGATGTTCACAGCATTGTTACTGCTGTTGTTTGGGTGTTGCTTTTATTTTTTATGCATTCAGTTAAATTAGAACAAAGCATTTGGAATTAGTTGCATACTTTTATATGTACAGACACTACTGTGTTAATCATAGGGCAATAGGAATTTTCACATGTTAATAACAGAGATGATAGCAGTTGAAACTCCTGACTTCCTGTCCTAAGCGATGAGGAAATCTAAACTGCATCATATGCCATTTGCCAATACTCTGTTATGGAAAGCATTGACCTTTTCTCGTTATATCATTCATGGAGGAGGACTAGATGTCCTCCTGAGGTCTCTTCCAACCCTAATCTGTGATTCATAGACTCATAGATGTGTAGGATTGAAAGGGACCTCAATAGTTCAGTCCAGGCCTCTGCAGTAGAGACAGGAATAATTAATAACCAGTGCCTTTTTTTATTTAAAAAAAGAGGGGTGCCAGTATTTAGCCGCTTCCCAACCCCTCCCCTAGAGCCAATCTCAAGTCTCGGCGTGTGGAGGTGCCAGTACTCAGTACTAGCAAGTACCAGCACAAAAAAAGCACTGATAATAACTATACCATTCTCACAGGTGTTTGTCTAGTCTGTTCTTAAAAATATGTGATGCTTTAGACTTCTAAGCCTCCGTAGGAAATTTTTATCCTGTGCATAGGTATGCTGACAGTTAAGATGGTTTCAAATCTCTAGCTTAAATCTCCTTTGCTGTAATTTAAGACCATTGCTTTTTGTCCTATCCACAGAGGTTACAAGAACAATTTTTCTCCCTCCTATAGCTGTCTGACCAATAGATTGTGGAGACAAGCAGTGCAATACACAAGTGCCTTATGTAAAGCTACACTTCATATATTCTCAAGTACTGACACACATTTGCAACTGAATAGTAAAACACTCCAATCCTCAATAATTACTGAATAATTGTCTGCTGGTGGCAACCCTAAGATGTGTCCAAAAAGTGATCTAGCTAACCCAAACATCTCCTCCTTTATTTATTTATTGTGTGAGTATGACAATAATATGTCAATCAAAATACTTTGTAAGGAAACAATTTCAAAGGTTAAACAAGAGGTTTCCTCAGATCACTAGTTAGACGGATGTGTTTTTGCAAAGTCTGCGTGCTTGCGCATCCTAACAAACACATCCCAGAGGACAAATATAAATAAGTTTCCTGTTTTCTAAAAGTATACTCCTCAGCAGTTTCAACAAAGATCTGATCTGGAGGGATGCGAGGAGAAGCAACCTTTTTGGGGTGTCATTCAAGACCACTCCCCTCCTGGTTTAGTTAGTTTGGGCAATAAGCATAGTAATCAATATTCCAGCGACTGGTAGTGATCCAGGCAATTTGTTGATCCACCAAAATCTTCCTGGGCACAGCTTCTAAACTTTTTCCTCCAGTGTGTCAACATCTACATCTTGTGATCCATTATCGCCCCCACATCCAGTTGCACAGTACTTCTTCCTGGCAGTCATTTCCCATTTTGTGTGTGTGAAGTTGATTGATTTCTTACGAGAGAAGTACAGTGAGCCCTCAGATTAACAGACTAATGTGGGGGAGGGGTGTCAGTTAATGCCGAGACTCCATTAAATGCAGTTTACGGTATTTGCCATAGTGCTGCCCATGCCCCTCACCCCAAATAAATGCCAGTGACTCACCAGAGCCCCCACTGGGGCTGTCACCACCACTAGAGACCTGCCAGAGAAGCCTTTTTTTTTTAAAAATAATCACAAGTGGGTCATTTAGCACCTCAGTCAATTTCTTGAGTATTCTAGGATGTGTATCATCAGGCCTGGTTTCTTGAAGACATCTAATTATCGAAAATAATTTTATGCTTGTTCTTTCCCTATTTTAGCCTGAAATTCTGCCTCATCTTCACTGGCATTTAGTATGTTACATATCTGATTCATACTAATATTTTTGTTGAAAACTGAAAAAAAGAATCATTTAGCACTTCTGTCATTTCCATATTTTCTATTATTCTCTTTCCTCCTCCTTGGGTAATGGGCTCTGGTCTTCCTCTTGCTTCTAATGTCTTCATTTATAGAATGTCATCTTGTTACTTTTTATGTCTCTGGCTCATTTAATCTTATTTTATGCCTTAGCTAGCAAATGTGGGGTGGGCGGGATGCCTGCTGCTGGCACCAAGCCCATCATCAATCCCCTGGACTGCATCACTCAGAAGAAGGAGCTTGGGAGAAAGGATGGAACAGAGAAGGAGCAGAGTAGGAAGGGACAGGACAGGGGCTTGAGAGGAGGGATAGCTCCGTGGTTTGAGCATTCACTTGTAAACAGGGTTGTGAGCTCATTCTTTGAGGGGATCATTTAGGGCCTGGGGCAAATAGATTTTTAAAAAACTCTGTCAAGGATGGTACTTCGTTCTTCTGTGAGTGCAGGGGATTAGACTTGATGACCTCTCAAGGTCCTTTCCAGCTCTATGAGATATGTATGTTTTTATCTATATATATATATATATATATATATATATAAAAATAAGGGGTAGATTTTAGCTAAGAAGTGGGTGGCAAGGGGCAAGACAGGGGTTTTGGGGGAAGTGGGGGTGGATCATGGGTGGAAAGAGGTGAGGTGGTGGAGGGTTTCCTGGGCCCCAACCCCTCTGAGGACAGTCCTGCATGTAGGGCCAGATTGGCATGGGAGAGTGCTAGTACCTTGTGCAACTCTAGTGATTTAAGCTGAGATTTTAGCACAGGATTTGATTTGTTGTTTTGATATTTAATGAAATCGTCAGCATAGGGTAATAGAATTTTACTGAAGTTGTGTGTAACTTTCATTTTATGTCTTTCATACCTGACACTAATTGTACATCAGTTATCTGCTGGAATATATTTTATATTTGAAGTTTAATAAGAAATTCCTGCATTCAGGAATTTGGCACTTTGGAAGTTTTCCCTGGGTAACATGCTACTTCTGAGGTAGCATTAGATGTGAACCATTAAAGAATAGGGATTATTATTGTTAATATCATTGTGATATTGTGAAATACAGCATCTCAATCAATTTTTATCTAGCACATCCTGCCAGTTTTATTTATTACTAAATGTTAATACAATGATAAACAGCCCTGCTGATGATCATCGTGTACTATATGACTTCCCTCTCTTTGGCTGTGTCTATACTAGCTCCCAACTTCGAAGGGAGCATGGTAAGTAGTGTGTCAGGAGATTGCTAATGAAGTGCTGTGGTGCACGTGCAGCACTTCATTAAGCTGATTCTCCCCTGTGGCAACTTTGAAGTGTTAAACTTCGAAGTGCCGGCTTCCATGTAGCCGCAGCTGGTTAACCCACAGGTACTTCAAAGTGCCTGGGCTACTTCGAAGTCACTTTACTTCTCACTTAATGCTTCATTAATAATCTCCTGACACCTTACTTACCATGCTCCCTTCGAAGTTGGGAGCTAGTATAGACACAGCCTTTCTGTAGCTCATTTAGGGTATGTATACACAACAAAGTTATTTTGGAATAGCAGACAAGATAACTATGTGATCGTCTACATAACACAACCGCTATTTCAAAATAGGGGATGTCTTATTTCGAAATTCATAAACCTCATTGTACAAGGAATAACATCTATTTCAAAATAGGTATTTCAAAATAGGGGCTGTATGGTCAGGGAATAGCGCCTGTTTCGAAATAAGCCATAGTGTATCCAACGGCTCTGTTTTGAAATAGGTTCTATTGTGTGTAGATACTCTATTTCAAAATAGCTGACCTCACAGAAATCAGTGCAAGCTACATGTACATATCAGGAACAAATAGTTCCCCAATAGTTTAGATTGTGCTCTCAATTATTATGGTATAAATCCAAAACAACTCCACTGAATATAGGACAGTTATTCTGGATGCTATCTGATCGGATAGTGGTCTTGATCTGAGAGAATGTGAACCCTAGTGTTCTCATGTGGTAAAAAAATTAACATAAAGCAAAAGATTCTGATCTGTGATTGACGGCAGAGGAGTTACAGTTTAGATTAGCATTAAAATAATCAAAATTATATTCCAGCTTGCGAACTTTGAAATTGACTCCTTATTAGATTTAGGTGAAATTTTTCAAACAAAACTTAGTGAATTAGTGTTGGATTTGTTGAATTGTTTCAGCCAACAAAAAAAAAAGCTTAACTTTGACATTTTGGATAATTGAATATTGATTGAAACTACTTTTTGAATTTTACTTCTGTTAATTTTTAAAGGCAAAAATAATGATGTCAAATGAAACAAAAAGTTCAACCACTGAACTAAAAAATCAGTTATTCACACAGCTCTACTCATAATGACAAATATATGAAGCACATTTCTCATATATTTCAATTCCCAGCTTGTACATTATACAATTATCCATAGTACAGTAACTACAGATTTAACTTGCATGTTGTTTTTATTTTGTAATTGTGTCTTAATTCTTTTTGTAAATGTTCAGGTTGAAATAAATCTAAAACGTTATCCAACTCCATACCCAGAAGATTTAAAGAACATGGTAAAATCTGTTCAAAATCTGGTGGGCAAAACAAGCCATGGAGTAAGGCCTGAGAACTCAACTCCAGCTGCCAACAGTGAGCAAACTATGAAAGAAAAATATGAGCACAAGTGGCCTATGGCAACAAAGGAGATTTCAGTGGAGGTAATATTAAAAAATTATGGTTGCTTTCAGGAGCTTACAATGGGGTTACCTGCCTCCATATGACATTGTTTTAGATCTGATCATAAAATCATAAGCAATTGGTTTTGGCTTTAACTTTTTTATTAGAATCAGATTAATTTTCCCAGTCTTTCTGTAAAATTAATTGAGTCATTTTCTTAGTTTTCAATCTGAGTTGATATAAAGATTTTTTCTGCTATTCATGTGTGTCTGTAACTCCCCTAAATGTTAATGACAGTGAGATATACCAGCAGCAGAACAGACCATATAATAATTTACATCACATTCATATACTCATAAATGCCTTCTTGATTCAGATATGTATTGACAAACTTAATGATGTAGGTCTAAGTTCTGCCTTTTATCACATTGAGCCTGATCCTAAGGTCATTGAAGTCAACAAAAATCTTTCCATTGACTTCAGTGAAATTTGTGTCAGGCCTGTTGAACAGTATTTACTGCAGAACTCCCATAGATGGAAATTGGACTACTTGTGAAGTAAGGTGCTGTTCATTGAGAGTAAGCTGTGGAGTCTGCTCCTTAAAAAAAGATACTTACCAAAGCCATGTCTACACTAGGACTCCGTCCTCACATGCCCCTCCCTTTCAGAAGGGACAGGTAAATAAACTGAGTCAAAAATGCTAATGAGGCACTGATATGAATATTCAGTGCCTTGTTTGAATAATAATGGCCACCTGGAGCATCAAAAGTGCTGCTTTTGAATTGCAAACCGGCCGTGTAGATGGGGTTCCTTCAAAAGGAAACTCCAATTTTGAAAGTGTCCTTCTTCTCCAAAAAATTTGCAGCTGCGGGAAGCTAGGCAAACTAAGAGCCTCTTCTCCCTGCCTTCTCCCAGCAGCGCCGTTGTCAGGCTGACAGCAGTGCGGCTGGGGGAAGGCAGGGAGAAACAGCCTGGTGGGCTGTTCAGTTTCCTGGGTCCTGCAAGTGGCAGGGAGCTGGGAACCAAGTGGCAGCTTGGTTCCCAGCTCCCCACCCCAACTTCCGTGAAAATTTGAGTTACATGGAGGTTGCAGGAATGCAACCCCCGTTTAACTCAGGGTTTTACTGTATTGAAAATTGTCTCCAATATTTAGTACTATATAAGGAGCCAAATTCAGAGCTGGTGGAAGGTTCTGTTCATTGGACATTTATTCACTTATACAAAGTCTGAATTTATCCTCTTATTTAAAACCAATTAATTACAGTTTAAAAACTTGAATTACATCTGTTATGATGCTTGTGGTACTCACTGATCATTTTATCAAGTATCTGGAGAGATCCATGAAAATCGCCTGACACATCTTTGGAAACCCCTATAAAACCTAAATTTTAAAAAGAACATCAATTAGAAAATAAAGTCAATCTTTATCAAATTTTCTTTTTACCTCTTTTTAATTTAACTGTTACAGTTGATGAATTATCCTTGATGGGTACCACACTGTTGCTAGTGTAATTATATTAATATGTCTTTTCCAGGTCTGCGTGTACCATATGTACACATAGTGCTCGTAGTCATTGCTCCAGTTATTACACTGATAGTGTGATTCATTTACAGTGAGAATATTTCCATATTTTTGGAGCTTGTTCTTATTAAAGAACACATTACCAAAATTGTTTCCCTTTACGACTGCTTCCACAAATGTTTGCAAACTTATATACTGTTTCAGTTTTTTACTTTGATTCATAGTTGTCAAGATCAAATCATTTGCAGTTTTCTCTAAAATCCTTAAATCCGAATGTTATTCCTTTTGACTCTGATAGTCTAATTAATTATTTAACTGTGGCACTTCCACCAAATCCTGTTCCTTCAATCAGGGTGCTTGTGCCATTTTGTTCTCTTCAACTGTTCTGTGTATTGTATCAGCTATATTTGAACGGTGGGGAAGAGTGAGCCTGGAGCCTGGGTGGGACCTGATGCAGGTCCCCAGCTAGTGGCCGGACTGCCAATGGGGAGTAGAAACTCCAGGTGGCAGCCCGGGGGAAACAACTTAAACCTGGCCATTATTTAATAGCATTCTGCCAATGTATCAGTCAGTTTCCATCCCAGTACACAAAATGATCAAACAGTGTCTTTTTTGAAAAACTACATCTGTAGCATTCTCAAGCTGTGATATACTGTATTTTTGAAGCATGGTGCATGTTAACTTTCTTATTCTGTCTCTGAGCTTTCTGTATGCTCTTCTTTCTCCTTGTTGTTCGGGATTTCCAAAATCATATTATCAATCAGATATATGGCTCTTTTGGGATTCTTTATTTCCTATGGCTTGGTGTACACTACAGAGCTAGGTCAATGTATGATTTTATGTTGTGGGTATGCTCATCCTCTCCTACTCCCCCTGCTGCCAACCCTCCTCCCACAACTGTCCATTCTTCTCCCAGTGACAGATTCCATCATGTCCTCTTCCCAACCTGTCCAACCCTTCCCAGAAGGGCTTTTCCTCAATCTGGCTACGTCTACCCTAGCACACTACATTGAAGTAGCCTATTTTGAAGTAAGAGCATCGAAATAGGCTACTTCGACACATATCATCTGCATGTCCTCCAGGGCTGATGCCATCGACATTCAACGTCAAAGTAGTGACAGAGAATGTCAAAAGGAGCCGCCCTGGAAGGAAATGTGGAGCATCCACACACGTAGGTGCTCCCTGTCGAAATAAGGGGCCAGCAAAGCCTGTGGATGGGATCACAGGCTGGACTAGCCCTTCCGGGGCAACAACAAGCCGCTCCTTTAAAGGGCCCCTCCCAGACACACCTGGCCTGCACAGCACGAGGTCTGCAGAGTGCTAACCACACCCTTGCAGACCGACGCACAGCAGCCATGGACCTCCAGCAGGAGCAGAAGCAGCAGCAGCACCTGGAAGCCTTCCAGGTAGTCACCCAGGGAGCAAGCACCCTGCTAGGTGCTGCACGGGAGGCCGCCCAGCAGTTCCTGGCAGGGGGGCCCCCCACAGGGCAGACGGGGACACCCTGACCACTGGGCTCTCCTGTTCCTCCCCCGCTGGGTGCTCCACTGCCTCTGGAGCTACCCCACTAGCTCCAAGTGGTGGGAGCAGCTGGTCATGGCGGAGTGGGATGACGACCAGTGGCTGCGGAACTTCTGCATGTACTGGCAGACCTTCCTGGACCTCACCCCTGCACTGAGTCACCAGGACACATGGATGTGGTGCGCCCTGCCCGTTGAGAAGAGGGTCGCAATAGCTGTTTGTAAGCTGGCCACTCCAGACAGCTACTGCTCATCAGACACCAGTTCAGAGTGAGAAAGGCCACAGTTGGGGCCGTTGTCATAGAGGTAAGGAGGCCTGGGCACACAACCACTGGGGGTGGCCAAGGAAGGAGCTGGGTGTGGGGCTGGGGAGGAAGGGGTGCTGGGGAGCGAGGGGGCTAGGTTTGGGGCTGGGGTGGGGGCGGGGTGTGGGGCTGGGGAGAGAGGGGTGCTGGGGAGGGAGGGGCTGGGCGGGGGGGTACCCGGGGAGGTGTCCGGTGGGGCCTGGGGGCGGGGACCTGGGGCACCCTGCACACCTTCATTGGTGCTTGCGTTTCCTCCCCACGTGGTCTGTGCACTCAATGCCATGCTGCTACAGGGGACCTGGATGCAGCCGTCACCAGATCTGCTGCCATGGGGTTCCAGAACTGCTTTGGCGCCCTGGACGGGACCCACATCCCCATCCACACCCTGGACCACAGCAGGGGGAAGATACATCAACCAGAGGGGCTACCACTCCGTGGTCCTGCAGGTCATGGTGGACAGCTGGGGCCGCTTCCAGGATGTCTACATGGGCTGGCCCAGCTGCACACACGATGCCCACGTCTTCTGGAACTCGGGCCTGTGCCACTGGCTGGAGGCAGGGACCTACATCCCCCCACCATGCCCCTCTGCCTCATGGCAGACGCAGCCTACCTCCTCCAGCCCAGCTCATGCGCCCTTACACCAGCCACCTCAACGCCAGCCAGGAGTGGTTCAACGCCCGCCTGAACCATGCCCACCAGGTGGTGGAGAGGACCTTCAGCCACCTGAAGGGCCACTGGCGGTGCCTCCTTGCCTGCCTGGACGTCAGCCTCCAGAGCATCCCCCAGGTTGTGGCCGCTTGCTGCATGCTCCACAATATTGTGGAGGGCAAGGGGGAGGCCTTCGTCCAGGGGTGGGCACTTGACGCCGCCATAGGCTTCCCCCAGCCAGCCGCCATACCCAGTTGCCAGGCCCACTGTGAGGGGGTACAGGTCCGCGAGGCCCTGCAGGCCCATTTTGATCAGAGAGACCCCTGAGCACCTCCCTGGCCTTCCCTGGAGGACCCTCTGCACAGCGCCTGCACAGTGCCCACACTGCCCACACACTGCCTCCACCGCCCGCACACCATCCCCCCAACAAGCACATGTCTCAGGTTCTTTGGAAAATAAAACTGTGGATTATTGAAAACTGGTAACTGTGTTTTGTTCACAACAAAAATTGCAACCAATATACAAATGAGGACAACTATGTACAAGGGGAACACCTATACACAAGGGGGACAACTATATACAAATGGGGGATCAGCGGATGGCTTGGCCGTTGGCCCATCAGTCTGAGGTAGGTGTAGAGGGGCGCGACCCCCAGTGGGTACAGGTTGTGACCCCCACCCTTGTCTGCGGTCCCCGGTGTGGCCAGCTGGGGGCTAGGAGGACTGGCAAGTATGGCCGGGATGCTTCCACCGGCTGGTCTTTAGCCCCAGTGGGCTCTGGTCCTGGGAGGCTGGCAGGCGGCACGTCAGGTGGCGCAGGCAGTGCAGCAGGTGGGGTGGCAATTGGTGAGGCAGGCAGTGAGACAGGTGGGGCGGCAGGTGGCAAGGTGGGGGGAGCATCAGGTGGAGCGGCGGGGAGGTAGCGGGGGCCGGGAGTTGGGCGACAGCCTCCAGGAGTGACCCAGCTATGTCCCCGAAGACGCCCATAAACGCCTGCCATGCCACCCAGCGCCAGGTGGATTCCTCCCGGTTGAACCTCAGTCTTTCCTTAGCCACCTCCGTCTGCCGCTGGAGAGCTGCCAGGAACTGGGGGTCCATGGAGACCATCCCCTGGGTCCGGCAGTGGCGTGACCGTCCCACTGGCCTTTGGGGGTTTCCCTGGGTGCTGGTGGTGGCTGACCTCTGGTGGGCTCTTGGGGACCACAGAGGGTGCCTGGCTGCTTGGGGCCTCAGATGGTGCAGCTGCAGAGAGGGAGAGAGAGAGGGGAAGGTTGTTAGTACTGTGCCCTGGCCTGTGGCCCATTCCCCCCACCTCTCCTTGGGTGCTGGGTCTCCATCCCCGTCGGTGGGTGTGACGACCCTGTTGGGTGTCCCCAGTGCATGGTCCCCCCGCCCATCTGCTCATGGGAATAAGGAGACTTCGAAGTAGGCGGGGTCCTTTCAAAAAGGAGCCCCGTCGGGATGAGCCACACGGCGGCGAGGCGTGTCAATTTCAAAGTGCCGCTGCCGCCCGCATGCTAATGAAGTGCTGAATATGTATTTCAGCGCTTCATTAGTAAACTTCGAAATGGCCATTTCCATGGCCATTTCGAAGTTTGGGGCTGGTGTAGACCCGGCCCATGTTTCAAGCCACTATAGGCTACATCTACACTATGAAATAAAGTTGAGTTTATCAAAGTCAATTTTGTAACACTGGGTTTTTATAAAGTCAAAGCTGAGTGTCCACCCTCCCCACAAGGTCGACTTAGTGCATCCCCACTAAATCGCCAAAGTTTGACTGTTGCAGTAGTGCATTGTGGGAATTTATCCCACAACTTCCCCCAGGTCTGTAGTATTTTAGGTTTTTTTGCTGGTGCTCCATGGGGAAAAAAATTGCCTGCAAGTGGTTGTGCGTGTATGATGTCATCTTCCCACACTGCATTGCCCTCATTACCCTCCCTTTGGAAAAAAAAGGCTATTTTCAGCAGTCTCCCTCCCCAATGAGAGAAATTATTTGAGACATCTGCATTACAGATCTTTTAACATAAATGTGTCCTGACAGCACCCACTGTCACCTTCCCAATCTGTATTGCCCTCATTCCCCTCCCATTGAAAGCAAACAACCATTTTTCAGAAGAAAAGAAAAAAAGTAGGGAATCCATGGGGAAAGAAAACCATGACTGAACCATGTCAACAGGTTGCTCAACTGTTTTTCCCCTGGTGAAAGAATACCAAACCCTGGAAGAATCTTTATCCATGTGAATAGGAAAAGACTTCATATTATTCACAGAGAAGGAAAGTAAGGAATCCCCAGGGAAAGAAAGCCAAATAGGCTGTGGGCTTCAGAAGCTGAAGCACTCTTTGAAAATGTGCTCTAGGAGGACACTGCTGAAAATACCATGTCAACAAGTACCTCAGTTTTCCCTTGGTGAAAGAGCAACTTTCACAAGGCAGCATGTCAGGGAACTGTCAATCCCACATACTACAGTGTATGTGCTCTAGATGACTGTGCCATGTCAACAGGGACCTCAGTGTTCCCCTAGTTCCCCCAGGCTCCTGTTGACATGGTGCAGTCACCTGGTATCTTATTAGATGGGAGGAGCCACCCCAGAAAATTCATGCTACCCTCTGTGGGGCCAGCCCCTCCTAAACTGTTGACATTACTCTATCACTTGTGTGCCTAGGCTGGCATGTGGTGTGGGGGGGTGGAGGGCTAGCCCTGAGGGGAGGGGGCTAGCCTGCCAGCTGCATGGCACCTGTGGGGAAGTGGGACTGCCCCATACAAATGTGAAGCGCAGAAAAGAATCATAGAATAGTCAAACTAGAAGGAACCTTGAGAGGTTCAGCTAAACTGCCAAGCAGATCACAAGAGCAATCCACTCTGTCAACAGAGAGCAGCCAGACTGCCCAACTGGTCTGTGGGCAAAACAGCCAAACAGGAGCACCACAGAAAGGGCTGCCTGGTGTCCTGGAAGCCTTGTCTGTTGACAGACAGCAACATGGAACACCCAGACCAGCTTTCTGTCAATGGATCTCTGTCCGTTTTGCTGACAAAATCCTCTGCTGTAGACATAACCTTACAGTAGAGTGAAAGAATTATTTCTCATGTCTTGCTTAAAACACTGCTGTGTTTTTTTTGCAACTGCATCACACTGTTCACTCATATTTAGCTTGTGGACCACTGTGACCCCTAGATCCCTTTCCACAGTACTCTTTCATAGACAATCATTTCCCATTTTGTATGTTTGCAGCTGATTGTTCCTTCCTAAGTGGAGTACTTTGCATTTGTCCTTGTTGAATTTCATCCTATTTACTTCACATAATTTCTCCAGTTTGTCCAGATCATTTGAATTATAATCCTGTCCTTCAAACACTTCGAAACTCTCCCATCGTGGTATCAATAATTGGCTTGACAAGATCTGTTCTTTGCAAGTGTATGCTGACTGCTACTTATCACCTTAATAGCTTGAAGATGTTTGCAAATGGATTCCTTAACTATCTGCTCCATTGTCTTTCCTGGCATGACTGGTCTGTAATTCGCTGGGTTGTAATTTCCATTTTTTTTTTTTTGCTGTACAGATGGGCTATGTTTGCCCCTTTTCAGTCTTTTAGAATCTCTCTCATACTCCATTTTATTTTGAAAGATAATAACTAATGGGTCAGATATCTTCTCAGTAAGCTCCTTGAGTAGTCCAGGGTGCAATACAGCAGGCTCTGATTACTTGAAGACATCTAATTTGTCTAAGTAACTTTCAATTTGTTCTTTTCCTATTTTTGCTTCCTTTTTTCTTCTTTCTTAGTTCTTGGTGCTTTCAGTGCATATTTCATAGCAGGTTAGTACACAAAATCAGTCAGGAGATGTCATGCATGGAAACAAAGATTCCCAAGGAGGGAAGCAGTAATTTTCTGGCTGGAAATGCAAAGCAAAGGGATAAATTGGGCTAAAACAATCTGGGTGAAGTAAGATCATCAAACAGTAGCAGCTTTTGGGTGACTGAATAAAGAGCAAAGGAATGAGTCTACAGCAGTGTTTCCGACAAAGTGTGGTCTGCGGCCCACTAATGGTCCTTGGAAAAAAAATACCAGTCCTTAGAAAATATACAAATTTATCGCAATGTACTATTATTATTGTGAATAAATAATAAACAGTGAAAATTTATTCATTTTTCTTTTTTTTTTAATAAGCATTTATGTTTTTGGGATGCCAAAAAAGGTACTGAAAAAAGCCAGGTCCCAACTATAGAGTTTGTGAAACCCTGGTCTAGAGCATTTCTGACAGGGTTGTTGACTTAACAGGACAGCGTTATGGCTTGAGCTGTGGACAAAGACTCTCCTGCTGCAAATAGCAGCTGTAAAAAGAGGAGCTATGTCCTGCTGGGGAAAACTAAGAAGGCCCCTCAGCCATACATTATTTTACTTCTTTAAATTAAATTGGTTCAATCTTACATAGTCTAAGGACACAATTTGAATTTATTTTATTACTAGGAAAGCAGGCACTGAAATAAAAGCATGTTTAAATGTTAGGATCTTACAGAAAGGCAGAGTTTTAACAATCCATGGACTTAATTTTCCTTTGTCTTCTTAACATCAAAATATTGTTGCCCATTTTGACCTGAGCAGAAAGTCAGAGTCTGGGGTCCAGTGGGTGCCGTCATTGAGAGTAGCAATTGGTGGCAGTCAAGTATTTCTTTATGCAGTTTTGTTTTTATTTGCAACGAATACATGAAGTCTTCTGTCTTTGATCATAAAAGGAATGAATAGCGAGACAGCTTTTTTGGACCTTAGTACCAAGAGCTTTCCTTCCAGAGTGTGCTCCTGACCTAAAACCTTCTCCCCAGGCTTCTTCCAAAGCCAGCTGTCATACTTTCAGTAGCTCCATTCTGTGTCGAGAGGTATGGGGTCCTCTCTCTCATTCTCTCTCTCTCTCATTCCTGCTCTGTTTCTTTCTATCCTGTCTTCCCATATACACACCTGCCCAAAACAATACAGTACAAGCTTTATTGTCCAGCACTTCTGGGGAATGGGATTTGCTGGGTAATTAAATATTCCAGTTGTTTTGCCAGCAGCCCCGCTTCACCAGCCCCACTGCTCCTGGCCCCAGTGGCACAGCAGGTCCCTCTACCTCCAGCCCCAGCCAGGCAGACAACCCCACAGTTACTGGCCCCACTGCCATCAGCCTTGGCCAGGCAGCCAGCCCCACGGTTGCTGGCCTGGCAGATGCTGATTAACAGAGTGTGCCAGTTTTCCAGATGCTGGACAACACGGCTTTCGCTGTATTCAGCAGCTCTTCAAGGGCTTCGTGCACTCCTTTTGTCCGAGTTGAGGCTTATGCTTATGGTTGTGTTAATTGAAGGGTGAATTCACACCACTAAGCCTCTCACTCCAGCCTCCAACTCATACAATATCAGAAACAATGCTTTTGGGAGAACCATCCATTGATGACTAGACTGATGGATTAGGAGACCTGGGTTCTATTGCCCACTTTGCCATTGACTTTCTGTGTGATCTGAGGCAAGTTACTAACCTTCCTGCATATCAATTTCCTTGTCTTTGTGTTGGGATAATAGTACATACCTATCTTGGTATATATGGATGAAAAAGAAATATGTAAGTGCTAGATATTATAAACCAAGGGTTTTATAAGTAGATCAGAGGTAAATCAGAATCTTTGGAATTCTATCAGACCATTCAAAGTTCTCCCTCCATTTCCAATTCTAATTTTTCATTACATTATTGTTTAAATTATATGAACCTAGTGACTTTAGATTTTCAAAATATTTTTTCAGTCTAATTCTAATATGAATTTTTTGATTAAAGAGAGCTTTGCCTTTCAATTTATGATTAACCCAAAGTGTCAGAAAATATCTTTCAACCAGTGAGACCACATGTTTTGTTTAAAAACAGAAGCAAATGATATACCAGTCTAACTCTTTCCAGCAGAGATTTTAGCAGCACATATCTTGTTTTCTCCTTGCATTATGTAGGAAAGTTTTTGGTGTTCAGACAGATTAGCATTTGCTATCAAAACACAGCCTTGATATTATAATTAGCCTAAGTTTGTAGAAAATTCTGTTTGAACCAAGATAGCTTTTTGGTTCAGTGCGACTATAGGGAATTTGTAAAGAACTGTGGTCAGAACAAATAAGTGTGAAGTACTAAATAAAGTTTATCTAAATTTTCATTCATTTCTGTTTGTTTTATTTTTGTAACATTTATTCCATCAAGATGTGTGTGGTCTATCTAGTTCATCTTCTGAATAAACATATTGTTATTTTAGAGAGAACAATTCAGCATGATTGAAATGATACTGCCTGTGCCTGGATTTGTGTTGTTTCATGTTCATGACAAATGTGTCTGTCTCTCCATTGCCTTTTGCAAGTCCATATTACTATAATTTTATTTTGTACTTTGGTATTAATCTCTCCCTCAGGATTCCTTTGGACACCCTGCTAATGAGATGAGGATAGGAGAACTTCACCCTTCAATGGCTGAGGCTCCCTTGTACCAACCCAAACTTGTTCTTTTGGGTAAAGAAAAGAAAGGTACTATCTTGATTTCCAAAGGTGTTCAGTGAAGTCATGTCTAATTCATACTGATGTACAGATAGAAATAATGCATTGTGCTATGATCTATACGGTACTATATTCTGTACTATATCAGCTTGACATTTATTTTTCTTGAACCTTATGTTTATGAATGCTCCAACACCACATAATCCTTGTTCTGTTTTATTTCAGAATCAACAGACGAATCTGAAGCAGATAAAATCCACTGTCTTAATAACAGTGTTTCCTCAGGCACTTACTCAGACTATTCACCATCCCAGGCTTCCTCAGGGTCCTCCAATGCTCGTGTTAAAATGGGGTCCTTGCAGACAACTGCCAAAGAAGCAGTGAATAATTCTTTGTGGAGTAATAGGTGTGTACATGCTCATTTTCTCTTTCCTTTCACCTTCCATAGTCAGATACAACTGGGCAAATTGACAACATGCTGGGTATTGAAGGCTGTCAAACAACAAGAGTAGTATTTTGTACCTATTTTGCTTTAGTGAAAATAGCTGTACAGAGTGAAGCCAGTAAAGAGTTGGGCTGCCTGTTCTCTTTTCTAAAGTGAAATAATTGCATACTGAAAGTGCATAGTAAATGGCTATGAAACAGACAATAAGCTTAGGTTGTGAGGTGCAGCTGAGGTGTGCTTAGCAGTTAGGAGTGACAAAGTGCTTGTAAGCTTCCTTTACGTTCCCTTTGTCTTCAGTTTGTCCCGAGATAGTGTCCCTATGTGAGTGAGAGAAGCCTGAAAGCTACTTGATTTTTCACTGTCTATCAACAGTCTCAAGGGGGCCACTGTAGCAGGTAGAGATTGCCAGGGCATGGGGTATCAAGTCTCTTCTCCGCTTTTCCAGCCATACTCCTACATTGGCAACACAAAAGAATATGACACAGAAAAGCTGTGTCTACACGTGCACGCTACTTTGAAGTAGCGGCGCCAACTTCGAAATAGCGCCCATCATGGCTACACGTGTTGGGCGCTATTTCGAAGTTAACATTGACATTAGGTGGTGAGACGTCGAAGTCACTAACCCCATGAGGGGATGGGAATAGCGCCCTACTTCGACGTTCAACGTCGAAGTAGGGAACGTGTAGTCATTGCACGTCCCGCAACATCGAAATTGTGGGGTCCTCCATGGCGGCCATCAGCTGAGGGGTTGAGAGATGCTCTCTCCAGCTCCTGCGGGGCTTTATGGTCACCGTGTGCAGCAGCCCTTAGCCCAGGGCTTCTGGCTACTGCTGCTGTACCTGGGGATCCATGCTGCATGCACAGGGTCTGCAACCAGTTGTCGGCTCTGTGGATCTTGTGCTGTTTAGTGCAAGTGTGTCTGGGAGGGGCCCTTTAAGGGAGCGGCTAGCTGTTGAGTCCGCCCTGTGACCCTGTCTGCAGCTGTTCCTGGCACCCTTATTTCGATGTGTGCTACTTTGGCGTGTAGACGTTCCCTCACAGCGCCTATTTCGATGTGGTGCTGCCCAACGTCGACGGCACCAGCCCTGGAGGACGTGTAGACGGTATTCATCGAAATAGCCTATTTCGATGTAGCGTGCATGTGTAGACGTAGCCAAAGTGATACAATAGTTCTTTGCCACCCAAATATGCCCCTACATATGGCAAATCCTCCACAGGCAGGTGGCTTTATGGGGACACCATTGCATTGCTGTAAAAGCAGAAAGCTGTCCAACTGGATAAGAGGATCAAGGGCATTGTGCTCCAAATTTTCAGTGGCTTCATTTTGCATCCTGGCATGGTGTAAATTCCTGTATTTTTAACAGTACAGATTTCTTTAGGTAAATTCTTTTGTGCGGAGTTACCTCCTTTCCTTCAAAATAACTTGTATTACATACAAAAAACAATGATTTAGATTTTAAAAGTTCAAAAATGTGAGATTTTGTGCCAAAGCACTAGCATAATTTCTCTCTCACTAGTCTATAGATGAGAAAACATTAAAATGTTATGTAAGAATTCTTTCTGATGATTGCTTGTGCATTGTAACAGTAGTCCAGATAGTTTTCATTACAGTTTTTTTTTCTTGTTGCAGGCTTGCACAGTCTTTTCCACAGCCTCTTGAGACAAAGCCATTACTCAGCCAGCTTGAGTCTGCTCCAGTGGGAAATCTGCAGCAGCGCAATGATAGGCATCCAATGAGTGACTCTTTTGCTGACAGCTGGAATGATAGCCCACACTATGATAACACAGGGTTTGTTGCAGAGGAGAGCACGGTGGAGAATCCTAGCACCAACCCTCTCTTATGCGCTAAATCTAGAAGCACATCTTCTCATGGGCGCAGGCCTTTAATTAGACAAGACAGGATAGTTGGCATTCCCCTGGAACTTGAACAGCCTACACTCAGAAATACACCTGAATCAGAAGTGCCTCCTCCCAATCCTTGGCAGAATTGGACCCGAACCCCAAGTCCTTTTGAAGACAGGACAGCTTTTCCTTCTAAACTGGAGAGCACCCCCACCAGCAGCCCTTTGCCTGAAAGGAAAGGTCATGTCAAAGAATCTCCTGAAGCAGCTAGCACTTTTTCTTCAGGAGTAGCATGGGAGTATCATGATTCAAATGCAAACAGAAGTCTTAGTAATGTCTTTTCACATATTCATTGCCGCCCAGAGTCTTCTAAAAATGTCATTGCTATCAGCAAGAGTACAGAGAGGCTTTCCCCAATGATGAGAGATTTAAAAACTAATAAATTTAAGAAGTCACAGAGTATTGATGAGATAGACATTGGTACCTATAAAGTTTATAATATTCCATTAGAAAACTATGCATCCAGAAATGACAATGCTGGAACCCATGAAAGACCAGATAAAATGATAGGACAGGAGCATGGTATGTCTAGTATGTCTCGTAGCCAATCTGTGCCAATGTTAGATGATGAGTTGCTGAGTTATGGAAGTGTTAAGGTACAACAGCAGCAAAAGCCTTCTGTTACAAAAAAAGTTTATCAGTTTGACCAAAGCTTCAACCCTCAAGGAGCAGTGGAAGTTAAAGCAGAAAAGAGGGTACCACCACCTTTTCAACACAATCCAGAATATATTCCCCAGCAGAGTAAAAACATGGCCAAGGATTTGGTTACTCCAAGAGCCTATATGGGATATCCCCCCATGGAGCACATGTTTTCATTCTCTCAGCCTTCCGTTAATGAGGAGTCTGTTAATGCTCAGTTCTCAACCCAGGGATCAAGGTCAGGATTTTTGAGAAGAGCAGATTCATTGGCAAGCTCCACTGAAATGTCAATGTACAGAAGAGTAAGCGAACCTCATGAACTGCCTCAGAGTGATAGGTATAGCAGACCTCAGTACAGAACAGCTATGGAACGCCAAAGCAGTATCTCAGTGTCTGAAACCCAGTTCCTCAAAAGGAATGGCAGGTATGAAGATGAACACCCTTCATATCAAGAAGTGAAAGCCCAGTCTGGAAGTTTTCCAGTTAAAAACCTTACACAAAGGAGACCATTGTCTGCAAGAAGCTACAGTACAGAGAGTTATGGTACATCTCAGGCCAGGCCAGTTTCAGCTCGGCCTACAATGGCCGCTCTATTGGAAAAGATACCATCGGACTATAACTTGGGTAACTATGGTGACAAGCCTTCAGATAACAGTGATATAAAGACAAGGCCTACCCCTGTGAAGGGAAATGAGAGCTGTGCTAAAATGCCTGCTGACTGGAGACAACAGCTACTTAGACATATAGAAGCTAGAAGGTTAGACAGGGTATGTTTGGCATTTCTCTGGAATTAATGCTCTAGTTTTATATTATTGCTAAGTATTTGCATGTACAGTGGTGAATACCAGTATTTCAGATTCTGAGATTCCCTATATTTGTTTTCTGGGGAGCTAATTTGTGAAGGGTTGTAGTCACATAATATATATAATCAAGTATTATTGGGTGCTCCTGGGTAAATGATTTACGGATGCTGTGTATAAAAGTGTTTGGTGCAAAAAAATTGCTTCATTTAGTTACTGTTGTGGGACTGTTTGAAAAACTACATAATCTCTAACAGAAAGCAATATTGGCCATAGCAGAAGATTCTGAAATAAAACTAGAAAGGACTGAATCTTAGTGGAAAAATCTCAACTTTACTGTTTTTGTTTTGAATTTGCAAACATGATATCACTTAACTTTTACCCATAGCATATGTAGGAAGGATTTTAAAAACAAATTCATTAAATAGAAATAAGATTGAAAATGGGTTATTTGGATGGAATTACTGTCAACATAAACTTTGCAATTTGTGTGTCATGTAGAGCGTAAGAATGACTATCCTGGGTCAGACCAAAGGTTCAACTAGCACAGTAACTTGTCTTCCACCAGTGGCCAATGTCATATGCCTCAGAGGGAATAAACAGAACAGGTAATCATCAAGTAGTCCATCCTTTGCTTCTGGCAAATAGAAGCTAGGGATACCACCCCTGCCCATGCCTCCTAGCTATTGATAGACTTATCCTCCATGAACTTATGTGCTCCTGTTTTGAACCCTGTTGTAGCCAGGTAATCCAAAGTCTAGCAGTACAGTTAACCACATGATACCTGGGATACATAAGAAGGACACCAATGGCCAATGGTTTCAAATCATCACTTAGTTAGTTGGTATATTAAATTTATAGAGCATAAATTTTATATTCCGCATGTGTAAATTAATGGAATTGTGCTACTATGCAAAATCAGAATCTTGCCCCATAATTCCAAAAATAATTTAGAATAAATATGTATGGTTTTTTATACAACATGTGTCCCGAGTAGATAAAACAATTCACAGACGCAAAAGAAAAAAATTATAAGGAAACTATTGAAAATCTATGTTTGCTTGACTTTTTTATTTTCTCACACTATTTGGATCCAGTCTTTCTCTGTCCCCATAATTTTGAGTTCTCTGGCCCTAACAGTTCGTGAACAAGACATTTCCATCTGATTTCCTACTGAAGTGTGCTAACCTTGGAAAGATCAAACTCACACACTGATAGAATTCTGGAGGGGAATATAAAACACGTTATAGCTTTCTGTGCGGAAAAAATGAAATTTTGTAGAGGCCAATGGGTGCAAGAACACTGCTGAAGAAGAGTCAGACCAACAGTCTTTAAACTGTTGTTTTCTTCCCTCAGAGCCCCTTTATCAGCTTCTTACTTTTTCCAGGAAACCTATTATGCTATGTATCCCACTAATATGGTTGAAAAACTAATTTTTGGTTAAAAATATGAAGTTGCCACTTCAGCTTTTTAAGAGCCAGTTCTTGGTGTGTTTTAGGGAAAAAAACTGAAGAAACTTTTCAAAACTCATTTATATGGTAACATAGGTACCTAGATTTTCAACTTTTGGACTTCACTGCACTTAAAAGTAGAGTAAGTGTCTGACTATGGCTGTACCTTTAGGAAATGCACAGGACAAATTGCAAAAATAAAATATTTCTGAATTGAGACAAAAATCCAAAATTTTGAAATATTTTTCAGAACAAAATTCTGGGGAAAAATTGTTTAGGGTCACTCATCATGTTTTGTTTTGATAAATATGAAGTTTTCAATTTTGATTTTGACTCCCTTTTTTGTAAGAAAAAGATTTAAAATGAAAAATAGTTTGAAATGAAAATCTAATCATTGTTCTGAACATTTTGATATAGGATGTTCTGATGTTTTCAAAATGATTCCGTTCTTAAAAATGAAATTTCAGTGAAATCCATATAATATCACAAAAATTAATTTTATCAAAATGGTATTTTCTGAATGAAACTGTTTTAACGAAAAAATCCGGTTATTTCTACTTCTGACTATCACTAACTGAAGCCATGTTAAAATAAATAATTGATTGGTCTAGGTTTTGAAGTCAAACTCATTGCATCTTTTCTTGTCCAGCTTTGGTAGTTGCTTCAGACATTCTCCACATGTGATTGCTTTGCTTTTAATATTCACTCTTTATGGAAATAAAACTAACTCAGAAGGCTTAATTATTTTAATTTCCATCAGACCTTATCCCTGCCCCACTCCCCAAAATGAAACCTGCTAAATGATTTATTATTAGAAGTGATAGGTATTACTGAAATTCCACCATGTCAGTAATGCTCAGAGTATTGAAAGATTCTGGATACTGTTGGACAACAGAGTATTACAAAAACATTATAGCTTTTTAAAAGGCAGGGATGGGGGAGAATATAAGTAAATGGTTCAAAATGTATTTTAGCTCTCACTGTTATTTTTAGGGAGCAATATTAAACCTGTGTCTTATTTAACTTGTAATGGTAGTATGGGATATGCACAATTTTTGCTTTTTCAGGATGCAGATTATTGTTATACCCGGTTAGCTGTAGAAAGATGAGCATGTTTTTCTTCCATGCAAAATATAATAGTGATACTATAACATTTCTATGCATGGTTTCAACTGTCCATCCAAAAATACACTTTTTATAAATATGAGCTTGTTTCATAAACCAAATTGACTTTGAAAAACTGCTGTGGTCTAATGTGTGAATTATATGCATTTTTAAAAGGTATCCAAATACATAATTTATTCTGGGTCTTTACAGCTCTGAAGTCAAGATACCCATTGCTATTCATGTGGAATGATGCATGTTAAAATAATATTAAGTCTGAAACAGACAAATATTTAAAAATTTGTCTTGAGGACTAAAATGTCTTCCTCACCTCTGTTGCTGTACTTGTGGTATATAAAATTGCTCATTGTTTGGAGACCACATAGTACCTAATCAAAATGCGGTATTTTAAGGACATATGTTTCATGCTAAACTTTGTATTTTCTGGATTTTGTTGGCTCATAAAATATTTTATACTTATTTTTAATATATGTGTTTGGTGTAAGGAATACATTCATTCATATAAAGCATATAGTGACTAGCCTGATTGTTAAATTAGGTTACTACTGATTGCTGCAGTTGAAAGTAATCTAATTTACAGCATATACTCAGAAACTTAGACTGTGACCACAATGATACTTTGCACAAAATCAGTTTTAGGGCCCACCCTTTATAGAGATGTAGGAAATAGAGCAAACTTCATGTAAAAGATCTTCGCTGTAAATGAAAACATATTGTGCTAACTGATGGAATCTTCAATGTCAACATATTAAGTTGCCTGTGCACCAGGACTGTAGCTGTTGTAAAGGAAATGGGTAGTAGTGGATCCAACCAGCTGATTCTGTCATGTGGAATTTTGGTCCTGTTAGTCCATGTGTGCACAGACCCATCCACTGTGTGTCTGTCCCAATCAAAATCTTTTCTTTCACAAAGATCAGCCTTGGGGATCAATTAAATAGCACACAAGATGATGCAGAGACCTCTTGTCTGGGTTCTCCTGCTATTACTACTCTGCACATCAGATACACGGATAACTGGACCATCCATTGGAATGTAGGGGCACCCTTGGCCTTATATACATAAAAGGTTTTCTCCCATATAATACACCAGAGTTTTCAGACTACAGGTATAAAAAATATTTCATTTCCTGTCAGTGTTAGTCTTTTTATGGTATCCATTTTTATGTATAACCAGTACTGTATGTGCTTTTGTTCAACTGAGTGCATGCATCAAAAGCTACTTATTTCTTGGTATTGTTGTTTTGCTTAAACTAAAATTTAGCGAAGTTAACCATATTCGTGTGATACTTAATTCAATGAGCATGTGTGTTCATATCCAGTCACGTGGTTATTTCCTTTACTCAGACCGCTGCTTACAAACACCACACTGTTAACCTTGGCATGCTGCACTCTGGAGGTTTGTCAGCAATGCATGCAGGCAGAAGCATGACTTTAAACTTGCAGACTAGATCTAAATTTGAAAACCAAATTCAGCAAGAGCTACCTCTACCAAAAGTAAGTATGGGATAGCCAGTACATACCAACATCACAGAATAAATTAATACTCTTTGCTTTTTTTCTTGCTTTAGCTTTTATGTATTATTCATGCTTATACCCTGTAATCAATCCAAAAAGCAAAGATGCTAATACCATAGTTTGCCTAGTTAATAACCTTGCTTTTTGGATTAACCAGCTCACATGGCTGTGGTTGCTGCTTTCTAGTCTTGTGTTGCAGGCTAATGTTATCCTGATTATATGTTCTGGGAATAGTGCTGTAATTATGTTTTATGTTGTAGATGTTTAATCTTAGAAATAGTACTGGAGATTTTTTTAAAGGATATGTGTATATTGCATCATAGGAACCAAGGCTTTCCATTTCCACACTCTTATTTATTTGAAACATCATTGATATGCTTTGAGTCCCTACTGGCTACAATTACATTATTTTGAAATTTTAAGTATCAGAGATGTAGAAAAAAATTGGTGTTTTCAGACATTTCTGTTTCTGATTTCATCCCTATTAATATATTTGTGCATGTTTTTATGTATCATACACACATATAAATATCTATTAATATACATAGTTCATGAAAGAAGTAGCTACATAACAAGCTAGAGTAGAATATTATCCATAAAAATCTTGCCAAAATATTCATAGCGTAATGTAGATGAGACTTTAGTCTCAGTTTTAAAGCATGTGAGTAGCCTCACTGAAGTAAGGACAGTTCCTTGCAAGGAATCATTTTGATGTAAAATTCCAAACAGTCAGATTATCTATGCATGTGCATATGGAATCAGGAACTACTCACATGCTCTAAAGCAAGCTGTGTAGCTTAAGAGTTGTAGTCTATCAAACTGATTTAATCATTAATACATATAATATATTGTATTTCTCGGACAGTAAGCACACTGGTATATTTCAACAGTGAAATAAAACACTACATTGCCAAGCTCCACCTAATAACTAGGGCCCAACCATGTTTGCAGCCTTGATAAACATCACAGATGGTGAAATCTGGCCTTTTGTGTGCTTTTGCCTTATATATGTATACACATATATATACCAGTTTCACGAAGGAAAGCAAAGTTTCTCAAATTGAGGGTCCTGACCCAAAAGGAAGTTACAGGGGGTCACAAGGTAAGTTTCAAGGGGATTGTTCTGTTGCCACCCTTACTGCTGTGCTGCTTTAACATTTGCGTAGCTGGAGAGCTGTAGTTGTTGGACAGGCACCTAGCTCCGAAGGCAGTGCCCCACCATTAGCAGTGCAGAAGTAAGAGTGGCAATGCCATACTTCTTGCCATCCTTACTTCTGTGCTTCTGCTGCTATGCTCCTAGCCAAGAGCTGCTGCTCTCCAGCCACCCAGCTCTGATGGCAGTGCTGCCACTTATAACAGTTCAGAAGTAAGGGTAGCAATACCACAAACCCTTCCCCTCTCACCACACACACACATTCGCAACTACATTTTGGGTCAGAATACCTATAGTTAGAACAACATATAATTTCAGATTTAAATACCTGAAATCATGATTTACTATTTTTAAAACCCTATAGCCCATTAAATTAACCAGAATATAACACGAATTTGGCAGACCCCTATTAATAATTCAACCTTTCACGTTTGCTTAGTTTCTTATGCTCATCACTCTGCTCATCCAGAGTGTTGCATACTTCCATAATTGTAATTTTACATCTCCAGTGTGGCATAAATTAATGACAACCAAATTGGCATCTTCAATAAAATTATATGCTCGCTTAGAAAAAGAGTTTTTTCCAGCACTTGTCATGCTTTTTTCTTTAAAGTGTTAACTTATCTTTGGTTTATATATTAATGCTTGCTCCAGGTCCTTTCAAGGAATCGTTTTGACATGTAATTCTACACAGCTTAGTATTTTATGCATGTATATATATGAATGAGGTATTTCATACATCATGTACATCAAGAGAAAGCCGTGCTAGTCTATATACTATCTACTTTACTGCTTTTTTGTTTTCATGTGCATCAAGAATTTTAGGTCATATGCTATGCTTGACTTTACTGCTTTCAGGTCAGTGGGGAATTACTTGTATGGCTTTAGAATGATATATGACCCCTCCTGCTTATTCATGTGACCAGTAGCTAAGGACTCTCCAAGCTCTTATTTTAATTTTCCTTCTGTTATGCACTCAATCACAATTTTTTAACATGCCACCATAAAATCTTATATTTAAAAAAATGTAAGGAGTATGGTCCCAGTTTGCAAAGAAAAGACAGTTGGTGCTGATGTAATACTTTGAATTCCTGATACTGCTTATTCCTTGATATCTTCTAGAACATTTTGCCTTATTGGCTACAGAACATAAATAACTCACGATCTAAATGCTAAATTATAAATCTTCTGCTGGCACTGTGTAGATCTTTGGAAGGTGTCAACTGGAAATTCTGGAATTGTCTACAAGTATGTTGTGGACTCAGGCGGTTTTAATAAAAATTTTCATTTAGTTTTTGTTCAAAGAAAGGTAATACAGTAGAATGTTTACAACTAAACATAAGTCACTTGAAATCCTCATTCAGATGCATATGTCACAGACAAAAAGATTGCTTACATATATCAGTGTTTTCTTTCTGAAAACTGAATGCCTATTGGTAATCCACAGTTGCGAAGCCTGAAAATCTAATTACTGACATCTTTTGCTTTGTGTTCTCAGATCTGTTGTTTAAGTTTATTTTATAGATATACTGGTTATTAAAATAACCTCACTTCATTTTGCAGGTGTCCCCACAGCTAGACTGAAATATCACCATCATGTGTTTAAACATCTGCAGTGATTTATTGGACTCTTAATTTTCAGTTCTATATTATTCTAATTAAAAGCTTTGAAAGAGATTTATGCTACATGCATGTAACTCCTTCTGGTATTAATGGAAGTGGCATATAGATAGATAGATAGGTAGATGGGAGAGCAGATTGTAACACTTTTTAAACAATACTGTGCTTAAGTTATTGATATTCAGCTGTAGGGTCAACTGGATCTGACTCTGAGAACTCAAACAAGAGACGCAAACAACCAGAAGAAAAATATTCCTCCCCTATACAAGTTCAGTAAAGGAAGAAGATGGAGAATGGAGTTTGTCCTTGCAGCACACTTACACATAATCTGACTTCTAGTGCTATGAGACAAGGGGAAGCAGCTAGTGCTTTCAGCAGAGAGCTAAGAGACCAATAATTGGTGGGTATGGAATAGAAGGAGAGGACCTGAACTGTAGCCCGCTATTTACAGGGTAGCTGTGTGAGGGAGAACGCCTGTTGTAGCTACTGAGCAGTTCTAGCAAGAATCTCTACGTTAGTTGTTTGCCCCAGGCCTGCTCCTTTTCTTCATTTAAAGCAGTATAATTCCTTTGACTCAAAGGTAACTGCCAGTTTCCACAGGTGAAAGTAAAAAGGAATTGCATGCATTAAGCTTCTCAAAGCTGTAATATATCGAGACAACACAACTTGAATGCTTTGCTCCTCTTCCTTCTCCCAAGCATTGCTCAGGCTCAAAAGAGCCATAATTAAGGAATAACTGACCAGTTGCCAGTGTTATCTATAGGCTGAGCATTTGGGTGGCCACCCAGGAGAGACTCAGGAGCCACCCAGCTGATTAGCAGAGCACCCAGAACCACCCACGGGGGGAAGCATGGGTTTCTATTGGTGATGCACATCCACACCTGCCTTGGTTCACATGACAAAATTTATTCTGCCCATGGGTGGAAAGGCTTAGAGAGAACACTGACAGCGGCAGCTCACAGAATCAAAGAAACAGTTAGAGATGCATTTATCTTGCTTAATCTGTTCCATCGCATCTGCCATCACATTGAACTGCTGCTGCGTCCTACTTTTTTATCTAGATTTAATAGGTGTAAAGGTTATATTAACTCACAGTTCAGCCAGCCTCTATCAAATGAACAATTTTATAAGCAGCCAAATTCCTTTTCCTGTCAAAAACTCAAAAGAACTATCATCACTGATTTTTCCCACTCTTATACAAAAACAAGTAAATAATTGCTTTATTTTTCTTTATTCTGGAGCTTTAAATCGCCTCTACAACCATAGTCACTCTGTTATGAAAATGGCACCACACTCTCTGCAGTGATCAGAAGGAACTTCTTTCAGAAGATTGCTTTCAATTTTTAAAGCTAATATGATAATTCTTTTTAACGTTGTATGGAGTGTTGCTTAGATGAACTTCAGTATCAAAAATACGTTACTCTTTCCCCTAAGAACAGTCAATCAAACAGTATGTAACTTTGTCAGAAAATAGTGTCATATAGACACAGTCCTTTGAATGGCGTGTGATAAATGATTTGTTTTAAACATTCTTATTACTGTTACAAAATAGGGATAACTCCAGGGATTTCAGTCTATGAGAGGCACTGTTGGAAATTAGTCACATTGCCAGGATGACATACTTGGTTTTCTCTGTGTATTTTTTTCTCAGAATAGAGATTATGCAATGGCAAATTTTCATTTCTAATGTGGCTCACTGGAATAATCTCACAAGATGTGCATCTCATTTTTACAACTCCAAGGGTATAGCAAACATCTTGTCTCATTCAACCAAACTGAAAATTGAGCATGAGACATTAGCAGTTGGCAGATATCTAAAGGTTTTCCATGAGCCAGAAAAAATCAAAAATAATCTGAAAAAATGGTCCAGATTTTGAACGGCAGACAAGGAAATCAGTAGTTCAGTATAATGATGGCTCTAACCAATTATTGCATTCCCTGATCCTTCTGAGCTCCTGGCCAGTCCCACGCATAGAGTGGTTTAAAATCTGCTTTAATTTATACTATCTGCTGAGGGTCTTGAGTGTCTGTTATAATAGATTACGGATCAGCCACATGTAATGGACCCACAACCATTCTCCCATTCTCCTACCCATACATTTGTGCTTGCAGCAATATCATCAGAAGATCTTCCACGTTGTAGAAATCCTCCTGTGGTCGGATCCTTTTTGTTTTAAAGGATTCAGACAAAAAAGTTGTATTTACGTGAGTAGAAATTAACTAAACCTAACTAAAAAAATGGAAAATAAATTAGATTAAAATAGAATAAGACACAAAGACCACAACTATTATCAAGAAGTGAGCAAAATCACCACTGAAGGAAAATAACCACAATTAAATATGCTCAAGAAGAAATGAAAACAGAAAAGAATAACAGAAGTGGGACCACCAATTCAAGAAAACACTTACACATGCCCTTAAGTCATCCTATTCAGAAAAATACTTGAGTATGTGCACAATTTTAAGCATGTACTTAAGTCCAGTTGGCAGAAATGTTTTCCTGAAGTGGGGTCAGTAAGAATAATACAGAAGGTAACCCAATGTATGACAGCTGTAACTTCAATATTGTCAGTATTAAGTATAACTTAATAAAGAATGTATTCTCAGTTTAATATTTCATGTTTGTTTGATAAATGATGTTGAGATAGACACTTTTCATTGCTTTTCACTGTATTTGCAATGTTAATGAGCAGTAAGATGTTTTTAGATTATGTGACTCTATAGCAAACTCTTGTATTAAAAATATAATTTTAGAACAATATTTACTGTTCTGCAACTTCAGAGTTTGAGTTAGTTTTCCCAACTCTCTGATTGTTGCCAAGATAATTTATGAGCATCTAAACTTCTCCCATTTAAAGTAAGGTCTATAGACAACAGTGCAGTCAAGACTGCAAAAGTTACACAGTTCTTACACTTGAATACAAAATAGGGATAAAGTATAAAATTATACCCATTACAAGTGAAATGTTGTGTAATTGAACAAGGTAGATTTGGGGCAAAAGTAATTGATGGTTTTATACAGTGATCTGTCATGGCACTAACATGTGTCCTATCATTTTTAAATAGACCCCATCACAGCAGAGCAGCATTCTAGACAATGGACAAGAAGATGTTTCTGCTAGTAGCCAGTGGAATCCATATCCACTTGGAAGGCGGGATGTGCCACCAGATACCATTACTAAAAAGGTAACCAATACCAACACGATGATATAAAATCAAACATTAATGTACTGGCAGCTTTCTCCTCCCACCAAAATCAGCAGTATCCCTTTACTTCTGTTGGCTTCTCTGGATACAGGATAGGTGCAATACATTTTTTCTTGAAGGCTTAAATATCTTGTAGATCACTAATCTAAAGGTTATATTTTTAGTCCATGTTCTGAGCTTATTTGTGCCAACTTAACCATTTATTATGTTTGCAAAAGTGGATGTATGTACCAAAATGTTCTGTGTATGCAGCTATGCACAAACGAGATAGCTGGGAAAATAATTGCTTGCACTACCTGCACAAAATATTCATATTCCTGAATTCTTAGGGTGCAGTAATTTAATTCAGAGATTTATTGTTAAATGTGGAGAAAGAGACCTGCTCCAGGCTTGCTGAAATTTTAGCCATTGGTAGTAAACTTTTGTGTATGTGTATTCATAGAATTGAAGGACAAACAATTTTAATAAACTACAGTGTTTTAAAACTCAGGTTTAAAAAGCGCAAATCTTAGTGATAAAAATGTAATTGTTAATCTATACATGTTATGATTCTGATCTCGCTTGCACTAGTCGTGGGAGTGATGTGTGGGAGTGAGTAAAAACGGCATAAGTGAATCAGCATCAGGTCCAAAGACATAATGAATATATTTGTGAATACTGCACTTCAAATTCCTTTAAGTATTGATAAAGCAAATATTTTCCTACTGGCTTCAGATTTGTTTCATTCAGTACAGTCTCAGCAGCAGCAATCTTTGTCATTACAAGGCAGATGGGGCCTTGGTCTTCCTTTTGTAGAGTTAGGCACTGAATATAGGCTGAACTTTACAGTGTACACAAGAGCTGGGGATAGGATTGAACTTTCTGAAAGGAGTTACATCTGTGTTCTCCAATACATCTGAGATCAGGATTAGACTCAGCCACTCAAATAACATATTTTACATCTTGTATTTTAAGTCTAATATGTATTTATGCTTTATTGTGTTAAGAAACTGCAAAGTCAAATCCGTATTAGACATTTCAGTATCCTGCCATACAGGTGTGATATATTAAAACAGTACATATTGCATCAAAATCTGTTTTAAGTTGGCACGATCCACCATTGTAGGCATCATCATCAGTTTGAATTGCACTGGCAATAACGGACTCACGCCTTTAAATCATTTACTTGTATAATGGATGTGAAAATAATATATAGACTACAAAGGAAGTCAAGGGGAAAAATTCCACATAATAGAGATTTTTTTTCCAGAAGAATTGGTGATTTCTGTTTCTAAAAAAAGGGTTTATTTTCAACTTATTCACATGCAGCAGACACAAGGCAATGAAGGATTAAGAAACATTGATGTAATCTTTGCAAACAAAATCTATTGCAATGAATGGAAAAATGAATTTTGAATATTATTTACCTTTCATTCTCAGTAGGTACTTTTTAAGGTGCGTTTATGACAGTGCTAATCTCCCTTCTGCTGAATATGACCTTGAGTATTTTGTTTAATTTTTTCACCAGCCAAGGCTTAAAATATAGCAATCATTTTGAAAGCAGTTTGAGTCTTCTGTAAAATTAAGTTCTCATATAAAGAAGAATTCTATGTTCCAACTAACACAATCACACTAGTTTTAATGGAAGGCAGTTAAGTAGCACTTTAAAGACTAGCAAAATAGTTTATTAGGTGAGCTTTCGTGGGACAGACTCACTTCTTCAGACCATAGCCAGACCAGAACAGACTCAATATTTAAGGCACAGAGAACCAAAAACAGTAAGCAAGGAGGACAAATCAGAAAAAGATAATCAAGGTCAGCAAATCAGAGAGTGGAGGGGTGGGGGAGAAGGTCAAGAATTAGATTGAGCCAAGTATGCAGACGAGCCCCTATAGTGACTCAGAAAGTTCCCATCACGATTTAAACCATGTGTTAATGTGCCGAATTTGAATATAAAAGCCAGCTCGGCTGTTTCCCTTTCCGGAACGGTGCGATAATTCTTCTTCAGTAACACACATACCTTTAGGTCATTGACAGAATGCCCCATTCCATTAAAATGTTGACTAACTGGTTTGTGGATCTGGAGTGTTTTGATGTCTGTTTTGTGCCCATTGACCCTTTGTCTAAGGGAGTTAGAAGTCTGTCCGATATACAAAGCATCTGGGCATTGTTGGCACATGGTGGCATATATGATGTTAGTAGAGGAGCATGAGAAAGTGCCCGTGATTCTGTGAGTAACCTGGTTAGGTCCAGTGATGGTATTTCCAGAGAAGATATGTGGACAAAGCTGGCGGCGGGCTTTGTTGCAGGGAAAGGTTCCAGGCCTGGAATTCCTGGGGTATAGACTGTGGCTGTTAGTGAGGATCCTCATGAGGTTGGGAGGTTATCTGTAGGAGAGAACAGGCATGTCACCCAGGGCCTTCTGGAGTGTTGCATCCTGATTAAGGATAGGTTGTAGGTCTTTAATAATTTGTTGCAGTGGTGAGTTGGGGGCTGTAGGTGATGACCAGTGGTGTTCTGTTCTTGGCTTTTTTGGGCCGATCTTGGAGTAGCTGGTCTCTGGGTATTCATCTGGCCCTGTCGATTTGTTTTTTTACTTCTCCTGGTGGGTAATTCAGGTTTATGAATATTTGGTAAAGTTCTTGTAGTTTTTGGGGGTCTCTGTCAGTTGGATCAGAGCAAATGCGATTGTACCTAAGAGCTTGACTGTAACTGTAACCGTGCTCAGGCTGACATGATACACGAACAATGCCAAATGAGACACAATCTCAACTATGCTGAATGCCATGCTGTCCAGAGTCTCAAAATAACCCAGACATCATAATCAAACCAGCTGACAAAGGGGGTGCTGTTGTCATCCTGAATAGGTCAGACTATGAACAGGAGGCAGCCAGACAACTCTCCAACACCACAATTTACAGACCTCTCTCCGCTGATCCCACTTTGGAATTCCAAAGCAAATTACAACTACTACTGAAGGAATTCCCTGCTGCTACTTGGGACCTCATTAACTCAGACACACCATCTGAGCCACAGCCTGGATTATTCTATTTACTTCCCAAGATCCACAAACCTGGAAACCCTGGACGCCCTATCATTTCAGGTATTGGCACCCTTACCACCGGACTATCCAGTTACATGGACTCCCTCCTCAAACCCTATGCCACCAACACTCCCAGCTATATCCAAGATACCACAGACTTCCTGAGGAAATTACAAAACATCGGAAAAGTTCCTGATAACGCCATCCTTGCCACAAGGGATGTAGAGGCTCTGTACACTAATATTCCACATAAAGACGGATTATAAGCAATCAGGAATACCATCCCTGATGCCACCACAGCCAATCTGGTGTCTGACCTCTGTAACTTTGTTCTCACACACAATCATTTCCGTTTTGGGGACAATTTATACCTCCAGATTAGTGGAACTGCTATGGGCACCCGCATGGCCCCACAATATGCTAATATATTTATGGCTGACCTGGAACAACGATTCCTCAGCTCTCGTCCCCTATTACCACTCCTCTACTTAAGATACATTGATGACATCTTTATGATTTGGACCCAGAGTACAGAGGCTCTAGAAGAATTCCACAGAGACTTTAACAATCTACACCCCACCATCAACTTATGCCTCGATTACAACATGCAAGAGATACATTTCCTGGACACTACAGTACTAATCAAGGATGGCCTGATCAGTACCACACTGTACCGAAAACCTACTGATCGCTATACTTATCTACACCCTTCTAGTTTCCATCCTGCACACGTGACTAGATCCATTGTTTACAGTCAAGCTCTTAGGTACAATCACATTTGCTCTCATCCAACTGACAGAGACCATAAACTACAAGAACTAAAAGAACTACAAGAATCAACAGGGCCAGACGAATACCCAGAGACCAGCTACTCCAAGATCGGCCCAAAAAAGCCAAGAACAGAACACCACTGGTCATCACCTACAGCCCCCAACTCAGACCACTGCAACAAATTATTAAAGACCTACAACCTATCCTTAATCAGGATGCAACACTCCAGAAGGCCCTGGGTGACATGCCTGTTCTCTCCTACAGATAACCTCCCAACCTCATGAGGATCCTCACTAACAGCCACAGTCTATACCCCAGGAATTCCAGGCCTGGAACCTTTCCCTGCAACAAAGCCCGCCGCCAGCTTTGTCCACATATCTTCTCTGGAAATACCATCACTGGACCTAACCAGGTTACTCACAGAATCACGGGCACTTTCTCATGCTCCTCTACTAACATCATATATGCCACCATGTGCCAACAATGCCCAGATGCTTTGTATATCGGACAGACTTCTAACTCCCTTAGACAAAGGGTCAATGGGCACAAAACAGACATCAAAACACTCCAGATCCACAAACCAGTTAGTCAACATTTTAATGGAATTGGGCATTCTGTCAATGACCTAAAGGTATTTGTGTTACTGAAGAAGAATTATCGCACCGTTCTGGAAAGAGAAACAGCCGAGCTGGCTTTTATATTCAAATTCGGCACATTAATACATGGTTTAAATCATGATGGGAACTTTCTGAGTCACTATAGGGGCTCGTCTGCATACTTGGCTCAATCTAATTCTTGACCTTCTCCCCCACCCCTCCACTCTCTGATTTGCTGACCTTGATTATCTTTTTCTGATTTGTCCTCCTTGCTTACTGTTTTTGGTTCTCTGTGCCTTAAATATTGAGTCTGTTCTGGTCTGGCTATGGTCTGAAGAAGTGGGTCTGTCCCACGAAAGCTCACCTAATAAAGTACTTTGCTAGTCTTTAAAGTGCTATTTGACTGCTTTTTGTTTTGATAGTGTATAGACTAGCACGGCTTCCTCTCTGATACTAGTTTTAATGGGTTTGTGTCTATGAAAAATGAGAGCGGAACCTCTTACAGAGCCCCATGTGTCTAACCTGTCTATATTAATCTAGTTTCTTCAGTTCACATGACATAATATGTATCATGTTAATGGTACATACCTGGAGGTCCAGTTTTGAATAATTACCTGGCAACTACCAGACAGTGGGTAATCACCATGTAACTGCAGTATGTATGTATTGTACTATGCAACTATGGTAATTACTGTGCAAGTATTAATATGGCAATTACTATACATTTCCATAGTAATTCGTGGTTATTTCTCTCCTCTTAAATAAGCATGTGCACATGAAATGCCAGTTGCTTCTGGGTCCAAGGTGAATTATCCAATAATATACAGGCAGTCAATGGAATATTTCCATTAAAAATAATTTGGTGTTTTTGCCCTGTAATTGAGAATGCCACTCTGTAAATCGATTTATTTGCTGAAGAACAGTCCACCTCATTTTAATACCTAGTGGAGATGCACTTTTTCTGTGTGATGCCTGCAAGCAACCAGTTGACTAAATCATCTACATATATGTCTTCTGAGTTAATTGCTCGTTCAAGAGAAAGAAAGAAAGACAATTTCAGAAGGGAAGAGAACAGAAAATGAAGCTGGGGATTGCTCAATGAAGGCTGAATGAAGGAGTGGAAATGGAAGGAAGATAGTCAGATATAAAACTAGTGTATCTGGCCACAGGAGGCTCACCCCCATGGTATGGAGCCAGCACACAGGTGCCAACATCACCCATACCAAACCACTCCTTGCAGCTCATGTAGGGAAAGTGAAAAGGGAAAATGTGTGAGGGCCAGCACTTCCCTATACCCTGGCACTGTATGAGCCCCTTGAGATTGTTCTTTGGTCCATGGTGAATTTAGTGCAAGTTAGTGATCTGTGTTAGTATACCTGACCAATGGACTGCTGGCATAGAATTAGAAACTGCAAAAGGGGCTTAAAATTACTGTTGCCCTTCTCTTCTGAGTTGAGTGCATGCCTTGTCTGTAGCTGAGGAACTGGTGCTCTGTTTTGTTTTCATTAGGTGAATCCATCATTCAACCCTGAGGAGGTCCAAGCCAACATAATAGATATAAAGTTTTTTGGGTGTTGGTTCACAATTTCTGTATGCAAGACTTCTAAGCAGATTTTTCCCTCTGAGGCAAACAGTGCACTTCCTGTGGGCTTCAATGAAGGACATCTTCAGATTAACTTTGAGCTGTGACATGAAGCTGATGAGATGTTACTTATTTTTAAACATCCCATAATGAATATCTGCTGAAAGTCCAAGTACAGAATCAGCATTTAACTATGCATATATTCTGGACAGCTCCTTAGCTTGTGTATATTGACATATCATAGAATCATAGAACAACAGAGCTGGAAGAGACCTAAAAAAGCCATCGAGTCCAGTCCCCTGCTCTTAGCAGGACCAAACCCATCAGATCAGCCCCACCAGGGCTTTGTCGAGGCGAGACTTTAACACCTTCAAGGATAGAGACTCCACTACTTCCCTGGGTAGACCATTCCAATGCTTCACCACCATCCTAGTGAAAAAGTTTTTCCTAATGTTCATTGAACAGCTGAGGATCTGTCCAGTTATCATTAAGGCACATTGTTCTGAGTCACCATATAGGAATTCTCTTCATGGCTATGTTCTGCCTTTGTGATGTTGGACAAGTCACTGAAGTTTCCTCAGGTTCTCAGTTTTACCTGTTGTAAAAGGGGGATATTAATAATGCTGACTTGTTTTGCAAGACTGTTGTGAATGTGAGGCTGAAGTCAGCAGTTTCTGAAAAGTGTTTTCATATCCTCAGCTGGCAATTGTTACAGAAACAGGCAGGAGGGGGAATTATTGTTTTGCTTTGTTTTCACCTACAAAGGGGGAAGCAAGTTAGTCAATTAGTACCACTTAATGGGCAAATTGAAGCACTTCAGCTCCTTCTTCAGATAGTTTCACCTGTCCATTTCACAATAAGTGTGCACACCAGTACACTGTGGTTGGAGATTTTACATTCAGTGGTAACTGTCAGGATGATGCCTGTAGTGGTATATAGGAAAGGGCTCTGACCATCTTCAATTCCTTCTTACTATCTGCGATGGTTATTGGAATGTTCTGTCTTGGCCAGTTCCTTCCTTTTACATTTGTATACCATTGGTACTCCTTAACAGTTAATAGAGAGTTAGTGTTAATACAGTTTTAGTTGTAGGTGTCCTTTATTGTAGTACTTTTTTGGGGCCATTTGATTCCTTCTGTTTTGGCATACATATTCAGTACCAAGGCATGCCTCCATCACAGAGCTTCAAACCCAGTGATGCCCACAAAGAAGACAATGCCCATTGAAGGGCCTAGGCGAGGCTCTTATCGTACAGGTGCCATACGTGCAGGATTTTATGCCAAGAACTACAGAGGAAAGAGAGCTTAGACTAGAATACCTTCTGATGGAAGCAGCCTCATGTCCCTTCTCAACCTCGTTGTTCAAAACATGTACTGAGCACACCTGCTTCAATCTGGAGTGCTCCTCCTATTTTGGAAGACTCTTGATGTTGGTTTCCCTGATACTGGAAAGGTGTCAGAAGACTCACTACCCAGGAGACTGAGGTCCCTGGTACTGAAGCCCAGAAACTTGCTTGCAAAGAGAGTGGAGATCTCTACAGATAGGGTCATTAGTTCCAGTATTGGCCCCATTGAGACTGGCCACCAATGTAGCAACATCTGGCTCAACAGTGCATTCTTTCCTGGTTCAGAAGCGGCAAAAACCCTCGTTCCCTGTACTGATGATTACTAGTCAAGATTTAATATATATGGTGGCTCAGCATCTGGTTCCATAGGCACTGCAGTTCACTGTGGTTCCTCTTTATTCGGTACTATCAAGAGCAAACTAACAATATCACCAGTGCCCTCTCCTCATACTCCTGGCACACTGACACCCACAAAGACAGCTACTGCTTGGTTAGAGGAATCCAGTTCTCCATTAGAGATGAAAGTTGGCTCACATATGCCATGACCATATCCTGTTACCCACTACTCCACTCTGAGCAGTTACAACCCTTGGACGCAGCAGAAACTCCATTTGGCTGACTGGGAGAGATCCATAATTGGAAAAGACATGGGCTCTAGGACCATACCAATGGCCACTTGAAACCTCTGGGCCCACAGTGTCCCATATACTCCCTGTTAGCCACATGTGGTGACCAGGGAAGTGTATTGTGGTGAATGCAGCTCAGCAGGCTGGTGCGGTGGTGCAGTGGCTCCTTGGGCACTGTGTCTGGCTTGGGGGCTCAGGCACCATGCCATGCGGCTCTCTGGACTGCACTGCTTCGGCTGGGTGGCTGCAGCAGTGGCTCCAGTGAGTCACTGGGGGTAGGGTGCCTGGCTGCAGAGGGCAGGGAGGGGTAGGCACCCCTGGCTGTGGAGAGGCAAAGAGGGGTGGGGTGCCTGGCTGCAGGTGGGGGGGGTAGGGCACCTGGCTGCAGGGGCAACTCCTGGCTTGGTGAGGGCATGTGGTGAACTGGTGTCTTACTTTTGGACACCACTGGTCCATCTGGCTCTAGGTTGTCTCCACACACCCTGGTTCTGTGTCATCTACTACTCACTGAGATTGGGCCTGTCAAGAACAGAAGGAAACTGCTCCCACAACCAGGCTCTGTATGGAACAAGAGCAATCTGTTCAGGTGGTACCCCCCATATAAGACCTGGGAGAAGCTCTACCTACCTTGGCTTCATCTTCCTCATTGCCTGATAAGGCAATGTTGTCAGAGAGTTCATTGCGTCCGCCAGACAATAATAGGGCCTTTCTAGCGTGTAGGACTATGTAGAAACCGTTATGCGCTTGTTCAAAAAGAATCAGAAAGATGTACTTGTATTTATGGAATTAGACCATGGTGTCTAACATGCCTATCATAAATTACTGAGTTTGTGTACTCTGAAAATATCCTGTAACATAGGATTGTGATGTTTCATGGAAGTAGTAATGATCTAAGTATTTCTTAGAGCATTTATTTTACTCATTCCTTTATGGCTAAGTTGCATGCCAATTTATTAATAAGCATCAACAGTTCAATCCTATCATCCTAAACAGTATAAAATTGTTTTCAATTAGTTTATTTTTCATTATTTGACTCTGGTGTGTGTGTAATTTATGTATATAAACAGAATGTATGTTGAAAAGTAAGCAAGTGTGTGCAACTTTACCATGTCAAGAATAGAGTAACATACCAATCAAACTCCACCTGTTAAAGCAACATAATTGAACATGTGAAAAGATAAGCAGGGACTGAAGGCTATTATCAGTGGCCTTTCTCTGACAAATATCAAAAAACAAAACAACAAACAATATTTTCCATAATTTTGAAAATTGAAGTCATTTCCAATTACAAACAATTAGCTCTGTTCAAAAAGCTGATAATACAATTAGTGACATCAGTAAACATAAGTTTGTGTAAAAATCACATTATTTATTGGGACAATGCATTTACACTGAATATGATCCACTTGGCTTCTGTTAGCCTCTGACATGATGATAAATAAGCACTGAATTTAAACTATACTATAAAAATGTGATTTGAATAGATAATCCTGAAACAGTGTACAAATTAGCCAAATATTTATATTTGTTGGTAATAGAGAATAAACTCTATTCCAAACTATTCTCAAATTCAGTGCTACCCAATATTTAACATTTTTTAGAATATACTGCAAAGTAATCTTATGTATTTCATTGGTACATGTTTTCATTTCATGACATTTTATGAGCAGAAACATATACCATGAAATAAGGAGTAAAATGTTTTCCTTTTATGTATCAAACTCTGTACATTTTATCTCAATTATGGCTCTGAGACACTAAATGCAATGGATACATCCTTGCTGATTTTAATCACAGTTGTCAACTGTGGTCAGAAGGCAAACCTCTGATATTTTATTTAAGAGGTTTGCTTTTACTTGACTGTGTAAGTTGTAATAATTGCTTCTTTTCAGCTTCCTGACTTTCTGGCCTAACGGGTTACATTACCCACAGGCAGGTAGCCACATCCAGACTTTGATGGGATCTCAAAGCCTACAACATCGGAGCCGAGAGCAGCAATATGAAGGAAACGTGAATAAAGTGACCATTCAGCAGTTTCAATCACCACTGCCTATTCAGATCCCTTCTTCACAGAGCTCTAGGGCGCCTCAGGCAGGACGGTGCTTAATCCAAACCAAGGGGCAGAGGAGTATGGATGGTTATCAGGAGCAGGTGAGAAAATGCGTATGTGAAATAACATGTTGATGAAAACAACATTTGGGTGTTTTCCTGTCGAGTAGCAGCTACACTGTTAGGAGAATGTGGGGCTACAAGAGAAAGAGGTTGTAATTCTCTGTCTATGTAAGGATTGTTGATTTGCCAGGATTTTGATAAGTAGGTTGTTTTTTTGTGATTGCACGCATATGTGTAGGCATGTTGCTTCTGAATGTCAGTTGCTTTATACACAACATTGAGCAATGTGAGTGATTAGTCTGATATCTTATGGAAAAAAAATTTTGAGCCTACTTTTATATTTGAGTTCTTATGCACAGATTTTAAAGATAAATTTCTATCTGCAACAGAATCAAGATTTTTTTCAAAGCATTTTGATTTTGTTTGATAGGTAGGTTATTTCGCTAAGGTTGCGCTTAACACCGTGCAAGCAAATTGAATAGACATAAATTGTACTATTGATCATGCCATTTTTAAAGCATTTATTGAAATGTCTCAATGGCTTTAATCAACTCCAGTTTTATTATTTGTGCCAGTAGCAAGTAATTTTACTTGGAGAATATATACCCACTCCCAGTCCTGTCCTCTTTCTAACTGGGTACTTGAACACTCATTATATTTAGGAACCTAAAAAACTATTTACAAACAAATATTTTATGACAAACATGATCCACTTTTTATCATGAAGGATACCGACATTTTCTCCTGATTCACTAATTAAAATGGGTGTTTCAGTGAGAAGTATGTCATAAATGGACCCATGAGCTTGTCTGTACTTACCGGAAGATCAATGGGCTGGTGGTCGATCTTCCAGAGTACGATTTTGAGCATCTGGTGAAGATGTGGCAAAATCGATCTCTCTGGGCTTGGCTGTCAAACCACGTACTCCACACTTTCACATGGAGTAAAGGATATCGACACGAGACTATAAAAGCTAGGTCTTCACTAGGACAATAAGTCGATTTCCATACGTCCATTCTAGTTACACAGATGCCATAGCTAGAATTGCTTGTCTGAAATTGACTTATTTTCCTAGTATAGACATACCCCATGTTGTGGACAGTATTCCTTTTAAAGTTTTATTCCCAAAAGTACATTGGACATTTAAATGTGATGCTTTGATTTAACATTAACTGAAATAACTGTGGCACCTTATAGCCTATCAGACTTTTTGGAACATAAGCTTTCGTGGGCAAAGACCCACTTCATCAGACGCATCTGACGAAGTGGGTCTTTGCCCACGAAAGCTTATGCTCCAAAAAATCTGTTAGGCTATGGTTACGCAACAGTGCTCTGTCAACAGAAGTCACTCTTAGAAGAGATTTCCCAACAAAATTTCTGTTGACAGAGTGCAGCCACACACAAAACCAATCAGGAGCGTGCTCTGCTCTCTTGACAGAGCAGCTTGCCTGCCTGGCTGCTCTCTCGACAAAACAGGCACCCAGAAACACAGCAGACAGGGCTGCCCATTGTTGTGGATGCCCTATCTGTCAAGAGGAGGCCCCCCAGAGCAGCCACAGAGCTTTTTCATGCACAAAATCTGCCGACAGCAGCATTATGCCTCAAAACTTTGAGACAGAATGCGACTGGTGAAAGTGCTGTTTTGCTGTGGGTGTCCTGATACTGCCCACAAGTCTCATTTGGTGTGTAAATGCTCCACGGGTTTTGTTGAGAAAACCGGGGTTTTGTCAGCAAAACCAGCTAGTGTAACTGTAGCCTTACTGTATAAGGTGCCACAGGACTTCTCATTTTTGTGGGTACACACTAACATGGCTACCCCTTTGATACTTGAAAATAACTGACAGCCTACAGTCTGGCACAAAGCAGAATAATTTATATTGATATTTTTACATTTACTTTAATGGCTATAACTGGCCTATTACTGCAGTTATTTTAATAATATCATGGTCAATATAAGAAATCACTTTCTGAGATAGTCCAACTGACCAGAGATTTTGGCGTTTAGGACACAATGCAAACCAGTCTCTACTTTCTGGCATTGATTTGGTGGAATGAAGAGGGCTGAGTACCAGGGGATGGTGGGGGAATTGACTGGTTGTGGAGGATGATCCTACTGTCTATCACTGAAGAAAGGAGGATTCATGTTCATTTAGATATTTTGTTGAAGTGTGTATAGGCTGTTAGGCATGTGGAAGATAGTATACTTCAGGCATCTGATCATAAAATAAAACATTGAAGAAAAAGAACTTTTAAGGAATACGGCTTAGAGTAATGAGAAACAGCAGCTTCTCAAGTGGCTTCTGCATATTTCCACTGGTGGTATCTGGCACCACTGGCATTGACCTTCCATTGTCTGGCAAATTCTCATGCCCAACACAGGACAGGTTCAACCTGTAGTCAGAAAAACAGTCTGTAAGACGTTCTTCAGTCAGAAGAATAAAGAATAAATAGTCCTTGTCATGCACAGATCTTGTTGGTTGATCCCCAGAAGTGTGAAAGCATATTTAAAATGTCAAAATATCACATTTGTGTACTTCAGAATAACAACTGTGATGGTTTTTAATATTTTTGGGCAGTATAATTCATAATGGTCAATTCCAATACTTCACCACAAACCAAAATGTGTCAGGCAGAGACACAGTTGTGTAGAAAATTAGCTTTAATGATGGCGTTCGATTATCTTTCCATATCTTTTTAACATAGTTTTGTGTGAGAATAGAAAAGAATCCTGGCCTTGGATTCAGTATCAGTGGTGGAATAAGTGGACAAGGAAATCCATTCAAACCTTCTGATAAGGTAAGATGTCAATTTCTTACTGGTGGTCTTATTCCAATGAGCCAAGAAATATTGCCAGATGCAAGCATGCATGCCATTGGCTTCAATAGGAGTTGTGAACACACAGAAATTGATTCAGGATGTGACTTTATAAAAAAGGTATTTCCTTCTGGTTGGTAAAGGTTAATCAAAATAGGCTATTCCCTGTACAACAATAATTTAATCTTTGAATGCTGTTTTTATTTTCCAAAGTAACATCTTCCTTGACTAGTTAAGCTTATTTTTTTACAGCACAATCCTAGGACCTGATCCAACTCCTACTAAGGTCATTGAAAAAATTCCTGGTGATTTCAGTGGGAAATCAATTGGCTCTTTAATTAAGAGGATAATTTCACTGGTATTTTAAATTGTAGTGTCATCGACTAGCTTCAGTTGCCCAGGTTTTTACCTACTCTGCCAAACACAACAGATCCTTTCTTTCTGCAGAATAATAGCTGTGGAAAGTTGATAGAGGACTCACCACACACTTCTTTGTAAATGAACATTCCTTTTAAGTAATCAGAATTGGGAGGGTGCTGGTAATAAACATCTGGAACTGCTGCATGTTTATATTAAAGGCTTTAGGAGAATGATGTATTTCTTAGACAGCAAAATGGGGATTGCAAAATAAAAGAGTGAGACTCAAGGGTTATCATATTCAGATTGTCTAGAAATTAGAAAGTGGAATCTAAGGCCTCTGAATTAATGAGATGTATACGAAAACTAAGTGGAGCTTGTTGCATAAAGACTAAAAATTTACATATTTCAAACAAGGTGTATTCTGTGTGAAGATAAGACCAAATCCTCATCTCCATATACATCTGTACCCATTCATTTCAGTGTGAGCTCAGCAAGTCATGGGATCAGCATATTTTTAAACATATCCTTGTATGTGGCCTTAGACCACATAATATTTTTTAAAATTTTTCCATTAGTTTTCATTTAAAATTGAAAGGGAAAACTAATATCAACAGAAAATGACGTGTTTTTGAATATACCTGTATTGTGTGCACAGGTTCTGATATTTTGTAATGTTGTCAATTACTGAATTTGGGCTACAAGGAGCAAATAATTTTCCAGTAGATATTTGAACTTGTAGTATTTCGAAGTGTGTGTTCTCCTCCCTGGAGGCTGAAATGCTACCTACTATGATCTTTCCTATATGCTTTATAACTAATGTAAGTATGACTTAATGTCATACTTCCTAATTTGGCTAATGATATTATAATTAAATTCTGGATCAGTTGTTTTTACAATTGCAATTCTCCAGGGTTTTCTTTTTAAAAAGAATTCATGTTCCCTCATGAATGTATCTACAGAAGTACAGAATTTGATTCTGTAACTATATATGGTAAAATTAGAACTTTATATTTCAACTAGAAGACTTATCAGGCATTGCTTGAGTCTCTAATGGAAGTAATTTTCTGAAAATAAATTAGAAGTGTACATGCTTTTTTTCAATGACAGTAATTTTAAAAAATGAAGAAAAATGAAGGCTGGAATGAGGGGTCAGGGATGAGGAGAGGTTGCGGGGAGGGTGACTTAGGGCAGAGTGTCGGGAAATTTGTGGGGCCTGAAGGCAGGCGGTGAGGATGCAGAAGTCAAAGTAGGTGGGAGGTACAAAAGTTAGGGCAGGGATCTCAGGACAGAGGGCTGGGAGGTGGAGTGGGGAGTCCTGGGACATCCGTGGTGGTGAGGGTGGCACTATTCCAGTTGCAGCTCCTCCCAGGGGGCCAGGGTGGTCCTCCCTGGCCAGCGACACATTCTGGGAGAGAGGGATCTGAGGCTATATACTTGTCAGGTGTGGGGCTGGAGGTCTGTGGGCAGGCCCTCACCTCCATCTCTCCTCCCTCCCCTCCTGCCCCATCCTGAAGCTCTGCAGCCTGACCCCATCCTCAAGCTGGCACTGCATCCCCAGCCCTGTCCTGGTCTGGGGGTCTACACCCAGGCTCCGAAGGCCCCCTCCATCCTGTAGCCCGTATAATGAAACGCTCCAGGGACTGGTTGGGCTCTAGGGGTTGCCCTGCCCCACCTCCAGTGCCCCCGTGGCATACAGGCTGTCTTTGGGGAGGGAGGGGACCAGGCTCTGGGAGCTGCCCCTCCTTCCAGCAGCACCCTCACCACCATCATTATCAGTAGGATTTTGAAATGGGGACAAGGTTCTGTCAGCTGCCCCCAACCTCCAGGTGGCCCACATGCAGCTTGCAGAATGGGTGGCACACTCTGGGAGCTGCTCCCAGCCTTCAGTGGGCTACCCCGGCCCCACAGTCTGCAGACTGTTTGGCTGGGGAGACCACCTCCAGGGGACTGCCTCCCTCCAGTGGCCCCTCACAGTGTGCAGGCTATATGGAGGGGAGCTAGGCATGGGGGGCTGCCCCCACTCCAGTTACTTCCCTGTAGTCTGCTGCAGTCTGTCGGGGCATGGGGGCAGGCTCCAGCTACTGTCCCCTATCCAGCTGCTTCCTGTGACCTGCAGGCTGTTGGCGGGGGCCCAGGCTTCAGTGGGCTGGCCATTTTCAACTGCTATCCATGGCCTGCAGACTGTGGGGAGGGGACAGGCTTTGAGGGGTTGGTCCCTCTCCAGCTGCCCCCCCCCCCATGGCCTGCGGGCTGTCTGGGTGGGGAGAGGTTCTGGGGCTTCCCCTGGCCTCCAACACCCCTCACATGGCCTGCAGGCTATTTGGGGACTCCTCCCCCAGTAGCCCATTTTGAAGCCTATAGGCTTTCCACAGGCAAACACTGTGCTTGTGTCAGGGGAGTTACTTACCCAGTCTTTGTGGGAGGCATGATGGCGGTGCCCCAGCCCTGTTGGCCTCTCTCTTGGTGCTGCAGCAGCCCCCGTGGCCACTCTTCAGTATTATATTCCTCCTGTTTATGTCCTTCCTTTTGCCTTCTCTTCCACCTCCCTTTCTGTGTTCTGGAAAACAGCACTTCCCATTTTCCAGGCACAGCCAAACCCTGACCTTGGTTTAAGTTAGGGTAAGAGGAAGCTGCATGCCAAATTTCATGGTCGTAGCTCTTATGGTTTAAGAGGAGTTCTTGAACAAATATAGCCCTGTGACACCATTGTTATTGCTTGTTATCAAAGGAATTAATTATTTCAGGTTATTTCAAATAATATAAATCCTTATATGTTTTTACTTGAGATTAAGTGTTTTTAGTGCGTCAGTCATTATTTGTGTATCTATCATATTTTAAAGGGCATAATGGGGCTGAACACAGTTCAGATAATTTCAATATAAATACTATGTGTGCCATATTTTACTGTGAAATCACTAAACTTATCAGAGCACACCAGGTTCAAGAATATTCACCTCCTTAATAATATATACTCAAAATGAGATGGGGTGAAGGAGTAACACTGTCTTAGAACTGCTTAGATCATCTTGCCTGCTTAGTCTATAATAACCTGAGCCAGCAGCAGCTATGAGTGACCTCTCCTGGCTGATTTTTCAGTTTCCCAATTACGCAACAGTTATTTTGATGGCTAACAACTTGATGGCCTCTGCGTGTAGCTATAACAGTAAACTAGTTGTCTTTATGCTGGGTCAATTCTCAAATGTTTTAAATGTTTTCCTTATTTGGAAAGCTTTCTTTCTTCCTTTTTTTCCTTCCTTCTTTTCTCCCTCCCATCATGTAACTTTCTTCCTATGGCAACTACAGCAAATGCTTATGGGATAAAATATTATCAGATAGCATATGTTACTTTCCTACAGTAATGCAATTTAGCTATTGGAAACAAGAAAGAAAGCTACACTCACATGGATCAGCATGAAGAACTCTGGGTCACTCTGTAAAGCTGAATTTGAGAATCACTGTTTTAATTATGATAATAGAGAGAGAAATGGAGGGGAAAGGCCAAGTACCAATTGAAATTTAACCAGGGAAGCTGAACAATATTGCTATGCTTCTACTACATCCGAAGGAAGGAAAGGAAATGCAAACCCCAAATCCTTTGCCAAAAACTTACAAACTCTTTACCAAGCTAATAATAAGTATGACAGAAATTCTAAACAACTGCCAGGCCAAGGAATAAAGATTTGAAGTACATAACTTTGCATTGTATTTTTTAAACATTTTGATTTTTTTCAAGAACAAGTGTGCAATTGCACACAGATTAATATTTTGGTGCTTTAATTCGTCTTTCCTAAAAGCAGTACATCTTTTCACTGTTGGACCAACACTTCTACACCTGAAAGTGAGGAGTCCTTCAAGCAGAGGCATAGACAGATATGCAAATGAAGTCAACTGTAGTAGACTTAATATTATTTGCAAAATTCTAGTCCTCAATCCTTTTCCCATGTGTAGTATCTTCCAGACATTGTTTTTGAAATGGTCTGGCCACCTTGCCTTGCCCCTTCTGTGTGCTGTCCAGAGATCGGAGTCCAAAATAAATCAAGAGGAAGTTTATTTGACCCGTATTTATTTCCAAGCATGACCTGTGTAACAGAAAGAAAAACCAAAATGGTGATTACATATAATGAAAAAAATTAGGTAAGCGCAGAGAAGCAGGGTTTGACTGATGAGGAAAGATTGCAAGCCCCATTGTCTGGAAAGGGGTCAAAAGAACAGAGAAGTACCTGAGACCATAAAAAATGCCATCCACCCACATAAATGTATGAGGGAACTTAATGGAGCCAGCAGTGAAAGCAGGACAGGCCTACAAGCAAGGAAGGGAAATGCTTGTGAAGAGACAACAGATAGCTCCTCTCCAAGGAGTCTCTGGCATCCATTGGCCAGCTGTGGAAGGGGAGTTCTGAATGGCTAGCACTCCCTGGGCTTGGCTACACTACCACCTTCCTTTGAAGGAAGGATGGTAATTAGGGTGTTGGGAGTTTACTAATGAAGTGCTGCTGTGCATAGGCAGCGCTTCATTAAGCAAATTCCCCGCCCCTTGCGGCAACTCCGAAGTTTTAAACTTAGAAGTACCAGCACACATCTAGCTGCGGCTCACCTGCCGGTACTTTGAAGTGCTGGAACAACTTCCAAGTCCCCTAACTCCTCAAAATGTTTTTCCCCCACTAGTGGAAATAAATAAACATCTTGCATAAATTATAGTATAGCTAACCAGCTCTTGTTTAATTTTAATTTTCTTCCCAATAAACCCATTTCTTTCACTTATATACAGAAATAATAAAAAAATTAGCTGATTCTGAAAGTTAGCATCTTAGTTCCAAATAACCCTTAGCTAATTGAATTGCTATCAGGAGAGAAACACTGAGGCCGTGTCTACACTAGCCCCCTCCTTTTGGAAGAGGCATGGTAATGAGGGATTTCAGCAGATGCTAATGACACACTGCCGTGAAAGTGCCACTTTCAAAATGCACACCGCCCATGTAAACCCCCCAGACTTCGAAAGCTCCTTCGTCTCATTTGGCTTTGGGAAGAAGGGGCTTTCGAAATCAGGCCCCTGTCTACGTGGGCGGCATGCGCATTTTGAAAGCAGCACTTCTGAATCACACGCGGCTGCCATTATGCTAATGAGTCACCTGCATATTCATGGCAGCACCTCATTAGCATCTTCCAAAATCCCTCATTACCATGCTTCTTCCTCTCAAAGGAGGGGGCTTGTGTAAACGTGGCCCAAGAGAGCACAATACAAAGGTGTTGTAACTTGGGGCTGCTGCTTAGCTTCTTACAAAGTTTCAGCTTTAAGGCATTAGTAGGATTATCTAAAGCCTTCAGATCAGCAAACAGCAGACAGTTGGACAGATTTCAGGAAATGTTTGTTTTGGTCTCTCGCAGGATGTTTAGCAAGCCTCAGTCCTTTTAAAGTTCTTTATGAAAGCTTATTTAATGCATGCAGTCAGGTATGTGCTTGATAAAACAGTATTCCACTAAAGGAAGAGTCCATAATCAGTGGTCTTCTGTTCAGACAAATCTGTATAAAACTTTTAAACGTATAATAGGCAAAATTATCAATGGGAGAAACAGTTCTAACACATCTTGGAAGAGTACATACGATAATTGGGCTCAAATCTACAGCGTATATTCAGAAAAGCTGAGTGCTGGAGGAATTCCAGATGATTTAAAATAGAAATGTCCAATAGTGCAAATGTGGTTCAACACTGTGCTTCTTGAGCCGGAGAAATCATTCTTAGTAATGGACTCTTGTATGTATATTTCTAATTTTTTATTACATGGTGACTGGTAGCTTTCGTACAATAGCAAATTGTTTTAAATCTCAATAAATGGAACCTTTCAGAAAACGTGCTTCCCTAGAACATGAGTCATTGCTGAATTTCCTCCATTTTTAGTATAAAATATCAAACGAATCTTTAGCTAGTGCTTGATAATAGAATCCTAACCTCTGTTACTTCTGACTTATAGGGTATCTTTGTTACTAGGGTTCAGCCTGACGGACCAGCATCCAGCCTGCTGCAGCCTGGTGATAAGATCCTTAAGGTAAGATGGAACTTAGTTTTTTTGCTTAGTTTGTAATTTCAATTTAGTTCTAGATCAAATACGCAAAACAGACAAGTAATTTTTTTCCTCAGTGCTAGTTTAGACTAATTTCCACTTTTTGTTCACTAATTTAGTTTATAATTAATTCATAGTACTTTAGCTAGGGCTAGACAGTTCTCTTCTCTTTCTCGGAGACACGCATTGCCTTTCTGGGAGCTAAAGGAACACCTCCTGGAAAAACTTCTGAAATCAGAGAGTGGTGTTACATGTTAGTGGCACATGAGGTCCAACCAGCATTCATTCGTTCCTGTGGCTTCTTCTCCCTCACAAACAATGCAGTGTGCAAACACAGGAAGGAGGAACTAAAGACAACATAGTAGAGTCTTAGGAAGTTACTATACCATGCAGAGAGAGGCTGAGAAAGAAAGTCTGTTGCCAAGATTGGCTCAGGCTCCGTAGCCTTGTGCTCTGGATTCACAGGATCTAGAAGCTGTGACCTTTATCCCTACCATAGACCACAATCTCTTCCTTTTTAATGAGCCTGTAACATCAAGATTAATCTGGTAGAGGGGTTTCCCCCATTGTTTGGCCTCTAATGTATTTTTTCAGAGGGGAACATAGGGCCCCATTCTGTATATGCAATAAACCCTCAAGTTATGCATGGGTTGTGTTCGTGCAACCCCCACGTAACTCAAATTTTCTTGCAAGTTGGAGGGGAGCGAGGAACCAGGCCGCAACCTGGTTCCCGGCTCCCTGGGCTTGCAGGGGCCAGGAAACTGACCAGCTCACCAGAGCGGCAGGGAGCCAGGAACAAGGGTGCAGCTGGGTTCCTGGCTCCCTGCTGCTTCTGGGATCCAGGAAACTGATCAGCTCATGACTGGTCAATTTCACAGTTTCCTCCAGCTCAGGGCAGCCAGGAACCAGGCTGCCACTTGGTTCCCATCTCCCCACTGCTTGCACATTCTGAGGGTTTACTGTGTAGTGAGGTAAGGATTTTGTTACTTCCATGTACAATGCACATACAACAATCTGTTCATGAGAACAAGCTGACAAAAAAAATAGAGAATGGTCCCCCACATAGACCTCACACACTCAGGTTAAAGCCTGAAAAACAAATGTGCTTTGTGTCAAGATCAGGCCCATGATTGTCTTTAAATGCAAAGTTAACAACAGAGCAACTCTGAGATGAATAAAAGCAGTTTTACCTATTACTTTCTAAAATTGTTTACTTCTTTTAGTCACTACTAGTGTATGTTATATCTTTACCTCAACAAACATGATGCTATATAAACTAATAACGCCATGCTATTTCAATTTTATTACTTTGCTTGATTCTTTTACATGAATGAAAGCAAGCATTTGAACATTTTATTACATTGTGTTTTGCTCATCTGTCCCCTAGTAGGTGGGATGGTCCTGTATTTGGGATGCCAAAGAGGCATCCGTACTTATTTTTTTAAAAGGACTGATTGTCCTGTATGTGGACTCTCCTCCACTGACCTTTTCTACAAGCAGCTGCCACTTCCCTGGGACTTTCGGGGAGGGCCTCCAGCTGCTACTTCCCTGGGGCTCCTGGGGAGGGCTGAGGTGGCTGCAGCTTCCTGAGGGCTACTGGGGAGCGCTGGGGGCTGCTGCTTTCCTGGGCTCTTGGGAAGCATCGGCAGCTCCTGCATCCTTCCCAGCTCCCCAGGGCTTGATGGAGCCGGGAGGAGCCACCCCTCCCCTGCATATTTCCCTGTCCCATATTTGGGACAGGAAGATATGGTCACCGTTGGTACATCTGCACTACAAAGATCTTTTGAAAGAAGCTTTTCCAGAAGGTCTCTTCTGAAAGAACTTACGAAAAAGTGCATCCACACACAAAGAAGTGGATAAAAAGAGCAAGCTGCTCTTTTGAAAGAGGGAGTCTACACAGCCCCTACTCTGTTGAAAGAAAGAGCCAGGAATCAAAAAATTGGGCCCTATGAGGACTGCTCTTTTGGAGGGGGGGGGAGGGCCTGCAGAGCATCTACACGTTTTCTTTCAAAAGAAGCTTTCAAAACGGGGCGCTCTTCCTGAAACAGGAAAGGAAGAGCAATTTTGAAAGGAGCACCATGTTATTTTGATTTACTTTTGAAAAAACACTTTTTGCGTGGAGATGCTCTGTGGAATCTTTCTAAAGAGCCTCCTTCTTTTGAAAAATCTTTCCAAAGAACTTGCTAGTGTAGACGCAGACCCTATGTTTATGATTTTCTTCTAGTACAAAACCAACTTTCTCAGTGATCACATTTTCACAAATAAATCTGAGTGCAGTACTTTGCCTCTCCTTCACTGTGTGAATACCTTTGGCATATTTTCCTTGGGAGAACTCGTATCCCGTGTTCTGGAGCACAGAAACATTTGAATGGCCTCATAAGAAAACTAGGATCTTTTATGCCATTTAATTTCACATGAAAGATCTACATTTTAATGTGGACCATTTAAATCAAGTCCCCTGCAATAATTCAGATAGAGTCAAAGCAAAGCTGCCCCGACAGCATTTTCGAAATTCTCCACTGGTGGAAAATCAAAATTTCCTATCAGAAGTAATGGCAAATAACTGTTGTTTCCAAAAAAAAAAAAAAAAAAAAAAAAAAGACATTATTCTACATAATTCTGGGAATGATTATTTTTACATGGAAGTCGTATTGTTACCATGAAGGGTATGAAGACAACTGAGTGTGTGAGTGAGGGAAGAGTGATTATAGCTGTGAAAATGGTTCATAGCAGACTTTGAAACTGCTTGAACTTCTGGGGTTGAGATTCATTGCATTTTGCAAACTTCTTTTGTGGGGCAATCTGCAATTGCATTGTTGCTTCATACCTCTGTTTTTGTTCTTCCAAGTCATCTCGTACTAGAAAGAATCCCATTGACTTCAGCTAGTGGGAAGGATAGCTCAGTGGTTTGAGTGTTTGCCTTGTAGACCCAGGGTTGTGGATCCAATACCTGAGGAGGGCATTTAGAGGCCTGAGGCAAATAGATTAAAAAAACTTTCAGGGATGGTGCTTGGTCCTGCTGTGAGGGCAGGTGACTGGACTCAATGACTTCTCAAGGTCCCTTCCAGCTCTGTGAGATATGATATGAAAGCTTTGAAACAGGCCTGCATTGTTGCTAACTTGTTTGCAGTTAACATAAATCTATCTGAACTAATTTATACAAGTAATTGAAGATCTTCCCAAAAATCAGTGAATTAAAGGAATCACCTAACACATCTAAATTAAACAAAGCAGCATAAATGTAGCACTTTAACTAAAAGATTATTTGGTGATGTGCTTTCATGGGACAAACCCACCCATGAAAGCTCATCACTGAATAAATCATTTTGTTAGTCTTTAAAGTGCTACATTTCTGCTGCCTTTTTTGTTGGAGTACAGACTAAGACGGCTACCTCTGTCTTACTACATCTAAATTAATTCTTTTAAATAAGACAGCTAGAATTATAATGTGGAGAATTTGAAGGCAGATTAAGTAAAGCAAAGAAAAAAGTACAAAAATTAATGACGTAAGAATGTTGTTTAAAGTTGCCAGAAATGTGCAGAAATGGTGGGAGTATTTCTAATTGACTCTTTTGTAGTTTGTACAGTTTTATGCAAGTATGAATGAAGGACTCTACTCTTCTGTACATTATTTAATTTTTATGTAAAGTGTACACTCCTGACCTGTGTTAATATAATAGTTGTCATGTTACCTCAAATGATTTTTTCATTATGTCATACCACAAGGACACTTGTTGACAAGTACTCACAGTACAACATGTTAATGGCATGGAGTTATCTACCAGTGCATGTATCACTGCTGTAATAATGGTTTTGTACATCTGACATTGTAGCCTGAAAATTACAGCAACTTGACCGACCCCATAAGAGAATTTCTAGAAATGCCCTTTTCACTAGGTTGATTCAATGGTCTTCTAGAATCAAAGCAACTGAGATCAAGAGATGCAAAGGACTGCTGGAGGTATAGTAGCAGCAATATATAATTGCATGGGAATGCCTGCTTTCAATTTTAAATTATTCAGAAGTTTTCTGTTTATCCGGTCTGTACTCTTTCATGTATACATTAATAGGCAGGAGTCTTCATGATATAATTAAACACAGGAAAGATAAAATATATTTATTCGAAATAGTGGTAAATATTAATAATGAATTTATCTGCAACTTTGGGAACTACATTTTCTCTTTAATGCTGTGCATACTGCTAGAGTGAATTCATATATAACTGAACAACAATGCAAATTGTTAATCTACCAACCTAATTTATTATACTTTTATAATGATGTTATTTAAATACAATTAGTTATGAGTCCTACACCTGAGGCTGAAGGCAAAGCCTAAGCAATACAGTTTCGCTGATCTGTTTGAAGAATAACTTCCTAAAAATAGCATTCCAGGTTTCTTTCTGGCAGTTTCCATTTCAAATGAGCACAATTTACAAGTATTTGATAAAGTGGGTCTTTGCCCACGAAAGCTTATGCTCCAAAAAATCTGTTAGTCTATAAGCTGCCACAGAACTTCTTCTTGCTTTAACTTACAAGTAGTATGTTTTTCCCTGTGCCAGTCCTGCAAACTCATGCTGGGAAGTAAGTCTCAAGCAAGGATTTACTTTTGTATATTGTCATCGTTAACAGACATACTCTAGGCAAATTATGTCCTCAGTTACCCTTGTGCAACCATACTGCCTTCCAATTATGCCTTCACTTGTATCTGTACAATGCCACTGCAGGCTAATAGGCTTTTGCAGGAGTCAATGAATGATCTGACCTGCAAAACCTCAATTGCTGATAATGGTGTGCAAGGATGAGAGAACCCAGCTTGTGTCTGAGACTCCAGGTAAATTTGCAGGATTGGCAAAATATAATCTAGTTACTTTCATACTGAGTAAATTCAGTCTGCAATCGGTGAGACAGTAAACATGGAACTCCCTAATGCCAGAGTAACTGTTCAGAGTAGACCTGCATGTTAAGAAACTGAGTTTTAAAAACCACAGTAATGATTTGGAAATAATTCTAAATGTTAAATCGAAATGTTTGTTATCAATTTCAGGATGCATATATTCCTTAATCATACGGTTAATCAACAAGCTGCAGTAGTGCTCACTGTCTTGCCTCTGATAAACTTTCAGAAAGCAGTTTAAAATTATAGAAACAATGATCTGAGTAGCTAACATTATGCTTAAAATTATTGTGTATATAAACTCAAAGGCCAATAACTTGGCAAACAATTTTAAGTATAGTATTTCATGATGTGTATCTCTTTGTCTCATTAATCATTTTATGGTATTTCCTTTAATACCAACATACAGTTAGAAAAATTTGTTCAGAAGCGTTTGAAAGTACCGAGATGATTGGGTGGCATATGTGCTCTCTCTGGCGGTATATATCTATAGATTTCAGATTTGGCCAAGAACCAGAAGAAAGCAGATCTTTGCACCACATCATCCTGACTTATTCAGACTCAGACTTTGGCAGATGCACCAGAAGAATCATTGAATACTGGAGAAAAGGTTTGAAGTAAATATGGTGAAATTCAATGAGGACAAATGCACAGTATTCCTCTTAGGAAGGAACTATCAGATTCACACATACCAAATGGGAAATGATTACTTAAGTAGCACTGCAGAAAGAGATTTAGCTGTCACAGTGGACCACAGACTAAATAAGAATGAACCGTGTAACACTGTTGCAAAAAAAGGAAACATCATTCTGGGATGCATTAACAGGAGCATTGCAAACAAAACATGAGAAGTAATTCTTCTGCTATACTCTACGTTGATTAGGCCTCTGCATGTTTGGCATATCAGTACTGACAGCCATGGTCCCTAGCAGAAATAGGCACCTTCCTCCAGATGTAGGAAGGTAATTTGTTTTGAGGAGTGGAATTTAAATTGCACCTCTATCCCTCAGCATTTCCTACTGGTTAGATGTGGCAGCTACTGTTCAGAAATCTGGGTTTTGTGAGTCCCATTCTTATGCACCAACTCCCCCAGGGCACCTAACTCAGGAATATACTCTCCATAGAATGATACAGCATCTATGCATCGCAGTTCTGAACATTGCAAGGCTGAAGTACCTTTGGCTGTGTCTACACTTGTGTTTTTCTTTTGAAAGAAGGGAAGGAGTCTTTCGAAGATGGGGTTTACTTTCGAAAGAGCAGTGTCTACACTGGTTTTTGTCTTTCGAAAGAAGCTATTTCAAAATAAGGATATGCAAATAAGGTGTCGGATATGCAAATTTGTGCCTCATCTGCTTTTTTGATTTGCCTCATTTGCATACCTCTTTTGAAAGAGGAATGCAAGTGTAGACACAGCCTTTGTGACTCCAGCCCTTTGAATACAGACAGTGTAGATGAAACAATATCTTCATTGGACCCACTTCTGGTGATGGAGGACAAGTTTTTGAGCTTAACAGTGCTCTTCATAAGGTAAAGTCTGCCAGGAAGAGCTCCATGAAGCCCAAATGCTTATCTGTTTCCTCAGTAATCATTGACCAATAAAAAATATTTCCTCACTCGCCTTGGTCTCTTTCATATCCTAGGACAATATGGCTGCAGCAACTCTACATCTTAGGCTCTGTCTACACTAGCGTGTCAGCTGATGGATGGGTAATGAGTGGTCTGTGAGCCTATTTTACACCCGAGTCTTTAGCTGCTAGAACGGCCCATCCCTTCGCAGTGGGCAGCCAAGATGGCTGATGGATGCCCCCAAGAGTCACCTGAGACTTTAACTGCTAGGACAGACTGTCTCTTCGCAGTGGGCAGCCAGTGTGGCTGACAGGTGCCCCCGAGATTGGTGCAGAGAGCTTATTCCACCCGAGACTTTGACTGCTAGGACAGATTGTCCCTTTGCAGTGGGCAGCCAGTGAGGCTGATGGGTGCCCCAAGAGTCTGCTCCATGGAGGCAGCACAACTCAGCGCCCAGCTTTTACTGCACCTTACCACTGACCAAGATGAATATAGCCAAACCAGCTAAGGTCCTTTGTTTGTGTTTGGCCGAGTTACAGCAACTAGAAGGAGTCAAGCTGAAGCTTAAACATGGTTACTATTTATTACAAAGCAGAAATGAAAATCTTAATGGTTACAGAATTATATAAAATCTTAATGGTTACACTGTTATTGCTCTATTTGCTTACCTACTTTAGTAGGATGATACAAATGACATGTCAATGAGAGAAAGTTACCCATTTGAGGACCAGACGCCTCAGACTAAAGAGCTCTTACTACTAAATGTGCACAAAAAACATTGCAGGTATAATTCTCACCGCTGCGTCCTTTGACTCCAGCATAGCCAAGGTTGTTCACTGAATCCCTCGGGAAGAACTGTACGAGGAAGGGGGTCCCCTAGATCCTCGGGAGGCAATAACCTTACCCGACTGGCAGGCACAGGAGATTGGCGCTCAGTTAGAGTAGGCTGCCAGGCCCCTCTTTATACCCCTTGGGGGGCACGTAGGTTCTTCCTTATCTCAAGGTACCAATTGTGCTGGGTCGTCTTTGTGATGCCAGCGCTTACAAGGCAGTTACACTTGTAAGGACAGAGATAACTAAATTTGTAGAAACGGGGCAAACTTTGAAACGGGCAGTAAAGTTCCCCTCCTGGGACCAAGTGTGGGCGGATCAATTATCAACACCAGCCAAGGGCAGCTTAAAGTCCTGAGGCCGACAGCTAGCCTGTTAGCCCTCTTATCTATATTCTTCAGTCCAGGGTCATGCTGACATAGCACGTGTGTCTGTGAGGCACCAACAGACAGTGTGCTCTCAAAACATTCCAAGACTGTGCTGTTTCTTTGTGCTGTGTGCTCTGAGACACCGAAGAGGGGCAGGCAAGATGGGGTAGAGCTTGTGGGGGGGTGGGGGCGGGAATTCTGTCTGGCTACATAGCCTCAGAACTTTGAAAGGGGCATGATAGTGAACTTAATCGAAAGATGCTAATGAGGTGCTGCCATGAATATGCAGTACCTCATTAGCATAATAGTGGCCGCAGCACTTCAAAAGTGCTGCTTTCGCTCTCGTGTGGCTCGTCTACATGGGGTCCTTTTTGAAAGGACCTCACACACTTTGAAATCCCCTTATTCGTATTGGTTATAGGAATAAGGGGATTTTGAAGAATACGGGGTCCTTTCGAAAAGGACCTCGTGTACACAAGCCGCACAAGGTCGAAAGCAGCACTTTCGAAGTGCTGTGGCTGCCGTTATGCTAATGAGGTGCTGCATATTCATGTAAGCACCTCAATAGCATCTTTCGATTAGGTTCATTATCATGCCCCTTTCAAAGTTCTGGGGCTAGTGTAGACATAGCCTTAGAGTTAGATTATGTTGTCCTTTCTCATATGGAATAATACTACTTCAAATAGCCAGAAGTAAGGTACTACTCAGGATTAGGAAGCATGATGGACTCTTACCCTTCCTGAGTAATTTATTGCTGCTACTCTATAACCGTAGTTTATAATTTTAACAGAAAAAAACAGATATAAGATCAAGCCAACTTTACCTAAGCGGTAATGTTCACCATTAAGTTCCTAAAATAGCAATACTTTTAAAAAAATCTGAAGCGTGTTAGCTGCATATTTTTTGCTCAGTTTCAGCAGGATTCCTTAATTGAATTTAGATATTATTTCTGTTCATTAGAACTCACTTTATACCATGTCATCTGTTATAATTTTATTAAAATAGACTGAAGACAGTAGAAATTAAATGGCCCTTTAGCCTACATGTAAGGCAAAGTGTCCTTTCAATATTTTTAAACAGCAATAATATCCAAAATAGCTTAAAGAAATAATTACTGTGGCTTCTGAATTGTCCAAAATATAAATTGATTCCATATTGCTTTGCTTTTAAAAGGTGACCTGGTTTAGTGAATCAGTGATGAAAACTTGTACTGACACAAAAACACTGGAGAAAATAATGCATTGGCTACAATCCGAATCAATGCAAAGTTGATTTAACTCAGCCCTTTCATATTTCCCTAAATCTGTGCTTACTTAGTGGATGTGCTCTCAATCAGTTTTATTGTCTGAAATATGAACTCATTCAACAAAGTAGCATGGAGCAAGAATGGCATGGGCAGTGCTTCCTTCATTTTCTAATGTGATATGCTTACCCTGTATTATTCTTAATCAAAGAATGCAAACTGTTCTGTGCTGGTGAGGGTTGAAGAGGAGCCTCAAGCATTTTGATAAGAGAAGAGGTATGCATTAAAAAATTAAGTGCCGTTGCGTTCCTATTTGAACTTTCCCCATTTAGTTAAGGAAACTGCAAAATGCAGTTTCCTGCACCTGGGGTTCTTCCATTAGGAGAATAGTGTTTATTCCAGGCCAAGAGCAGAAGAAAGTCCTCAAAATCTTGTGGAACTCCTTTTCTTCTGCACTGCCAACAGACATCTTCCTTCCCGTTCTCCCAGTCCTGTATTTCCAGCATCCAATATTATCTCCCATTGGCCAAACCGCTTCCTAATCTCTCCCTGGAGCACAAGTGAGAGAGAGTTCCCAGGACAGAGGAGGAGCCCTTCCAAATTGACATAAATCAGTTTAGCTAACAGTTGGAGTGTGGAGGGATATTCTGTAGGAAGTAGCCAGCTCCGCCACTTTCAGAATTGCAAGGGCATCACCTCAAAGAGCCTGTGTAAAGGAGTTTCTACCAAGATGTAGAAGGCTAGGTAGAGAGAGACAGGACTCTTCCACATTCTATAGACCAAGGGCCATGCCATCCACTGATAAAACTGAAATAGTTTTGTACTCTGACTAAAGGGAAGAGTTGAGATTGACATACAGACATGACTATCAAGGAACTGAAGAGAACGTCCTTGCAGTAATACAGAAGTGGTCACTTTTCTTAATGCTCTTTACTTTCCCCAGGACAGGGCTCTCCATAGTTCCAATACTTAATCTCCTTTAGTCTTATCTAGCTATTCCCTTTTACTCTTTAGAAGAGGAAACTCCAAGCACGTTGAAGGGCCCAGGCATCATCCCAATAACATCTGCATCTCTTCCTTTTTTTGAGTTAGCTTTCTTTCCTCTATCCATTTTCATTGAAATATAGAACTGGAAGGACCCTCAATAGTCTAGTCATCTAGTTCTGTCGTCTGTACTGAGGCAAAATTAAATATTATCTAGCACCTGACAGGTTTTTGCCTAAGCTGCTCTTAAAAATTTTCAGGAGACAGAACTTCCACTGCCTTTCTAGGGTTCCAGTATTTAACTACCCTGGTTTTGCCTCACATCCACCCCAACTCTTTCTTTCTGCGATTTAAACCCATTTACTACTTGTCTCAAACATCTCTCCTAGTGCTTCAGTTTGGAACTGCAATTCCCAGTTTAACCTTCCATTTGAATAAAACAGTTTAACATTGTTTTAAACATGCTTCTATGATACTAACTTCTCAGGAATAAGTGTAGAACATACCAGAAATGAGGAAAACTTGTTAGCAGCAATAGATAGAGATGCAGGAAGTAGCCAATAGTAGCAAAACGACCACTTTAGGGCTATGGGTATTTCTGTCACAGTTTGTTTCTGAGAAGTGAAGTTAGGTTCATTTGTCTATAACTCTGGCGATAACTGCTGCTGCTGCTACTGCTACCTAACCCTTGTACTCAGTGGAGCATAAGTCATCGACAAGTCTCCTTTACTTCACAATGTCAATTGGTTCTTGTCCTGCTCTGTTCCAAAGCTCACTTGTGATGAAGTCTTGCTATTTAATGTGAAGGATGTACCTCAGGCATCTGTTTATGAATGTCTGTAGCCTGTGATTTGAGAACTTTCTAGTATGCCAGATCTCTCATACATACAAGAACACACTCTTCACATTTGTGTTGAAAATCTACAGTTTCATCATCACAGATATTATTTGTGACCTCCATATGGGACAGAGAGTCTTGAATGCATCTGTTGCTTTCCCCTTCCTGGCATTGATATCCTTATCTGTTTCTCCATCTATGCCCATAACGCTCCACAAGTAGGTGAGCCGCTCCATATCATCCAGGTCGTCCTCTCCTAGTGTGATGGTGATGTTATTGGACAGGTCAATCCTCAATATCTTGGTCTTTCCCTTGTTAATGTTCAGTCCAGCCATTGAGGCAGTTTTGTATAGCGTTGACCTTTTCTTTCATGCTTTCATGTTGGTGCGAAAGGATAGCAACATCATGAGCAAAATCAATGTCCTCTTGCTGTTTGAAAAGTGTCCACTGGATGCCTCGTTGATGGCCATCTGCTGCCCTGTTCATATTCCAGTCGATTGTGATCAAAAACAGGAAGGGTGACAGTAGGCACCCTTGTCACATTCCCGACAGTATGCTCACACTATTGTGAATAACTTGGCATGTCAAGGGTTGAATGAATCAAGTTGTATTAATTTTGGATGGGATGCCATGGTGTTGCAGCAGTTTCCACAAAGTGTCTCTATCATTGCTTTTTCAAAGTCTATGAAGGTTCTGTACAGGGGCGAGTTCCACTCGAGTGACTGTTCTATGATCACTCTGGGTGCGTCTACACTTGCATTCCTCTTTCGAAAGAGGTATGCAAATGAGGTTAAATTGAAAATGAAAATGAGGTGTAAATTTGTGTATTTGGTGCTTCATTTGCATGTTCTAATTATGAAAGAGCTTCTTTTGAAAGGAGAAAGCCAGTCTAGATGCTGCTCTTTTGAAAGTAAACCCCATCTTTGAAAGAATCCTTCTTCCCATTAAATAAAGGGAAGAAGGATTCTTTCGAAGATGGGTTTACTTTCGAAAGAGCAGCGTCTACACTGGCTTTCTTTCGAAAGACGCACTTTCGAAATTAGAATATCAAATGAGGTACCAAATACACAAGTTTATGCCTCATTTGCATTTTCGAGTTACCTCATTTGCATGCCTCTTTCGAAAGAGGAATGCAAGTGTAGACGCACCCTCTGAGAGCTGCTATTTGGTCAGCTCAGGATCTGTCACTTCAGAAGCTGGCCTGTTCTTCCTTGACAGCTCAGGACAGCAGGTGCCCATAAGCACCCAGTTAAAAGAGAACAGAAAGAAAAGTACTGTGTTCACTTTCATCAGTCACTGTGCCCTTCAGCCATCTTCTATAAATACTTGAAGACAATCACTAATGGTATCTAGATTCCTTCTGCTGGATGCTTAATGCACTGTGGGTGAACTTCATCAGACCCTGCTGACTTCAATATATCTTGTAAAAAATTGCATTATTATCCTAAGACCACAGCAAGTTTAGTGGATTTATAGTCTTTTTTAAGATGTAATTAATACCATGAAGTTATTCAGAAGTTTTTGTACTCTGAGATTATCAATAACGTTCAACTGAATTAAGTTGAAAATATAATGCAGGGGTTTTAATGTATGGGTTTCACTCTATTTTAAAGTCATAAAGATGTACTGTCTTTTGTTATAAAGAAATCACTAAAATGAGAATAGGTATACACTAAATAATGTATAAGCTTAACAAGAATTGTCATGCACAGTAAACATGAGCAGATAGGAATAAGGGGACTTTGAAGTAGCCGGGGTCCTTTTGAAAATGAGCCCCGTCTGGAAGAGCCATGTGGTGGCAAGCCGCGTCAATTTCGAAGTGCTGCGGCCGCCTGCATGCTAATGTGGTGCTGAATATGTATTTCAGTGCTTCATTAGTAAACTTTGCATGGCCATTTTGAATTTTTTGGCTAGTGTAGACATAGCCATTGAGTAGTATTTATTCTACTAGTACTACCACTGTCTTCACTGGAACTATTCCAAAGGGATGATGGTCGCAGAATCTCACAATGAATGATTGCCAAAACTCAAGTTCTCCTTTTGAGAGATGACCTTTTGGGTGCTCCACTTTTGCTCAAGGTGCATCTCAGCACCTTTGATCAGAGATTGTACAGCAGTGCTCTCCTTCCCCTCTGCCCCCAGGTTGCACCCATGTAGTATTCACCCCACAAGTTGTGACTGGTTGAGTAGCATGTGCATGGCTTGGGGCTCCTCTCTTCCTTTGGTAGTATTCCTAGCTAGAGACAGAGTGCAGCAGTGCTACTACTTCAAGCTGCTTTCCACTTCAACTATTACACTCGCCCCAAGTCTCAACACACATTGTTTCCTTACTTATTTTTTCTCAATTTCTTTCAAAAAATACTTTTTACTTCAGCTTGCCCCTATGTGTAGGTCCCTAGATTCAGGTGATGTTCCTCATGCTATGAGGCCATCGCTATTTCAGATGGCTGCTTGCAGTGCTTACACTGTTTGGGGGAATCCTGTGTACCCCCAAAATGCATACATTGCAATAAACTTAAAGCCAGGACTCACAATGGCCAGGACCTGCACCTAAAGCTCTGGCTTTGGAAGGTCTCCTTCAGATTGGTTTCTGATCCTGGCAAAGATTCAGCTTCCACCTCAGACAAGAAGACAAGGAAGTGTCCAGCAGCTTCTTTCTTGTCACGGTGTTGAACAGCTCCAACATTCCAAGCTGGTCTCCTCCAATTCAGCTATCCTGTGACGCAGCAACTATAACACTTGTCCAGTTAGACAACTCTCCAACACCACATTTTACAGTCCTCGTTCCTCTGATCCCACTGAAGAATACCAAAAGAAACTACAGCATCCTCTTAAGGAACTCCCTGCCTCTATTCAGGACCAAATTCATATAGACATGCCTTCATAGCCCAGGACAGGATTATTCTGTTTGCTTTCAAAAATCCATAAACCTGGAAACCCCGGATGCCCTATCATTTCAGGTATTGGCACCCTCACTACCAGACTGTCCAGCTATGTGGATTCCCTCCTCAAACCCTATGCTACCAGCACTCCTAGCTATCTCCAGGATACCACTGACTTCCTGAGGAAATTACAGAACATCTGAAACCTTCCTGGATGTAGAAGCTCTCTACAACAATATTCCACGTGAAGATGGACTACAAGTGCTACATGTCACTATCCCTCATGTTACCATTGCAAATCTGATGGCTGAACTATGTAACTTTGTCTTCACGCCTCACTATTTCTGATTTGGGGACAATTTGTGCCTCCAGATCAGCAGCACTGCTATGGGCACCTATATGGCCCCACAGTATGCGAACATTTTTATGGTTGACTTAAAACAACGCTTCCTCAGCTCCTGTCCCTTATTACCCTTCCTTTACTTTTGCTACATCAATGACATCTTTATCGTTTGGACCCACGGTACAGAGACTCTTGAAGAATTCCACAGACATTTTAATAACTTGCACCTCCAACATCAGTCTCAACCTTGACCATTCCACAGGAGAGATCCATTTTCTGGACATCACAGTACAGAGCACTGATGGTCAAATCAATACCACTCTCTACTGGAAACCAACTGACTGCTACACTTACCTACATGCCTGCAGCTTCTATCTAGGACATATCACATGATTCATCATTTATATTCAAGCCCTTAGCTACAACTGCATCTGCTCCAATCCTACTGATAGAGACCAAAAACTTCAAGAGCTCTAACAGGCATTTGTAAAACTTAATTACATGCGGGGAGAAGTAACGGGGGCGGGGGGGGGGAACAGGTTGACAGGGCCAGACAAATACCCAGAAACCAGCTACTTCTAGATAGGCCCAGGAAGGTCAATAACAGAACAACACTTGTCGTCACCTATAGCCCCCAACTCAAACCCCTCCAGTGCAATATCAACAATCTACACTGGACCATGATGCTACACTCTCAGCCCTACGTGAGAGGCCTATTCTTTCCTATAGACAACCACCTAACTTCAGGAAAATTCTCACTAGCAATCACACGCCATACAACAGAAATACTAATCCTTGGACTTTTCCCTGCAACAAACCCCATTGCCAACTCTGTCCACATATTTACTTTGGAGACATCATTACTGGACCTAACCACATCAACACACAGTCGGTGGCTCATATTCCCGTACCTCCACTAATGTTATATATACCATTATGTGCCAGCAATGCCACTCTGCAATGTATAGTGGACAGACCAGACAATCACTTCACCAAAGAATGAATGAACACAAATCAGCCATCAGGAATCTGAATACACATAAAGCTGTCAGTGAGCATTTCAGTGGAGTATTCCATAGCATTCAAGACCTGAAAATCTGCATCCTAAAACAAAGAGACTTTAACACCAGATTACAAAGGGAGACGTGAACTGGACTTTGTTCTTAAGTTCGACACTTTGAGTTTAGGTCTCAATAGAGATAGTAATTACCTGACATATTTCAAGGACAAGTATCGGAGGGGTAGCTGTGTTAGTCTGGATCTGTAAGAACGAAGAGTCCTGTGGCACCTTATAGACTAACAGAAAAATTTTGAGCATGAGCTTTTGTGAGCACAGACTCACTGCATCAGATGAAGTGAGTCTGTGCTCACAAAAGCTCATGCTCAAAACTTTTCTGTTAGTCTATAAGGTGCCACAGGACCCTTCATTGCTATTTCAAGGACAGTTTCCCCATCTTTGATATTCATAGTGATCTCAGACAAGTCACTTAGCTTAACAGACACTTGCAGTATGTAATTTTCTTCCCCCACCTTTACCCCTCCCTTCTGTCCTATGTAGCTGATTTGTCTGTTTTCATTTCATATTTTTCTTTCTGTTAAATTCTCATTATGCCAGTTTACTTTCCTCAGAATTTCCAGATCTGATGAAGTGGGTGTGTTCCACAAAATCTCATGACCTGATAAATTATTTTGTTAGTCTGTAAAGTGCTACATGACTGCTTTTTTGTTTTATGGCTAATCCAGTTTCTCTGAGCTAGGAAGTATAGCTAATGTATGGGTATTGAACAAACAGTAATGGGTCAGAGAGGTGATCGTAGAATTTGAAGCAGCTAAAATTCCGTCATCAGGCTGAAAGGTCATGGAGGTAATTTCCTTTTTGCTGTTGGGTTTCACCTCACTACTAGATACTGCTAAATCATCCCACTAGAGATTATTTACTATGGGGAATCTTAATATCCTTCAACAAACCAATATGGGATTTTATATGTCATTGAATAATATTGTCAGAGTCTGTTATACAGTAAGTAACTGGGGGCAGGGACTGTGTCATTTTAAATGTTCTGCACCAAATGCACTGCTGACACTCAGTAAGTTATTAATAACTACAAAACAGTGGCAAATTATCCAGAATCCAGCCACTACATTTTCCTTTTTCAGCTTTCAGAATCTGGCCATTGCTTAAATTCCAGCCAACAAACGTGGGATGGATTTTTGGTAAGTGTGCCAGTGACTTAAACTTTCAGTATTTTTCTGTAAAGATGGCATAAATGGCGAAACATGTTCTAAACCACATTTCTTTTCATTGCAGATGGCAGTGAGAGAACATGAAGAGGCAGATAGGGGCAGATGCCATTTCAGAGCCAATCGTCTGTCCTGAAGAAATACTGAATAGCATAGTCCATTGTAGAAAATGTTTAGAATGTCTGAGGTCTCAAAAGAGAGATTTCTTTTGTGTGTGTGTGTGTGTATTGTGTGTATTTTACATGTGTTTAGCTCACCACATGTAAAAATGTGCTGCGTCTTGCATGCATGATGTCTGATATGGCTCATGAATGTACACCATTTCTCCTCAAAAGTCTGCCCTTCCTTTTTTTTTTTTGAGTCAGCATTGAAATTTTTCAGAAGGATGGGGAAATAATGGGAAGTGCACAGACCCAGTCTACAGTAGTTCCCATTGAGTAAATCAAGTTATAAATATTTCAGGGAAAGATATTGAGTCAGGGCTAAAGATACAGAAAAACTATATGCTTTGCAGGTGAAAAACTCCTAATTAGTGAGAAATTTCACTTCTTATGCAAGGCCATTCAGGTAGGAATTTTGGAATGGGTCATCTTTAAGTTCTCAGTACAATAGTTCTCTATGAAGTTTCACTCGGACTAAGTCAGAAAAAAAAATCTCCATATTTGACACAGTGCAGAGCAACAGCAATATGAAAAGTGTCTCTTCTATGTTCTCTGGCGTCCTGAGTGGGACCGGCTGAAAATATCCATAATAAGCCACAGTGTCCTACAAATGAAGTTTGTGAGTGTTGATGGTCTCTCTTAAAGCCTCTTGTTTAAAAATACCTCCTCCTTAACTGCTGCAAGGGATGTGACTCTGAATGAAATGGCTTCTTTCAGCTAAGACTGAAGGATTTTCTGTGCCTTTTGAAGCTGTAACATGTACCTGAATCAGCAATGATGGGTAAATGTGATAGGAGCACCAATGGAGATGAGTCTTCAGTTCCTTGGCTGATTTTCTAAGCGTTTTAATTGCCTTTTGTGGTGCACTATGTCTAAGCCTGTAGTGCAGTTCAGGTGTAGAGGAATTTCTAGTCTGCTTATGCAGTAGTCGCCATTTAACTTGACATTAGGCAGTCTGATTCTGAGCCTCAAAGGTTGGTTTATGGCACATAAAAGAGGAGGTTTCTCTTAGAAACAGACCTGACAAATGTGTCAGAAGTTAGAACAAAACAGAGTTACTGGACCTGATTTCTCACTGCCTGTTGCCTTGTGTAGTCAGTTACTGCTAGGAAAAATGCACAGAAAAACTACCAAATCAAAGGTCTTCTCTTTCACTTGGTTATCATTTTGCACCTTTTTTTGCAATGTCTTTGCATTATGAAAGTGTCATTTTGCATGGATTATTTTGGTCTTGAATGAGCTTGGTAATAAATAATACAAGTCTTTAATGTAACTGACAATGCCTAGGCTACATTTAGGAAAAAAACCCTGTAGGGCTTAGTAGTCATTTATTCCTTTGGTTTTTTTTTTTTTTTAAACTGGAGGCTTGTCATTCAGTGGCAGCTGCAACATAACGCTTACTCAGAGGATTCAGTGACAAATTACCCTATTTCAAAATGGCTGCCATCTCTCATTGCTCTCATGAAGAGTGATACTTGCAGTGCCATCAATGGGGGGGGGGCGCGGGTGGCGGGGGTGGAGTTTGCTTTGTCATTAATCTTCGCTTTAATTTAATCTGGGATATGGACAGTAAAAAATGAACTAACTGAATAATCATCACAGTAGGACGGAATCAATTGTTTGGATGTCCTCACTGTACATTTCTATAATTAAAAATGTTTGGATTTGTTTTAACATTCATGAAAACTCCAAATTTCCTGGATTTGTAATTCTTTTAGGTTTTTTTTTTTTTTTGGGGGGGGGGAAACTACCACAGCACTATAATGTATTTTTACAGTAAGTTATTGGTAACTTTTACAGTAAGTTATTAATAACTTTCCTCCTTGCATCCATCCTAACTTTTTTTTGTCTGGTAATTGGATTTCAATGACTATAATAAGGTACAAGGCAGTGGAAAGCAAGGCCCAGAAATCCTAGGTGTACATGGATTTAGTAGCATCTCTTATGGGGAGTGAAGTAATCACAGTGGATAATTAGAAAGAACTGGAGGATTCCTGATTGTCATATGCAATCCTCATTTGCAGAATCCAGTTTAGGGTATTTTGGGGGTGGGGTGGCTAGAGTGCTTTGGATTATTCTGAGTGAGTTGAACAGAACACAGGTAGCTTTGTGAGTTCCTTGTAACAAAGATCAGCTCATGAGGCCGCTGTGTATAATACCAGGAGCCAAAGAAGCCTCAAATGCAGGCCTGAATGTTGGTGTGTCCTTTTGGGGTTTTGCTTTTTGACACCTAATGGATATCTTTGAAACGTTCTGTTTTGTACCTGCTTTCTCAATGCTGTTACATTATTGTATTAAGCAAAACAAAAATGAATAAAACTGATTGCTATTTACTGTAGTGTGGTCTTTCTATTCAGCATTGGTCTGCCTGTTACTTCTTTACTTATACCTTGAAAGCACCTAACTGTACGTATTAGGAGTTCAACACGCAGAGTGGCTGTGTCATCAAGCTTCTCATTGCAGATGGCTCACTCTTCAACTGACATAGCCCCATTCTCAATATAACCACCTTACTTGAGTGTTTGCTATGTTTGGGCTCTTCCATCACTGCTAGATGATGGTAGCAATAACCTGTGCATTCTCAGCTACCTCTTCTACTTGCTTGGAGACCTCAGGATCTAATTTCTTTTGTGCTTTGTCACTCAACAAACCGTGCTTGCTGGGTACCGTTTATTTGCCATGTATCCTGAGATTAAATCGACTCTTGATGGTGCAGCTAAAGCTGCATTTTAACTGTTGTGCAAGATACGGTTATAGCAATATTTTTTTTAAAAATGGTAAGAAGTGAATTGTTACACTGCTGTTATTTAAATAGAATGTTGTTATTCTATTCAAGGCATGGACTCACATTACTTTTGATATGTGGAAATCACATTTAGCCAATGATCTTTTTAATTTTTGAACCAAAAAGTTATTTTAATTTTCTGTTTTCCCAAAAAAAGGAAAAAATGTTAAATATAACTACATTTGATTCTTGTTCCTGTTTTTGTGTGTTACAGGCAAATGGACACAGTTTTGTACATATGGAACATGAGAAAGCTGTATTACTACTGAAGAGTTTCCAGAATACGGTAGACCTAGTTATTCAACGTGAGCTTACTGTCTAAGTATTTTTTATAATTAGTAAACATATGTCTAGCCAGATCTAAAGTTCAAACAGAAATTTATACATAGGAAACAAATTTTGCCAATTGCTGGACCAATGGCAAACGTTAGTGCCAAATGTATAATACTCTATGTTAGCACTGCGCCTCTTGAAAAATGTTAACTATATAAATATGATGGTCATGTGGTTATGTATTAGTTTTAATTGTCAGCCTCTGGCTGTGCATTGGTGCAATTTCTTTTTTAATCAATTTACGTCTCAAAGTAGATTTCATATAACTTCAGAACACGGAAGCACACAAAAGTTCTTTATGAATTCTGCTGTCCATCAAAAATACTGCCTCAAAGTTGTATATACCTTTATAAAGAAAAACATATATTGCATTGTAATTCCCTTAAAATATTTCTATCACCAGTGGTATACTAAAAGATTATAGAGAAAAATATTTTTCATAGATACCACTAAGGAAATATATCTTAAATTTGAGCTATAGTATGTTGATTTTTTTCAATGCAAATATATATATGCCTTATAGAAATAACTATACATGTATAGTGTTTAGTGCTGAGCCCATATTGATTAGCTGAATTATTGCAATACAGAGTGAAATATTTCATAAGCTATACTTTCAACCCTGGAACCTAAATGTAATAATCTAAACAAAATTAATTGCCTTTGTCTGATTCTTTTAGCTGATTACATGTGAACTTGTGAAACAAAACAAGATAATTTTAGATAGTGATATTTCCCAAATAAAAACAGTGAGTGGTGTCTGGTGAGAAAACCTGATCCTCTACATTTATTAATTTTTATATTCATTAAAAATTATAGACTCCTTTCAATAAATTTTGATCCCAGTTCTCCTGTCATCTTATTTTGAGACAAAGTATAGCACTGCACGCCCCCCCCGCCAAAGTAAGTATGGCCAGCTCTGGCCCTTTGTGGGCAACTGTCCCATTGAAATCAGTGGGACTACTCCAAAACAGCTACAATGAATTGCTGGTAACACTAGATGACATTCAAAATATTTCTCCCAGAGGTGTGATATAAATACCTGTAGGTAAATCTCAGTGCAGTTCTGAGCGGACAGGAATAGATACAGCACATAACTGCATTACATTGGTGTTAGTTCAATAATCCAACACTTAATTTTTTCCTACAGCTGACAGTATGGCAAGTCAATTTCTGTGCCACAAATAAGTCTACATATATTGCATCAATCCTTTTTCCATTGAAGTCAATGGTAAAAAGATTTGTGACTGCTAGTGGCAGCAAGAATAGGCCACTTCAAACAATTTTCCAAGAAAATAAGTTGAGTATTCTGAATTGTATTGTTTTGTATTAAATTTAAATAGTTTTGAAAAACACAAATGACCTGAATTATGGCCATTGTAGATTTGAAAGGTCACTGTCAAGAACATTTTAGGTAATTAGAGGTGTTTCTCTACTGCTTACACTAATTGAAGTTTTCTCTCTCCCTTTGATTACATTACATATTGATTAGCTTTCATTTTAGTTTAACTGACTATTATAATTAAACGGCTTTTTAAAAAAAAAGTTTCTGTAATGTCCTGTCTACTATGATGGTCTTTTGTTGCTCACTAGATAGTTGAGATGGGGCTTGTTCCCAGACAAATATTTTGAATTTGCTGCTGTTTGGATTTAATTTTCACCAGCTTTTCACTGGCCATGTGGCAGCTGTTGCAGGGTGACAGTAGAGTTGGCAACTTGGTCAGTCAGCATTATCAGGATGACAAATTGTTATTAAGCAGCTGGGCCTTGGGGTGCAAAGGAATGCAAGGTTAGAGCTTTTTTTGTGTTCACACACGTTTCCTGATTTTAAAATGGTGGCTGTGCACATTGCCTGTATTATTTGTTTTCCACAAACATGAAAGATTACACTTCTTAGCACAAAACACTCTTAGAAAGTTCACTGCAAACCTGCAGTTAAAAGATTACATAGAAAACAAATGTTCCCTGTGTAAAAGTCTTCATTCGGGAAGCACTGGTGCACTTATTCATGCAAGAGGCAGATACAATAGCATTTGTCTCATCTGATCATAACTGATCCACCCAGCTCTAATTTTAAATAGTTAAGCCCCATTTGAAGTTATTTGCTGAATGTCTTCAACTAGAGGAAGTTGAAGAAATTGAAATCTCCTTAGTGCTCTTAAAGAATGCCTAAATTCATATCATTATTCAGTTACTTGTGTCACCCTGGGGGGTGCAAGAATGCAGTCTACTTTCCGTAGCATTTTTAACAACAGTATAACAGCTGTACATTTGCAGAGGCCAGTATTCAGATTGTCCACATCAGCAGCTTCCCCTTCTCTAGTGACACAAAAGAGTTGCTTATAGCCATTCTTTACATGCAGAAATTCACTCAGTGTGACCACACTAATACTCTGTGGTAATTTCATTGTAATTTATTTGTACATAGTGCAGCTGTTTCCCTTGACACCCTGCTTTTGGCTCAAAAACTATATAAATGAATACATTAGTTTTGAATCATAGTGTAACATTGCCTACTACAGGAGATGCAGTCAACCAGCCCTCCCTTAAGCAAAACTAAAAATCCTGAAGCGTGTTAACAAAATTAAATGATTTATTTATGTAGCACCATGCTGGAATGGGCTTTATTTTAACTAGGAGAAGTGCAAGGACAAGGGTTCTGCTTTAGGGAACCTACAAATTATACCAGGGCTGGGCAAAATATGGCCTACAAAGTCGAGCTGGCCTGCCAAGCCACTGGATCTAGCCTGTGGCTACATAGGGAGCCTCAGACTATGTCTGCACTCCACCAACTCAGGGTTGATTTTTTTCCAGGGTTCGATTTCATGCGTCTAGTACACATACACAGAATCAACCACGCGGAGTCACAGTTGACCCCCGTTTGCTTAGTGAGACGCAAGGGAGGCTGATGGGTGAGGTTCTCCCATTAACCTTCCCCAGTATGGCCATCCAAGTTAGCCAAATGCAGATACATTGATTTTTAGCTATGCAGTTGCTGTAGGTACAATCGCATACCTATAGTCGACTTACTTTGCCCAGAATGGAACTAGCCGCCAGCTCAGGTAAGCTGGCTTCATGGGCCTGTTTGTGTTTGAACCACTGCAAGCCTGGGGGGAAAGAAGTGGAGTGGTTTTTCCATGTTCCCAACACTCCCAGTACAATTTTGCAGCTCACATGGGCCAGTTTCTGACCACTGGGAACTGCCTGTTGGAAGAACAGGCAGCTCACTGTACCCCCCCCTCCCCCACGCACACTTCTTGGGTTTGTAGCTGTTCACAAACACACTGGGCCCCACGGCTGACTACTCCGAGCAGCCTGCCCAGGCATGTAAAGTAGGACTCTGGTGGCTGGGAGTCCCCCAGATAAGCGGCTCCCAATTAAAGCCTGCCTCTGGTACCCCAGCTTCTGCCCCACTATACCCATATTCCCCCCCTCGATCCTGCACCGCATTCCTATGCCCCAGGTCACACTCTCAATCCCTGCACCGCCCCCCCCCCTACACTTTCAGTACCCCGGCCCAGGTCACAACCCGCTCCGTCACCCAAACACCCTGTGAGAGAACACACCCCCCCTCCTGCTCCCCACCCCTTACCCCAACCTCCTCCATTAATATCATGGAAGTATGTGGTCCTTGACCACTTACCAAATTCATGGAGTGCCCCCATCAAAAATTATTGTGCACCCTGAACCACACAGACACAATTAAAGATGTAACATAACAGCCATGTGATCTTTAGTGTTATGTTTGTGCCACATTTTGTGCTGATGGATATTTGAGGACCTTTTTATTACATAGACTTACAAACTACACTGGCATACTCAGTGTAAGTGTTTGTTTTTATTCACCCTACCTCTTCTCCCACTTTTATTCTCTATACAGTCAGCTGCATTTGGGGACTTAACAACTTCATTAATTAAGGGGGAAATTCGTATTGGGAATAAAATCAGACATTCCAGTTGAACCTCTGTTCCCTTTAACGTCTGATGCTGCAGCTCTTAGCCAAACTTCTGACGAAGCCCACAGCGTGGTGCCTGGAAAGTCAACAGTTCAGGCTTTTCATTCACACTGTAGTTGAGTTTCTAGATCTGTCTTCCCCACCCCACCCTCCTAGTTGTTAAGTATGAGTCTTGTTTATTTGCTATATTTTTATGCAAGTTGGCAGAGGGGCTGCTCGTATATTGAGCAATGAAGCAATTTGACTCTTCACTATGGCTAATTAGGGCATTGTGTTCTGGTTTTGTCTTTCTGGAGAGATTTTATGAATTTACATAAGCAATAATCTATAAGATGTGCAGGTAGGAACTCTCCTATTACACACATTCCTTGTTAAGCTTGAGCTGCTAGAGCAGATCAATAGCATATACAGGACATGGCATCCTGGAGCACATTCCACAAAAATGAGGTTATTTTCTTGTTTAGTCAGTGAGTTCTGAGGCAGGCAGCTATCATCTAAAAAAAAATACATTTGCTTCTTGACTCTAGAATAGTAGGTAGTACCAGCTACCCCCCTAGGCTTTCATATTAAATACACAACAGCTGAGATCCAGGAATATTTTAGCTACTGACGAGAATGTTTGACTATGACTGAAACATGTTTAGAAAGACCACCTGAAACTCCAAATTGCTTTTAGAACTTTAGCCTTTTCAATTCTGAGCTTTGTGGGGGGTGTTCAGCTGTGTGTGTTCCCACGGTAACAGTTCTGCTAGCAGGAAAACAGTAACAAACTTTTTAGCTTCCTGCACAACAAAGCTCATCTAGTGCTCCTTAAGTAAATGCTAGATTAAAAGAGCAGGGCAGGGCACCATTCCCTTGTTCTGGTATTACTGCAGTTGCTAAGGAACACAAAATGGTACTACAACAGCTCACATGGCACATTACTATACAGAAACTAGAACTTATCCTTTCCATTCCCAAACAAACCATGATGCTAAGAATAGGATCACAGTAACTTAAAGCCACACAATAAATCAGTATAGAAATCTATCTCCAATATGGCCCTATTAGTGAATGCAGTGTGTAGCTCTCAAATTGCCAATACTTGCATACTTATATAAGACTGCTTCAAGATTTAAGAAAGGATACAACCCACTTGTGTATTTCCAGTTTTATACAGAACCCCCTTTCCAGCTGAAATTGAATACCAGCCAAATACCCTCTGGCCACAGGTCATTATCAGAAGCGGAGAAGTATCTAAAGCGGCAAGACAGGAGGCTCAATCCATTTCCTAAAGGAGTCTCTTGTCTCAGTAATGATTTTTTTTTATGATTGACTTGAACAGTGTATTACAATAGGTTTAGTCACTTGTAATTTAGAAAGATTGAACCAAGTGTATTTTCATGCCCTGAAATGTATTTTTAATAGGCCAGATTTGTAAAAATATGCCTTTACCATTATTCATCACAAGCCCACTTTTATGCAGTTATGTTCTGTTATATTGAGAGAGAGACTACTCAAACTATAACTAAGGCTGCTTCTTGCCATGTCTCAACTCTGTTTACACAAAGGGACAGTTTTAAGGAAGTTCACTATTGAATACCCAGCAGTGGTTGCCAGAGCTGTCTATTACATATCCCAGGGTGAAAGAGCATAGGTAGGTGTTACTAAGTTTTCTGAAAATGAAGAAACATGCACAATATTGCTGTAGGTCATTCTTACAGCTGCACACACAGACCACAAGCACTTCCCAGAGCATCACTAATCCTTAACAGTTCAAAAAGCATTTAATTATTAAAATGATTAAATGTAATCTGCTTACCACTGATATTACTAGGTGCTGCTCAAATTGCAACCTGCTCCTGTTTGTAGTGCTAATTATTCTGTTATTTAGCTTTTATGCACTAGTAAAGGACAAGTAATGATTGAGTTCATTTCCACAAACCTGATTCTGTGATAAGATACATAGCTCAACTCCCAGGGCAGTCAATGGGAGTTTAGGGTCATATATCCTTAATGAGGACTTATAGTTTTGCAATCTGTCCCTAATATCTTCAAAACTAAAAAAGGGTACTGTCAGCTTTCTATAAAGTTAGCTTGTGAGTGCACCGGCTTCAGCCTCCATTCAACTCTCACTCAGAAATTACCAGGCTAGGCCCATTGCAACTAAAGTAAAACATTAATATAACCACCACCAGGTTGCTAACATTCATAAAAGGGCACAGTTACAAACAGCACGGTTGGGCTTTGAAATTGCCATGCAAAAGAAAGATGTACTTACTAGCTTTTCATTTTCTGTGTCTGGCATTCTTATGTTAAAATTCCAAGTGTATGTGTTACAATAAAAGAGTCATCCAGTCAATTTTAAGATTTCAAGTCAGTCAGAATTCTGATTTTTGCTTTTTAATTAATCAGATTTGTTTATTTCAATGTACTGTAACTGTGAGCTAAATATAAAAGCAATGATGCAACTTTCAGGCCAGTAGTTTGGATTGGATATAAACTGAGTCCGTCTTATGACTCCAGTTTTGCTATGCTTAAGAAATGATGTTACAAACGTGTGCAGCACACCAACACCCAGAGGCCAGGTAATGTAACCAGAGCTCCACTTCCTCAGAATGGCCATTTGAATTTGGATCAGTTCTCAGTGAAATTCCACCTGTACAAAAGTATCAAATGCCTTCTGACTTTGAAATTGTTCCTTGTTACTTTAGAAATTCTCTAGCAACCTTATGAGCATCAATAGCCTCAGACAATTCAAGCAGATGTAGTCTGTATATAAATGCAATCCATTTCATTGCATATAGTATTTACTTGTCCCCATGTAAAGCATTTAATGATGAACCACAAACAAGCCACAACAGCGCAGCACAAGAGGCTTGATATTTATAAATTGGGGCCTTTTAGGCCTCTTTGCTAGCCTAAGTGGCATTACTCTGAAATCATGGTCAAAACAAAGACTTGTGTTTTCTACTTGTGAGTACTGTATCCAGTTCAAAACCAACAGCTTACTTTATTAAAAGTTTTACCATTTTATAAGACATGTTTAATTATGATGGAGATGGCTGTATTGTAATTAATATTTTGAGATAATTGTGATATTGAGCTTAAAATTATATACAAAGTCATTTTTGTATGTGTTAAAAAGATTGCTATATAACAAATGACTAACTGTACTTTTCAGTTTAATTACAGTATTGATGTAAATAAAGCTGAATGAAGAAATATTTACTACTTTATTAACATAGATTGTGAATGTATTTAATGTTTTTTGCAGTATAAGGACTTATTGAACTTGAAAGCTGCTTCATTTTATGTGCAAAAAGGTACTTTAAAACTATATTTTAAATCTATTGATTCAGTGAAATCAATTATCTTGTTAGTTAATTTGCACATGCAAGTTGTATCCTTCCAGTTTTCTTTTATGTATTGACACTAATCGGTAAGGTGCATATTGTGTTTAGAATGCATTTTGGAGATGCTTTCTGTACATAAAAAAATACAGGGACTAAAACAATGCTGTGCAGTGTATAGCAGAGCCATTTTTCGGCTTTGGTGTACCAACTTTTTCAGTATTTAAAAAGTGTTTTGAATAACATTAAAAAAGTCTCTATTGTACAAATAATAAAAATGTCACCTTATTGTAACTAATTTTGTCATCTTTTAATATAAGAAGGGATATCAATTATCCAAAGATAATTAATTGTGTTGCTGAGTCTTCTGGTTTCTGGAAAGAGGAGTTGGTCTCTTACTGGTTCCTTTTAAACTGCTATTTAATATGTTGTGTGCTTTAACAAGGAAAAGTAGTGAAGATAAAAATGCAGTTATCAGCTTCCTAACTACTTATCCTCTCAGGCTACATATTTAGTAAATAATGGTTGAGACTCTGCCATTATTTTTAATCACCATAGTTAGTTTAAAAAGTTCAGAGTAAAGAAAAACCAAACTCATGCCAGACTTGTCTTTACACTCCCCTCCCATTCAAAATGTATTTAAGTATTCTTCTGGTGAGGCATTTACAGTAGAACCTTGAATTTATGAGCTGCCCATTACCATACACCTCAGCTGGAACTGGAGGCATCCAATTTGGCAGCAGCAAATGAATGCAGTACATTTATTAAAAAATAAATGCAGTACAATATTGTGTTAAAATGTAAACTATTACAAAAATTAAGGAAACCTTCTTGTTTCATTTACGTTAAGATGGTTAACAATAGTGTTCTTCTTTCATAAAGTTTCAAAGCAATATTAAAATCAATAGTTGTAAACTTTTGAATAAAACCACAACATTTTGCTCAGCATTACAAACTTTTCAGTTATGCACAACTGCCATTCCCAAAGTGTTTGAGACTCTGAGGTTCTGCTGTAAAATTATTGCAACTGTCTAAAGAAAAGCTACACCATATGCAGGTTGAGAGTTCCTGATGTAGGTACTGTAGTTTAGTCTGACCTCCAGAACAAACTGAAGTCTCTTGAAAACATGGCCTTAGAAAACAGGCAGCTATCAGTGTTCAACACTGTTTGGAAGTGAAGTGTTCAAAACAAAACAAAACAAAAACCCAACAATCAATGCAAACTACCATGGGACTGACTGATTTAGGCTACAGTTTGTTGCATGTTAAAGACTAGTAAAGAGCATTCTCAATACATTTACATTGAAATTCACATCTGACAGATTTATCATTAATGCTGATACTTCATGCATATTACGTTGTCATTTCTATGTAATATAGCAAGCATATATAAATGTTCGTGTGCTAGAGATCTTGACTGTGGTACATTAAACAGATAAAAAGTAGAATTCAATCAATTTTTACTGTAAATACATTCTTCATATCTTTTATAGCACAATTCAATACTCTGTCCTTACCTTTATTATAGCATTGCTGTATAAAGCAAGTTTTCAGGCATTGAACAGTAGGCAGACAATGTGTAGCACTTACTGATTTGATTAAGAAGTGACCTGCTGTAAAGCATTTGCTCCCACAGCTATCTACAATACAAACCTAAGAAAATCAGAAAGTTTACTTTTTTCATTTTATGAAAATTTTTATTGGTATTAAAAATTAGTACACAATTCTTTTTAAAAAAGTGAATTGTAGAAAAAAATTCTTTGTTAATGGTATCGTCCAATGAAATCACTGCATTACAAATAAATAGCATTGTGGTATTTTCAATTGAAATGTTGATCTAGCCAACTCTGGAATAATAGCAGAGATTTTATAGATGAGCTCCCCTCCTCCACCCCCAACATGGCGAGTAAAAACAACATTATAAAAATGCTTTACAGCATCGGCCAGCTTAATCAATACTTTACAAACAGGACGTCAGTTTGAATAGTGTACAGCCTTTGGGTTTCTGATTTAAAAAAAAAAAAAAAATCTTGTTTGTATTTTGATCCATTAGCCTAACAAAAGAGTAAGTGTATTCTCATCAAGTGGGAATTCGACTTCTTAGGTATTCTAGTACAGCAGCTGTTCCTTTTGCCAGAATGGCTGCTCGAGGAGTGCGGAATGGATTTCCTTCTAACAGAAGAGTCCTGGGGAAGTATAAAATAAAAAGAATGTTAGTTTTTCTGCTTGCACCAGCACATTGATACAACTTGCACACTTAGGGCTCATCAGAAAAAAAATGCCTGCTTACAGATCAAATATATTATAAATTTCTGCTACTCAAACTCAGATTGGTGTAATTCTAGTTCTAATAGTATGCCAGCAAATACGTTGTGATGGATAGTTTGTGCGTGTACAGTATCCATGCAGCATTGTACAACTTTACATTTAGAGAAACGCACTTTCAATAAACGCCCCCCTGGCCACTAGGCTAAGTGGGGAAAAATCAGTGGGAATAACTGGTTGTAGCACTGGGTGATGGTAAATGATGACAGTGCATTTTCCCAACTCAGTTGTTATGAACATGCTCAAAGGTAAGCAAAAGTCACTGGTCTGTAGTGGAAAAAGCAATGCCAGGGTTCAAAAACTGGCCTTTTTAAACTATGCTCAACTGAAGCTTGGTATACAAGTTGTTTCCCTGCTTGAGAGTTCCATTTCACTCATATTGAGAAAAGTTAGTAGTAGGCTGAAGAGCAATCACTGAAAAGGTTATCTGTCCTGGTATGACTTCAAAACTTTAATTTTAAAAATTAATTTTTACTGAATGAATTGCAAGGAACACAGGACTTGCCAGTAATTAGTATCTTGTCTTTGTCAACACCAGCTTGTCAACAAAGTAGCATTTTCTGGCAAAAACTATTTTGTACAAAAATTACTGACAAGCTGTGGTTTACGCACACCTTCCACTTTCATCAACCCTCCACTCCCAAACTTGTAGTGTGGGGAGGGGCAGGGTGTGGAACAAAAACTAATAGTTACTCTCCATGTACGTTGTAATAATTTTTTCCCCCTCATCTCTCCTCAAAACCAGAACACTCCCAAACCTCTCATTCTCTCCTCATGAGGCAGTCTTGTGACGTCTCTAAATATGTGTAATCCCCCGCTCTTGGAGTGACTTATCTTTTGCATAAACATTGAGATGAAGCAAGCAGGACTGAACAGAGTATGCCAGCTGAGGACCTAAAATTAATTTATAAAGTGCACCAAATATAAATTTTTCAGTATTAGTTCTATTGCATTACTTATACATCCTAACATTTTACTTTTTTCTCTCTATTTAAACACTGCTGAAGCCCACTGAGTGGAGATATTCATGGCGCTTACACAACTACATCTGGATCTTTCTCTGAATATTTGGTAATTTAGAACTTACAAAAGTAGTTGAGTTCAAATTATTCCTTCCAATGTGGAATATTACAAAGACATCAACATTGCATTCATCTGCCTTTACACTGCCCATTCACCTATCTTTGTTATAAAATTCCTCAGGGGCTCTCTCAGTTGTCTATCATAAATAACGTCGATTGCAAACAATGCCACTTTACTAACCCTGCCCCCTTCCTTATGATATATTAAATGCCAGTCTTAATGGAGAGTCTTAGAGCATCCCACTGTTAGTCTTCTAATAAATTACCTTTGACAAACAGCCAAAGGACAAATATCAGTAAGTGGGGCACAATACATGTAACCTGAGTACAAATCCTTGGTTACGAACAATCCTTAAAGTAAGTAAAACTAAGGCAAGTTAAGAGCAAACTAGCAGCTTAATTCTGAATTTTCCTAAACTTGTGGGTTTATTAAAGTTTGACTGCCAAGTTTGATGCACAAGGCCAAACTCCACATTCCAGTAACGCTATGTAACATGAGTTAGCCTCAAACATAATTTTCATTTTACTCTGTTTCAGTTTAATAATGGAGATAAATAAAATCAGGAACCAACGCTTTCCTCTATTCTTAATTAGTCTTGGAAACTACATAAAAGACTGCAGCTACTTCATAGCTGAGGCCTAAAGGTTGGGCATTTTATGAATTTTGAGCAAACACAAAAAGTTCATTGTTACTTTATCATTTTTTTATATCTACAAAAAGCCTACAAAAGTTATACAAAAGCATCTTGGTTTTGATAATACAATTTACTGTGTAGTATTAAGAAAAAAAAGTCACCTAAGATTTACACAGTTTCCAAGTTCCGGTGGCACTTGAAGGAGGTCATTATTCTGAAGGTCTAAGGTGCAAAGCTTGTCCATCTCCCTTATTTGCAGAGGGTCTATGGATCCAACCTGATTGTTACTGAGCAGGATAGTTTCAAGTGTTGGGATGCGATAAAGAACATTTGGAAATATTTTAAACCTACCAAAAATGAGAACAAATTCACTTAAGAAATCAAACCAGTGAGACAGACATACAAAAAGGGTAATAAAACAGCTAATAGGGAAAAAGTGAGAGAATAACTGAGTTGGATTAATAATAATCACTTACTAGCAGTGTATTTTAAGCATACACTTTTGGGAGGATGGCAGTAATATTGATTGGCTTACTTCACAAACGGAAAAGCAGAATGTAATTTGTACATCTGCTCAGTGCTTATGTGCCAGAGAACGAAAGGCCAGCAGCACTCATTTTGTACAACTGTGAGCAGCAATGAAATCAGCTAGACATATTCCTCCAATAGTCTGAGCTAACAGTTCCTGTAAATACATTCCCAAGTTTAATGCTGCTTGTTTTTTTACACCCATTAAAAACTGTCATCCCTGAGATACTAACCACCACCCCAAATCCCACCACATGTAGGACTATGTTTTATATTAAAAATAAGAGTCCTGCATTTAGACATGTTAACAGTTCATGACAGAAAGAAATTAAGTAGAAGCTTCATTACTTGTAATCATCCAACAATTTATCTACCCACTTCTCTCTCAAGGTGACAGCTAACTAATACAGCTCTCAAACACTAGTAATGGATGTGGTGCACCACACCATTTAAAAATGTTTCAGAAATACTTATTTACAAACTATTTATAGATTCTGCTAAATATTAATAGTTTACGTCTAGCATAATGCAGAGCACCCCTGATGTGGCAAAAAACTAGATCACCCCACCGTTTTCACAGCTTGTTTTCATTAAATAAAGAGAAGAAAAATTTGGTTCTAAAAAGAGTGTTTTCCATTTAAATATTAATATAGGAAGAACTTTCAATACTGCTTAAAAACAAAACATATCTTCACTTAGACATTTTAAAAAAACAACAATTAAAACAATGCTTTGTTAAACAATGTGCCTTGATTGCCTTAGCAAAAGGAAAATTATTTCTACTCCACAATTCATTTTTGTCTTCCTGGAAAACACTGAGATGTTACAGATCTAATCAGAGTTAAGGGTTTGAGTGGGAAGGGGGCGTGAGTAGGACTCTCTCTTCCAACTCAGTTATATTTTGCTCCTCAAAAACAGTGTTTTCCAAGAGTTACTGCAGCAAGACACAAGACAGCTGCAGCAAGACACAAGACAACTGCAGCAAGCCAGAAACCAGGGGAGTGTTTTGGAAGGATGGAGTCCACCTATTTTTTAAAATTCTTTAAGCAAACTGTCTCAGAAACCAAGGGTGCATATTGCTCCCAAGGGTGTATAGAAAGACTAATTCGCTGCAGCAGTAATTTCTTTGTAAAATAAGCACCATACAGTGCATGCAGAACAGTTTGTCTATAAATTCCCATTGCACACCCTTGTAAACTGTTTTCAAAGTTTGACCTCACCTTGCATCAGCATAGGCAAAGAAAGCTAGCATCTCTTTGAATCACAGCCTAGTCCTGGTTAGTCCCTTATATGCTGTTCATATAGGGCCTGAGATAGCAAGAAGCTGGCTCTGATATGGTACTGGTAGGTAGTCCGTTGTGTCCGACGATGACATCTTGAGCTTGCACAGGCTCGTCGGTTGTGGACTTGCATGTGGCTGAGGAGTCCAAGCTTTGAACAGCATGGGCGTTCATAGCAGGGACAAGGGAATTGTCCTGGCTCTGTTGGTGAGGCTGCTGCTGTTACTTTCTTCCTCTCACGAGCATTAATGAGGCGTACATGTCACTGCTCTTCAAAGTTGTCATAGGTGTGTTGTACAAGAGCACACCAGCCAGTTCGGTCTTCTGCATGCTGCTCTAGCTGATCTGGTTTTACACCAGCATGAGTGAGCAATGTTGACCTTCATGCAGTCTTTGTACCTCTTGCAAGGCCTACCTTGATTCCTTTTGCCCTGGGAGAGTTCACCGTAGAGGAGTTGCTTAGGGATTCTTGACTCTTCCATTCATATGACATGCCCTGTCCAGTGAAGCTGGGCTCTCAGAATCATGGCTTCGATGCTTGTGGTTCCTGCTCTATCCAGGACTTCCAGGTTTGTAACTGTCCTGCCATCGAACGTGCAGTATTGACCTCAGGCTGTGTGTGTAGAAGCGCTCCAGCAGTTTTATATGTTTTCTGTACAAGGTCCAGATTTCTCCCTTATACACTGTTCATATAGGGCCTGAGATAGCAAGAAGCTGGTTCTAGTATACATTCAAGCAAATTGACATATGGTTTCAATTAAAAGACTTGGAACCGGCTCTATTTAAAATGGGCTGAAAACTACCTGAAACTAACCAGCAAAGAGCAGCACCATTTGTGAAAGGGAAAAAAAGAAACAAAATCTTTATTTTCAAACATTGTTTCCTGCCAAATAGTCAACAAACTGAGTGACTGTTTGTGTTTACATTTTGGTAAGAAGCTGCTTGCCCTGAAAAGCTCTGCTTGACCCAAGTCAAGACACAGTAGTTTCTTCCCAAATCCATGAGCCACCACTAACTAAAACTAAAACTGGGAGATGCAAGATCATTATAAATCAAGAAATGAAAGGTGGATAGCCCAGGTCTGGAAACCTCTTGTCACTGGTACAATACGAACCATGAAGTTCTGGCTACTGATTTTAGTAGGGCCAGGATTGTACATGTAATATCTATCACAGAAACATGATGAGGCCAGTGACCAACTGAAAACCCTTAAAAATGCACCAGAGACACCCTTTTAAAAAAAAGTACAACCACAGAGTATTTTTCCTATCAGGTGCCTCTCCCAGAATTGACAGAATATTCCTGTTACTTAGCAGCAGATGGAAGCAAAAACCACTTGTATCTGCCTCAGTAAGACATGCAATGCAAACCAGGTTTTTTTTAGTTAACATATCTGCACAATGCTTTGAACATTTAAAGTGTTTACTGAGTGTGGGAGAGAAGGAAAAAGATGTCTCTCATTAGAAAAAGTAATGAAATGAGAGAACATTGCAAATTATTTTCCATTGGTTTTCATTGACGACTTGGAAATAAAACTACTTTTCTAGCAAATTCAGAACCCTAGTATGAACAGGCTTATTAGTATGGAGGAGAGGGAAGCGTTGCCATTTTTATCCTCCCATGCACACTGTTTCAAACACACAAACAGGAGTACCACATGATGTCTTTGCCTAATTCTGGTTATATGTTAATTGATCCAGTAGGCCTATCTGTAGGCGAACTTACCTATTAAAGCAAAGATTTATTATTTGCAGTCTTGTCAGTGCTCCCATTTCCTCAGGTAAAGACATCAGAAAGTTATTTCTAAATTATGAACAAAGAAAAGCAAATTTAAGGTTTTCATTAAGGTTTTCCTGAAAGCAAATCTTCTAGTCTGTCAACTGCCTCATGGGTATGCCAAGACCACAGGCAATGCAGACAGGCATTGAAATCACTGTTTTCTTTAGTAGTCAGTAGAGAACAGATTTTATCATAAAGACATACCCAAACATTTTGTAATGTAGCATAACCTCCATACATATTTGACAATAACTTCCAGTATGTATGAAGTAGGACTTAATTCAATCAAATCTTTAATCAGTCACTGCTCCAATTCCAATACAGATTGCACCTCCCTTATCCAACATGGTTGGGACCTGACAGGTTCCAAACAAGAGACTTTGCCAGACAAGGGACAGCAGACAGCCAAGGCTCCCAGGAGCTGCCACAGGGCTCCAGCCAGCCCCTGCCCCACCCTTCCCCACACCCCTTTCCTGGTACCACAGGACAAGTGGGGGCTCCAGCTCACAGCCCCATGAGGCAGGAAGGGGCTTCAGTGCAGATCCATGGCAGCATTCCTGCCCTTGCTGCCACAGGGCAGGTGGGGGGTCCAGGTACGGGCCCCACAGCAGCCTCCCATTCCCCACTGCTGCAGGGTAGGCAGGGGCTCTGGCTCCTGACCTAGCCAAAGCATCCCATGCCTGCTGCTGCGGGGCAAACATTGACCCCGGGTCCCAGCCCCGCAGCAGCATCCCGACCCCCACTGCTGCGGGGCAAGCAGACCTCCGACTCTCAGCTGCACTGGGGCTCCTGCACCTGCCCGCCACTCTCTCATCTGGCAACAACCCATTGGACGAGGGATGTTACCGGACAAGAGCATACTGGATTTGAAAGGTGCAACCTGTATAGCACTGGAAGGTGTACTCAGCATTGTACTTTGGTCAGGCTGTCATACAAAGGATCACCCAAGGAGCACATAGACTAGAACAACATGTAGGTACAGTTTATAACATTTCAGTCAAAGCTGCAAAGCACTGGTGTCCCCCAGCCTGACCTCCCACACAGAACACAAAATGACATTGTCTAAACCCACACTCTTCCTTAAAAGGTTTTCAGGAGCTTCTTAAAATAAGAGGAAGGGGGCTTAAGGAGGCAAATAGGCGATTTCATATACAGCATTCAAGTAAATGGGACGAGTAATTCAAAACTGAAGACTTATTAAATGATGCACAGTCTTAGACTAAACAATCTATCCTCACTCTCTTCCTGAGGCATTTAGCCTGGTTGCCTGACCATCATCCACCTCATATAGTCAAACCATCCCAGCAATTTGTAGCCTAATCCTTCCTTCCACTTCAGCTGAAGAAGGGGAAGATATGTTTAAGCCAGCTTGTTTTAACTTAACTAAGCCAGGACAAGTTATGATGTCTGGCTGCTTTTCACTTTGCACTATACCCTGGGAATAAGTGCTAGTGGCAATTCTGCCACCTGAACACCATGAAAAGTTAGGAAGATTAGCACATTTAATCTGAATGACAATCAAGTACCTACTGGAAGTTATGAAGCTGCTACAAATATGTTTGCCCACGTACACACTCTGACCCATAAGAACATAAGAACATAAGAATGGCCATACTGGGTCAGACCAAAGGTCCATCAAGCCCAGCATCCCATCTGCCGACGGTGGCCAATGCCAGGCGCCCCAGAGAAGGAGAACAGAAGACAAGTGATTTATCTCCTGCCATCCATCTCCTGCCCTTGTTATGAAGGCTAGGGCACCATACTTTATCCCTGGCTAATAGCCATTTATGGACCTGACCTGCAAAAATTTATCAAGCTCTTTTTTAAACCCTAATAGAGTCCTGGCCTTCACAGCCGCCTCGGGCAAGGAGTTCCACAGGTTGACTGTGCGCTGTGTGAAGAAAAATTTCCTTTTATTAGTTTTGAACCCACTACCCATCAATTTCATTTGGTGTCCCCTAGTTCTTGTATTATGGGAAAAGGTAAATAATTTTTCTATATTCACTTTCTCCACACCATTCATGATTTTATATACCTCTATCATATCGCCCCTCAATCGCCTCTTTTCCAAACTGAAAAGTCCCAGTCTCTCTAGCCTCTCCCCATATGGGACCCTTTCCAAGCCCCTAATCATCTTAGTCGCCCTTTTCTGAACCTTTTCTAATGAATTGGATTATATTATTCTTAGAAAGCATAACTGTTCTGCGCTGCTATCAAAGCAGCCCTTGAGGTCCCCCCCACCCCTCCCCGACAGTGATTTCAACTCCATGAAAGCCTATATCACCGACACAGAATATTTGTGTCAAATCATGTCATTTACTTAGGGCTTGTGCACTTCATAAATTTTCAATGGTTAGGCCTAGGCTACTTGATCATCATCCAACCTCAAGTTTGCCAACTGTTCAAACAGCACAGAAGCAAAAACTAAACATGATTTCAGTACTGCTATACTGTACCAACAGATGGCTTAAAAAGGCATGAGAAGAAATTACTCTAAAAGCAAGTCCAGCCAAACATCACAAACCTGATATCCAAATGTGTCAATTTATGAAGCATGCAGACCTCCAAGGAAATAGAAGAGAGTTTATTGAAGCCAAGATTGACATCACAGGCTGATTCTTTCAGCTCCACAATCCTGCAACCCATTACATATAAAGTTTATTACATGAATACAGCATCATACTTTTTATTGTGCATATAATTTATAAAAAACTTTCTTGTTCTGGAAATTTCAAGTCAGGTTTTCTGTGCTCGTTGGGATTTCAGTGGCAATGTTGGCAGGATGAAAATAACGGGAGGTACACTTATGAAAGCTGATTGAGGCTTACATTTAAATACCAAGACAAAAGCCCATAGTTAACATGCTAAAATTGCTCTCATCCACCTTGCTATAAACTACAGACAAACAAACATATTTCAGAAAGCTGTGGCAAAAATGGACTGATCTTTCACAGTTAACTCCCTCGTTATAAATGCTATTTTACTTAAAAAAGCACCAAAACATCAGTCTTCTTAGTAGCCACAATGAAATGCAATGGCTTGTTTCAATGTTGAAATTAATGTTATTCTGGTCTTTCACGTCATTACTGCGACTTACAGAGAACATTACATTTGTTGCTCTAATAAGCAGTGTGCTGAGATAATTTTGAAACACTGCAATCTGAACTCTTTGGAAGTTCATGAAGATATTTGAAATCTCTCAGATTAAGGTTTTACATTAGCCAAGAAGGAAAGCAATTTACATATAGTGTGCTCATCTCTCCAAATGGTGATTCGTCCTGAAACTCCTTTCTGCCAAGCAGCTACTCCCATAAGCCATGGTCCGCAACACCTTCCTCCCCCAGTCTTTGACACTGTGACTAAGCAAATGGACACATATACTGGACACACATTTCGCATAGACACAAATACTGGGTTAACAAACTGACTTTTCTACAGAATTTCAGGACTACTCTTGCATTGAAGAGAGATTGTTCCTACAGGAAATGGAACAAAATGGCTGTGCTTGTCAACTTCATTGTAGTAGGCACTGAACAAAAAAAATAAAGTCCTGGTCCATTATAAGTGCTCCTGGACTCTACTGCAATACACACAACCAACTGATCTTGGTAGAGACATGTAGGCATACATGATTATTATATTTTTATATTACGGTGCCACATATGGACCCCTGTCAAGATCACAGCCTATTGTGCTAGGGCTGTACAAACATATGAAGAGAGAGAGTCCCTTCCTAGGAGGGTTTATAAACACTTACGCAGCGCTCCATTCTACAGTTTCTACTCAAGTGAAACACCCGTTTAAGTTAATACATTTTTGTCTGAATAAGGACTGGAATATCAAACCTGTGGTACATGTACTTTAACAGCAAGAAGCTAGCACATAGATCCAAGAGTAAACATTTTGTTCACCTTTTGAACTAGGTACTACAGCTTATATACTCTGTTTGTCAAAACACTAGGACGGCTTGTCCTCTTACCAGATACTTATTTTTATTTTACCACAGCCCCCAGGTGCCCTGGTTAGGCTTGTGGCTCTTCCTTCTCCTGGGTGGACTCTCTTTTCTGACTCTCCTTCTACACCACTGCATGGATAGTGGCTTGGAAGTGCTAAATCGTGGCTTCTAGCTTGAGCCACAAGGCTATTGTGCCAGACAGTGTAACCAGTTCCAGAAGGTCCCAGCTCCCCTGTTTAATATCGAGCTTATCATTCAAATCCCTCCGGAAAACTCAGTTCTACCTTGAAGTCACAAACAGCAATTCATGTTGTTAAAAGATATCACTACACTATTAAACAAATTAGAATTAAGCATATTCTTGTGTCATCTATTTAGTCTACAAGCTCCTCGAGGCAGAGATCATATCTCCCTTTTTATCTAGTACAGCACACTATTAAGTGCTTTACAAACAAAAGACTGTGTTGCTCCCACTAAAGTTATTTCAATCCTTTCTATAGGCTTCCACTAAGGCAAAATGAAATCTGAAAATATAATAGCACTAGCAGTTTCATGCTGACCGAGGATGCCAAACGATCGCTGAAGAAGAAAAATGTGAAAATTGTTTACGCTTGCAGGTAACACACAAAACTGAATTACCAGCAGAAAATGCATTTTCCATTGGACCTCATCTAGAGCATAGAGCTGTCAGCTCTCAAAGTGCTAGACCCACATAAATTATTTCTTTGAACAAGAAAACGTGAACCATTTTGTGGCGATAACAATAAACAGTCCTACAGATTCACCACATCAGTCAACTGTATTTTTATCATGTGAAGTGTCATTGAAGAACCACCCCCATTTGTTTCAACACTTAGCAAAGCAAAAACAACCTCCCACCTACACACAGGCCTATGTGTAACAAAAGTACTACTGAGCCATATCTGCTCCTAGCTATGCTTCTGTCACCCACAAATAGCATCAATGTAAGACCCCCCAACATACTACCCAGAATATGAAAAGTCAGTTTTAAGAAAAGTTGCAATCATCCTATTCATAACATCGTAACATAAAAAAATGTCATGAAGCAGAAATTAAGATATGAAGTAAATATTCTTGGCAACAAGGTTAAAAACACAGTATTTTAACAAACTGCTTGGGGACACAGAGAGAACAGAATTATTAGCATATGGAATATCATCCACCAAGGAGAAGCCATACCTTTTTGGAATCTCCTTCAGCTGATTCTTGCTGAAGTTTACAGCAGTGATAGAATTGTTTCCAACTGCATTAAATATTTCATCAGGAATCACAGCTGCTTGCTTCTCACTAAATAAAAAAAAAAAATCTTATTGAGCAGAGTCACATGTCAATCACTCTCTGTTCATTAGCTGGACATTCTTCCTCTTTCAGATAATCAACAGAAAAAAAAATACTGACGTGCATATTTTTGAATTCCTCTTAACCAGAAGGCTATCATAATAGGGTGCCAGGATACCTTGTGCACAGGCAATTTTATCACCACACATGGCGACACCGATCTGTTGTCAGACCTTAGAAGATAACCAGTGTTGGGTCAAATCAATACTTCCAACATGTAAGGGCCAGTGGAAAAGATGCTGGGATTACACAAGTGTCACTCTTACCTCAGAACCAATACCCCAGTATGGTGTTACAGGGTTCTTGGTGCTCAGGGGAACTGCCAGAATTGCCAGGCGCCTGATCAAGGTGGGAGGCGGCAGAGCTCTGCACTCCCAGATGAGCCAGGGCCAGGTGGAAGGGGTGGGGCTTGGAGCAGTCAGCCCACAACACAACCCAGATTATGCTGGCACCAGGTGCCCGAGTAGAGTACTTTGAATTTATTCCTATTGAACTTCATCCTATTTACTTCAGACCATTTCTGCAATTTGTCCAAATCATTTTGAATTATAATCCTATCCTCCAAGCATTTGCACTAACTCCCAGCTTGATATCATCTGGGAACTTTATAAGCGTACTCCCTTAAGCGTACTCAAGTATATCATTGATGAAGATACTGAACAGAACTGATACCCAAACTGATCCTTGCAGAACCCTACTCATTATGGCCTTCCAGCATGACTGGGAAACATTAATAACTACTCTCTAGGACTGGTTATCCAACAGATTACGCACCCATCTGATAATAGCCCTGCCTAGGTTGTCCTTCCCTAGCTTATTTATAAGAAGGTCACACAAGACTGTATCAAGTGCTGTGGCTGGAGACCAGTCTCTAGGACTCTAGGCAAAGTCCCAGAGCTCAAGCTACAGCCTGAGCCCAAACATCTATACCACAACTGAAGAGCCTCACAGTCCAGCCGCTGGAACAGGCAAACCAAGGATGTCTAACTGCAGTGCAGACATACCCACACTTCCTCGGAGTGTGACCTAACCACTGGACAGTTCTGAATGAGTGCCTAGCTGCCTGGCTGTCTTGACCCAAGAAATCTTGACTTTTTCCCCCAAAATGGATAGATTTCTACATAACATTTCAGTTTTGATAAAATAGTTCTTCGAGTGGTCCCTGTGGGTGCTCCACAATAGGTGTCGGGCTCGCCCGGCGCCGCAGATCGGAAATCTTCCAGCAGTTTCTCCTGGATCGCGCATGCGCCGGCACGCGCCGCTCCCCCGGCCACGTGCGCGATCCGGTGCCCGCCAGTTCCTTCTCAACCGCCATCGGCTGCAGACGGAATCCACTCAGGCTAAGGCCAGAGTCAGATTAGATAGTTGTTTTCTACGTGTAATTTGTTGTTTTTGGTTACTAAAAAAAAAAAGAGGAGGAGCAGAGAAGAGAAGAGCGGACATGAAGGCCATTTAGGCCACCCGCTGCCCCACAGGCCAGTGATTGCTATTTGGGGTGGAAAGGCACGGATTAAGTGCTAAGTACCCTATTAACAGTAAAGGACTCACCGCAATGGCCTCTTCAGGTTTTAAAAAGTGAGAGAGTCATGCCACGAAGCTCTGCCGGCCTCCGATGGGCATAGCAAATGCATCCGCTGCCTGGGGGAATCACACCTTACCCACAAGTGTTCTCACTATGCTAAGCTCACGGCCAGGGCCAGGAAGGACAGAGAGATGAGGCTTAAAATGCTCTTGTCCGATAAGGCTCTCCAGCCAGATTTGCCAGAGAAGCCTCACCCAGAAGGGCCCTCTGGGTTGCATAAGAGGAAGGCAGCTTCTCTGACCCCCTCGGTGCAGAAATGGAGGAAACTCTCCCCGGCTCGATCCTTGCCAGCGGGTTCAGCGAGCAGGACGAGTGGCGCACACAGCCCCCAGCCGCATACTCAGGCAAGCGGCAGCGCAGCAGCGCACGTGGGCTGAGCCTCTGGTTACACAACAGCCAGCACACGCGGCACCCAGAGCGTCAGCGAGGCAAGCGCCGGACCTGGCGGCACCACCACAGGCGGCACTGGCCCCCACAGCACCAACGGTGCAGGGGCACCAGGCACGGAGCCTGCAGGCGCCGGAGGAAGCTACCCGCGCGGCACCACAGCTGATTGTGCCGAGCGCGGCGCCGACAGCGGGGCCGAGATCCCTGGCACGGGAGGGGGCAGTGCCAGCCCCGCAGGGGAGGGGCAAGGCGAAATCAAGAACCCGGCACCACAGCCCATCTCCGGACAGGGCTGCGCTGCTGTTAGCACCAAGCCCTCCCCCTGTGATACACACGCCACACCGAAGGCCTGTGTCTCCACCGGCTTATCCAGAACCTCCTCCTCCATTCCTCCAACCAATGTCACCATGGCTTGGGCCACCTTCACCATTTCTGGGAGTGGATCCCCTGGAGTACTATCACAAGCCAGTTTCACCTCTATCTGTGTCGTCGCAGAGGTCTCGCTCTCCCAGACATCGGGGGTACACACTCCGTGGGCGGTCCAGGTCTCCACCAGACCCTTGCCCATGCTGCTATGGTCGTCCTCATCATGCTGGACACAGACACCGCAGGCCTACATCCAGGGGCAGGTCCCCCCCCCGGCCGCACAGTATCCCCGTGGACACTCTTGATCGGGGACGGAAACACAGCTGTCTCAAGGGTAGTTAGTTTTAGAACCCCGAGACTTTCCTTCACAATCCTCCAGGGAGCAAGTGTATCATCGACCGCAGGATCCTGAGGGTTCGAGGGAGGTTTACCCCAGTGGTTCCTCCTCATCCTCCCCAGATGAGGCCATGGCCCCCGGGGATGTCTCCCCCGCCGGATGACCTTAAACAATTTCAGGAGCTATTTAAAAGGGTAGCTTTCATGCAAGACATTCAAATGGCAGAGGTGCAGGAGAAACATCACAAACTCCTGAAAAATTTGAGACCCCCGGCTTCATCCAAAAATTGCTATTCCGCTGGATGAAGCCATTATGGAGTCAGCCACTACCATATGGCGGACTCCGGCCTCTATCCCGCCTACAAACAAGAGAGCGGATAAGAAGTACTTCGTCCCGGCAAAGAGCATGGAGTTCCTCTTTAGTCACCCACAACCAAATTCTTTGGTGGTCGAATCGTCCCAGCAGAGGTCGAAAGCTTCTCAGTACAAATCGGGGGGATCGGACAAAGATGCTAAGAAGCTAGAGCTGTTTGGCAGGAAGGTATATTCCTCTTCTACCCTGCTATTGAGAATGGCAAATTATAAGGCACACCTAGCAAACCATAATTTTGATAGTTACTCCAGACTTACTCCCCTCATGGATTCACTTCCGGAAGACAAAAAGCCGGTGTTAAAGGCAATTGTTCAAGAGGGCTACGCAGCATCGCGGACGGGAGCCCAGATTGCCCTGGACGTGGCGGACACGGCGGCACATTCAACAGCTACAGCAGTGGTCATGCGTAGAGAATCCTGGCTCCAGACATCTGGTATGCCTAGGGATCTACAGGCAAAGATCGTGGATCTTCCCTTTGATACACAAAGCTGTTTGCAGACTCAACCGACTCGGTCCTCCACTCCAGTAAGGACTCGAGAGCTACACTTAGAACCTTGGGCATTTATACTCCCCCATACAGGGGAAAAAAAAAAAAAAAAAAAAAAAAAAAAAATTATCCTCAGCAAAGACGCTACGCTTACCAAGCGCAGCATGTTCAATATCAACGGGGCTACGACCAAGGGCACCAGGGTGCTGGAGATCAGAGCCATGGGTTACACGATCCCCTTCCAGTTGCTCCCACCGACGAAGCCTACCACCAGGCCTCACCTCAGGGACGCTGCCCACGAGGCGAGGCTCAAGCAGGTGGACCACCTGCTACTTCCTAACAGAGAAGAAAACAGGAGGCTGGAGGCCCATCTTAGATTTTCGGGGCCTCAACCGTTACTTGCGCAAGCAACGTTTTTGGATGATCACAGTTGCCTTGATACTCACGGCACTGGACGATGGACACTGGTTTGCAGCCGTCGACTTACAAGATGCTTACTTTCATGTAACAATCCACCCAGCACACAGACGCTTCCTCCGCTTCACGGTCGGCAAGGAGCACTTCCAGTACAGGGTTCTTCCGTTCGGCCTCTCCTCGGCCCCCAGAGTCTTTACCAAAACCCTGGCAGTGGTGTCAGCCTACCTGCACAGACGGGGTGTTTATTTTCCCATATCTGGACGACTGCCTGCTGAAAGGGGCCTCGAAGTCAGAGGTCTTACGCATGATACGCGTCACAGCGGACACGTTTTCTTTGCTGGGCCTAGTTATCAACCTCGCAAAGTCAAAGACCGAACCTACACCAGATATAGAGTTCATAGGGGCACGCATAAACTCTATCACAGCAAGGGTGTACCCACCCGACGCCCGCTTCCGCACCATCAGTTCACTGGTGCAAGTCATCACATACAGCCCCACGGTGCCGGTCTTAACGTGCTTACAGCTGCTGGGCCACATGGCAGCAGTAACGTTTGTGGTACAGAATGCCAGGTTACACATGCGAAGCCTGCAGCATTGGCTGGCGAGTGTTTACAAACCAGTATCCCACACTGTCCACAGGGTGGTGTCGCCCACGACAGAGGTGCGCAGATCCCTGGCGTGGTGGGAAAACCCCAAGAATCTGCTAGTGGGGGTGCCCTTTCACCAACCACGAATTTCTATTTTTCTTACTACCGACGCCTCCCACATAGGATGGGGAGCGCACATCGGCGACAAGGTGACACAAGGGCTATGGTCCCCTGTGGAACAGACACTGCACATAAACACACTGGAGCTCAGAGCAGTGTTCAACGCCTGCAAACATTTTCGAGATTACCTACATGGCAAAGTAGTTGGGATCAATACCGCCAATACCTCCACTATGTTTTACATCAATCGACAAGGAGGAGCACGATCCCGTGCCCTATGTGCGGAAGCAGTCCGATTGTGGAACTGGTGCATCACCAACAACATAACGTTGAAAGCCTCGTATTTGCCGGGCGCTCACAACGTGAAAGCAGATCATCTGAGCAGGTGCTTCGCACTCATGCACGAATGGCAGATCCGCTCCGATCTGCTACGGCACATTTTTTCGTACATCTGTTTGCCACCCAGTACAACAAGAAGTGTCCCCCGTACTGCTCTAGGGCAGGAGTGGGGCAGGACTCCCTGGGAGACGCATTCATGATTTCATGGAGGGGCCCCCTACTCTACGCGTTCCCCCCACAGCGCTTATCCATAAGGTTCTGCAGAAGCCAGAAGGGAGAGAACTCGCATGATACTCATAGTCCCAACTTGGGATCGGCAGCAATGGTTTCCCTTGCTTCTGCGCATGTCATACCGCCCACCGCTTCCTCTACCGGTGGCGCCGGACTTACTCATGCAGGCTCAGGGGTCCATAGTGCACCCGCACCCTCAGGGTCTGCGTCTACAAGCATGGCTAATCCATGGCTCAGATCCTTAGAGAGCACGTGTACGGAGGAAGTACAAGAAGTCCTGGAGTGTAGCCGAAGGACCTCCACCAGGAGGACTTACAAGCAGAAATGGACTCGATTTACAGCCTGGTGTTCCGCCAAGCAGTTAGCTCCCCTTGACGTTCCTATACCTGTAATACTAGAATACTTATTGGACCTCAAAAGAGGCGGGCTTTCTCTATCCTCGCTAAAGGTCCACCTCGCTGCTATATCAGCCTTTCGGCATACAGAGGAAGGGCCCACTGAATTCGCCCATCCTATCGTTACAAGGTTCTTGAAGGGGCTGGTAAACCTGTACCCTCCTCAAAAACCGCTTCCACCATCGTGGAATTTGGACTTGGTGCTCAGCACGCTATTGGGTCCACCTTTCGAACCATTAGCCACAGTTCCCCTAGGTCTCCTTACGATGAAAACAACCTTACTCCTTGCAATTACGTCAGCCTGCAGGGTGAGTGAGCTCGCAGCAGTGATGCCAACGCCCCCTGCACAGTATTCTCAAAGGAGGCGGTAACCTTAAGGCTGCACCCAGCCTTTGTTCCAAAAGTTTCTTCGGAGTTCCATCTTAATGAACCAATAGTTTTACCCTCGTTTTACCCGAAGCCTCACAGCTCCAGCAAGGAGGCACGCCTACATCTCCTGGACATGAGGAGGGCATTGGCCTTCTACATAGACAGAACTAAGTCCTTCCGGAAAACGGACAGACTTCTAGTCTCTCTCGCTCCCAGGTCAAAAGGAGAGGGTCTCTCTTCACAGAGAATCTCAAAGCACATTGTGTCCTGTATAAAAATGTGCTACGAGCTTTGAAAGACTCCTTTGCTGGCCCTGCCCAGGGCTCACTCCACCAGGGCGGTGGCGGCGTCAGCCTTCTTCAAGGGCATCGCGTTAAAAGACATCTGCAGAGCGGCAACCTGGTCGTCCTATGACACCTTTGCCAAGCATTATGCCCTACATCGGGTATTCGAAGAGGATACCCGTCTGTCGACAGCAGTCCTCTCAGGGGCAAGCTGCACATAAACCGATTACCCACCTCCTTACTTGGGTTACTGCTGGATAGTCACCTATTGTGGAGCACTCACGGGGACCACTTGAAGCAGAAAGAGAAGTTACTCACCTGTAGTAACTATGGTTCTTCGAGATGTGTCCCTGTGGGTGCTCCACCACCCACCCATCCTCCCCACTTTGGATCTCTGTCTAGTGTTTTTCAGGAGCATTCGAGGTGGTTGGTCAAGGAACTGGCGGGGACCGGATCGCGCACGTGGCCGGGGGCGCGCGGGGGAGCGGCGCGCACCGGCGCATGCGCGATCCAGGAGAAACTGCTGGAAGATTTCCGATCTGCGGCGCCGGGCGAGCCCGACACCTATTGTGGAGCACCCACAGGGCCACATCTCGAAGAACCATCGTTACTACAGGCGAGTAACTGCTCTTTTTTAACAGAAATATTTTATCAAAAAATGTTTGTCCAGGTCTGGCACTGAAAACAAAGCAAATGTAACACAAGAGAGGATTCTTACAGTTCTAAGAATATATAGCCTGGTGAAACACCTACCTATATTTTAACAACTTTAATGCAGTTATGGCATGAATGTTAATCCTTGACTCACTTGGAAGAGTCATGGCTGTCACAGGAAACTCCTCATTTGGGATAGTTATATCTAGAGCAAGCATAACCATACACATTAAAAAAACACAAAAACAAAAAACAACACATAACAGATGTTAATGCTTGAATAAGCACATAAGTAGTACCTCTCTCTTTAGAGTTCCTATTCTTTTGTTTCCTGCCATCTCGAGTAAAAATGGCATTTGTGGATAGAGAGCAAGAGGATTAAGAATCCAAAGCAACAACTGTGCATGTATGGAGCTGTGGCAACAGGCTTTAAAATGCCCTGTACCCATCAGATACAGTAAGAATCTGTTAGACAGTACAACTACTATTCTAACACTAATTTCAATTACAGAAGGAAACTATACAAACTTTCAGCAGCACTTATGAAAAGCAGTCTGGCAGCAGATATAGATTAGCATGTCCACTTGTGCTTTTGATGTAGAGGGGTCAAAAATAACAAACGTATTATTTTTCAGGCCAAAGTTCTGTGAAATAAGACTGCTATAGTCATCAGTTTATCTAGCTCTCAGACCTCACAGTAACACGTGCAATATGTAGAAGTATATTGCAGTAAGCTTAAATATCATCTATGCTACAGAATAGCCTCTCTATAGAAACCAAGTGACTGACAACTAGGTAAAGTAAGCATGGATAGGTAGTTAGTGCTAGGGTTTAGTTTTTCAGGACAATATTGAACCTGACTTTGCAAGTCATGAGGGAACCCTATATAAGGCACTGAACCGATTGTTTAACACTGCCATCTTCAGGTGCAAAGAGAAACACTATAAAATGGAAATCAACCATACCATGTCAGTGGTAGGTATTATTACTAAAGAGAAAAATGACCTTGAGTATGTGTATTCAAACACTAAAGCTACATGCTACCAAGACCACTTCTATATTAAAAAAGTCAACAATTCTAAGTGTGAGAGATAATTCATTTATAGATTAATTTACCTTATAAATCAAATCGCTAGATAATTTAATTCATTTTCAGGCATTCCACTATATTTTTTGCATTAGCTTTAAACAGAGAGGCTGTGTCTACACTACAAAAATAACTCTGAAGTTGCTTACTTTGACATACATCTTCAAAGTAAGCAACTTCAAAGTTGAGCATCTACACACACCCTACTTTCAAGTTAAAGTAAGGACTTCGAAGTTGGGCTCCCCATTTCAAAATTAACTTCAAAGTAAGGGAAAATGTGTGCAGACTCTCTGCTGGCTACTTCAAAGTAGTGCCTAACTTAGAAGTTAGTTCGTAGTGTAGACACCCCCCCAGACACTTAAATGAAAGATCCTGTGAAATGCTGGATAGGGTAGAAAAGTTCATGGTGCACATTTTCACTCTTGAAAAGAGCAGAAACAAGCATAGGCAGTGAAGTACTTAGAGCTACGGGGGGCTTGGATGTCACTCCCCCTCTCCCAATCTAGTTTATTTTTCACTTAGTTGCTTTTGAAAATTTTACGCTGTCTTTCATTTATTACAGCACTTATTAATGGCACGGTAGAGGGTAGGTTCAAAGGCAGCATCTACATCTTCCAAGAGCTAATCAATCTTCTCTATTCAACATAAGAAAAAAAAAAAAACAAAAACAATATGCATATACCACCTCATAGAGCTGGAAGGGACCTTGAGTGTTCATCAAGTCCAGTCCCCTGTTATTGAGCCCAATCCTCTGCTCTCTTAGCAGGACAAGCACTATCCCCGACATATTTTTTTTAATCTATTTGCCCCAGACTCCTAAATGGCCTGCTCAATGATTGAGCTCACAGCCCTGTGTTTACAAGGGCAATGCTCCAACCATGGAGCTATACCTCCCCCCAAAGAAGAAAATACCTCTCCCCAAAAGATAGAACTGGCTGTCTAGCAAAGCAATTCCCAAAACATTCAACCTAATTCTCCAGTTTAAGATTTCTATGTTAATGACATCATCACTAATGGAAATAAACTACTACCTGGGGAGAAGTTGGTTCAGATGGACATGGATTTGAAAGGTTATGATAAATGTGAATTTTTACTTCTAGTTTTAGGCAAACCAAAACTACAGTTTATATTCTTAATTAACTGTCCCCATTTGATAAAAGAGCATTTAGGGCAGATGCACCTACACATACACCTACATTGAGAAGTTTAAATTTGTAATCCCCATGGCAATGTTATTTTCCAAGTACAGTTAACCCTCAAACGAAGGTCAGCATTTCTAACTGTACAATCAAACTACTGGGCAAATGAAGGAGCTTAAAAAAGGTGAACTGCAATATGCAGGTCAACAAGGAGGTTCAGGGGAAAAAAGGCTAATATTTGAATTCCTTATGCACAATTTAGAGGACAAACTCATACCACCACAACAAGAAAGCAATTTAAATTATTATTCTAAATGTCCCAGAACAAATTCTTATTATTTGGATATAGTCAAATTGCTGTTATCTTCTGTGAAAATGAAGAATCAGTGTTGAACTACAAAAGCAAATTATTATGGGAAAAGAGCACTGCTGACCATATTAGGAGAACTGGATGAAACAGAACAATAGCTGTACTGGTTAAGTACAAAAGCATTTAAAATCTCAACACTTCAAAAAGAAAGAGTCTCTTCTTTCAACATATATTGCAAAGTAATACTGTACCTTGGATTTTGCTTCTCAGATACTTCAGGAGTTCTTGTGTGCCTTTCTAAAAATGCCAAGAAAAAACATGGAGACAAGCCCTTGATAGCATTTCTGTAGTTTTATTAGAAACAATGAGTGAAAAGGGTCAGTATCACAGAGAAGGCTCATACCACTCCATGTTATCGTAATTGCCTGACACTTTTCCCATTCTAAGATGATCATATTTTCAGTTGACTATCAACTTTGCCAAACTTTCACCATTTGGTCTGAAGATTTCCATGTCTGATACCTGCCTCAGGTAAATTGAGGAGGCGTGGGAGAGAAAGTCACTTCCAAGAATGAAGTCAGGGAAAACCACATTACTTTGCCAATCTTTTCTTTAAAAAAATCTCTAATGCCTCCATAATTTGGAGCAAAGACTAAATTTGGCAGGGGCAGGCTTTTGGCTGTTCCTGTGAACATGCACTCAGATTTAGCTAAATTTTATAAGTCCTTGGGGGAAAAAAAACCTCAGTTCACACAAACTCAGCAGACTTCCTCACAGAATGATCAGTTCACTCTTCTGTACTCTAGTCCCCACAAAGTAACTGCACATATTTCTTAATGCTACAGGATGGGGGGAAGCCAGATTTTCCCTGTAATTGCCACCTCATCTGCTGCAGGACTAGGAAATATCTCTGAAGTGCTCTTGATGATCTCTGTGCCAACAACCAGGCAGCACAAGGGAGGGAATCTATCTTGAATGCAAAGGGGACAAGAGCTGGACTAGTGGGGATGGAAGGGATGAGACAAGGAGCCTAGTGAGTGTGACAGGAAAGGAGGAACAGAGAATGGTGTGATGGAGTGGGGGAAGAGGGAGACTGGGACTGAGATCTGAAGGGGAAGGGAAGCTGGGACTGGGAACCAGGCCAGAGGAAGGAACTGATTGAACAAGGCGACTGGGAGGTGAATGAGGAGCCTGGGACGGAAAGATGGCGAGTAGGAAAACTGGAACCCGGAATGCTGGAGTGTACCACTAAGATCTGCGGAAGTGCTTGAGGGAGACTGGAGGGTATGGAGACATTTAGTAAGGAGTTGGGCTACGGGGAGAACATTGTGACTACTGGCTGGGCAAAAAGCATGGGAAAAGGAAATGGAGCTGGAAGACTGGGACCAGGAGTCAGGCAAGAGTAAGAACCCAGAACGGCTGAGCCTGAGGCAGTTCAAACAAGGAGCTGGGTGAAACTGGGACTGCTTGAGTAAGAAGACAGAGGACAAGATGTTGCGCTGGGGTGGAAGCAAGGGAGATGAGGAGTGGAGTGGAGGAACCAGGACTCAAAACAGGCAACTTGCAGTGGGAAAGTAGGACTGAGTAGGCACAGAAACTGAGATGAGAAGCTTGAGGAATGGAAACAGATTATGAAGAGAAGAAGAATGGGAGTTGGACAAGGAGCCAGGGATGAGGAAGAGACAGGACCGAAGGTGAAAAATCCAAAGTTTCCTGAGTTTCATCATTCCTCTGCTATCAGCAAACACATCAAACTCACAAAGGTTGTGTCTACACTAGCCCAAATCTTCGAAATGGCCATGCAAATGGCCATTTCGAAGATTAGTAATGAGGTACTGAAATACACATTCAGTGCCTCATTAGCATGCCTGTGGCCGCAGCTCTTCGAAATTGCCACGGCTTGCTGCTGCACGGCTTGTCCAGATGGGTCTCCTTTTCGAAAGGACCCCACCAACTTCAAAATCCCCTTATTCCTAGCTGCTGATTTCGAAGGAGATTTCGAAGTTAGAAGGGACCTTTCAAAAACGAGTCCAGTTTGGACGAGCCGCGCGGCAGCGAGACGCAGCAATTTCAAAGAGCTGCAGCCACCAGCATGCTAATGAGGCGCTGAATATGTATTTGCATGGCCATTTCGAAGATTTGGGCTAGTGTACATGTAACCAAAGCGTGCCTGTGAGGCACAGCACTACAGGTGGATACATTATTATTAGTATCAATTACTCGAGTGGCAAAGTCTATGTGCAGAATCGTTGGTTTCAATCCTGCTGATAAAGTATGCGAGTGTCAATATGGAATTTCTGATTCTCAAACAAACACAGGAAATTACACACACACACACACACACACAGGTTGCTAAGTTTGCTAGTCCCAAAAGTTAGAAAACACCAAAATTAATGTTGCCTATGAAATTTTAATTGGCCCTCCCTTACACTTGTGCACTATGGTACAGTCTCAAGTTCCACGTTCACATACTATTTTTCCACAAGACACCCCCCCACACCTCATTTGTTGCACAACTTGGAAATATTGCAGAAACTGTGGTATTACTTGTAATACAGAGCTAGAAGGTCTAGCTCCACTTGTAAATAAAGGACTGCTCCCTCAATTTAGGAGGAACAACAACTAAAACCAATTCCACAATTGATTTCTGGGGAAAACAAGTGACCTACTTCATCCCGTTTTTCCAGAGGTTAAAAAAAATATCAGGAATCCAGATAGGAAAACACTGAACAGAGAACCTCTGACAACATCCACTGCTTCTCAAAGGAGTTCACAGAGTCAATGAATTCTCCTCAAGAGGCATGAATGGAGACTGGAATCAAAATAGGCCCCAGACAAAAAGCACCCTCCAGCTATAATGGATGGTCATCTTGACCCATGACAAAAGAAAGAGTCAAGAGGGGGCAGACCATGGCAGGACTGGGGCAATTGTCTGCAAGGAAAGTCAGGAAAGAGGAGAGCCTGCTACACCTACGCCTGGCTCTAAGGAGACAAATCCTTTACTGTGCCACAGAAAAGCCCAAGAGGAATCTAATAATTCAAAATAGAGTCTAAGTAGGATGCACACCACACACACACACACACACACACACACAGGAAGAATGAGAACAAATATTGAATAAATGCTCATTAATTTATCATCATCCATCTTGTGCACTGAATGAGGAAGGGGTTCTGCAGAAAAAAGTCATGTAAAAATGTTAACTAATGACTATCACAATGCATGCATCCCGTAGGAGATAACGGCTGTGTCTACACGACAAAAATAACTTCGAAGCTGAGCCTCTACACACACCCTACTTCATTCCCAAGAATGGAGTAAGGACTTCAAAGCTGGGCTCCCTACTTAACTTCAAAGTAAGGGAAATGTGCGTAGACTCTCTGCTGGCTACTTTGAAGTAGTGCCTAACTTTAAAGTTAGCTCCTAGTGTAGATGCACCCAACATCAATTAAGGCTACACAGGCAAACTTACTTCTGACACTATAATTTAGAGTGCTTGCCTTTGCAATTTTAATAAAGTCCTCATACTTCAAGTTCTATCCGATTCCTACAAGTACTTACCTGTAAAATGTCTCTTCGAATAGCTCTCAAGGGATTTCCCTCTAGTGCCAAGAGTTTCAACTGAGGAAGATTCCCTAGAGCATAAGGCAAGCTGCAAATAGAAGTAGCTCATTTTAGAGAGTGATTTCAACAAAACTAAAATATGATTAGCACTGGTCAGTCAGAGCACCTAGTATTCTAAATCTTAGGTTTAACAGTATAATACACAAATATATCAGATGTAAAAATGAAGATGTAGCAGAATTAAGACCACAAAAGGTAAAGTGAATCAGAAGAACTCTCTTGGGGTTCAATTTTAATTTTGTAATCAAGTCACTTAATAGTTTTTAAAAAAAAATTGAAGCACAGTATAAATTTATAACTACAGAATTATTAAAATTCACTGCTTCAAATAATGAAGATTGATTTCATTTGCTACACATCAGAGATTCATATGGTTTTTAATCTTACCTACTGATATCATTGTTGGTTAAATCAAGTCGCTCGAGCCCCTGAAGCAGAGTAATTTCATCAGGCAGTGATTTTAGCTTGTTATCTCTAAGCTCTAACACGGAGAGAGAATTCAGATGCTTAAGATGCTCTGCACTTAATACTTCAATCTGATTTTCACCAACATGTAACTCCTGTAGAAGCAGAAATAATTCAAAATTATATTTGTGGCAAAATGTAGGTTTTGCTATAGGTTTACAATATATTACTGTGGCTAAAGCTAGACTGAGGTCTCTTTTTCGGGATATGTTTGTACACCAAAATGGAAGCCCAGCAGCCAAACGCTGCGCTCAAAATGGCAGGATTATTTTGAGCGCAGTATTTTGTTCCTACTACCCCTCGTGAGAGGGAAGTTCGAAATAAGCACTTATTTCCGAGTTTGAAATAAGTTACCTCAAAACAACATACGTAACTTGAGCAACACAAACTTTGTAAATCATTCCACAGTATGGCTACAGTGTAGCCCTAGCCTGGGAGTATCTATATGACCTTGCTGATGTCCATGAGCTCTCTTTTATGTACAGTTTTGTAATCACAAAACCAAACATGAGTACAATTCACACTCTATATATGGAGACGTGATTCTCTTATACACTTTCAGAATACTCTTACTTAAGACAGGTCCATCTTTATGTTGGACAGGATACAGATCGGACTGACAGTCCCTCATTTTACAAAATGCTTGGGAAAACTAAGTAATTCTGGAGACTAGTATAAATCATAACTACTGTACATTATGACATTTAGCATTTCAGTCATTCCATTTAAAATCAAGCAAAATTTTAGCTCTGCAAATCTAAAAATAGTTGTAGATGTGTCCTCGTCAAGTTTCACTGTTACTTGCAATTGCTCTTACTATACATATTGGTAACACTTCTGTAACTAACATAATAGTTTAAGGTAATGGTTAAAGTAATTTGTGAGAACTTACATGTACATAACAGCAAATCAAGGTTGAGAAAAAAGTTATTCCAATACACTAATATTACAGAAGCTGTAGCAAAACTTACTTTCAGTAACTTGCATGATGGAAATTCTGGTAAGTACTGCAATTTATTTTTTCTTAGATAAAGCTGTTCTAAAGCTTCCATGTTGGCCAGTTCAGAAGGTATAGTTTCCAAGTGGTTTTTAGTACAATCCAGTTGTTTTAAGCCTAGAGAAATAATGGCAGTGGTGAAAAGCAAATAAACATTCTAAAAGCTTACACACATCTTCAGTATCACACTCATGCATCTGATGAAGCGAGTCTTTGCCCACAAAAGCTTATGCTCCAAAATTTCTGTTAGTCTATAAGGTGCCACAGGACTTCTTGTTACACATCTTTAGTGTTCACCAAAGCTTTCTGTTTGCCTAATTATAAACAGACTTCAAAGATTTCCAGCATATACTACCTACATTATTCAATGACAATGCAAAAAAATTGGCCACACAGAAAGCCTTTTTTAGGGGGGTTCAGACTGGAGATGGTACGAAGAGATAACGAGCTGGTCTACACACATTATCTATGTCAGTTCAGAAACTAAGGGTATACCATCAGTACACAATCTGTTCCTCTGTCTGCTACAGCAATTAAGGTCCATATTTAGCTTAAATGGCTATTAAGCCTGATAATGTAAGATGTTTTGAAGATTAAAGCTGAACTTCCACAAGTAATCCATTTACTACCCTGTTTATGCACTTGATTTTCCATACAGCACATGCTGTAAGGAAAGGTTCATCAGTTATAGTGTTTTAACAAGATCACCAGCATCAAGGCCAAACAAGTTTCATCCATGCTCCTCTTGGAATAATCCTCATGTTCTGTCAAGGAATGCCAGCTATCAGAAACCTTAAAGTTTTATATCCATGATAAGCTGTGACTTATCACAGCAATTTACAATACCTCACACTATATCTACTTATTCAGTTACAATAAAAACGCAAGCACATTTTTCAAGACAAAAGACTATCAATTTATAATAAGCCATTTAAAATTTGTAAAAAACTAATTTACTTTTCAATGCACTGATTTCTGTTGGCAGGTTCCTCAGTTGGTTATCGGCCAAATTGAGTCGCACCAAACTGGTTAGGGAAGCAAAACTGGATGGAATGGTTCCAAGTTGGTTGTTGGAGAGGTCCTGGGTGTGGAAAAGTATAATTGAGAAATTACTTTGAAGGGTGTTTAAAACCAGCCCAAGTGCAAAGTCAATTACCGAGAGAGAATATCAAATGTAGTTGGATGGCATGTTCGTGAACTTACAAGAACAGAAAATGAGGTTTTCCAGCAGTGGTAGAGATAGTAGCAACTACAGTATTCATGCTTCAAGCGTCCTTACATGTTGTGAAATTTTCTTTAGCTGCTGCTGTGTATTTATAGATTATTTCACTGACCTGTTCATGACGACAATTAGGGTGGAATTTTCAAATGGATCTGAGTGACTTAGGAGCCCAAGTACCTTTGTTTTTTGTACAGGTTGCACCTCCCTTATCCAGCATGCTCATAATCTGACAGGTCCTGAACAAGAGTATTTGCTAGATAAGGGAAAGTGCAGGGCTGTGTTCAGGGACTGCTGGAGCACCAGCCCCCAGCCTGCTTCCCCTGGGGCTCTGGTCCCTGCCCAGAGTCCCAGGCACTGCAACAGGACTCTAGCCAGCCCCCTGCTCACTGCCACAGGGCACGTGGGGGCTCCAACTCCCACCTGTGGCAGCCTCCCAACTCCCACTGCTGTGGGACAGGTCAGGGCTCCAGCTCCTGGCCCCATGTGCTACTGGGAGCTCCACTTCCCAGCCCTGTGGTAGTGTCCTGCCCCCACTGTTGCAGGACAAGCCGGAGCTCAGGCTCCCAGCCCCATGCTGCCACAGGGCAAGGAAGGGCTCTTGCTCAGGCCTGCAGCAGCCTCTCAGCCCCTGCTGCATGGGGCAGGTTGGGACTCCAACTCCTGGCCCCACAGCAGCTTCTCAGCCCCTGCTGTTGTGGGGGCAAGCAGGGACTCAGGCTCTGGCGCTATGCCGCCATGGTGCAGGTAGGGGCTCCAATTCCTGCCAAGGAGCTCTGGTCCCAGATCCATGGCGATATGCTGGCCCCTGCTGCTGTATGACAAGCGGGGGCTCAGGGTTCTGGTTCCGTGCTACCATAAGGCAAGTCAGGGTCTCCAACTCCTGGCCCCCACTGCCAAAGAGCTCAGGTTCCCAACCTGCAGCAGCCTTCCATCCCACAGCTGCAAGAAAGGCAGGGACTCTGGCTCCAATCCCTGCCGGGGCTCCTGCACCTGCCATCTGCTCTCTTACCTGTCAACATCCATGGTCATTCTGGACAATGGATGTTGCCAGATGAAAAAGTACTGGATTTGAGAGGTACAACCTGTAGCGTATTTGAAAGACTCTGGAAAGGCTTTAATATTAACGTCAAGATAATAAACTTTCCATTAATAATTTTTAGCTAAGTGTGATGCTGCAAAAAGCTCAAACATCTAATAAACTAAAGAACACGTTTCTATCAGACAGTGTTACATCCAACAGTACAAAGAAATCATTAGACTATTTTAAAATATTTAGGAAGTCGATTTAGGCGGTAGTCCTGTCAAAGGCAGCCTTTTTGAATTGCCAATCGCAAAATGCAGATAAACGAGCTAATCAAGAAAAATAATCATTAAAAAAATTATGCAACTTACTAACTCTTCTAAACTGATAAGCTGTCCAAACCCATCTGGTAAGTGACTCAACTCATTATGTTGGAGAAACAGGCTCTTTAACTGTCTCAACTGCATCAGCTCTTGTGGAATATTTTTCAGCTTGTTGTGACTATTAATGAAAAAGTAAATTAAAAAATAAATAAAATAAAACAAACAAACAAAAATGAAGGGTTACACATCAGTATGAACCTTAACCCAACTATTTGTGAAATATTTCTGTTTTACATGGCACTGTACAAGATAGCATTAAGGCAGCCGTAGAAATATAAATGGACTTAAAAATTGAGCAGTTGTCTAATGGTTAATTTCCTAGGTTCTCTATGCATCACTCCTTCAGTTGCCAAAGACGACTTTCAGCTACTGTTTGAAGTTGAGCTTTAGCTATTCTTGCCTACTTACTATTCTTTTAGACAGTATCTTAAACAAAGAATACTGTTCCTATATTTTTCAGCCTCAAAATCTGAAAATGTGTGGCAAAAACTACTTTTCAATATGAATAAGCTTTCAAAATTTCATTGTCAAACTCACTGCATACAAAGAGTATGTTTTATCTTTTACACTGACACTCTTAGACTGACTGATCATCTTCCATTGGAGAATTAATAGATGAAAACTTCAAAACAAGCACAAGACAAAATAAAGGCCTTCTCTGATTCTATCAGTACACTCATCCCTCACTATACAAGCACAGCCGGTTCCTAACTTTTTGCTTGTAGGCAAAAACTCATAAGAGGGACACTAAATTCCTACTAAAATACATGTAAAAGTCTCTGATTGGTTCCAAGTGCTCCGAGTGGCAGCAGGTGGCACTGCTTTTGAAAGGTAAGTGAACCTGGGTTGGTGGGGGTTAAAGGCTGGGGGCAGTTTGGGGACATGAGTGGGAGGTAGGGTTAAAACATGGGGGTTGGGTAGGGAGGGGCACGGTTCAGGCTGCTGCAGGTTGGGTCTGCAGCAGGGGTGGGTGTTAACTTGCAGTGGTTTGGGTGTGCGGGGCCGGTGGGGGCGGGGGTTAATTTTCAGTAGTTTAGTGTCTGCAGAGCCGGTGGGCGGGGGCTCAGGCTGCAGAGGATTGCAGCCACAGAGAGGGGGTAAGTCTCGTATTATTGGGGAGAGTTCACTCATCCAGTGAGCAAAAGGTAGGTATCTGTGTCCCTCATTTAAGTGAGTACTCGTAAATAAAGTACTCATTTAATGAAGGATGAGTGTACCGAGATATTCACTGTTTTAAATTTTTATGTGAAACAAAACCACAAATTCTGTCAATAAAGAGACATAAAAGAGCATAAAGGCTTGCGGAATGGCCTTGCAAGTCCACGAGCTGAACAAAGGTTCACAGAAGTATATCGACAGACCAGTTCACTTCAGTGTGCTTCAGTACCCAATCACTAGAAAGCAATGGACTTTGCTATACATTGCAACACAAACTTTCAGAACAGTGAAGGAATTGGATCCCCAACTCTTGTTTATGTTTAGTAAGTGAAGAGAGGTGGGTGCACAGCTCCCTTTTCATTTTTGAAAACTCCAATCCTTACTGGCTGGCATTTTCAACTTCCTTATTTATGGTGTGACAGGAAGAGTAACAACATATAGTGCACATTCATCATGAAATTAAAAGAAGTTTTATGACATCAAACACATTTAAATGTACAGACAACTTATGTTTTACATGAGCAGTGACACACCCGAGACTCAGGCACCCACTCTTCCACTGAGTGAGTGTACTTAATTACAAATAATGCTGGCCTTCTTCATGCAAGAAGTGTTGTACACTTGTCTTTAGGGCTGTCTTGCCCAAATTCTATTCACTCACGAGTGCCAGAAGTTATTTGGGGAAGGGTAGAACCTCTCCATACAGACCTCAACAGGCAAATGGCTTGTTTAAGTTTTTCTATTATTGGTCACTCATGAGTATATCACTGTTAAATTTTCAGGACAACTTTATGTGACCCATGTGAACATGATCAGATCACTGTTTTCTCCAAGCATCCTTACATAAGTGTCCACAGTGAGGATCACATTCCAGATAAAAATATGACTTAGTCACAATACTTCAGAAGCAAAACCTGAGAGCTCCAGAATCTTAGGTCTGAGATGCACACTTGCAAAAGCAAGGATTAATGTCACTCGGCTAACAGCTCTTAAAATTACCTGGAAAAACTGTGTATAAAAAAAACCAATATAAACTTTGACCAATAACAGTTTTAAAAAGTTACAAACTTTTTTGCATCAATGATACAAGGAGAATCATGAAGAAAGACTCAAATGCCTGTCTACGCACAGCACTTTAGCAGCATGATTCTCTTTGCATCATCAAGGACCAAAATGGAACTTTGTTTACACAGTTTTTTTCCCCACGCTTAAACATCAAATTGAAAGCTTGACTACACTCACAAAGTTCTCCCTTCACTGCTACACAGCTATTTAACAACACTGAACACAGTGCTAGTTTGGCGAGCCTTTTATAAATCACATACACAGTAACCCCTCAATTTATGCAAAGGCTGGGTCCTGGGCAACCACTACATAATTTGATTTATGTGTAAAATAGGGGGGGGGGCGGTTTGGGACAGTGGGCAGCTGCGGGAAGGGAGGGCAGCCACGCAGCTCCCACCTTCTTCCAGCTGGAGGCCACACAGCTGCTTATGCCAGTTTCTCCCAGGTGGGAAAGCCGGCACCGCAAGCAGCTGTGTGTGCGCCAGACTCCCCAGTTAGGGCGCCCAACACTCAGACAGAGGCTTGCTGAACGGTGTCTCCCAGCTGGGAGCAGCTCCACTGCAAGCAGCTGCATCCCCACCAGGCTCTCCCAGCTGGGGGACCAGGGAGCTGGAAGCAGTTTCGATTTTCACTTAACCTGCATTAATACGAGTTAAGAACAAATCAAAATCGCACTTTTACTGTAATTTTAGAAGATTTTGAGTTTCTTAACCACTCTACAAATATATGTTAATATTTACTGTACTTAAACTTTGTAATACATATTTACCTGACATTCAGCTTCTGAAGATTTTCCAAAAATCCTATAGCAGAAGGAATAGATGTCAGCTGATTATCATGTACCTAGAAATAAAAAAGGTTTTAGAAATACAGATCCTTGTCAATACCCTTTTTACAGTCAAGAATCAAATTATGTTAAATGCCTACAAATGAAACTTTTGTACAACCTCCTCTCAGTGGAGAACTGGGGAGGCCCTCCCTCCCACCAGTTGCAGCAAACAGGTAGTAAAGCTCTGCTTTTTTTCTCAAGCAGACACGAGGAAAGGAGCAGGGAAAAAATTTACCTGCACTGCTGGCCCCCGCTGTGGGGCCCACAGCCACCCAGCCATTCCCCACTTGGTCAATGCTGGCCCTTCTGATGTCCCTGGAGTGGAGGCCCACAGCCAGCAGAAGCAGAGAGGCCAACATTGACTTTCCCTGCTCCGAAAGACTCCCTGGTTTGATACCAGTCAGGTACCAATGGTGCAGGACCAGAGAGGTACACCTTGCTACCATCCAGAAAAGAGCATTGCAATGGCAAACTTCCCTCCAGGAAAGAAAAAAACTCTCTCCTAAGGCAAGCGGTACCACTGTTTTAATTGGTTAAAGTTGTCAAAACAGGGGTGCACCCAAGTGTTCCTTGCAATTTTCTCCACCTCAAGCAGAATTAATTTTCTTATGTACACCAATGTGGAGTTGATGTACAAAACGTCACTTTCATATTGGTGCACATAACAAAATTCACGTGACAGGCTGGGGCCAAGGAACACTAGTCCCTCTATTTTTTCCATCCATGGGTAGAATAAATTTTGTTCTGTGCACCACAACATTTACGGATGTCCACCACCAACAGAAACACATACTGCCAGCTGTGGGAACTCTCCTAATCAGCTGGGTGACACCTGAACTTCTCCTGAGCAGACATTCCAGTGCTTAGTTTATAGGGAACACTCCCAAGGCGTTCTGATTGTGGGAGGGGGCTCAGGCTTAGGGCAGAGGTTGGGGTGCAGAAGTGTGAGGGCCCTGACTGGGGCTGGTCATGAGGGATTTGGTATGCAGGTGCTCTAGATTTGGGGAGGGGTTCTGGCAGGGGTTGAGGTGCAAGAGGAGGCAGAGATTCTGGGGCTCTGGGAATGAGGGCTTTTGGATGGCAGGGCAGGGGTTTGGGGCTCAGGTTTACCTACGTGGCCCTGTGCTGAAGCCAGCAGGAAGAGCCCCTGCCAGCCACATCAGCTCCCTGCAAAGGCATCGCTCCTTGCTATAGCCCTAAGTCCATGTTTGGAGCTTAACAGCTCCTGCTGCAAGGCTTGAAACTTTTTTCCCCCCAGGGACACACCTGGGTATGGAAATTGTACAACAGGCCAAGGTGGGATGGGAGGACTCATGGGATGTGGTGCAAGGGACTCTGCCACGGACAGAAGCCCTGTACCTGGGACCATTACAGTCCCTGGGCAGTTTTGAGGCTCATGACAGTGGGGCCATAAGAGACTGGGAGGGGATCAGGTATGGTGCTGTGTGCAAGAGAGAGCCACTGCTGATGGGCAGGGTTCCAAGTCCGATAACAGCATGGTAAAGTTGTGTCTACACAGTGGGCCTGTAGAAGATGATGCTCATGAAGGAATTGTGAGTTGGGGCAGGGAAGCACTAAGCAGGTGGAGCGGGACATGCTCTGACCCTGCTCCCCAAATGGACTACTGCAACAGAGCAAGCATGGGACCCTGATCCTCAGCAGGAGAGCAAGGCCAAATATAAAGTTCTGATAGGCTGGCTATGGACACATGTCCATACTCTGTCAACCCTACATCAGAGTATGTGGACACCATTTGAGCACACTGCTTTCGCAGCACTCCAGGTGCCAGAACTATTGTGATGGTGGCTAAATAAATACCCAGAGAGTTTGTGGGGAAGGAATGGTCTCCTATTCTATTTTAGGTTTCCCCAACTACACTTTCCCCAATCTTCTATCGAAGATTTCCCCCACTGCGCTTTCCCATCAAAGACACTATTGGGGCAAATCTTCATCAAGGATGCGTATTGGACTTTCGTCTTCATAGGCAAGTCATTAAACAATTGTCCCTTATCCACTATTTGGGACCTTTCTATGAAACATTTGGTGCTGATCACTGAAGAAAACAGGATCCCAGATTATATGCACCATTATTCCAAAGGGAAATTCCTCTAGGAACACATCAATACTACTTTAATAAATTCAGCAGAAAGAGGGGAACTGACATCTCCATGAGGAAATATACTCCTTCCCTGACTTTTCCAAAATACAAGCACAATCGGATTAGAACAAAAGCTCTTTACTTACATCTAGTACAGTGAGAGCAGGCAAAAGTTTGACATCCTCAGAAAGACACTGCAGCTTGTTCGAGGCTAAGTTGAGTTTGGTCAAATCTGTTTGCTCCCACCAGCGATCAGCAGCACTGAAAGACAAATTCTGATGGGCTTCCTCTGGAATATCCAAATTTATTCGCCACACATGCGGAGGTACTGCATTTAAAATAGCATATTTGTACAATGATACCTCTGATATTTAAATTGTCAACTTTTAAAATCACTGTAATTATCCAAAAATGTTTAATAGCTTTATTCTTCATACAGATGATTGTTCATTTCGTTTGGACAAATATTCCAAAGAACTGACTACTTTCATTAGTATTTTCCCCCTATTTTCTGATCAGCTCTCACTCTTACAGCAATCATTGGGTTTTAATCAGCCAAATCGGCTATGCATCACACCAAGCGTGAGGAGATCCTCATCTGTGAAAAAGCATTGGCAATTCTGTGACTACAGGACCACTCGCTGCTCCTGAAAAGCCAGGTGCCCTGCCTGTCTAAAGGAACTTGTTATTCATCTGTGCTTGGTTGCAGAAAGTAACATCATTTTGGCTCTGAACTTTGCCAGTGTCATTTATGCCTTGGTAACATTCAGCGTGGAGCATTATCATGCACTGCCCCTCAGGACTGTTTGGAAGCTTCCAAAGGAGCAGAATGCATCAGCTCACTTCTTGCCACGGTTTGCTTTATACAAACAGAGCACAGGACACCTATGACCTATATTCCAATGCAGTCCCAAGCTTTAGGTAGTTGGGAGCCAAGCCATCAGAACCCTTCTTGCAAGGGTTTGCTACCAGTTCAGGTCAGACAGCCTTAGCGAAGGGGCGCGCCCTTTAACAGGCAAATCCAGGGCCCAGAGGATTTCATATCCAGGCCCCCGCAAGGGCGGGGATATAAAACCAACATGCAGCATGTCCCATTTCAAAGCGCTGCACAACAGCATCCTGCCGGGTTGTGCAGCCCTGGCAGCCCTACCGCAAACGTCTCGCCCTGAATGTGAGTGTGGGGACCCGCCCCCCCCCCGAGCAGCGCGCCCAGAGTCCCATCCCGCCCCCTACCCAGCACGGCGAGCCCGGTGCCCCTTCCCTGGGGGAGAGCAGGGCACAAAGGGGAGGGGCTGCGCCGGGCGCCAGGCCTCAGGCGTGAGCGGGGAGCCGCGCCCAGCGCTCCCGGGCTCTCACCCTCACTCAGGTCGCGGCCTGCCAGGTTTAACTGGCCGCTCTTCCGGGCCGCTCTGATCAGCCCCTGCGGCACCGCGGGCCCCGGCTCCCCCGCTTCCCGCCTGAAGCCAGCGCGAGGATCCCCCGCTCTCCCCCGGCGCGCCGCCGCCATGGCTCCGCAGCGCACCAACCCCCGCCGCTACAAGCACGCAGAGCAGGAGGAGCCAGCCTCGGCCTCAGCGCCGCGCCGGGCGAGAAGCTGATGCGCTGCCTTTACAGGGGCTGTCTTTGCAGTCCCACCCCCCAACCTCCCCTTCCGGCTCGAAAATCTGCCCGCGTTACCCTCCCCCACTGGCTGCTAGTACCTCGGCCCCAGACTGGGGCGGGGGGCGGAACCGGCCCACGCGCGGGTAGCGGTAGCGGCAGCGGCCATCGCCGGCCGCGCTTCGTTAGCATTAACGCAGCGCTTACAAGCCGGGTAGTTTTCCTCCGGCCGAATAGCCGAGTCCTGTCTGAATCCCGCGCGAGTCCCGCCACTGGCGACGTGGGAGCCGGAAAGTCTCCAACTTGCCTTTTAGATGCCGGGCCAAGTTTGTAGAAGTGGCCATTAGGAAAACCGAACGGATTGGCTCCGGAGTCACGCTGGGAAATTTCGCCCCGACCCGAGCCCCATAACCTCATCTTTCCACAGTAACTTTTAGTAGACTCACACCGTCACATTTTAAACCCTCCTTGGTTTTGTTAAAACCTGCTTACCTCAAACTACTACACACACCTGGGAGAAAAACGTTGCAAGAGGGTCACCTTTCAAACGGAGAGCTGAGAGAGCTCCTGCTCCGTTCAAACACTTTCTTTTTTCAAGACCCCCTGGATTACAATCGAATTAATATATTTGTATTCTGTTAGAAAATGTTAGAAAAGCCAGACAAGGGAAGTCTGATTGCAGGAGGATGTTATTTGTAATAGGACAATGTAAAACTTTACTTGTTATTTTCTAACTTATTTAACAAATATTTTGGAGAAGAACTCTGATGAACTTTCAGCATATCTGCCTCTTCAGCTAAAGATGGAGAAAGACCCCAATTGCCACAGGTTTCTGCAATTCCTCATATAAAAACAGAAATATCAGAATCTTTCGTAAGAAAAAACAAGCAGAAGATACTTCTATAGCAAAATTTTTTACACCATAAACACAAAGGACAAATATTTAAAAAATAAAAAATAAAAACAAATAAATATTGGTTTTTTAACAGGTCACATTTAATGTGGTTAGTATAGGGTGCTGTCTTGTTTTAAAATAATATACACTTACATTTTGTTATCCAGTGTATTCAGAGAAGATTAATGGTGGACAACTCTCCCACATAAAGTCAATACAACTGTGGTGGGACGGTTACTTCATCAGTTCTCTTCACACCCAACCATATCCCTTTTAAGCCTTGATGTTTCTCCTTAACATATGCTCATCCTCTATTCATTTTCATATCTTTCCACACCAGTTTCTTGAAGACCTCAGTCTTGAGCATTCACGCATTACCATTTCTAAAACCCCACGCCTCACTATGAGAGATGGGTGTTTCTTTTAGCATAGTCTTCCTCTCTTTCCAGATCCCTTGAAAAAAATGGAAGGGATAGGCCCCCTGCCTAATGGAATTCACTAACTTATTTTACTGTTCTGATGAAGTGACCTAAGATAGCATTAATTATTGTTCAATTACCCAGATATTTGATTGGAAAATAATACAGCACGGGAGGTTATCCAATACATTCTTGGCATGTATTTGTGAATAAAAATTATTTTAATGATGGAGAAAGCTACTGGTGGAGAGGATGTTTTAATGTGATTTTGACAAATGGGGAGGAACTTCTTGAGAATCTGAAAGTGGAAGGCAGTTCAGGGAAAGTGATCATGAAATAGTAGAGCTCACGATAATAAGGAATAGTAGGTAGTCTGTTGTGTCCGACAATGACGTAGACAGAAGTGATAAGAATGTGCAAAGAACCTGTGTGGGAGAATGTTTAAAGTGGAAAAGCTGTTGCACAGGGGTAGTTCCACTCTCTCAACCTCAAAAGCCTGGTTCCAGTAGTACAAAAAGTCGTCACAGCTGGAACTTCCTAGGCTGCAGTGGATGGCCATGCCATCTTTGGTGCCTTGTCATGCCCTTCGCTCTCTACAGAGCTGTGAAGAACCGCCTTCCTGGTCATGGGATCTTGCTGTTGATCTCATCCACCCGGTCCGCTGAGGCCAACTTTGTATGCTATGATAGGCAATTCCCTATCTTACCGCAGGTTTCAGATCTGCCGGCTACCCTCGCCTGGTTTAGGCTGCCTGCATGCTACAGCTTCTTGGAGCCGCAGGTGAGAGCTGGGTGCCAGGTGCAGACCAAAAATGCACCAACTGCCCCCGAAGAGACAAAACAAGTCCCCACACCAGAGGTGCTACCCCTCCCTGGACACCCCATACACCCCAATAAGGAATGGCAGGTGGTAAAACAACAGCACAATAAAGCTAGTGGATTTCAAAAAGGTAGACTTTGCAAACTCAGGGAGTTAGTAGGTATGATCTCAAGAGAAGAAAGTCTAAGACCAGGCTTACATTAGGGGCAAAGTCAAACTAAGGTACGCAATTCTAGCTATGTAACTGTGACGTCTCCGCTGCAGGGAGTTGATGGGAGAAATTCCCCTTACACTTCTCATTCTAGTGGCATACTGGAGTCAACCAGAGCACAATCAGTGGTCAAATTAGGGCATCTTTACTAGACTCTCTAAATCAATCCCTCCCCCAACACTCATATGCCTAAGGGGAAAAGCAGTTAAAGAGAGATGGCATTTTTTCAATATAACATTACTAAGGATACAAGAACAAACTATCCCACTGCACAAAAAAATTGGGAAGTATGGCAAGAAACCACTCTGGCATAACAGGAGATCTTCAATGGGCTGAGCCTCAAAAAAGAATCCTACAAAAAGAGGAAACTAGGTCAAATTACAAAGGATGAATTTAAAAAAATAATGCAAATATGTAGGGACAAAATTAGAAAGGCTAAGGCACAAAACAAGATTAAACTAGACATATAAAAGGATAACAAAAATATTTTGCAAATAGAAGCAAGAGGAAGATCAAGGACAGTGTAGTCTCTTTACTCAACATGGGGGAGGGAAGAATAACAAAATATGGAAGTGGTGGAAGTGTTAAATGATGTTTTTGTTTCCGTTTACACCAAAAAGTTTAGTAGCAATTAGACAACTAACATAGTGAATGCCGGTGAAAATGAGGTGGGATCAGAGGCTAAAACAGGGAAAAAGCAAGTTATTTAGATAAGTTAGGTGTCTTCAGTTGCTAGAGCCTGATGAAATACATCCTAAATACTCAAGGAGCTGGTTAAGGATGTAACTAAGCCATTAGCAATTATCTCTGAAAAGTCACAGAAGATGGGAGAGATTCCAGAAGTCTGGTAAAGAGTAAATATAGTGCCAATTATAAAAAGGGAAAAAAGGACAACATGAGAAATTACAGACCAGTAAGCTTCACTCCAATACCTGAAAACATAATGGAATAAATAATTAAGCAATTAATTTGAAAACACCTAGCAAATAAAAAGATAAACAAAAGTGTGTGTGTGTCAAAAGCAAATTATGTCAAACCAAACTAATAGATTTCTTTCACAGAATAAATAGCGTTGCAGATTGGTGGGAGGGGACTTTAGTATCTTGACTTTGGTAAGACTTCTGACACTGTCTCTTGAGACTTTTTCATAAACAAACTCGGAAAATACAACCTAGATGGAGCTAATATAAGGTGGCAGCACAATTTGTTAGAAAACTGTTCCTGGGGAATAATTACCAGTGGTTCACAATCAAGCTGAAAAGGCATATTGAGAGGTCTCCAGCAGAGATCAGGTTTGGGTGCAGTAGCTTCATCAATAATTCACATAATGGCAGAGGCATGAACAGAAATTGAAATATGACCACTTTTGGAAGTGCATATTCTTTCCCACCCCCAGGAGGAGCTCATTGTTCCCCCTCCCCACCCAGTCTGAGAGGAGCTCACTTGTTCTATCACTACCTCGGCCCCAGGAGGAGCTCACTATTTCATGTGACCCAGCAAGAGCTCTCCCTTCGTTGCCTTCTTGCCCCAGAGTCAGAGGTGTTATGGCCTCCTCCAATGTTTGTCAGGGAGGTCATCCCCCCTTGTGCATGTCGTTGTATAACAGAAAGTATACTTTAAAAGGTGACAAGTTTCAGAGGAATAGCAATGTTAGTCTGTTTCTATAAAAATTAGGAGTCCTATGGAACATTAAAGGCTAACAAATGTATTTGGGCATAAGCTTTCATGGTCTGGAACTCACTTTATCACAAGCTAAAGATGAGTCAATAGCGTAACACAGGTGCCATAAAAGCAAAAAGTATTCTGGAATGTATTAGCCAGGAATGTTGAAAGCAAGGCACAAGAATTCTTAACTCTGTGCTGATTAGGCCTGTATTGTGTCCAGTTCTGGGCACATTTTAGGAGAAATGGGGAGAAATTGCAGAAAGTCCAGAAAAGAGCAACACAAGTAATTATGTCTAGAAAACATAACCTATGAGGGAAGATGGAAAAAAATGTGTTTGTTTAGTCGTGAGGAGAGAAGACTGAGAGGGGACTGTCATGAAAGAGTGCCTGTAAAGGGTTAAAACCACAGAGGGTGAGTACTCTGTGGGAAGCAGGCAGGTGAGCCAATGGGAAAAAATAAGTGATTATTTTAATTGAAACAATTGCCAGCTGAGGGAGGTCTTTGTGGTGTGGCTGAAGCAGAGACAGAACGACCAAGATTGATCTTAAGCCGGCTTAATCCAGTAAATATCCTGGTCATATTGTAATCAGTGCATAGCTATGTAAGTAGAAAGGAAATGTTTAGTTAGATGTGATGGAGTTATGTTTATTTTGGGTTTGGTGTGGAACTTCTCAGTCTGTTTTATGATTCTTCCCTGTAGTCTGTAAATTGTAAGCTAAATCCCAAAGGAAGCAGTTCTCTGTGCTCTAACCCTTTTTTGTTGTTGTTGCTCTGTAACACCTAGCAACCCAGCAGGCTGCTTATTTATTTTCTTGGTATTATTCGTCTTTTGTTTTGTTAATAAATTTCTTTTTAAGGCTATGATTGGATTGCTGTGTCCAAGAGGAGTGTCTCTGTGTATTCATGCCAAGACCAGAAGGCCAACTATCAGATTTAGAGATTAATTTTCTTTGTTTCCAAGTCTCTCCTAAACGAGGGGTGAAGTCTGGGATTACCCCACAGGAGGATATCCAAGCCTCTGACTAGATCATAGCGATATGTCAACAGAAGCAGATGACAAAAAGTGATCCACTCGGTCCACAAAGAGGAGGTTCCAAATAACACAGGAAAGAGATTTGGTTTTATACCGACTTTGATTTGATAAGAGTAAACGAATTACGAGCAGCCTCCACGAGCTGCTCATCACCCTCAGCTCCCCTGGGAGTCATTTAGAGAAAGCGGGGGGGGCGGGGCTCGGCCCCTTGCTGATGCAGGGTCTGCTGACTCTACACCACCAGAGCTTGTAGAAGGGGGCGCCCATCCGGGTTTTAGTCTCGACAGCTATGCGCTCTGCGCCAGTGGCCGTGGGCAGGCCTCACACTAGGCCTTGCGCTTTACCTAGCGGAAACTTCCCCGCCCTGGAGTAGCCAATAGCGAACCTAGAATACCAAAAGCACACCGCCTCCCAAGTCTCCGGGGTAGCTCATCATACTGCACATGCGCGGGTTGCTCCTCAGGCAAGGCAGCAGCATGGCGCGTGCGCAGGAGCAACAAGCGCGGCAAGACTTGCTTGACTACGCATGTGCAGGAGCAGCAAGTCCTTGGGGAGGGACAGATACTACACATGCGCAAACGGGTCTTCTGTGGGAGAGGCGAGTTGTAAGACTACGCAAGACCAACGAAGTACGCAGATCGCGCCTGCGTGCAGAGGAGCAGTAAAGGATTGTGGGATACTAGTCCGCGGCCCGGGCTGGCTGGTGGAGCAGGCAGCTGGTGGCAGTTTTCACTCAACAACGGTTGTTTTGTGCGCGAGGCCTGTGGCTGTGCCCGGACGGGAAGAGGCAGAGGACGCAGAAAAAAGCTACGCGGTTCCTAACGCGCTCTTCCCTCTCCCTGATGTGTTTGTAGCACCGGAGTGGGAGGCAGCGCGATGGCTTCAAGCAGCGGCACCGACGTAATCCAGGTCACCAATGTCTCTCCTAGCGCTAGCTCCGAGCAGATGCGGACACTCTTCGGTTTCCTGGGCAAGATCGAGGAGCTGCGCCTCTTTCCTCCCGAGTGAGTCCGCCAGCGGCGCCTACTCTCTCCCCTCCCCCCCGCCATACTCGCCTCCCTTCCCCCACTCAGGGCAACGTCCCGCCTCTTTCCCATCCCGCCCCGCGCCGCCGTCTCCTGAGCCCTTTTGAGAGCGATAGGCCTGGGGCCTGGCTCGCCGTGTCCGGGCCTCGTGCTGCAGAGGCATCATACTTTCCTAGGCAGCCCGAAGAGCTGCCTTGCGTCGTCGCCTGTGTAGATGAGCCGCCGTTAGGGATAACTAGTAGCTCCGTATCGGGGCGCGTGTGAGCTGCGTGGTGAGAGTTCACCCGTCACACATCGCTTCTCGGCCTGGTCCGCGCCAGATTAGTTCACGGATGGGCGTACGTTCCCGGGGCGGTTTTCAAAGCATGCGTGATATCAACTCGTCAGGGAAAGGGCCTGAAGCTCTGGCGGTTATCGCTGCTAAATACAGGTCCCCTTGCATCGCTGATTATTCCGGGGTTCTCCAGCTGATCGCATGTACAGAACCTCTGTACTTCTGTGGGATAGCTGCAATTTAAAAACAAAAACCCAAAACTTACTACACATAATGGATATTTATTTTTCTCTCGATAAATGTGGGTTTTACATTGAGAAGGTGCAAGGTGGTCAGCAAAGCTTGAATCAGTGAGTTATGGTCACAGCCCAAAAAAAACAAGACCTAGTGCATGCCCATATTCACACCCACCCACATAATTTACTGCTAATAGATTTTAGTTGGTAGGTAAGGGGTTTCAGCTTTATGGAATTTTCTAGACAGAAAAATTAATCACAATTTTTAATTTTTACAACATTTATATGAGTTAGAGGTATGTTTTCTTAACACATGTAAGACATGTGGCACTCTCAAATTGTAATCCCAAATCCATGCTAGGAAAAGGTTTAAATTATTGCAGGTGACTGGTATGTTGCTTATTGTGATACATTAGATGAAAGATGGGTTTTAAAGGACCAAAAACTGCAAGCATTCATTTGTATTCCTTATGTTGTTTCTTTGTGAAGCGGGGTTGCCTTTGTTTCTCGTGTAGAAAATAGATTAATGTAAGTAAGACCAAAATGGATGTGTGTTGTCACATAGAACGTGGATGTCATGGAATTTTGCATGCATAGTTACAATATCCATGGTGTTTGTGATCATGTGACAAACTCTTCATATTGACTGTGTCCATCAATCTCCTCTCAGATGGTTTCTAACACACCAGTATTTCACCTAGTGTCAGATAGTTGCAGTTTGAAAGGGGGGGGGAGATACCACAAAGTTTCTTCCATTTGTGCTCCCCACTCTCCTACTCCTCCATAAAATTCTTCAGTGATCCGATTTTTTTTTTTTGTGGGTGTGGTGGTTGTATTTTAAAATGGACACTGAAAATATTCATCCCATTTCAATGTAATTTTGTATTGGAGTTTATAGTGTAGAGGACAACTAACTGGATAGACAGGAAATCAAGTTGGCGATAGACATTTAATATTTGACTGTATTCAAATAATAATGTTTAAATTTGAATGTGAGGAAAATCTTACTTCTGTGCCAAAGTTCATTTTCACCATGTAATGAGTTATTTTCCTTTAGCAAGAGAATGTTAGTTTGTTACATAGTTCTCTTCACAGTTTGGAGTACTTCACAATTGTTAGTTCATTTTATATTTCAGTACCCATATGAGTGAGATGTAACCGCCACTCTACAGATAGGAACTTAAGGGCTAATAAGGTAGATTGACTTTTCCAAGGGAGTCTGGTTGAACTTGGTATTGAATATTTAACTTAGGTCTATCAAGTATCAGCATAGTGCTACAACTTCTGTGCTTTGGCAGTAACTTCTAGAAATATCTCCTGAAGTTCAGTCTTCTGCTGGGGTGCTCATGTTCTCTGCCCCCCCGCCCCTTTTTTTGTATGCAGTCTTGTGTGTTCTTAATTTCACATGCGCACCCATATTAAATCCAAGAATAGGTTGTCATAATGTATTACACAAGGTTTGGTGAAGTGTAAGAGGTAAAGGTAAATAAAATCTTTCCAGGACAGAACGCTGTTTCAGGAGGATACACTGTATTCTTACTAAAAAGAAAGAGAGAGATTGCAAAATCACATATTTGGACTTTATTAGGAGAAGTGTGTAATATGTTTAGTTTGGCACTCAGTCTCAAAGCTAATTTGTCCTTAAGGTGAATTTTATTGTTAAAATCCATTTCTGGTGTGTACTGTTCAACTAACACACAGGTAGACTTTGAAAGACTCTCTTAAAACTACAAAGTAAGCACTTCTTTCATGAAGGAGACTCTACAGGACTCCATCTTTATTTGTTCCAAAAACTGCAAGGTATTTAGTGATTTAGGCATGGATTTCCAGGGATAGAAGTTATGATCTCAAGGCTAAGATGTCCTACTGTTGTTTCTCTCTCCAAGCCTGATTAATTCCCAGAGCAGGTCCATACTATACATTGAATGTGGAAGAATGTCTGTGGATAAAATATTATGTGATTGTGTGAATAGTCTATCATACTCTACAAGAAAGCTAAATTATGGTTGCACAATTAACTTTAATACTAACATTTCCCAACTGGTTAGTGCATGAATTAAGAATGTCACCTTTGCATTCTTTTAACTTCTTGTGTAGTTTTCTAGGTCTTTCACAAACAAACTCAGAAAATAAATTCCATATTGTGTTAGCATATTGATGCCAGCATGTGGCATCAGCAGAATTGGATGGAACCTTTGGCTCAGTACATAACTCTCTGGTCTTGATTGAATGGAGGACTTGATGCTAGAAGCTGGCTGTCCTGTTCTGTGGAAAGTACAAGGGTGGATCTGACCTTTTAGCCAGTTGATTTCACAGATATTTGCTGACAACGGAGGAATAGTAACAGAGAAGTAGCCCTGTTGGTCTACTCCAACAAAACAAACTAGCAGAAATGTAGCACTTTAAAGACCTAACAAAATTATTTATTCTGAGGAATACTTAGTCTTGGGAATTTTGGATTCCATTTTGCGCTGACGGAGGGACATGCGCTTTAATGGGCACAGATTCGTCTTCTGGTTCGCCCAGCCTACAATCTTTCCCCATCGCCAACCTATCCCTGTCTTCCCCACATAGTCTCTTCATCCTGTCTTATTCTCCATGTTGTTCCAGTCTCTGTTCTTCAGGCCAAGATTATAACAGGGTTCAAGAAAAGAATTAGATAAATTCGTGAGGGATAGGTTCATGAATGGCTATTAGTCAGGATGGGCAGAGATTGTCCATAGTCTTTGTTTGTCAGAAGCTGGGAATGAGTGACATGGAATGGATCATTTAATGATTGCCTCATGTGTTCATTTCCTCTGGGATACCTGGTATTGGCTGCTGTTGGAAGTCAGGATATTGAGCTAGATGGACCTTTGGTCTGACACAGTATGACCCTTATGTTCTCAAATTGCAACATTGTCTGTGAAGTAGTCTTACTACTAAAGATCCCCAGGCCATGTCTCCTTGCTCAAGCAGTTGCAACTGCATCTCATCCTCACTCTTAATCTGATTTCTATTTCCAACCCATAGCTTGCATGCTACCCCCAGCTACATTCCTAGTCCCCACGATCTCCTAATCTCTCTCCCAGAACTGTTTTGTTTAATCTCAGTGTCTCTTGTCAACTTCTTGCCCTGCTTTCTTGTTTCAGGCAGCACAAGTTTCAGCCTATACCTTGCCTCTGCGACTGCTCTTTCTCCCCTTCTTTCCCTATGTTTCTCGGCAGGTTGTGGTGTGTTTTTTTGTTTGGTTCAGCCTGTCCTCCTCTCTTTCCACTTTCGTTCTTTCCACACCCAAAGCTCCTTCTCAACAGACTCGAGGCTCCTGCTCTGTTCCTTCCTCACATCTTGTCTGCATTGAATTAAAATCAAGCTACTTCCTCCACGTTACTTGTGTGTTGAGAACACAGGTGAGACAGGCGTCTTGCTCTTAGCAGCTGTGGACACGGATCTAACATAGTCAGAAGCATCTGGGAACTTGAATTGCAGAGAATATTGTTCAGCTCTTGGCTGGCTGTGCTGGCAGTGTCTTTGGAAATTTTAACTTTCAAAATCTGAAAAAATCTGTGTGTGTAAACTGAGATACTTCAAAGGCTCATAAGACAGCCAAATTGCATGAATTTCTCCAGGAATAGCAAAGGGCACACATTGCTGACCAAAGGCGTCCCCTGCGAAATTTCAAATTCCTACTCCAAAGAACAGAGTTATAATTTCTTAGAGGTTACCAGATTTTAATATCAGTACAGCACCACTTCCTTCTGAATTTTCAGAAATGTCTGAACCATTTTGGCAGAAGATTTCCAAAAATAGTTCACCCAGAGGAATACATCTGGCATTGAAAATGTCATTCTAATTAAAATTTGGCAAAGCTATAAACATCTGAAACCAGGGCCGTTTATTATAGGAAGTCTTGGGTAACCTTAATAATAAACCTTGCCTAGAAAGACCGCAGTGAAGACTATTTTGAGGACAGAACACAATACAGTCTCCTCTAGGGCTTAGTCCACATTTCTATTGTGGAAAGCTTATATTTGTATTGCTGTCATTGTTGCGGAACATGCACAGAAAGTTGATAACCTGCGTGAAAAATGTAGCTCTCATGATTTTTATCATTCTTTCTCTTCTTTCTCCTTCCTGTCCTCAAAAATGGACAATTTTTGGTTTTTTTTTTTTTTTTTTTTTTTTAAAAAAAGGTTTTTGTTTTTATTTACCTCTTTTACAGGGAGGAACTCCATCCATTAAAGATTTTATCTTCAAGAAATAGAAGGCAAGGTAAAGGCTTTAATGGGCTGTCCTGGAAGTTGAGTGTAGCTTATGGTTTTCCTTATGCACAGCAACTTGTATGTCATGGACCCATTACAAGTTTATATGCCCTGTTACTCCTGTGCCAGTTACTGATCTTTGAGTGAGAAGATAAGTGGTTTTTGTCTATGCAGTTCAGCTTCTGCTGAGCTGCCTTCAAGAATGCAGGCTTGTTGTACTGGTGGATTTTGTGACCTTTCTATTCTTCAGGAATTGGGTTCGGAACCCAGATTTATTTTGTGTAGATCTCTAATTAGAACAGTGTTTCTTAATCTTTTTTGATATTGTCAACCAACTTGCTACCTTCTGACTCTGTCAGGGGAATCTCAGGGACTGGCATCAGTGTATGGTCCAGTCATAGAGAGATACTGTGTTAGAAGAGAATAGTTTTTAATGTGAGTTGATACATTTGAGGTCTTATGTCTTAAAATTGCACCCTCATGAAGAATACTCTTCATAATGTTTTTTCTGTCATAGAAAGATCTGTTTATAGGTACGCTTCCTGCTTTGTGACAGATATGCTTATATATAGTATGAGCAAATAGTAATTTATTCTTAAGGGTTAAAAGGATTCTATTAGGCATACCCAATTGACTTCAGTTTCAAAAACTTTCATTAGATAATTCAGAGTTTAATTATGTTTACCATAATTCACATATATGCAAATAATGTTTCTCCTTATTTCTCATCCTAATGTTAAGATTCCTATCATAAAGTTTCATTGCCAATCCAGTTATTTTTGTAGGATGTGCAATGTAAGGCTTGTCAAATAGACAAAGTACATTTTATATTAGTAATTCACAGTGGGTCTCTTCTAGTTAACGTAAACTATTAAAGTATAACAGTCTGTTTATTTCATTATGAAATTCTGTAGTAATCTTACTTATGATGTTTATTTGACTTCTAAACCCAAATATAACACCAATATGAAACTTGGACCAACTAGTCTCTATCCAGTAGTAAGAAGAAACCCCCCCCCCCCCCCCCCACTACAAGTTTAATATATAAAGTGAATGCTAAAATAGTGTATTGTAGAGAGCATTTCCAAATGTATACAATTTGGTAATGAAGAGTAGAGCCTTGCATGGATACTCTGTATCCACAAATGAGCCAGGGATGCAGATACCTGCTAATACAAAGCAATGGGCAAGAGAATTAAAACTAAAATTGACTTTGTAGGTGGAATGTGGTATTTGTACAACATACTTTCTGTGTGGAACACTGATAACTTTAGTGGAAAAACACCTTTTTAATTTTGTCAAAGGCTTGTATCACATGAACATAAGCAAACAGTTCTCATGCTGTCAGTCATGATCCCATTCTAAAAGGATCACCAAAGATTGAGCCTCATTGTGTTGAGGCTCTAGGTGTATGCCCCCCGGCCTGGCCCCCTCTGCCTCGGTTTGCAGGCTCAGGTAGGGCTAGTTTTGGTCCCCCTCCTCTGGGCATTGTATAGAAATTTTTGTTAGAAGCGGGTCATGATTCAATGAAAATGAATCCCTGAAATAAACCTATATTCACCTACTCAATAAAAAGCACTTACTGAGGAATGTCTTCTGTCCTAAACTGCAATTTCCTGCACCATTTTGAAGGTAGAGCCATTTTAAAATTTTAAAACACATACTTTTCACTCCAGTTTTAAGCATTACTGTTTAGCCTAATATTCCAAAAATAGTACCTGAAGGCAGTGGTCAAGTTGGGAAAACTTTAATTAGGTGCGTTTTTCAGAAATACTGTGCAACTGAACATGGATTTGAAATTAACTGTTGGCTGCTCCTAATCTAATAATTTACTCAATTTACATTACATTACCATGTGCTATCCAGTCATTGCTAGATATCAAAGCTTTTCTCTTTGTATTGCCTGGGTGATGTTACATTTACATGAACTTTTATGAATCAAGTAAAATGGGTAGGTTGATGAAAGAGGTGATACAGCTTTGTAAGCAGATTCTGTCTCCCTAGGACAAAACTGTTTGGAAAAAGATTAAAGAAAATAATGGTAGAGAATTTTAACAAGTTTGAGTCTTTTCTGATGACGACGTTCAACATATATCTTGCAGCAGGAATTGTTGGCTTTCTTTATGCAGTTCTATCAATTCTGTTTAAACTAAGTAGCATCAACTTTGCAAGTTAGATAAGTTTGAATAACAGTTCAGTGGTATTAAGGATTACGTAATTTACATATGAAATAGTAATTAGTATAGTTTTTGTGATATATTTCAACTTAAGTTCCCAATCAAAATTCAGTGTGGTGAAAAGGTAAATACTGCTGAAGAGAGAGTGCCACAACCATTTCTTGACAAAATTGGAGTGAGAATAGCAGATATTACTGCAGAGCAGTGTTCCTTGTAAGGTGAGTGCTTGGGTGGGTGCCCAAGAGAGTAAGCTGCCACCCAGCTGTCTAGCTGTGTGTCTGGAGCCACACACAATGGGTAGTTTGTGTTTCCACTGGCGTTGCATATCCCCCACATGCCTTGGTGCACATAACAAAACTTATTCTGCCCATGGATGGAAAAAATAGAGGGAACACTGCTGCAGATCTGACCTGGGAGAGAGAATGTCATTGCAGAGCTGCCAAGATGATCTGTTTTAAAAGAGGATTGTACTCAAAAGCAACCTTGGAATGGTTTGGTCTGCTTGATTGTGAGGGTATTGATGCTTCTTAGCATCTGTCAAGGTTATTTTTGCCTCAGGTATTTAAGTCCAAGAAACACAGGCAAACTAAGATCTCAGAAATATTAAGCTAAGACAATAATATTGTTAAAATATGGAAGACAAGGTATTGTTCAGTCTTTTGTGGTTGCTGTTGTCGAATACAGAAGAATATGAAGACTGATGTAGCAGTCTCAATTTCTGAAGGTTAGACTTTGTTTTGTTAGTTTGGGGCTATACATTCAAGATTATTTCAGTTGATGATGCAAAAATGAAGCCAGAGGTAGTACTTTATAGTCAGAGTGGATTGTTTTAACATCTCTGATTTTTATCTTGATTTATGTTATCAGAAGACCTTTATTTAAATCTGTTTTTAATCTTGCTTTGTATTTGTATGTGTTTTCCAAAAGAGAAGTTTGTTTATTGGCTGGTAAACATTACATACTCACTTGCAGCTAAGTGTAATCTTTATACTAAATTTGGTCCTTCTATTTGCTAACTATGGTGACAGTTCTAGCTATACACATGCATTTAGGCAGTTGTATAGCTTATATATGTGTTAGATTCCTAACTTTTATTATTTGTTAGAAAACAGTAAATGATGCATTACTTATTTACTACATTGACATTTTGCCTGTAATTTGTCAAGCTTTATTTGGAACACAAAACCACCATTCTAAATTCTTTCTGTGTTGGATATGAAAGAAATAAAAGGCTGTCAAAACATACGCTGCACTGAAAACTAATGGATTTATTAAATACATGAAATATCTAGTTGGCAAATCAATTTGATTACTTCTGGTCACCAGGTCTTTCAAGACTAGAACTTACAGCTTTCGTTCCCTCACATGGTTTTTATTGATGGGAGAGGAAAATAAGCTGCCTAGTTTTCTCAACTCAGAATCCATTTCTTAGTTTTGAGTGAGCTAGTCTTTGAACTGAACTAACTTAATTAACTGAAATAAAGAAAATCTTTTTGCACCTGCAGAAAAGACTGTTTCCAGTTTGACTTATTTCAGGTACCATGTTAGTGCAAATTCTAATTGTGTTTTATAATATGCCAACTTCAGATTTGAACTTGATGAATTGTGTGTGCATTGTAAAAGTTGGTCATAAGGAAATGCACGAAAAACGTTAGTCTAAAAGATTAGTCAGTCACAGGTTTTCAATAGGTTTACTGAAGGTACTATTTTAATTTAGTCTGTGCTTAATATAACTTCAAAAATGTTAGAAGTATTCTAACTTTGGACCCAAAGAAGACGATGTTTAAAAAAAATTGATTTCTATGGGGTCATAGTACCATCTTTCAGTATTTTTGAAGAGGAAACTCTCCTTACCACAATTCCCTTTCACATCTTACTTGCTGGATCAAGCTCCTGAATAATACTCATCAGATTTGTATTTGATTAACTGTTAATGGGGAGGGAAGGAGAGTTAACATTATCTGTTGTAAGTGGGGGAGTGAAATTAATTTGGTAATCCAGCAAACCAGCATCATTTGGTATCATTTAAGCATTCTGACAAATGATTAGTGAAATTTTAATGGTTACGTGGTACAAAAACTGAAACCATGCAGCAGTGATTTTTAAAATGTTTTGTTCTGTATTGGAAATATTTGTGTTTTTAATGAATTAGTTAGATTTTTGTTGTTGTTGTTGATCCTGCATCTAATACTTTTATTATTTGTTTGTTTTTAGTGATTCTCCTTTGCCTGTTTCCTCACGGGTCTGTTTTGTAAAGTTCCATGATCCTGACTCAGCAGTCGTGGCCCAGCATCTGACAAACACTGTGTTCGTTGACAGAGCGTTGATAGTCGTACCATATGCAGAAGGTTTGTGAATTGTTTAATGACCTATGAAGCCATCATCAGATGGCAATCTACCCCAGTATAGCTTAATAGAGAGAGGTTTAGTAACCTGTAAAATATCTAAGCTATTAATGTTTGAAACCCTTGGTATGCTGTCCTTAAGCCTTTTTATTAAAGCAAATTTTTATAGTTTTAGTGACATCTGAGAGCTGCACATTTTTCCCGTTAAACTTTTTATATAAGAAAACTCTTAAGTTTAGGGTGCAAATATTTTTAAAAGAATTGTTTGAAAATTATGTTCTTAATTCATCAGAGTTCCCAAGATGTGTTTCTAATCAGACTTTAAAATGCTGACTTGCATGCTGAAGAAACATTGACTTAAGGATGAATTATTTAGGTTATTTTAAATATAATCTCATGCAAGTTTTTTCCTCCCTCTTAGAGAGTGGATGGGGGAGAAGTTAGCAGTTATTTTGACATGTTCTGCTACTTGGTTTAGTTGACAACTTCCCTGGAAAAAAACATTCACTCTGCCTGTAAATTCCAGTATACCAAGGGTTTGAATGACTATGCTCTAAGATGAAATTGAGGTCCTCCAAGAGGTGCCAAATGGGCACTGGATTTTAGATTTTATTCCAAGTTTTCTTGTTCAGCCTTGCTATATTTTATAGAATTTCACTGAATAATAAACTCTTCTCTCTGTTATTTGTGTGTGTGATTTTTGTAGTGGAGAAGGCAAATGCAAAGCCCTTCCAGATGACTGAAACACTGTGGGTCCTCTGCAGCTACAGGGGATTCTAGACATTAACTAAAGGCCAGCAAGCACTCAAGTCCCCAAGTGTTTTCCTGGTGTAACCACTTGTTAACTACATTTTTCTCTTCTTTTTTACATTTTAGGGTGTTACAGTAATTTGAAAGACAGTGAGCAGGTTTTTTGGAACTTGTTTTAAAACAATATGCTGAGAAGACAACACTTCTAACAGAAGTCTCATTACACTTTTCTAGGCTTTAGAAGTAATTTATTTCAAATATAACAATTTTTGGTTTACTCTTCTTTTCCATAAAATCTTTTTGAAATGGAGTAAAATCTTTTCAGACCAAGTTATATCACAATAGCAAATTTAATATAAGGCCTATGTTGTTTGGACTTTTGATAAGGCGATTTAATTCTCTCAGCTGTCTTCTAGGGTTGATGAGCTGTCAGATTCTTGTTAAGAGTACTTTTTTAAACAAACACTTCAGACTTAATTACTTACGTAAAAAATTGTGCCATGATCTTGAAGTTTGTCATTTTTCAGACTACAGAACACTTTCTAAGTGGTTGCTTTCATTTACAGTAGTCTGGATAAAATAGCATATCTTATGGCATTCATCTTATTCTGATGTATGCATTATTAAAGCATGCTATAATAACAGGATCTCTGTCTGTAGTATTTAAATATTTCATAGACTATTGTTTATGAACTTTAAACTCAAGATTACTGATGGGTTATGTGATTTTTCTTCATCAGTATGACTTTTCTGATTTGCTTGATGGTGGACACACCAGTCATTTAGAGAAATTTGGCCAATAATTTTCAGTTCAGAATGTGCAAAAGATAATATGATCCACTAGTATCTTACTGGGCCTATTTTGAACAAGGATTTTCTTGTGGGAAGAGCAGTATCTTGTGTGTAGTTCTGCAGAGTCAGAATTTTGGACATGATATGGCTTATCACAGGACAGAATCTACTGTTTTTCAGTTACATATAAGTCCTTTATGTAATAAAATGTTTGCTTTTAGACTTGGAATACAGAGTTTTCTCTTCATACTTACCACTAGATCCCCAATTCAACAAGGTACTTAAGCACAGCACAGGAGGACACTTGAAATCTGAGAGACTACTCACTTGCTTAAAACTAGGCATATGCTTAAGTAGTCTGCTGAACTGGAGCCTAATTTTTTTTTTTTTTACTTTCTATTGTGATGTTCAGTATGAATGTTGCCCATCAGAAAGTGAATGTTAATTTTTACACTGCAGAGAATAGTCTCGTATATCACAATCACACTCCAGTTGTAGCATTTACTGACATTTTGGTGTTGACTGTTGCTTTGTGTGTTAATACTATGCACAAAGTTTACGGTAAGAGATAGCATTAATTGTAATTTTCACTGTGATATTCCTAGCTTTGGAAGGAATGGTAATATTAAAGATGATTGGGGGGGTTATTAGGTTCTTTGGTTTAATGTTTGTTTCTTTTGTCTGTTTCTTTTTCTTTCATTTCTACACATTCAAGCAGTATTTCTTGGTTCTATCAAAGCAGGAGTAAAAAAAAACTTTGCCGCATGAAAATTAACTGGTGAGGGGCCTCATTGCTTTTTTTAAATTGTAGTTTTATTTATTTCTAAATACTTTTTTAAAAAAGAGGATCAGATGCATGACTTTTTTTTTAAATGGATGCAGATCTTCTAAGAGGTGTCTCGAGAGAAGTCAGAGAGGAGTTATATTTAGATACGAGAAATGTTGTATTTGCGCTAATTTGAAATATGTGTAATATAATTTATAATATTCTCTGAGACATAATATTGCATGCAAAATTACCCCATAATCTCTATAGGTATGTTAATATATTGACACCTTAATACCCTATATCTTAAATGACCGTTTCCCCTTCTCCCTCCATAACTTTTGGTATCTAAATTGATGACAGCTCAATGACGCAAGCAAGATAACAGTGCTGTGTATTATACATTTGTTTATATTATCGGCACTTCTCAGTATAGGTGGAAGGAACCATTACCTTTATTTAACAGTGGTTTTTCTTTTTTGTTGTTGTGTTTTACAGTTCTTTTCCCTGGTTCAGCCTGAACTATATACCAGGCCCTGCTGAAAATACCACCCAACAGTTTTCTTCTGCAGCTTATCCAGTTTCTCTTAAGTGCCCTGTACATATTGTATGTTTTATGATCAGATGCAGTTTCTCAATATGTATTACAGAAATACTACTGGTATTTGCAAATATGTAGTAAAATTGTATTATTGAACTCTCATTTTGGGGGCTTGGGCACATTAACAGATATTAATCCATCTGTATAGGGCTTTTGCTGTTGGATAGAATAAAATTATCTACATACATATTTGTTTCATAATAGGACCCTTAATATTGTTCTGTGTGGAGAAGAGGCAGTAAAATCAGCCACACTTATCTTAGTTGGCTAATAGAGTTTGGGCCAGAAGTTCTTTCTGAAATGGCAGTGTGTAGCAGCATTCTTGTTACAGTAAACATGGCACATAATGGAACATATGCATTTACTGGACAGGTAAGGAAAGTGCCACAATATACTGTATTTATACACACAGTGTGTGTATTTGGAGATCTCCAGACACTTACTTTCATATTCATTTGACAAGTCAGCAAAAGCCCTACGCTTTATTCAACAAAATATTTCCTTACCTTCTTAATTTTTTACAAAATTTGTATGGTAGGTGTAAAAGAAATCATAGTGAACTGTACCATATTATTAACCCCTAAATCAAACTTTTTTTGTCTTGTGTATCTTGATTTTTCTGTGTGCTTTATAGTGAAGCAGCCGACACGAGTCGTTGTTCATAAAACAGCTTTTGAAAGTTGAGAGCACACCCCTGGAGAACCGACTGTGCTTGCTTACGTTTGGTTCATGACTTAAAAATCGAGTACAGGTGATGAAATCTTGGCAGTGTTAACAAAAAAGTAGTGTGTATTGTGCTATTTTTTACTCTAGAAACTTAACCATTTGTAGAGAAAAAGGAACAGTCAAATTTTCACACATTGAAGTTTCATTCTGACATAAAATTTAATGATAAATATTAATAGAAATCAAGCTTTATATTTTAGCCAACATAAGTACTTTCAACAAACTCAGGTGGTGTATCAGGGAGACATTTTCTGGGTGTATTTGTGTGTTTTCTGACCTTGAGAGAGAATATATTCTAATGCAAGGCTGTTTCTCTGCAGGAATTATTCCTGATGAGACTAAGGCTTTATCTCTTTTGGCACCAGCTAATGCTGTGGCAGGTCTACTGCCTGGAGGTGGTCTTCTGCCTACTCCCAACCCCCTTTCTCAGGTAGGTTTTCATGTTGAAAGGAATACTGTACACATTTTGGTAGACTGCCATATACTGTATCAAAGCACTTGAGTAAATGGGCTTGGATACCAATGAGATATTTGACTGTGTATTATCTTTTTAGTGCTTTAGTTAAACACTGATTTGTGGTGTGGTCGCAATCATATGACATTGTGAAGTGTATGATATGTGGGTGGTAGCTTGTTAGTGGGGAATCTGGGTTTTTACAAGCATGCTCAGAACTGTAGTATGTCTGGTGGCCTGTATAATTTTTTCAATAATTTGTGACCTTGGGGAAGTAGGGCTTGGGACTGAATTATTTAGAAGATCTTACCAGTCTTTTGTTGGGTCAGGTTCTCAGTCGTAGCTCCTTTATGTCAAAACCATTTAATAACTTGGTCCAGAACTGGCTTACTGTCTGAAAGGTTAGTTTCTCTGAAAATGGATTATGTACATATTTGAAAACGTGTGTATTGTACACAAACCCTTAACTTTAATTTTGCCAATCTGAAATGTACTTTACTTTGGAATCTATTCAAAAGATTTCTTGTATGATTGTTTAGGCTTCTTCAGAAACTAATGCCTATTGTGGATTTTCAAAAACACTTAAAGGGGTTAGGTGCACAGCTTCCATTGCCCTTCAGTGGGAGTTGTGTATCTAACTTCAGTAGGCATGTTTCGAGGGGGTGAGTGAAGGAATCTGTTTTCTGTGTGTGGTCTGTCATAAATGTTGACTTAAGTGGAAAAAGTGTGGAGGGGAAGGGTTGTGTATTTTTAAAACTGCCTTTTTACTTTGGCTAGCATTTCAGGCCAACCATAACTAAACTAGATGGACTGTTCTTTCCTTTGCAGCATCTGCAGTTGTTCACTAAATTGTAATGGCTTACATCTGGTCAGTCAGCTTGCATGGGTTTTTCTGAAGAAATAATATCACCTTCAGAACAATTTATTAGGGATGATAAAAGGGACAAAAAATAATCGATTTTCATAATGCTAGCTGTTAGAATTGCCTTGTGATTGTTGTTTGAGTACACTTGCTATATAAAGTGAGGCAATAAACACAGACTAAAATTTTTACTTTCTCGTTCTTTCTGGAAAAGAATGTCATTAAGTTGTTTCTTGAGTGTAATGGGAAAGTCTTTTTGGTTGTGTTTTTGGGATTTTTCTCACCATTCAAAGGGAGCTGCGGGAAATCTCTTCTGCTGTTCTCCCCCCAACCCCTGCTTTCTCTCTCCCCCCCCACCCCCAAATCCTATAATATAATTTTCTGTGTGCTTCCGTTTGCAAATACACGAGAGAAGCAAAGTACGCTTACTTCCTGGCATTTTTGCTAAAGTGTGTCAGTGTGCCTAATTGGGAGGTTGGGTTTAAATTAGGTAGTGATAGTGTTAAAGATTGTACTGTGCCAGTTTTTTTAATTATCATCTCTGTTATAGATTGGTGCTGTTCCTTTAGCTGCTTTGGGCGCGCCTGCTCTTGATCCTGCCCTAGCTGCTCTTGGGCTTCCTGGAGCAAACTTAAACTCTCAGGTATAAAAGTAACTTTTTGTTCTTTACCATCTTTGGCAGTAGATTGTGATTTGCCAATATATTAATTGACTAATTGAAAGGTCCTAGACATGCTATATTTGTTCCTGAAGTAGTGCTACAATATGCAGAAGATAAGCACTGGGTATAGTTTTACAGTTAATTAAAATGTAGAGCTCTTATCTTGCTTGTGATACAATGCATTTGTTTTATGGACTTAGCAGTGTGAAAATAGGGGCTTAATATCTTTTTACACATGGTTTTTTTCCTAATTTAGTCCTGATAATTGAGAGAGTAATTCTTTTGTATGCATTATCTCCAAAACCCAATGGTGGTTTCCATATGAAGACATGAACACCAGTGTTCAAGAGTCCAAAATCACTGTAAACTCAGGGAGCATCAGCATCTCATTTTAATGATCCTTCATTTTTAGAGCTCAACTAGCAGAGTTCAGTTAATGAGACGTTTTTACATAGTGTTAGTGATGAAAATTTCAGAATTCTATCCTGGGTTAAAATAATGATGTTTCTCGACTCAGAAGTTGATCATTTCTATGGCAACATAAACTGTAACACTTCTGCACATGAAATAACACTTCTCCCCTGCAAAAACTACCTTTTTAAAAACCTTCTGTGATTGGATTATTTAGGTTAAGCATTTGTATTTTTGATAGGTTACATTTTATAATTTTTGCTTTATTTTAATTATCCAAGACACTAGTTCCAATGACAGGAATGACTGATGTCTGTGAGAATTCTGACTAAACTCAGGGCAAGTTATTATTCTGATTGTGTGCACTACTGAAATAGTCTCACATTTAGTTGTTGAATATTTTATCTTAACCACCTCCCTCCAAGTTATTTAATTTAAATACTGTAGTTTGGACATCATTTTCTTTCCTAAGAATACATTTTTGGTTCCATGTGTGCTTGTCCTTTCACAGTTGTTTCTGTATGACAAATGTTTTGACCATAACAGAACCACCCAAGAAAGTAAATCATTTCTGAAACTTCATTTTTCCTTGGATAGCAATGAAGTTTTTCAGTTAGAGTAAAGCAAACAAGATAGGTTTAAATAAATCCTGGGTAGTACTAGTGTTCTTTCATTTTAGGAGAGTTTTCTCTTAAGAATAAAAGGGGCAGGATAGAAAAATTGCAGGTGTAGATACTGCTGACATTTTTTTTCTCATCGGCTTAAGGCACATCCTGTCAGATGCACACTATAGTCAGTATAAAAGGGAATATATTTCTCCTTAATTCCATCAGTGTGTGTAAGTGATGTGATGGCATTCTGCCAGAAAACAAAATTCCAGGATTTGAAAGATGTCCAAGCTGATGTTTCACTATCATTTGCCATTTGGTTACCTACAGACGTTTTTATTGGCCAGCTGTTATATTTGAGGTTAGGGATCTTGCTTTGAGTTTGTCAGTTCTTCCATTAGAATATCATAATTACTCAGAAATCCTTTTAAAAAGAGAGAACTACCTCGTAGGGTGATCATCCGTCCCATATTGGGCGGGTTGGTCCCGTATTTGGGACGCCAAAAAAGTCCTGACTTTTTTTTGAAAAGGGACTAATTGTCCCATATTTGTGCCATCCCCCCACTGACCTCTTCTGCCAGCAGTTGCGCAGGTGCAGCTGCAGGCAGGAGTCCCTTCCCCAAGCCTGGGGAAGCAGGGAGAGTGCTGGCAGCTGCCCCCTCCTTACTGGCTCCCCGGGACTTTGTGAAGGCAGGAGGAGCCACCCATATCTCCTTGTCCCATATTTGGGACAGGGAGATATGATGGCCCTACTACCATGCCACTTGAGGGATGAGAAATTGCTTCTATCCAGATCTTCCTTCTCTACCCACCTCTTAAACTGGAAAAAAAAAATTCCCATCACAGGGATTTTACCCCTCAAATACCCATAAACATGAAAATCTCTCTATAGGAGAAAAGCTTATTCCCCAGACCAGGAAGGATTAAACATTCCTACAGACTGTTCAGACCCTTCCTTCAGTCCATTTATTGGTAGCACCAGTAACCTCCTGGTAAATCAGTTCAACATTAATTCAACAGCTAATTTCCTGACCTGGGACCTCCCCAATCCTCTGACCATTTGCCTGGGAATCCCCTTCTCCAGGGCTTGCCATAAAATGCAGTCTACTTTGTTACAGCTGTGATGTAGGTGATGCATACAGTTCTGTTAGATTTTGAGATACCCAGGTACTTAAACACATGTTTAAAATTGAGTTGGTGGACCTGTACAAATATATTCAGAGCTAAATATCCCAAGCAAAGATTTCTATCCGTCAATTTAGAAATAATCTCTCCATCTTAATTTTTTTAATGAGGTACCACATAGTTTCTCAGACACTATTGTCTTATAGCAGAGAGAAACAGTTAGTAATGGGCACCATGCAAGACTCTGCATTTTTTTTTTTTTTTTTTTTTTTTTTTGGGTATTATAGCAAGTGTTATGTTTATATAGCAGAAACAGACCATTTGGGCAAGATGTGCTTATGCATTGGCTAGGTACTTTGTTACGATTAAAATAAGCAATTTAACATGAAAATGTTAAGCAATTTAACTGCAAGTCGAACCTCTCTCTTTTGGGACCTGACTAGTACCGAACGAGAGAATTTGCTGGATCATGGGAAATCAGTACACTCATCCCTTGCTATATGAGAACATTTTGGTTCCCAAATTTCTCCTCGTAGGCAAAAACTCATAAGAGCGACACTAAATTCCCATTAAAATATATGTGAAAGTCTCTAGTTCATTACAAGGGCTTGTAACTTGACATAAACTAGGTGAGTTTAGATACTTTTCTGATGTATTTGAATAGTTTGGCACCAGAAATAGAATGTAGTGTATGTATGTAGAACAAGGATTTCCAACCTATGGGTTGGGAGCCAAACATGGGTCCCATTAGATTTGTTAAAGGTCGCCAGCTGGGCAGTTTCCAGCTGCATGTATGTGGCTGTTAAAGAAGCCACTTGCAGTTTCTTAATACTGCTGCTTCAGGCAGATATTTATCAATAGCGATAACTGCTGGAGATGGCAGCTTTCTGTATCACTAGAGATAATAATTACCTTATGCCTAGGTGCTGAAACCTTAGCACTTGAGTTTATTGCTGGGAGCCTGAGAGCTGGGGAAGCTACCCAGCCTAGCAGTCTGGGTGAAGAGGCAGTGGGAAGAGGAGGAGTGTTTAAGGCTGGGGCTGTTGAGGGGTGCAAGGGCAGGGGTTTCTAAGACTGGAGGAAGTTTGGGGCTGCAGGGAGAGTCTAATTCTGGAGGTAGTTTGGGGCTGCTGAGGGGGGTGTAAAGCTGGGGGCAGTTTGGGGCTGCTGGGGGGGGCGCGTCTAAGACTGGAGGAGGTTTGAGGCTGCTGGGAGGGGGTGGTTTAAGGCTGGAGGCAGGTTGGGGCGGGCGGGGGGCCTAATACAATAAACCCTCGAGTTACCCAGGGGTGGTTACTGCAACCCCTGCATAAGTCAAATGTTTCTGCAAGGGGAGTGGAGCCAGGAACCACGAGGGCTCGTCAGTTTCCTAGCTCCCAGAGTGGCAAGAGCTCAGAACCAGGGGCACGCTGGTTCCAATCTCCCCGTGGCTTGCGGGGTGGTAAACTGATCCGCTCATGGCTGGTCAATTTTACATTCCCGCCATTGTGGGGGAGGGAAGCAGGCTAAGAGCCTTCTCCCTCTTGTTCCCCCCCCAGCCACGGGGCTGTCAGACAGCTGCATGTCTGAGGGAGAAGGCTCCAGCTGTAGAAGTTCACGCATATAGTGAATAAAGGTAGGTGTATATGTTCCTCATTTTAGCGAGTACTCAAAAGTAAAGTACTCATTAAACAAGGGATGAGTGTATTGTCGGCCACATTACCAGCACTTCCACTGTTTACTGGGCTTTTAGAAGACATGTAGAGGTAAATTACAGATACACAGCAGCACAGAACACAGAGCCAGGACTGTTTTCTGCAAACAAACTTTATGGGACCACAGGAACTTGGCCACACCCAAGAGAAGTGGTCACCCAGCTAATTAAAATCATACCAGATATGGATGTTGCCAGATGAGAGTCCTTTTTTAGAGAGGTTCTATAAACCGTACTGAACAAACTGGAAAAATCTGTCCTTTTTAAAATAGCTGTCCTTTTTGGCTGCTTAGCAGGTTGATTACAGTACACACTGGATAGCTCTGCAAGTGGTCACCTACCAAATAGTGAATTGTTAAGGATGAGATTTGCTAACCGTTCATTCTTCATTTATGCTTTCAAATGGTAACATACAACAAGTGGCTTTATGCACAGGTTTAGTTGTAGTAGATGAAATAAGAGCAGGACATGTCTACCTTTTATGGATGGATTAGAGAAAGTCCTATAGAAAAGGCACACCTTGTTAGTGCTCTTGTTTTGCAGCAGCATTTCCCAAAGTGCAGTTTGCGGCCCAGTACCAGTCCTTGGGGGTGGGGAAAATACCAGTCCTTAGAAAATACACAAATTATTGGTATGTAGTATTATTATTGTGAATAAATAATAAACAGTGAAAATTTGTTCATTTTTCATTTTTGTGTGTGTGTGTGTGTGTGTGTGTTTATATTTTTGGGCTGCGAAAAAAGGTCCTGAAAAAAAATAGGTCCCAACTATATAAAGTTTGAGAGAACCTGGTTTGAAGTATTGAGCATTGTACTGTAAACGTAAAAACTGAGTTAACAGTTGGGTGGGTGAGCCCTCTCAGGACATTTAAGAGAGGAAATTGTGAACACCATGAATGATCTAAAAAGAGATTCTTTTGATTCTTTCTTGGAAAAATGCTACTGACTGGCATGTATTAAAAGGAGAACATTTAGATTAGAAACAGCTCACTTCTTTGGCTGGAGCAGTCAATAGATTTTACAAAAACAAGAATTTAAAAAGAATGAGACACTTTGGCAGATAACTCCTTCAGGATTTCTCAACTGTAAGCTCTTTGTGGCCTTATTTTTAGCTATGTTCAGTGCCCAAGTGTGGGGTTTAAATCCATTAATGTGTTAAAACTAAATTCATGTTAATCAACCTTTTTTTAAAATGTCTTTTCACAGTCTCTTGCAGCAGATCAGTTACTAAAACTGATGAGCACAGTGGATCCAAAGTAAGTATGAGTGATAGTGTTTGGTACTTAGTTTTATATTGGATTGGATTTAATCTTGAACCTGCTGTCTTATGTCATTCAACACTGCACCTGGCCAAATTAAGATCAGAGGAAACTGGCTTCCTGTGGAGGCTACTTCTACTGCGAGGAAAGAATGGTTCACCCTAACAGCTATGCCAGTGGTTTCCAGCCTTATCAGTAACACGGCATATGTCAGTGAGACAAACAGTTCCTCACCACAACCACTTTTTACTCGTGGGAAGGCATGGGGGGAGGAGGTGTGAGCAGTTAAACCATGTCCCAGCTTGTGCCGCCACAGAGGAAGGGCTCTCTGCCAGCCCATTTGGGCCAGGAAGCAACATTTCAGTTGTCTCCTGGTGTGACCAGGCTCCTGTGTGGCTAATATTTCAGGAAAACTATTGAACCCTCTGCCAGACCCTCATCAAAACCAATTCTGTTTTTATATGATCGTTTTCATTTCTTTCCTCATGGATCCCTGGTTGGGAGCCACTCTTCAGTGGTCAGATCAGTCTGATTTAGTTTATTTTCTCTAAGGATTTACTCTTTCAACTGATAAGAATAAAAATGGCTACCCTTTCAAAAATATTTGAAAAGTAACATTGTAAACAGATATGTCTGCAAGACAGCAAATAGACCCCATATTATTTTGGGGCTGGACAGTGGTACGCTGGCACAAGGCGGTAATAGGATGTAAGTTGTCCTTCATGTTGGTACCCGGTATCATCACTTCCAGCACATAACACCTTTGTGGAGTTTGCTATATCCATCATTTCTCTCTCCTCTGCCCACTCCTGTGAATGTTGGGGGGGGGGGGGGGGGTCCACAAGGAGTAGGGAATGTAGTTACATCAGTGTACGCTGTGTCAGGTATAGAACCTGTACACACTAGTCACTCCTCAAGCAGTGGTTAGACCAAGAGGAAGTTGGATTCAGAGCTGTAATCTCCTTTTTCGACTACTCCGAGAGCATCTCACCAGTGCTTTTCCCCTTACTCCAGGCTCGTTGCGGTTAGCCCAGTCTAGGCCAGTATTTTTTTAAAAAGTCAGTATTTTGAATCTGAATTTTCATTTTTACTTCTTTTAATGGCTTCTTCCAGATTGAACCATGTAGCTGCTGGTCTTGTCTCACCAAGTCTGAAATCTGATACCTCCAGTAAAGAAATAGAGGAAGCTATGAAAAGAGTACGAGAAGCACAGTCACTGATTTCTGCTGCCATAGAGCCAGGTAACTGAACTGTTTTTAAATACTTGGTTAAACACAATTTTTGGCACTAGAGCAGCTACAAAGGGCTTGTACATTTAAAAACATAGTTTACGTATTTCCTTGTTACACTGATCGGTTGAGTTTAAAGTGTCTCACCTACTTCAGAAGATCCTGCTAAAGTGGCTGAATGACTCATCTAGAGCCCACTTCAACCACACAGCTATTATTTTATGTTATGTAAATGCCAGAAGAGTGCTCTGGAGAATAAATTAGTGAATGAGACATCTCATTTGTCAAAGTATATTTGATTGAAGATGATGAAATGCCTAAATCAGCCCAAATGAATTAGAGAAGTTGCTATAGCTACCTCTGCTTCAAGTTTTTTAATGTAAATATCAGAGAGTCAGATCACTTGGTTGTTACTAAAGTGTGCTATTCTCAGTGATTGTTAGTGTTTTAGGCCAGATTAGGAAGGAGCAAAAAAGGGGAGCAGGCTGCTTTTGTAATAATTTGGGATAAAAATTCTGTTTTGGGGGGGTTAGGTCAATTCACTTTCAATTGCTAAATCGATGCATAATAAACCTGAAAGGTGACCTGCAAAGGTGAAATAATGTAGCCATGTCCTCTTTTCCTTTATAATGGATTAAAAAAATCAGAATGCGTTAAGTGTATTTTTTGCAGGGAGAAAGAGGATACCTGAAAGAAGCTCCATTGATCAGAAAAGTTAACACTAGTCATCTGGATTTCTACTGTAGGGTTCTTTTAAAGTATCCAAATCAATGAGCTGGGAGGTATCTCAGCTCTTAAGGTGTTCAAAGCTTGACATTTAAGCAGTTTTTCTTCCCACAGCTTAAATGCTTGAGTTGAGCAATTTTTAACAAAAGTTTTCACTAGTATGCATAAAAATCACTTACCCTCTAAATCCAGCTTCATGTAATTGCTACCTGTTACATTCTAGTCTACTAGTTCTCCTAAACATCTTCCAAGACCAGACTTGATTTTCTGACCTTTTCTTAAAAAAAAAAAAAAAAAAAAAAAAAAGGCGGGGGGGAAGAGAGAGAATCCTACCAAAAACATCTTTTCAGGCTTTCTTTTGCTTCTGTATGATATCTGAAGAGGAGGAAGACCCTTATGCATTTCCTTTTGTGGATCTCCTTAAAGATCGATACCACTTGTCTTTTGTACTGATGTTTCACCTGCCTAATTCCAGATAAAAAAGATGAAAAACGAAGGCATTCAAGATCAAGATCACGATCAAGGAGGAGGCGAACACCTTCTACTTCTAGGCACAGGTTAGATTTCTCACTCCAAAAATATGAACAGGAATGAAGTGCCTTATATAATTCTTTCATGATTACTTTTGAGACATGAAGCTTGGCTAATGCCATCTTTTACATATAAAAAGAAACAGGTAAATCTTAACCTCACCAGGTTGACCAGCAGGGCCATTGTAGAGTATGACAATGGGTGAAGCCCTATTTTTGTAGAATTTAGGAACATACGTTGGCAAGTGTCCTTGTAGTACACATGGTAGTCTTATTCTTTAGACCAGTAAGAGTTGCTCTCGCAACTTGCTTGGAGCCGTAGGAATGTCTTCTGAAACATTTTATTTACCCAGTGTGGGGGCATAATGCTCCAACGCAGCATAGGAAGGGTTTAGGAAAGCCTATGGTCTCTGTCAGCCCTGCCCTGTTTATACCTGTGGCCAATTCCAAACTGGGAGAGTCTGTCTCAATTGGGGGCTGGTTGGTCAGGAAAGAGGGACAGAGCTCCACCTGAATGGAGCTTTGCCTGCAGAGTTGTAGCAGGACAGGCCTGTTAGCCAGACCAATTTCTGAAGAGGAGTAGATAGACCCCAGGAGTGAACAGCTCACAAATGAGAGGGAGAAGCCTTAAGGAAATAATGGGGTGCACACTGGAAGTCTGGGGGAAGGCCCAGTATGGAATTTGGCTTGGTTTTAGTTTTGGCATCCTCCCCGGAGGGATATAAGACAGAAAGGACAATTAGCTGATGAGCTAGAGTCCTGCTACAGTCTATATTAGTGGTAGAGGGGACGTACCCCACCCTACCTGAGACTTGCAGCAGTGTTTTGGTGCTTAGAAGGTCCCTATGAAGGTGGTGCTCCTACTGTGGATTTTATGCTGAATGCCAACAGGCAGTGACCTAGTTCTGTGAAAGCAAGCTAGTCAAACCATGAAAAGGAGGGACCCTCAATAACTGCCATCCATGCCCATATCAGGATGCATATGGATTAACTTCTGAAGTGAATGGTTGAACAATTATTCCAGCACATTGCCAGCCATTAGTAGCAGTCTAGCAGCCCAATAGCATCAGCCAGTACAACAATTGATCACTGTAATACAGCCAGCCACAACAGTGGTACTAGCAGGCCTAGATCCAGTGGCTGCCCATGTTCTGGTAAGAAACAAATATACACTCAAACTTGCCTCAAAACCTTTGAACGGGTAATCGCAGCAGCTTGGTGGCTTATTGCATAGGAGGGAGATTTGCTCTCGCTGTACTTAACTGGAAGAGTGCAAGTGGTCTATGTACTTGATTCTTTTATTGCCTAAGATCATTCACAGGTCAGAGTGGTCAGCCACAAAGCTCTGGCTGTCTCTGGAAAAGTTTTGGTGTTTCAAGAAGTAATATCCTCTGAGAACATTGTTCCCCTCCAGTTGCCAAAAGCTGTGAGGTTTGTGTTTGGAGATGGCTCAAACCTGACGTGAAAACAGGAGCCAAGGCGGTTGAGAAAATTTTACTAATAGGTCACTCAGATTTCCTTCCCTTCCTTCTCATACTCCTTGAGAGAAAGTCATTGTCCCGAGGCCTGTGTGGCATCCACCATGCCCCATGATGATACCTTACTAGAGGCTTGCTGGGGCCAGGGGAAAATGAGAGCTAACCACAGAGGCTGATTTTTGCCTGGGGGTTGGCATGGGGTGGGGTGGGGGGCATGTTTGCACCCTGTTGACTCGTCACTGGGACTTGGAAGGTCCTTTGTGTTTGGACCAGATATGTGGACCTGTTGACCTGGTTGGGTATCAGTTCAAGAAATCACCTGTGTGTCCAGCCCTAAGAATGGAACAGCCATGGAAACTGAAGTAGGAGGACTCCACTCAGAGGGGGCCTTTCAAGGACCCTTGGAGGCATTGATCACAGCAATAAATCCCAAAACATTTGCCTTTTGGTATGGCTATCCTGGACATTGGTGCCAAGATAGCCCCTTCTTGGGGTGCAGCTTTGGGCATATCTGAGTATCAGGAGCCCATGCTTGAAGATCACAATCTGTGAAGCTGATTGCCCCTATAAAGATGAATGTGACATAACTGATAGGTCTTTTGGACTCAGCAAGTGCTCAAACCTGGTGCTGAGCATGATGGTCCCAAATCCTATGTTGTATTGGGGAACTAACTTCCTACAATGTGTACACGGGGTTATGAAGCTCTATTTTAACCTCCAAAATACATTAATGATGGAGGAGCATAATAGCTGGCTTGATTCCATCCCTTACCTAGCCAGTAATTTTATTGGCGGAGATTCTAAATATTTCAGGGATCTAATGACCTGGGATCTTTTGTGCAACAGGTCCACACAACTAGATACCTTCAATTCCAGATGCCCTAGTGAACCTGATATGAAAGATGTTCCCTCTCCAGTTGAAGATTTCCATTCACTGGCAATAACCAGAGAGACCAGAGATGATCTCATCTTGGAGACCATTCCTTTCCCTAAGTATGAGATCATGAGAAACTATTCAATTTTGTTGAAGAGCAGAAAGCTAATGATATGTTAAGTTGACCCTATACCCAACTGATGTGTGTCGGGGGGAAGTGGTGGAACTTTGACAGACTGAAGCATCTTTCACTTTGAGAGAATGCTGACTACCTATTTCACCTTGAGAGAGACTACAATACCAAAGAAATTAGAAACTAGCTTCTGGTACCATATAGTACCAATGGGAAGTCATGCCACTGGCTCATATGAGACCCTTCATGGGCACCGAGGGATGGAGAAACACTAGCTCGAAGGTCTAGCCTGTTTTTGTGGGGCGGACTAGGGGGCACATATGTGGACATCCCTAACTTTGGTGCTTCATGTATGAACTCATGCTACTCTGGAAAATGGCTCCTGTGCCGCTGATGAACATAGCCTTTGAATGTATTGGATTTGCAGCCTTGAGGGCTGGGATGTCAAAACTGGAAGCACCGTCCAGCCCCATCAGTTGATCACTCCCTTCTCTACTCTTTTTTTGTTCATCCCAAGTGGACTTATCTGATCACCTGTCATATTGTCGGAACCTGAACACGAGTCCAAGAAAATCTAAAACTCCTTCCCCAGAACATGAAACAGACTGCACTTGATTCACTGTACTAATTCTGAGAGTAATCAGGGACTTGAGAGCTCAATATCACTAGTCCTTATGCCTATTGAGACCACTTCTGTTTGCATAGATTTCAAGGAAATCAACGCCATATTGAAAGTTGCTGCCTACTCTATGCCAAATGTTGATTAACTCTTGATTGGCTAGATGAGGCAGGGTATATTACCCTTATGCCTGAGACCTGGAGCTAGAGAGCGCGGGGGGGGGGGGGCTTGATACTCCTTTTGGCCTTTTTCAGTTTTTGAATTTGCAGCTGGATTCCATGACATACCCTAGTCATGGGCAGAAGGTTAATGGGCCAGGTCCTCCAGCCTCATAACATGCTGCTACCTATCTGGATGATACCTATAGTCAGACTTGTGAAGACCATCTGAAATATGTAACTACTTTGGGGCTGGCCTGACTGTACACCCTTAAATGCCATCTGGCAAAATTGAGTTGGCCTAAATTAAGTATGCCCTGGGGAAGGCAAGGTATAGCCCTTTTGAATAAGGTCAGGCCCTATGGACGTACAGCCTCAAGCAAGTACACCGCTTCCTGAGATTGGCATCATGCTACCAACAATCTGTTCCTGACCTCTTGCCCGTTGTATCCTCCCTTGCAGTTCTTGTTATAGCCCAAAGAAATGCGCAAAAAAAAAAAAAAAAAGTATGCAAAGGCCTTTCAGATGAATAGTGTTTTTCTCTTCTGAAAGTAAGTCTTTTATAATTACAACTTCACCAGGAAATTCCTGCTGCAGAACAAACACCTCTGATGGTGGGACTAGCATCTCTCTCATCCCAGTTGGTGAATGGTGAAAAACACTGCATCCCCTCTGTCTTATTTGGAAATGAGTCCTCTCTCTCAGCCCACAGAGATGCAGAAGGATAGGAGCATTTAACCCTAGAACCGGGAAATGCACAAGGAAGAGACTGGAAGACAGGCCTGAAGTGAGGGTCTGGGTGCTCTACTGGGAGTTGGCCCAGTACTGAATTGTTTGCTTTTTGTTTTGAAACTGTTTGGGGATTCAGTCCCCCTCCTACACCCCACAAGTGGGATAAGACAGAAGGGACAACTAATTTATGGGCAAGAGCCCTAACCAGAGTAATCACCAGAAGGCAAAGCACACTTTCACTTCTTGAGGGGGTGGGGCAAGTTCAGGCACTTGGAATATCCCACGCAGGATGCTGTTCCTTTCATAATACACAATGTTTTAGAATCTAACAGTTTAAAAACTGAATGTATTGCTCATTCACAATCCAAAACCCTTTCCAGCTTCATTGCTATTAACAAATAACCTGTTATAATGTGTAGCCGATCTTGTTGTTTTCACTCCTTCTACCACTGAACCCTCCATATTGCAAAGAAATATCTATTTGCTGTTCTTTTTAAAAATCTGTCCTGTGTGTGTTTGTTTTTTATGTTTTGAATCCCTATTTGTATAATGCACGGTCTGGTAATGTCTAGATTTCTGCAGCATTCTTTAAGGTTGACAGTGCTTTCAAAATCAAGCGTTAGGAAACTTTGGTTGCAACATAATTTTGTTATGAAATATTCACACACAAATAGAAAAGCGGTATGTGCTGGCTTAAAGCATCACCAATAATGATAAACTTTTCAAAGTGGATTTTTTTCAGAAACATTCACTTTTAGTTTAACAAAAAATTAATATCCACACAAGTTGGACTTCTGTCTTCACTCCAGAAACACTCAGGCTGTGTCTACACTACAACCCTGCTTCAAAGAAAGGATGGTAAGTAGGGTGTTGGGAGTTTACTGATGAAGTGCTGCACTGCATACGCAGCACTTCATTAAGCAAACTACCCACCCCCCCCCACAGCAACTTCGAAGTACTGGTACTTGAGGAGTAAAGGAAGTTCGAAGTTGCCATGTGGGGGGGTAGTTTGCTTAATGAAGTGCTGTGTATGCAGTGCAGCACTTCATCAGTAAACTCACAACACCCTACTTACCATCCTTCCTTCGAAGGAGGGTGGTAGTGTAGACAAGGCCTCATTCTTGCATTGACTGAATATTTTTACTGGGCTCTTTTGCTCCTGGTAAATAGAGGAAAAAATACTCCATATAATAGTGGTATAAACACTTCTGTTTTCTGAAAACAATTTTGACTGGCTAAATGTAAAACCATATGTCCCAAGGCAATATGTAGGCACTTTGTCTCCATTCTCTCAGTTCTTGCTTTTGTACCTCAGTAGTGTGTCCACAGCTAGGGCATGCTCATTATTGTCCCTCCTTTGTTCAGACATTTTTTTTCACTCTGGCTCTCATCTCACTATCTCTGCTCCTTCCGCTGAGGAGTATGTGGTGCGCATTTATTTTCTCAGTTTCTAATAAGTCTCCAAAACTTCTTGCCGCCCTGTCAGTTTTCTTCTGCCACCATCAGTGTTTGTTCACATACAGAAGTATATAATGCTGTATAGTTGTAATGCTGTATCGTTGACAGAAGTTGTCATGAGTTTATCACTTGTATTTTGTGACACATGCTTTTCTGCTTTGGAGCCTCTGGGAATGACCGTATGTTGTCCATCTTTATTTCTTCTGTGTACGGTGACGGTGCTTAACTAATAGTATAGTATGTCTAACTCAAATATTTTTGTAATCCTGTTGCTAATGCGTTGTTTGACAGACGGTCAAGAAGCAGATCAAGGAGGAGGTCACATTCAAAGTCAAGAAGTAGACGGCGATCTAAAAGTCCAAGGAGGAGGAGATCTCATTCCAGAGAGAGAGGCAGAAGGTCTAGGAGCACATCCAAAACTAAGTAATTCCCAATTTGCTAAACTTCAGATAATTCTGAAATATATGTAATGGAGCAGAGCTTCCATTAAAGAGAATAACCAGACCCTCAGATACTGCCAAGAAATTTTTATTTCTGTCACAAATTGGCTATCTTTAACAGTGATTGGTGCTGAAGTGCAGCACTAACAGGGTTTAAACAGATAGCGCTTTTGTGTAATTGAACTTTTGCACATCTTTGAGGAAGTAATTTTATGAGTGACTTTGTTTGTTCTATTGTAATGCCCAAAGTTAAGACCTCTCTGAATGTGTATTTAGGCACGTCAGTATGGCCTGGTTTTCATAGATGCTGAAAAAAATGCAGCTCTTCATGAATTTCAGTGGGAGCTGGGAATGCTTATTACATTTAAAATCAGTTGTAACTTTCTTATGTCTCGAACTGCGTTAAAATAGCTGTTCTGCTATTTCAGTAATTGTTCCTCTTTTCTCTCTCTTTTCACTAGTGTGTTTTAACATGGACAAAGATGATCATTTTGTGCTATACAATGTCTGAAAGTTGTGATTATCTTGTGTATTTTCCTGTGCTTGTGACATGCAAATGTATGTCTCTAAAACTGGCTGACTTTGAATATGCAACATTTTATTACCTTCAAGGGATAAAAAGAAGGAAGAGAAAGAAAAGAAACGTTCTAAAACACCACCAAAGAGTTACAGCACAACCAGACGATCTAGAAGCACAAGCAGGTACCAGAACTTTGATCACGCTGTTGGACTGGGTAGATTATAGCAGTATTGGTGTAAGAGTTTCCAACCTGGTTTGTCAAATGAAAGATCACAATCATCTCTGAAGAAATCAGTTATGATTTGTGGAGGAGTTTTGCTGGACATGTTTATGAAGTGACATTTCAGCTAGGGTTACAGAGACTTACATAAGCTGTGTTTCAACTAGACAACCTCAGCCTGTTCATAAGGTATCTACAGCTCCCCCTTCAAGGAAAGTGAAACAGAGGATGCTATCTTTCTTGAAGCATTTATGCAAAGCCTTACTGATCTAGGAAAATCTTTTGTTTTTAATTTGATTTTTGTCTTATGTATGAGATTAACAGTAAAAAAAATACACTACAACTCTGAGTTCTTTTGTGGTCTTGAAAAGGTCAGAACTCGGACTATATACTGTGACAGCTGAAAAAGAACAGGAACATAATTGCACTTATTTTGTCCACATAGTAAAGAATAATAGGAGAAAGTGTATTTGCAAATGAAGCACTTCTTAAATTAATATCTTTCTCAGTGTTTCTCATGTATATCCTTGAACTTGTAAAGCAGGGAATAAAGATCCTCAAATAAGTTTTAGGTACTAAGAAGGTTTTAGTTGGTCTTAGAAAATAGATATCTGCTTTCTTTTTTTAAGATAGATGCTGTTTATGAAACAATCGTTTTCTTATTAAACTACAAATGCTGCACAGTAACTGAAAATCAAACTCTGACTGCGACACCGTCTACATCGTATGTCAGCAATACAAAAGCAAAAAAAAGAAAAATTAACCCCAGGAGTAGAACCCAGTTCCAGCTGGGGGTGCTGGAGGGAGCTGTATGAGGCCACCAGAGTCCAGACACCTCCCCCTATCCCAAGCATAACAGCACTCTTCTCCCCAAAAAGCCCAGCTGCGGGGCACCATTTGACCCACACTCCAGTACGGCCCAGACACCAGCCCCTCCCTCCCCACAGACCTCAGCAGTGGGACAGCCCCTAGATCAACCAGAGCTATTACCCACCACCACTCACCCTCCAACTTCTTTTTGCCCAGTGCGGGGCCATGGTGTGCTGCAGCTCTGCCCTTCCTCATCATTTTGCAGATGTGGCTGGATCTCTCTGGGAGAATTAGGATGATGAAAGCATGTGCTGCCTGCCAGCCCTGCTCCATTCACTAAAAGCTGGGCTCTGCAGAGACCAGTGGTCCATAGTGGGAGTCAGAAATTCTGCAGAGGCAATGGGGAATTCTGCACAATTCTGTGTTCCACATTGACACAGAATTCTCCCAGAAGTAGCTTTGTCTTTGTGATGAAATAACAAAGCCAGAATAACTCTGATAAGTGTTCTCTTTATGTTCCACTACAAATACATATTCAAGTTAATATAAACCTCTGGTGTGGGATGTTTTTGAACTGTTTTACCTTTCAATACTTAGAGAACGACGGCGTAGAAGAAGCAGGAGTGGAACAAGGTCACCTAAAAAGCCCAGGTCCCCTAAAAGGAAACTCTCTCGGTCTCCATCTCCAAGAAGGTCAGTGTACTAATAGGCCTCTGACTTCAGTTGCTCTGTGACTGATTTTCAAAGGGATGTCTGTGGAGGAGAGATTGCTGGTGCTTGAAAAGATTGCTGTGGGGGCAGTATAGTTTTATCCTTTTCAGTTAAGGCACTTCTTGAATTCTGCTGTAAATTTTGCATGAAATGGAAGTCCTCATTTTTTGATGATTAATATTCTGGCACTAAGTGTGGGAGGGGTATAACATTGCGGGCCAGGGGTGGGGAATGATGGATGGATTCCTTTTCCTGCCTTGCACTAAAATATTGCCCATAGTCTTTGTACATCTCCCTCTTGCTTTCTGTGAGCTGCAATAGGGAGTTGGCTGGATGTGGTTGTGCTATAGAGGAATAATTTGTCATTGGCTGAACTGATGTTTTGTTTGGCTGCTTCTGGTTTAAGGTAGGTTTTTAGCACAAAGGGCTAGTTCTGCACCAGAGGAAATTACAAGGTCTTAACCACAGTTATTACATTGTGCAAAGATTTGAGTAGTTTATTGTTATCCCAGACATAAAAAGGAGAAGAAGAAGGATAAAGACAAGGAGAGAAGCAGAGATGAGCGAGAACGGTCAACAAGCAAGAAGAAGAAAAGTAAAGACAAAGAGAAGGAGCGGGAGAGAAAATCAGAGAGTGACAAAGACGTAAAAGTATGTTTAAAAACTTGTTTAGTTTCACTGCCTTTGATGTAATATTAACCTTAAGCCCAAAAGACCTTGAGGCAAGTTTTACTTTCTTTTTCATCTTGGCAAAGCAGGTCACAAGGGATTATGATGAAGAAGAACAAGGATATGACAGCGAGAAGGAGAAGAAAGAAGAAAAGAAAGTAGCAGATGCTGCTTCCCCCAAAGTAAAGGAGTCACCAGTGGATAAAGGAAGTGGAGATTCAGCAAGAGAATCCAAAGTAAATGGGGATGATCATCATGAAGAAGACATGGATATGAGTGACTGAATATTGCCTTTGCAGTGAATGCAGCTGCAGACATGCATCAGTGTCATTCCTGTGTGATTCTTTTATGCTGTACTTGTTAATCCTAAATCTAGATGTATACAGCTCTAAGCTATAAATGGTTGTAAAGCTCCTGATATTAATTTACATCAAAAGCTTTATAGTAAGAGGCACTTTGGTGGCCATTCTTGCTATGTCCAAATTGGTTTGAGTAGCCAGGTAGGTCTTACTAACTTGTTGCTGCTTTAAGCAAAAGTGAAAAGCTGCATGCATCTACAGCAGGCATGGATTGTTTATGTTGTATGATCTCCTTTAGTAAATTGGCTCACTTATGATAGTGTTTCTAGAGTTTGATTCATTGCAGTAATAGAGCAGTATAGGGAATGCACTGATTGCATGTTAATTGTGGCAGAAACATCCTAAATGTTCTAAGAAAATTGTACAATGTATGATGGATCTTTTTAAGGGTCTTAAGTGTGGCTACACAGAATTAACATTCATAGTTACATCTGGAAATAAGCATTCTGATATAAGTAGATGATCTTTTAGCCATATGGCTAAGCGGGAGGGTGGACAGCTGGGCGGGGGATGGTTTTCATTTTGACAAGGTTACAATGCACTAACCTTTTTTGATGGCTAATTTTGATGTTTCTTTACTCAGTCAATTTAAAATCCATCTCAGGCAGTGAAGGATGGCAGAGCTTAATTCTTAATGTCTTCTCTTGGGTCTGAGAAGATCAAATTTTCTGCTTTAGTAATGCAAAATCTCCTAGTTTGCCCAACAGCCAATGATTAGAAGTTGCTTAATGCAGTTTTCATCTTTTTTTTCCCTTTTGGTTTTATATTCATGAGGTAAACATGTTACAAAAAGAGGTAGTGCATTTTAAAGTTGACCTTTGTATGCTTTTAAAAGCAAGTCTACTTGATAATGTACTTTTTACTTGATCTCAAGTTGTATAAACTAATGAATTTGTGTTTAATGTCACTGCAATAGTAATCTTATGCACACAGTGATTCCATGTTATATGCAAAGTAGTTAGACAAGCTGTTTTCTTAGTTAAAGATGTTTCAGAGCTTTTACTTTTGTGCAGGTAAAAACAAAAGTGGGCTACAGTCTGTGCCATGTTGATGTACAGTTTCTGAAATTGTTTTACAAGACTTTGATAATAAAACCCTTAAACTTATGCTCATGTTCCTGTAAAATAACTTGTATTTATTTACATTATTGAATGTATCAAATTACCTCAATCATTTGGGGTCGACGTTTTTCCCCTTATTCACCCCCTTTAACAGGATCACAGTTTAAATCTGTTTCTTTTGCTAGTAAATGTGGTGAGAAACTGTTGGACTAGCCCATCTTTTAGCTCTGAGTTCTCTTTTTTCCCACCCTCAATATAAAATGCATACTGTACTACCTTATTACCTTATCTGGGGATAGACCTGAATGGGAACCTAAAGTGTTATAGGGTAAATAATGAGAAAAATGTATCTGTAAATTGTGTATTTTAATTGAAATATAAACACTTTAATATTTTATCTTCTCTAGAATGCTGATGGAAGAATAGCAGGAAACAGGATAATGAAATGGAAGGGTGTGCATCACCTGTACAACTCTTAAAGCTAACCGAAGGCCCTGAAATGACAGGACAATTCACTTGTTTAAATGGATAGGTATTGGCGTGAAACTACAACTAGCAGAGATACTTACTTACTTATTTTTGAGTCTGATATGCTTAACAAAACAAAATGGTTTTTAAAATTGTAACTTTTCCACAGGCATTTTAAAATGAAACTTGCCATTTAGATATGTGCTGTCATTTTTAGAATTTGTAGAAATGTAATTTTTAAAAAACTAAGTATTTTGTCAATACAGAGAAGTATATGTCAATACAAACAGTTCTCCTAGCCTTTTCTTTGTTTGGATGAGGCAGTAATGCCCCGTAGCTGCCCTCCACCAGTGACTTAGGGGCTTTCCAATTCTTTATGAAACATAGAATCCCTCCAGATCCCATTAGAAAAAGTCCAACTCTTAACATGCCTTGGTGGAAATTTAGATTACCACTCAGGAAAAGAACATTGATCTAATAGATGAAACTCTCATTGCCTGCTTATAGTCTAACTCACCTGTAAGCATGCAGATAAAAAGTAGTATATCCCAGGCAAGAGAGAGGAGCATTTCTTCCCCTGATGGGTAGACATGGATAGAGACAGGCTCATTCCAGACTGTCTCCTTATGATAATGAGTCCAAAAATAAGTCTTGTAGCGTAAGAAAGTTACTCACCAGCTGTCCTAATTTCTTTTTCAAACTAGCCTTGTTGGCAGAATGACTTCAACGCACATTCCGTGTTCATTCATTTTATTGAACATTTGCCAGAGAACCAGATGGAACAATTTCACGTCATGAATTCAGAGGGCCAGCTGATAGCCAGAAATTCCCTCCACGCTTCTGTAGATGCCAGAGAGCCTCTAAATCACTATCAAATGCTATAGTGCTGTGGAGCACTTCCTGGCTCTTCATCTGACCTCCCAAGAGAGGTGCAGATTTTGGTTGAAAGCCTCTCCTGCGCCTCCCTCCCCCCATTCAAAGGGCTCTTCAGTTCTTAATGTAGACTAGTCTCTATACACTTCGGTGGATACAAGAGCTTTGTCACTGGGAATCTGCATTTTTTGCAACAAAAAAATGACTTGGTAGATCCAACTGTAACAGCAATGTAGGTTGCTCCAGTGCAACCTGCAGCTGGCTTTGAGACTTTCCTACTGTCAATGGAAGGTGATTTATTTCTGCAGATGTGGTACCTTCTACATCTAATCTTCCCTGTAAGAAATAGTTTTGATACCTCAGTTGAGGGCCTGAAACCTGTTTATCTTGATCCTGTGTTGAATGTTCTGTTCATTCTCCCTACCCGAACAAAGTACCTCCTCCAGATGGAGGTGATCACTATAGGATACTCTGTACAGTTCCATGTTATCCCTTCCTCCCTGTCCCTTTTCAGGAACTCATCTCATGAAGGTCTCTTGGAGGGAAAAAGGTCCAGTCTCTTACTGTTTGGGATGATTGAACCAGTTTCTTGAGAGTTCATCAGTAGAGGTTCTAATTTCCTAGATCCCAAAAGAGATGGAAGATGGAGATCAAATCCCAACTTAAGAAACAAACATCTTTCCTGGCACTTCAAGATGGTGATACTGACCACTATAATTCTACCCCTAGAGCCAAGATTCTAGCTGGTCACCCTCAACAGTGTGGGCTTTCATATAGCTGTACACCCATCCCACAAATTTCCAATGCTTCCATTTTAGGCTCGGCAGATTACTACACCACAGCCTTTATGGTCCCTGCATCTAAGGAAGTGGATCATTGCATGCAAAAGCTAATGCATCAATAAATCTGTAAGGTGCCGTAGGACTACTCATTTCCACAGCCTTTGCAAATCCTTACAAAGCTTCTCTCAGCAATGTGGCTCATCTGCATCAGTGGGACATAGCAGTCCTTATGTGAGCAAAGGGCTGATCAGCTGTAGAGAGCCAGTCTGATCTCCAGGGCTTCCTGTTTTAAGTTCCAGGCCCCAGCGTTGATAAAGAAATCTACGTTGACATCTGAAGAAAACACTTTATTGAATCCAATGTAGGCTTCCTTCCTGTCAGAACTTCTCCCTGAAGAACAATTCTTTACTCAGTAGTCTAATCTTGCCAGTACAACATAGCTTGCAAACAACTGCAGAAATATGACTGCAACTCATCAACTTTCATGTCTCATGCACCACACAAGACCACCCCTCAGGTGCTTTCAGACATCAGTGTGTAACAGAGCAGAGCAAGATCCTAGGCTTGATGCAAAAATCACTTGAGTTGTAGAACTGAATTTTCCTTTCAGACAAATCTCAGCTAGCTGTCTTTCAGGCCTCCAAAATAAACCCAACCTGAAACATCCTTTGGGACAAAAAATGGGAGCTCAACAATGTGGTCTTCCATAGCATGTCAGACCTGAGTCTTTCTAGAAGCACATCTCTTGCCACCTTGAACAATGTGAAATGCTGTCCTTTCTATGCCAAGGGAAGATATACTGTACCCCACTGTATGCTCACCTGCCTCTGTCATCCTGAAGAGTTGATGCGCATTGTATCAGGAAAAAACATGTTTATGTAGCACAGGAATAATTTTTCCAAGTGGCAAATGGGCTGCACTTTTCTACTATACTTTTGGAGGGAGTACTCGATCTGGATGCAGAAGGGGTTCTGACTTGGGGAATAGTTCAAATGCAGGTGGGGAGGCACTGCAGAGACCCCTGCCCCTCTCCTCTCCAGGAGCGTGCAGAGACATGCTTGCTAGCAACAGCCAGCTGCTGGTACTAGCAGTGTGTTTGGGACCACGGCAGGGGGACTGCCTGCCTGTCCCCCTAAGCCATAGGATGCATTTCTGTGGCCCCAGCCCAGAGGGCCAGACACCCCCAGGCCATATTTTGCCTAATCCTGTTGTAACATCATCCTGCCCAAGACAAGTGTGGTACTCTGATCTCCAGCTCTACACCAGCAATTCTGATTGCTCTGGAAGGCTCTCATCATAGAATTGTGTGACCCTGATTCAACCCAACCTCTGAGAACTGGAGAGTGTGGAACTAACTTATGCCGAATTCAGTTATCCTAATTAGCTGCAAACCTAGCAGGTACCAAACTTATTTCAAATGAAGAAATGCTGCTACTCCTTGGGCTTCCCATTACTCTTCTGAAGACAAGGGTTTTGCTTTCCAAAATTCTGGACTAGCTCTTTAAGCCTGGTCTTCAAATCAGTAAGCTCCCAAGCTTTTGGCTGCTGTAACAGCTTTCTGCTTCCTTTTAAAAGGCTCACCCACTCTTACAGCTAGCGGTCTAAGGATTACTGCCCATGCACAAAGCAGTCCCTCCCCTGTGACTGCACTTTGATTCTAAATGCCCAGAGGAAATTGGCGTGTGAACAAATGGCTACCTGTTCTCTCCACCACCTCTCCCTAGATTTCATTCCATTCCTTTTAGCTATCACTTCAGCTAGACAAAGAGCTCTACACTCTTTTGGCTTACCTCAAATATACCAGCCAAGGTTACACTGCATCCCCAAAAGAACCAAGAGTGTGGTGTTCGATGAAGTGGTCCATGTAGGTGCCCCCCTCCTGTTCTCTAGGGCTATGTCTAAACTGCAGACTTCTTTCAGGAGACCAGAGGTCTCCAGGCAGAAATCTGCTGACATCCCTGTCTTCCTTGTTCCACCAGGAAAGAGATGTCTCAGAGGGGGTTTTCCTGACATTTGGCCCAGTGTGGACAGACCACATGCCAGCAAGATATATGCAAATGGAGTGCACAATTTGTCTCTCTTCCTCGAGTGTCCCCGTGGGTGCTCCACGATAGGTGTCGGGCTTGCCCCAGCACCACAGATCGGATCTTTCCAGCAGTTTCTGCCGGACTGCGCATGCGCTGGTGTGCGCTGCTCCCTTGCACACTCCTGGCCATGTGCGTGATCCGGTCCCCGCCAGTTCCTTCTTAACTGCCATCAGCTGCAGATGGAATCCGCTCAGGCTGCGGCCGGAGTCAGCGTATTTAGAGTTTTTAGAGTTGTTAGAGTTTCAGAATTTAGTTAGATTTTGTTTCTTTATTGCAAAAAAAAAAAAAAAAAAAAAAAGATAGATAGATAGATAGATATAGAAAGTTCTTAGTAAAAGAGGAGGAGGAGCGGAGGCAAAGTGGGGACGTGAAGGCCAGCAGGCCTGCTGCGGCAGGCTGGGGTTCGTGAGAGGGGAACAGGCACAGAGAAGGTGCTAAGTACCCTATTAACAGCTCAAAGACTCACCGCGATGTCCTCTTCAGGATTCAAAAAGTGTGAGTCGGGCCGCAAAGCTATGCCAGCCTCTGATGGGCATAGTCAATGCATTAGGTGCCTGGGGGAATCACACGTTACCCAGAAATGCTCCTTTTGTGCAAAGCTCACAGCCAGAGCCAGAAAGGACAGAGAAATATGGCTGAAAATGCTGCTGTTTGATAAGGCCCTCCAGCCAGACATGCTGGAGAGGCCTCAATCAGAGGGACCCACAGGGCTCCATAAAAGGAAGGCGGCGTCCCTCACCCCTTCGGTGCAGAAACGGAGGAAGCTCTCTCCAGCCCGATCCCTGCCGGCGGCCACAGCGAGCAGGACAGGCATAGCACACAGCCCCCAGCCGCACTCACAAACAAGCAGCAGTGCACGTGGCAGAGGCTGAGCCTCTGATTACTAAGCAGCCAGCACGCACAGCCTTCAGAGCGGCGGCCAGGCAAGCACCGCCGCAAGTGGCACAGACCCCCGCGGCGCCAACGGTGCAGGGCCAACAGGCACTCAGCCTGCAGGCACCAGAGGAGGTCATCTGCGTGGCACTGCAGATAAGCGGGCCGAGCGCAGCGCCAACAGCAGGGCTGAGATCCCTGGCACGGGAAGGGGCGGAGCCAGCCCCCCAGGGGAGGGGAAAGGCAGCACCAAAAACCCAGCACTTCAGCCCTTCTCTGGGCAGGGCTGCAGGGCTGCTCTCAACAAGCCCTCCCCTTATGCTGTGAACACCAACCAGGAGACATAGGTCTCCCCCCAGCCTACCCAGAGCTGCCTCCTCCATTCCTCCAACCAGCGTCACCATGGCTCAGGCCACCCTCGCCCTTTCTGGGATTTGACCCCCTGGAGTACTATCACAAACCAGTTTCACCATTGTCTCAGTCATCCAGATGATCTCGCTCCCCCAGACATCGGGGGTATGCACCTCGAGAGTGGTCCAGGTCTCCATCCCAGGAACCATGCCCGTGCTGCCACGGTCGTCCTTATCACACTGGGCATAGACACCACAGGCATACACCCAGGGGCAGGTCCCCCTCGACCATCCACTATCCCCACGGGCACTCACGGACGGGGACAGAAACACAGTTGTCTCAGGGGGAGTTGATTTTGGAACCCCGAGATTTTCCCCTCGCAAGCCTCCAGTGAGAGGGTGTACCACCGACAGCAGGACCCTGAGAGTTCAAGGGAGGCCTACCCTAGTGGTTCCTCCTTTTCCTCCCCTGACGAGGCTACGGCCCCCGGGGATGTTGTTGCCCCCCTGGACGATCTCAAACAGTTTTAGGAGCTGTTTAAAAGGGTGGCTTTCACGCAAGGCATCCAAACAGAAGTGCAGGAAAAGCACCACAAGCTCCTCAAAAACCTGAGGCCTCCAGCCTCGTCCAAAATCGCTATCCCGCTCGACGACGCAATCATGGAGTCTGCTACCACCATATGGCAGACCCCGGCTTCCGCTCCACCTATAAACAAGAGAGCGGATAAGAAATACTTCGTCCTGGCGAAGGGCATGGAGTTCCTGTTTAGTCACCCACAACCAAATTCACTGGTGGTAGAATCGTCTCAGCAGAGATCGAAGACTTCCCAGTACAAAGTGGGGGGAACAGACAGAGATGCCAAGAAGCTCAAGCTATTGGGCAGAAAGGTATACTCCTCCTCCACCCTGCTGCTGAGTGGCAAATTATGCAGCACATCTAGCGAACCACAATTTTGACAATTACTCCAGGCTTACTTCTCTCATGGATTCACTTCCAGAAGATAAGAAGCCGGTGCTGAAGGCCATCGTGCAAGAGGGCTATGCAGCTTTGAGGACAGGAGTCCAGATCACCCTGGACGTAGCGGACACGGTGGCACGCTCAACGGCTACGGCAGTGGTGATGCGCAGGGAATCCTGGCTTCAGACATCGGGTATCCCGAGGGATCTGTAGGCAAAAATTGTTGATCTCCCTTTCGACACGCAGAAGTTGTTTGCAGAGTCAACTGATTCGGTCCTTCATTCCAGTAAAGACTCGAGCTACACTCAGAACCCTGGGTATTTATATCCCTCCATACAGAAAGAAAAAGTATTACCCTCAACAAAGGCGATACCCGTACCAACCTCAACGTGCTCAGTACCAACAGGGCTACGACCAAGGGCGGCATCAACAGCAACAACAGTATAGAACTCCTAGGCAACGTTCCCAACAGGGCTGTGCATCCTTGGGGCAGGCCCAAAGGCAACAAGTTTGACGGACAGGTCGAGGGCTGCACTATTACTACCATCGCGCAATGTCATCCACAATTAATGTTCCATCATCGCCTCTGACCGTTCTACTCACAATGGCAAAAGATCACCACAGACAAATGGGTACTGGAGATCATAGCCATGGGTTACGTGATCCCCTTTCAGTCGCTCCCACCGCCAAGACCTCCGCCCAGGCCTCATCTCAGGGATGCCTCCCATGAGGCGAAACTCAAGCCACGAGGTGGACCACCTTATGCTTATAGGGGCGGTGGAAAGAGTGCCAGAGCGACTCCAGGGGAAAGGGTTTTATTCACAATACTTCCTCACAGAGAAGAAAACAGGAGGCTGGAGGCCCATCTTAGAGGCCTCAGCTGGTACTTGCGCAAACAACGTTTTCGGATGATCACAGTTGCCTCTATACTCACGGCACTGGACGATGCAGATTGGTTTGCAGCCCTCGACTTACAAGATGCGTATTTTCATATAACGATCCACCCGGCACACAGACGTTTTCTCCGGTTTATGGTCGGCAAAGAACATTTCCAATGCAAGGTTCTGCCCTTCAGCCTCTTCTTGACCCCCAGAGTCTTTACCTAGACCCTGGCAGTGGTGTCAGCCTACCTGCACAGACGGGGGTATTCATATTCCCATATCTGGACAACTGCCTACTGAAAGGGGCCTCAAAGGCAGAGGTACTACACATGATATGCGTAACAGCAAACACGTTTTCTTTGCTGGGCCTGGTCATCAACCTTGCGAAGTCAAAGATCGACCCCACACAAGACAGAGTTCATAGGGGCATGCATAAACTCTATCACAGCAAGGGTTTATCTACCCGACGATCGCTTTCCCGCCATCAGCTCCCTAGTGCAAGTCATTACATACAGCCCCCCAGTGCCGGTTTTAACGTGCTTGCAGCTGCTAGGCCACATGGCAGCAGCAACGTTCGTGGTACAGAACGCCAGATTGCATATGCGCAACCTGCAACATTGGCTGGCGAGCGTCTACAAGCCGGCATCCCACACCGTCCACAGGGTGGTATCACCCACAACAGAGGTGCACAGATCCCTACAATGGTGGGTAAACCCCAAGAACATGCTAATGGGTACCCTTTCACCAACCACAAATCTCTATTTTTCTCACTACCGATGCCCCCACATAGGGTGGGGAGCACACATTGGCGAAAAGGTGACGCAAGGACTGTGGTCCCCTACGGAACAGTCACTGCATATAAATATACTGGAACTCAGAGCAGTGTTCAACGCCTGCAAACACTTTCGAGACCACACACAAGGCAAAGTAGTCGGGATCAATACAGACAATACCTCCACCATGTTTTATATAAATCGACAAGGAGGAGCTCGATCCCGTGCCTTATGTGCGGAAGCAGTCCGGCTGTGGAACTGGTGCATCACCAACAATATAACGTTGAAAGCCTCGTACTTACCAGGCGCTCACAACATGAAGGCAGACCAGCTGAGCAGGCGCTTCGCACTCACACACGAGTGGCAGATCCGCTCCGATCTGCTACGACCGATCTTTCATACATGGGGGTTTCCCCAGATAGACCTGTTTGCCACTCAACACAACAAGAAGTGCCCCCAATACTGCTCCAGGGCAGGACTGGGGCAGGGGTCCTTGGGGGACGCATTCGCGATTTCATGGAAGGGCCCCCTGCTTTATGCATTTCCCCCCACAGTGCTCATCCACAAGGTCTTGCAGAAAGCCAGGAGGGAGAGAGCCCGCATGATCCTAGTAATCCCAACATCAGATCGACAGCAATGGTTTCCCTTGCTTCTGCGCATGTCGGACCGCCCACCGCTTCCCCTTCCGGTGGCGCCGGACCTGCTCACGCAGGCCCAGGGGTCCATAGTGCACCCACACCCCCGAGGCCTGTGCCTACAAGCATGGTTAATCCATGGCTCAGCTCCCTAGAGAGTACACATATGGAGTGAGTACAACAAATCCTGGAGAGTAGCCGAAGGACCTCCACCAGGAAGACCTACAAGCAGAAATGGACTCAGTTCACTGCATAGTGTTCTACCAAGCAATTAGCTCCCCTTGAGGTGCCTATACCTGTAATACTAGAATACTTACTGGACCTCAAGAGAGGAGGGCTCTCCCTATCCTCGTTGAAGGTCCACCTCGCCGCTATATCGGCTTTTTGGCATGAAGAGGAAGGGCCCACGGTGTTTGCCCATCCTATTGTTACCAGGTTCCTGAAGGGGCTGGTAAACCTGTACCCCCCTCGGAAACTGCTTCCACCATCGTGGAGCTTGGACCTGGTGCTCAGCACGCTAACGGGACCACCGTTTGAACCCTTAGCCACAGTTTCCCTCCATCTCCTTACAATAAAGACAACCTTCCTTCTTGCAATCACGTCAGCTCGCAGGGTGAGCGAGCTCACAGCAGTGATGGCAACGCCGCCCTGCACAGTATTCTCAAAGGAGGCAGTAACCTTAAGGTTGCACCCAGCCTTTGTTCCAAAAATTTCTTCGGAGTTCCATCTTAACGAACCAATAGTTTTACCCTTGTTTTACCCGAAGCCTCACAGCTCCAGCAAGGAGGCACGCCTGCATCTCCTGGACGTGAGGAAGGCGTTGGCCTTCTACATAGACAGGACAAAGTCCTTCCGGAAAACGGACAGACTCCTAGTCTCTGTCACTCCCAGGTCAAAAGGAGAGGGTCTCTCTTCACAGAGAATCTCAAAGCACATTATGTCCTGCATAAAGATGTGCTACGAACTTCGGAAAACCCCTTTACTAGCCCCGCCTAGGGCTCACTCCACCAGGGTGGTGGCGGCATCAACTGCCTTTTTCAAGGGCATTGCGCTAAAAGACATCTGCAGAGCGGCAACCTGGTCATCCTATGACACCTTTGTCAAGCATTATGCCCTACACCGGGTATTCCAAGAGGATACCCGCCTCTTGACAGCGGTCCGTTCGGGGGCAAGCTGCACATAAACCGATTACCCACCTCCTTTCTTGGGTTACTGCTGGGTAGTCACCTATTGTGGAGCACCCACGGGGACACTCGAGGAAGAAAGAAGTTACTCACAGTAGTAACGATGGTTCTTCGAGATGTGTCCCTGTGGGTGCTCCACCACCCGCCCATCCTCCCCGCTTCGGATCTCTGTTTAGTGTTTTTCAGGAGCATCCGAGGCGGTTGGTCAAGGAACTGGCGGGGACTGGATCGCGCACGTGGCCGGGAGTGCGCAAGGGAGCGGCGCATGCACGGTCTGGCAGAAACTGCTGGAAAGATCCGATCTGCGGCGCCAGGGCAAGCCCGACACCTATTGTGGAGCACCCACAGGGACACATCTCGAAGAACCATCGTTACTACGGTGAGTAACTTCTCTTTTGTCTTCTCGGCCATCTAGACAGCCTAGGTATGGAATTTCTGGTCTGAAGGTGCAAAGGAAGTAAGTCTGCTTCCTTATATCATCTTGTGGAGGCACAAAATGCTGCTCTGCACAGAAGCAAGGCAGCAGAGACTACTTTCCATTCTGTAGCTGAGCGTGCAAGGGTGTGCATGTATCCTACTGTAGAGCACCTATATGGACAAAACATCTCAAAAAATTCAAGTTACTTTTCTAGTAATGTCATATCCCTCCCCAAAAAAAACCACCTATTCCCATCCCAAATAGGGACTTAGAGTACATCCTTGCTTAGAGCATCAGAATTCAGGAACCATTGCACTCAGTAAAAAGCTGTCTTCTGTACAAAAAAGCAAAGGATAAACGTGCAGTGATTATTCTTGATAGGTCTGCAAAAGGGTCCAGTTGGAGTCCAACACCTTGGCAATCCTTATCTACATACCAGGGGGATTGTATTTTGGTAGTTGCTACCTGCATTTCAAGTGAATGCACCTCAAGAAAAAGGTATTAAAGGATTCTTATTTCTTGACCTCAACATAGAAAACTAAGATATACAAAACTTGCAGTATTATCAACCTTAATTGTTAATGACAAGCTGTGTTCTGTATGCCTGAGATTGACTAGCACCAACTGAATTTTCCACTAGAACATTGTAAGAAAATAACACTTCACTAAAAACAGAACTTGGAACGCTTTGATTTCAGCAGTTTTGTTTTTGGGGAAAAATAAGTCAGTGTTTCAAACTCTTGCAATGAAACACTTGGTTTTGGGGGAAATTGTTTCCATTCAGAACAAAACTTAATATTGTCAAATAGCTCCCACACAGCTCTAGATCTGAATTAAATATAATTTACAGCCAGGAACAGATGTGTAATCGACCATTCCTACAGCTTCGTGAAGGTAAGAGCTAGCATCAACTTGTTTTTCATCCCCCACCCCCACTTGCCTCTAATCAGTTTCTTCAGTGTTGTGCTGAAAAATTGTATTGTACTCACTAATTAATAAAAAAATGCATATTAGAACCAACATGCCCTAAGGAGTAAAATATTCAGATTATGGTCAACTTCTGTTTCAGGATAGTTTTTTGATGGTTGCTCTTTTTATAAAAAGTCCTAACAGTCCAGCATTTTATTATGATATGTGGCCTGCAAAAGGCAGACTTGGATCCTGTTCTTTATGTGAAAAGGCTTGTAAATTGCCAGATCCCTAGGTGTGAGGTAACACCTACACACCTTTTATAACAACATGTAAATATCCTCAAGTTGTAGATTTCAACATCTCTAACTTAGTCACACTGCCTAAAACTTATTTTGCTCCTTGGGCATTATCATCACTCCAGCTTTGCACTGAAATTGCTTATTTCATGTTCTAGGGTGAAACTTATTAATGTGGGTTTTTAAGAGGCCCCCCTGGTAGTCTCCATGTCTTGGAGAACAAAAATAAGCAGAGGACCCAGGATGGGGACACATCCATGTTAGTCTCTTACTCAAAAGGAGTAGTAGCAGTTGCATACATTCACCCAGCATCTTTCAAAAGAAAAGAAACAGACTCCCTAATTAACAACTTTTCCTTGTGAGGCAAGGATTTCACTGTCCATTTATCTAGTGTTATGTAAAGGCAGCGGTTTGGAACTGATTTAATTTTAGTTGGCTGCAGATCCTGAAAACAGATTAACTTCAAGCGAGATTATATCTGCTCTAATTAAAGGTGGGGTTCTTAGGATCAGAACCCTCTGAAGATAATGATTCCGAATAAGGTTTAATAAACAAAAGTCTCCACATAACAGGAAGGAACAGGCTCATATTGAAAACGTCATTTTATTTTAAAAACTGACCAAAAAAATCCTTGCAGAATGAGCTGAAGCACTCCCTGCCTTTCCTCAACTCAGTCCTTGCGCAAACATGTACAAATTATGTAAAGTAATGTACAGTTTTCACATGTTCAGTTTCACAATCAAATAAAATCTTTTGGTCTTTATTCTAACAGATTATACTAAAAATCACTTAGTGAAGGTGAGTTAATACCACACAAATAGTAAAATGCAAAAAAGTGACTTTTCATGATTAAAACTGTTGAAAGAAAATAAAATGACTGCAGCATTTCAGGAGAGTTGCGAATACAGTTTAAAATAATGTAATTATCCTTACATGAATTTAAAAAAAAAATCAAGAACAAGTACATAAAAACTGACAGTTGCTTTGAACATATTACCAAACTTTTAAGGGGGGTTTCCAGCAAAATATCAACAGTTTGGTAACCATTTGATAGCTATGTATGTCCAGAACTGCAGTTATAAAAGTGAATACAGTCAGTGGAACAGCAGCTACTTGGAAAGAAAATAATGCATTCCCTTTACCACAAATTAAAGCAGTAGTTTGGAAGACCAGTAAAACTGAGTTTTAGTACTTGGTTTGCAAATATTCCATTTCAGCTTTAGAAGTAGTGGCTGTTTTAAATATTCTGAATCATAAATATTTCAGATAACCAATAAAATAGGGTTGGATCCAACAGCTTTTTTTTTTTTAAAAAAAGTACACAATATTTAAGCTGTTTCTTCAATAACCGTGCTCTCCTGAGCTTATTCTCCCCATGAGAGGAATCTTGAAATTTTAAAAACTTCAAACCATGACAGAATTATTCATCATGTGCATATCTAGATCTTAAGAGTTTTACACCATCCATGATAGTGAAAGATAAACATTTTTGATGTTTTCCCAGCAGTACTAATCTACAGTTGCCAATATACAAATAGGATAACTCCTGAAATGTACTTTTAAAAAGAATCAGCTGCCTTTCACATTCCAGTGTATTTTGTCACAAGTCCTTTTACATGCCTTTTTTTGTAAAAAAAAAAAAAATTAAATGACATGTTCATTGTTATGCTGCTGAAGAAAGCTCTGGTATGTGCATTCTCTAGCAGTACTATGGCTGCACACTCTCTAGTGGGAACGATTATCCTTTATATGGTATAGGGAAGACAGAGCAACTGAAAGAAAGCTATGCCAGGTCCCTCCTGCTACACAGCACAGACACTGGACTTCAACAGGTATTTCTGTAAACATACATCAACCCTTGTTTGCTAATATTTATGAAACCGCTCTTGAAAATGCACATTTCACTAGCTGTGTTTCAAAATGTCAAGCCCCAGAGTATGGTATCCTCAAAGGAGCTGATATACAAGGAATTACTGAATGCCAATTCCTATAATTTGAGGCTGCCAGTGGTATTTAAGAATGGCAACTGTTCTGAAACAAAAGCTGGTCACTGACACATGATTCTTAATAGTACATCAAGAGAATTTTTAATGAGCGTAAGGCTTGAACCAAAGCCTATTGCTGTCACTAGGTGTGTTTCCATACTCTACAATGTACTTTACATCAGACAGTTCACTAAAGGAAAACAGTCTTGTCTTCAGGCCCATTTATCACAGGTGGGCTGTATCCTGTATGTTTTCTCAAGGCCTAATTAAAAACAAAAATATGATTTTGGAAAAACAAGCATACTTTATAAGACACAGCTTCTAGCATCTCTTCCTCTAGTTGCAGCTTTTCTTATGCAGGCTTATGGGGTGGTGGACTTTCCTTCCCATCCTAGTCAAAGCACTAGGTTTCTTTCTCGTAACAAGGAAGATTCAACCATTTATTGTTTTCTCTTTGTCAAAACTGCTGAACGGTTAAGTACTGAAGTTGAGGGTTTCCATTAGTTTCAAAAATACAAGTATTATAGGAATCCCTCTCGGGCTTGTCGCCCATGATGGACTGACAGTCTGCCTCTCCCACCATTTAGCCTTAAAACAATTCTAAATAGGGGACACAGTAACCTTAAGCTACAAAAACTGACAAAATAATTCTGCCTCCTGGTCTCACTTACTGCTATGGATTTCAGCTCTTGGCAAGGAAGGTAGGTTTCAATTCATGAAATCAGTGTAAAATCCCCGGGACTTAATCACTTGGAAGAACAGCTCATTAATCCTATTAAATGTTAGACATCTGAAATTGGTTAGGTGCCTTCAGAATAGCTGCAACTATTTTACAATTCACTAGTGCTTTATTTGCATCCAGAACTAATCAATTTCTCTCTAGCATTTTACTCAACAATGTGCAGTATTGATAGTCAACTATTAACATTTTCCCCCTTTAAAATGCTTATTTCCTACTGCCAGTCCATTCAGTCCACTGCCACGGAGCGTGAAGGGACAGGACAGTAAACAGTGGATATTGTATTTCTCTACGACAACCTCTTTAGATTAAGACAGATAGTGGCCAAGAGCCATTTGAAAGAATTTTACTTTTGATTTTATTGGGAAATGGCAATGTGACTGTCAAGTCTGCTTTTACTGTATCATGATTTAGCTATTTATTTCATCCAACTGATTAGTAAGATTGGTTACCTATACAAAGCATTGACAATTCCTTATAGAAATTCAAGTTCAGTATTTACTGTATTGGTTTGTAGAAAAAGTAGTTTAATTAGGGTGCACAAAAAATTTAAAATTTACATTTCTGTACATTTGCATCACAGCAATTAATGCTGAATCTCATACAATTAGCACTAACAGCCAACTGCACACATTCTTTCTAGCAAAACAAAGCTAAATTACCTTTAAATTTAGGACAGTGGAATGAATAAGTTAAGGAAGCAAAAAAAATCCTGATTTTAAAGCCTATTCTTAACTTGACACACTCCTTGGAATAGGAAGAGAAAGTAACTGAAGTTACATTCTACGTATTAGAAAAGCGTACACTTTTAATTTTTCCATTGTGAGTCCTATTCAATGTGCCCTACAATTACACCAGGTTTTCAAGAAGTGTCTTTCACTTAACCCTTCTGTTATGGAGCAAGTCCCATAACCAAGAGTATAACATCACAAGTGACAATTTCTCAGTAGATACAACTCCAAGCATGCTAAATCAACACCACATTGTGAACACAGCCAGGATTTTTAAACCAGCGTGGGGGGAGGGTGAGTATTTGCAAATTCTTTAAAAGCAAGATTAGTAAACAGCTTGCAGTGAAAAAAACTTAACAGTTCAGATAAAAACATGAATAGCACCACAATGGATTGCACTAAGGTGCTAAAGGAGGTACCTTATTCCCTGCAGAGTGAATGCTATTTCTGAAGAGTATTGCAATGTGTAAATGCAAGTGTATAATGGTTACCATTTGGTTCATTCATCTACAGAAAATGCATTCCTTCTCTTATGTGTTCAACTAACATTCAAATTACTGAACTATACATAATGTTACATAGTTTACAACTTATGAAAACAGCTTGAAAGCAGATAAGGTCACCTTGTTAAGGTGGGATGTTTTAAAGGTCTAATACCCAGCTAAGACATTTCAGTTTTTGCGCTAATGGTCCAAGAGTGCTTTTTGTGTCACCAAGAACAAACGTAAAAAATTTATAAACAAATGACTGTCCTCACAGCTGTTAAAGTATCCTTAGAGTCACTGAGGTGTCAAACTAGCATACTCGCAGCATTATATGTATAAAGTGTAAATGACACATCAGAAGACTTGCAATTCAGGTACCAGAATCACATTATACTGAATTTCAGTACATCAGTTGTGTATGCTCCCTTTTCTTCTTGATCATTTAAAAAAAGGTTTATCCCTTCCATTTTGACCCACTTCTATAATGGCATTTGTGGGCTGTTTGCATCCACTTGCTTTCACTGGAGTACGCTGGCATTGTTATTAACTTTCCAGTTAAATTAGAGATCAGGGAAACGGCTGGGGTCCTCCTTGTAGTCATCAGGAATAGTGAAGATGGATTCATCAAACTCATCATAGCGAAACTCCTGAAAAGTCACAGTGGCCGTGATGGTGGGAAACACAGGTATGTCTGAGGAGAGCATAATGGCCCAGTGAAGAGCACAGAGAAAGGGTTACACAGTCACTACATTAACAATTGGCTTAATAAACTATCATATACTTGCAATTAGGAACTCCAGTTCTGTTTTAGAGCTTATTAAATATTTCAAACACTTTACTGGCTCGTCTACACATGAAAATTAATCCAGAATAAGGTAGTATGAACTGAAAGCAGATTAACAATTCCTGATTTTAAAGAAGTGATTTAAACTAATTTGAAGATTGCACTCTGACTGCAGAATAAGACCATCCCACACTTGGACTCAGGTCAGGAATAGCTACTCCCTGCATAGAAAAGCCCTGAATGACTTGCAAACCTCCAGAGGCTTGGTTCAGATAAATTCACAGTGCCTTGAACAAACATCTGAATTTATCAGATGAGCAAAATTGTGCTGGAAATCTAGGTAAGAGGGTTAAACACAACAAAACCCAGATAGCATATAAAAGCTTGGGTCAAGATTCCACAAGCAGTTCCCACTGAATACTGTAGGATTGTGGATGTGTAACAAAGTAAGATTCAGTGTATTCAGAAAAGTTCATATATACACCCACCTTTCCCTCCACCTTATAACAAACTACCCTGGAGGGTAGAGGCAGTTTATTCTTGGATCTCTGCTGCTATTTGTGAATTGGGTGGGTTTGTTTCTTTATGTCAAAGGTTTTGCTATGGTAATCTGTGTCCATACAAATTAGCAAATGAGTTTTTTCCACCTGTTGGCAGAAATTGTGAAGCTGCATGTAGTTGCTCATAACTGATTTACAGCAGTCACAAGGAGGGATAAATAGTAAATGTAAATATATATTCTGAACAATCCTCAAAGAGGAAGAAAATCAGATATGTTAAAATGTGGGATTAGGGGCCCTGGCAACAATCCTGATGACAATGTTCATCCTGAGAAAATTCCAATTAACAAAAACGTATTCATTTATTCAAGGTCAACATCATCCTTCAATTCAAGTGATCCGCAGTGGGTGCACCACACAACACAGTCTTCAGAATGAGCTCCAGACTAGAAAATGGTAATTTTTGTTTATAGTTGACACTTTCACTATTTACTCAAGCCCCTTGGTGACTAGTAAAGAAAAGTGATTTCTTGGTTGTTGACTTCTCATCCCAGCTACAACATATTCTTCAGTCTTTTGCTAACCTAACAGGATTCTGATTTTTCCATTCACCAAGTCTTGACTATAGTCCTCTTACAGGTATGGCAGACCAATGTAGTAGATAATTAAGTTTCCTTGATGTAACTAAAAATCAACAATTCATTACATAAATTCAGTCATTAGTACTCTCGGCCCCTGCTTCATGGAAATACAGGGTCACCTTAGTAGAAGCTGAAGGTGTTAGCTTACCTAGCTTTACAGGAAAGCCTGGTGGTAGCTTCATCTGAACAAATTCTCTAAGTTTGTTAAAGTGCTTGAAGGGTGCAATCACTTCTAAAACATTCAATAATCTGAAAAGGAAAGTGCATTTGTATTAGAAGCACTTAACTGTTACCAGCTTGCTTATTTTCCAAAAAATGTACACTGAATGCAATGGATAATAAGTAAAATTAAAGGACTGAAAATTCGTGGTCTAAATTCTACTATACACACACACTCACTCCTAGATCTGTGATGACACAGCATTGCTGCTTTGAGTGACAGTTTTAAAATCCCATTTCCAGTGATCAGTGTTTCTACCCTTTTTGAAAAATGAGAAATTGGATCTTAAAATCATGTTGCCAATTACTTCCCCCCACCCCCTCTCCCAGCCCCTCAAAACTTGAAATCTAACATTTATTTAGAGTAATTTATATGGAGATCGAAAATTAGGAACTCAAGCTTTAAATGATCCCAAAGCTTAAATCCTTAGCTTTCACACATGGAATACAGGTGAGACAATCTTAGCTGCTAAAACAAAAAAACCAAAAAACAAAGTGTAGACAGCAAGAAGGGAGGAAGCATGTGAAGCATGGACCAATCTGGTAAAGATAAAGGCAATTTCCAGACTGGGTTTCATCCCCTTAGTATCATTTTTCCATAGTCACTGATCACTGCTTTGTACAAATGTCTCTTGTTTTAGAAGAGAACTCATTGCACTGTGGATTTCTAAGCAAAAGTCAGAGAGAGTAAAACAGCTGCAGCTAGCGTAAATGATTTTTATTTCTTGTCCAAGAGGCAGTAAAGTCAAATACATTAGGGGGAAAAGAGTCAAGAAAATAAATGTGCACACAACTGAGTGAAAATATATGCCTGCATCCGCATCTCAAAGATCGACAGTTACAGTACATTTACAGTAGCAATTTCCACACACATGAATGTTTAAGATAATTCTGACTTACGATTCAATTCCCAATGGAAATTCCTGGCTCATGGCTATTGTGGCTTTAAATGTTTTCTTGCTTTCTTTGCAGACCAGCTCTCTACCCAGGTGAGGAGCTCTTTAAACAAAAAAATCGCTACAGTAAGCAAGCGTAAGAGGCAACAAGTAGCTAGCTATGGAGTTAGGTGAGGACTGAATCTTTCACAAAAACATGGCTGCTACTGAGCAGTTTTGCACCTTGTTTCAGAAAGTGTGAGATTTTGAATGTAAATAATGGGTTTGGTCATAAGCTACTAGGTCTTGCCTGAGGTAAGAACCAAGACCTGTTTGGTGCTAGCAATTAATTTGAACTACTTTAAGCATAAATATGATTGCTGTCCATAAAAAGCACAACTGAAATATATTAAATACAGAGCTTAATCTTTTAAGTATTTAAAGTTAGGCTCCAAATATTAAGTAGTCCACAAGCTTCAAAACATTGCTGTATTTTCAGTTAATTGTAGTGGAAGATTGTCAAATTATTTATACCTTAATACCCGACTCCTTTTTTTGTTCAGCCAGCCTTGGGAGAAGGGTTTTTGCAGAAAATTAAGTAGTAGTAGTAAGAAAAATACAGAAGCTATGGAAATAGAAAAACAATCGAAGGTGGGGAAGCATTTATGACTAAGGACTCCTTGCCTATAACGAAATAGATATACTTACTTTCCATTTTCAGCAGATATGTATTCTTCCCATGTAATTGTGTTGGGTGGAGGCGGAGTGAGGGACTGTCGTCTGACAGGCTGTTAAGAAAAAACAAGAAGTCACTACCTGTAAAATTGCATAGTAGGATATTGTTCAAAAGATAAAAAGGCACTTTTGTAATCTATAAAACAATTTTTCAGTTAGGCAAAGGTTTTGAAATTAGTAGTAAATTTTCAAAACCCAGTATTTATATATCTACTGGCAAGAGTCAAACTAAACATGGATTTCCTCTCTCTTAAAAAAGAAAGTCTCTGTATTAGTGCACAATAACACAAATATACTAGATCCATATTCTCTGAAGCAGGGCTGTGCAAGCTTTTTACACTGCCCCCTCCACCCCCAGTTTCAAACCTGCAATTAGCAGGGCCCCCCCCCAGATGGCCCTGGAAGTGACACACTGAACTTGTTTGGTTGCGGGGCTGGGGTCGGGGAGAGAAATAGAAAAGATTAGAGGGAACATTGGTCTGGGGAAAGATTTTAAAAGGGTCTAACACACAACCCTAATGCTTGGGAGCCAGGTTAAAGGGGCTTCTTCCCTCCCCACAGTGTACACAGCCCCTTCTTGCTGTCCCCGTTGGGCTCAGTGCCATGTTGGGGGGGCTCCCTAGAATAGCAGAAGCGGTATGGGCAGGGCCAAGAGCAATTCTCCTGGTGCTCCACTGATTACTTGAACACAGCCAGGCAGCACAGGGGCAGAGGAAGCAGCTCCACTGCCCAGCAAATAGCAGCATAAAGGTAACTGGAGGACGTGCAGTGGCAGGCTGTGCGCCAGGCTTTGTCTGTGCATGGAGCAGGAGCAGGGTCACATGCTGGGCTTGGAAGAGAAAGCAGTGGAGCAAGTGTCCCATTGCAACTGAGAGCAGCCAGGGCACGTGCCTCTCCTGCACTCCCTCCCAGACCCAGCTTTGTCCCATTAATGACATTGCAGCTGCAGAGAGTGGGAATGTGCTGCACCCCCTCATAAGAAATTTCACATCCCCCAAGGGGGAGCGCCCCCCACTTTGCACACCCCTGGTCTGAAGCACTGTGGTCCAAAACAAGACAGTGCAATTTACACAACCTAGCACACACAACCTAGCACAACTGCACAGTCCTTCCAAAGGCTGAACTCGCTAGAAATATAAAAACAGAAAGTTGCTTGGATGCTCTAACAAACCACCCAAACAACCAGTCTGCTGCGACAAGACGTTACACATTACTAATGAGTAGTTCCAGCGCTCCCTACTCCCTCCAAGCACAACATCACTTGAAACCATCCAGCATAAAATAACTGAGCGCACAAAAAAGCTCAATAAAAACATTAAATCATTTTGGACATTTGAGGTCTCTATGCTTTGACTTCATGCAACAGTTTACTTTCTTTATATTATGAGCACTTGCTATTCAATACAAGTAACTATAATCAACTCAAGATAGTAAAGTTATATCCAGGCCTTTTTAGTAATATGACATTTTACCAGAGATCAGGCCACAAAAGTTGGAATGCATAAAGGTTTACCATAAAATTAGTGTTAGAGACAAAGACTAAAAACACAACAATACATTCAAACACTTAGTATAGTGCTAAGACGAAGTCAGCAGTTCTGACTGTTAGTGGAATAACTTCCCAGTTCATGAAGAAAAAAAGAGAGGAAAAATATTTCAAGACTAATCCTGTCCAAAGCTCCAGCCACCTTGCTTGATAAGGTACTTAAATTGGGGACCATTCAGAAATCAAGTCTTCGGTAGGTAGAATCAGCAAGTTACCTCTATAAAAATGCAGAGGAGAACAGCACTAACAGAAAGATGACCTTCAAAGCAACATTCTGAACTAGAATCAAAAAATCATTCCAAACAAAAAACTAAAATATTCCAATTCAGTCAGCCAGAAAGAGCTCTACCTTACAATAAAAACCATCATGAAAGATCAAGGGATCTTTTTGTGTAAATCACCCACTGAAATATTCAGGAGTTCAACAACGAAAAGACTATATTGATTACAGTTATAAACCAGTTCAAATGTTTTAAACTAAGATTTATACAAAAAAGAGAACATAAAAGAAGCTTTTTCCTATTAAATGTATTAAGCCTCAAGTGTGAAGACTAAGATTATTCCCTGGGGGGAGGAGGAAAGGGGACTGGTGTAGAGAGTAAGTTAATTGTACCTCAAAATTTTGTTCCATTAAGTTACCACCTTTACTGAGGCTTTCCATGATGGCCTTATTTCGAAGAATATCCTCCTCACTGAGATGTTCTCTTCTTTTCCTTGATTCTAAAACAAGTCCATTGACCAAGTAGAAGTCTGCCAAGAAGTTTCCTACTCTTTCCTGGAAGACATTAATTTGACATTAATGAACTCGAAAGCTACAGTAAAACTGTGATGACTTTTTTGCACTCAGTGTTTACATTCCGTAAAACGGAAAAAGTAAAAACATGGTCAGATATAAGTTAACTTTTGAGCAACATCATTTAATCATTTAATGCTTCGAAAGGTGACAAAAATCTTCCCACACACAGGAAGTCATTTGGTAGTCTATCAATACCTAACGAGAAAAAACATTCCTTCCAGTCCCTCACAAATGAGTGCTTGCATCTCACAGGCAGGTTGGATTTTCCATGTATTTTCACTGTCACTTGCACGAACAGTTGGTTTGATTCTTCAAAAATACTGTTCAATTATTTGCCATTACTCTTGGTATTAATGTACGCAGTTTAGTAATTTAAAATAAGTGACATTACTTCAGACTTTACAGCTTTGAACGTCTATTCTTGTAGAATTAAACAGTAAAAAAGTAAACTCTCTTTTAACCAGTATTCCTTTAACCGGAACTCTCAGATAACCAGCACTGATATCAGGTGCTCTTCGCAGCACCTGGGTTTCTTCTTCCAGGGGAGCTGTGTAACCACGGTGGAGACAGGTGGCCATAGCACCTCTTCCCCAACCCCCCAACAAGCCCTGCATGGCAGCACAAACCGCCCCCCCCCCCACACACACACGGCAGCATGGAGTGCACACACGCATATACACACACACTTGGCAGCACAGAGCATCCCTCTAGTGCTCCACGGTCCTGCTCCCAGGGCTGCAGCACAGGTCAGGGCACCCAACAGCTTAACCCTGGCAGTGACTGGAGGCTGGCGCATGGGAAGCTAGCCAGCCCCACTCCACTTCACCTTCCTCCCAGCGTGGCAGCATGAGCTAGGGCCTGCTGCTGGGAGCAGTTAGTCCCTTCAGCCAGTAGGGAGTGCAGCAGAATGGGTGGCCACCGCATGGTGAGCCAGCCACCGCACACACACCCCTTCCCCAGCAGCACAAGGCAGGGCCTGAGCTGCTGCAAGCATGGAGTGGGCTGTGCTGGTGGAGGCGGTGCTGTGGGGGCCGAGATGCCCAGGGCTTCAGGGAGAGCAGTATTGGCATAATGCAGATCCCAGATGGTGAAGAGATCCTCTCTGTTATCCAGAATATTTGAATATCGATCAGCCTACTGATCCTGAGGCTGCTGAACATGGAAGAGCTTACTGTAGTACTACCACACGTTTTTACTAACTCCCTTCATTGTTTCTAAGGCTGTAGGGCCTGATTTTATGAAATGCTAAACACCACCTCCTGTGTTCAATAGAACATAAGCAGCTTGTAGGATCAGGCCATTATTTCCTATATCTGAACTTCAACTCTACCAAACTGACTTTCTGCCCTAAATTATCCTAGATTAGGTCATTCCTACATCAGAGGTAAATCTCCAAGGTTCATGCCTCTGACCTTTGTTGATATTTTGAGAGCCTATTCTATGCTGCTTCCTCATCTTTGTGATGACCAAACCTGAAAAAGTGTAAGATACTGGCATTCTGTGTTTTCAGTGTCTACAACTGTAAGAACAGTAGCTATGGGAGAGAATTTGGGGTTTTCCCCAGATAATTCAAATTAATGTAGATTTCTGCACATTCTAAATGTACCTTAGCTAAGTGCAAACACAGTGATCTGTGTTTTCTGTCTGTACCTCACAATGCCGTCTAGTGTAGACTTGGGTGAACTCGGAGATGTAACACAAGAAATGTACTGAGATCGCTTTCTATCCAGAATGACAAATATCTTCAAAAATGATCAGCTTGAACACACTTAAAGTTTGTGCACCCAAAGTTCACTGGCTGTCTGATGTCATGCTGATTAAGCTTTTAAAAACTTACTGAAAGGACAGGAGAGGTATGGTTACTTTCACCCTTATTTTTTGCACTGCCTTCACAGAGCTAGACAGACAAAGATTGGTGGCTGCTACCTGAGAGACCAGCTCTGCAGGCAGCAGCACAGATGTAAAGGTGCCAATACCATTCTGTGCCATCGTTACTGCTGCTGCCACCAAGAGCAGCTCTGCCTTCAGATCTGGGCTCCTGACCAGCAGCCACCAATCTCCAGCTGCCCAACACAGCAATGCAGAAGGGCAGCATTACTGCAACCTCTCCCTCCCACAATAATCTTGAGAGCACTTTCCCCATAATTCTGTTTTGGTCAGGACCCCTACATTAACACCACTGTGAAATCTGAGCTTTAAATGGCTGAAATAATTAAAATTACCATTTAAAACTCCTATGACTGAAATTGATGAAAAATGACTGTGAATTTAATAGGTCCCTAGTACCTGGGAGCAGGAATGTCAGAGGTAAGGGCTACCTTGCCTGCCCTCCATGGAAATTAGTAGCAGAACCAGATGAATCAAAGACTGGCTGAACTCTGAATACTGACAAGAGAGGAGCAGTTTGATGGGAACCTAGCAAGAACTTTCAAATATGGCCCCCGGAAATTTTTCAGCTGAATTGTTTTCATTAGACAGATGTTATTACTTTTATGAAGAGATTTTCCTGTATAGCTTATTTCAAAATAGCACATCTACACATAAAATGCATGTTAAAATGGCGCCCAGCTATTCTGAAATGACACTGCTGTGCAGACATACTTCAAGTCCCCCTATTTCAAAACTGGAGCACCCTTATTTCAAAATAGCCCCTATTCCCTGTCTATACAGCCCCTATTCCAAAATATCTATTTCAGAATAAGTGCTATTCCTTGTAGAATGAGGTTTACAGAATTCAAAATAAGCCATACTCTTTTGAAATTATTTTAAAGTAGCAGTTTTGCTGTGACAACACAAAGTTATTTCAGAATAGTGTCTAATTCTGAAATAGCTATGGTAGTCTATATACTATCAAAATAAAAAAGCAGTCCAGTAGCACTTTGAAGGCTAACAAAATAATTCATTAGGTGATGAGCTTTCGTGGGACAGACTCACTTGTTCAGATCATAGCATGGGAGCTGTTTAACCAAGGTGGTATGGCTATGACCTGAAGAAGTGGGTCTGTCCCACAAAAGCCCATCACCTAATAAATTATTTTGTTAGTCTTTAAAATGCTACTGGACTACTTTTTTGTTTTGCAGTGTAGATACACCCTAACAGTTTGGACTTGACTTCATCTCATCCTCTGCAAGGGAATTATTGCACTTGCTGCCATGGTTACCATTTCTGTACAATATTTTCCTATTTCAACTATTACTGTGATATCTAAACACTGATTCTGTCTGAACTATAGCAACATGTTTAAACATCATCAAAGATCTCCTTTAATTTGCCTACTACACAGTCCTACAGCTACCTTCAGTGCTTCGTAATCTCTATTATACTGTGGGATGCTGCATTTTTCTGTGAACTTTTCCGTCTCTTCCAACTGGTTCAAATATTCTTTTACTATGCTTTTTACACTATGCAGTACAGATTCTGCTGAAGACATTAATTTAAAAAAAAAACAAACCCTCTTCTTCCATGGCTTACAATTCAAATAGAAATGAGATTTCACATGATGCAAATGTTGAACAAAAAACACTCATCTTGTCTTTTGTATTAACACCATCAACCAGTGCTATTCTGAACACAGTAATGAAGAAAAGGCAGGTTAAAACTGCAAGGCTCTGTTCAGACTCACTGTTTTGTCTTCTCTGAAAAGCCATCCTGTCTGCGCACGAGCAAAAGTAATTGATTTTGTTGATAATGTTGCTGAATAAATATCACTGCTCATCAAAATGTCAACTTCCTCCTCTGTTTCCATTTCAGATTCCTGGAACAAAATAAATACTAATGTACCGAACTTACTGATTATTTTAACCTTTTTCATTGTTAAAAGTAGACACATGAATAAGCCTTAGCCTTCAATTGGCCAGTTTTATACCCTCATAAAATTATGGATGCTTCAAGAACTAGTTATTTTAGTCGCATTATTAAAAAAAAATTCACGTAACATTAGCATGGCAGTACAATTGGTATTATGGAAGGAAGAACATTGTGTGAAACTGTGCCAGCCAAATGTACTAATAATTCAGCATATGAGATAGTTTCAATTAATTTACCATAACTCAAGGGACAGTTTAATATCCATTATACTACCAATGGAAAAACAGAGTCAAACTGAGTTTGATGCTGTTAAAAAGTCAAAACACAAACCAAAACAGCATTGGCTACTACCTAACTTCAGTGCCCAATGTGGCAATGTTCTTACAACTCTGCTCCAACTCTTCTGTTTCCTTGGATAGGAACAGATAACTGTCTAAAACCCATTAAGGGTAAAATTTATTATTTGAAAGTATCTTACCCCATTTTGTTGATTTTACATCACAATCCACGTAAACAGCAGCTTAAAGCCTTCAACTTTTGGCGGCTGAGAACTACCAAAGCCATTTCAAGAGCACAATTTTAATTTGTAAGCGACCCATTTGCTTACTCAGAAACACTAACACATTTTTAGTTGAGTTTTTAAATCTGTATTTTAAGATCAGTAACTTTTTGGAAGTGTGGTTATACTTGATAATGACATTCCTTACATAGACCCTAATACAGCAAAACATATAAAAAACACATGTATCAAAGGGTTAGCTGAGTTAGTCTGTATCTTCAAAAACAACAAGAGGTCCTGTGATACCTTACAGACTGATAAATATTTTGGAGTATAAGCTTTCGTGGGCAAAGACCTGCTTCATGCATCTGACGAAGCGGGTCTTTGCCCACGAAAGCTTATGCTCCAGAAATCTGTTAGTCTATAAGGTGCCACAGGACTTCTTGATATAAAATACATGTGTTTTGCTGGATGAGGCTATATGATTGAAGGCATTTTGCCAGTAATTCAAACGTCTGATGCTGATGTTTGCCATACACAGTGCCCATAACAGGTTCATAGTTTCTAAAAGCCAGAAGGTACCACTGTGATCATCTAATCTGACTGCCTGCATAGCAAACCATAGGACTGCCTTAATTAAATCCAGTTTAAATAAAAGTGTATGTCAGAGAAAGAAAGAGTATGAAGCATGGGCCTGGTGTAAGCATTGGCCTAAACCAAAGCAAGCAGGAGTTACACTAAGAGTAACAAGCAGACCCTTGTTTGCCTGCAAGTCAGTGTCTGGGACATTAACTCAGCATTAGTACTGCTAAAACATTTACAACATGTAAATCCATTCCACTAGGGCAGTACAAGGACAACCCAACTTAGCACATTATAAAACAGTTTGACAAAGGTGATGAATAGCAATATTTTGTCTGGAACATCAGGACTGAAAGCACAATAGGTGGAAAGTACAACAGGAGGTGACAAACATGACTTTGATGCGTAAGAGGAAATGTAAGGTGTTTATCACAGATTGTTTGTCTGTCTATAAATGTTGGGCAACCCTGATATAACTCTTTCTCTGGCCTAGGGAACAATGTAGCAATCCTAGCATTGACTAAGCTGGTCCTTTGTAAAGGGGTACATATGCATAAGTGGCTCAGAGTTTGCTGACAACTGTTATTGTACCTTGTTTACCAAATAAACCTGGCTTTGGTACCTTCATACCTTATACGATTTTTGAGTCTCTGGGAATCCCTTAGAGTCTACCACATTAGCCATCTGCACAGGGCAAATGTGATATATAGCAAGAGCATATGAACATTGTCAAAAGATTATCATCACTTGCAGAATAAGGGACCAGTGAGGACACCACACTGGTGACCGTCTGAACTACCACAGTACATATATTAGAAAAAACATCCAATCTTGATTTAAAAGTAACTGCATTGATGAGGAATCCACAATTTTGATAAATTATTCCAACAACCAAATTACATTAACTGTTAAAAATCTGCACCTTATTTCCAGTCTGAATTTGTCTAGCTTCAACTTCCAGCCTCTGCATCTTGTTTGTCTGCAACACTTAAGAATCCCATTATTATGTATTTATTTCTTATGTAATTTGCTGATCAAATCAACTTTCAATCTTTTATTTGTTTAGCTAAACAGACTGAGTGCTTTGAGTCTAACTGTAAGGCATGTTTTCCATTTTTTTAAATGATTGCCATAGCCATTCTCCAAATCATCTCCAATTTATCAACATCCTTCTTGAACTGGGAACACAAGAATTTGACACTTTATGCCAGGAGCAGTTATATCTGTGTCAAATACAGAAACAACCTCTATTTCCATTTGAGAGTCCCTGTTTAGTCTTCCAATGATCCCATTCAATTTTGGACACCAGGTTACACTTGGAGCTCATGTTTGGCTGATTATTCACCATGATTTGAAATAAATCTTTAGTTTGCAAAAGAGAAGGCTGAGAAGGGACATGATAAGCTTTCAAGGGTGTTACAAGAAGAAAGGATAGAAAATTTTCTTCTTTGCATATGAACATACCAGACAACCAGAAGGGACCTTGAGAAGTCGTCAAATCTAGTCCAAGTCATCAAATCTAGTTCCCTGCACTCACACCATCACCATCCCTGACCTTTTTTTTTTTTTTTTTTTTTAAAATCCCAGGCAATTGAAAGGCCCCGTCAAGAACTGAACTCACAACCCTTGGTTTACAAGGCCAATGTTTTAATCGCTGAGCTATAAGTCAATTAGCATGTGGATAAGAGGGATCCAGCAGATATAGGGTACTTAGATTTCCAGAAAGCCTTTGATAAGAGCCTTTGGTAAGGGACCTTAAGTAAAATAAGTTATCATAGGATAAGGTGGATGGCCCTCTTTGGGCAGAGAATTGGTTAAAAAGACAGGAAAAGAAAGGTTACTCACCGTAGTAACGGTGGTTCTTCGAGATGTGTCCCCGTGGGTGCTCCACATTAGGTGTCGGGCTCGCCCGGCGCCGCAGATCGGATCTTCCAAGCAGTTTCTGCCGGACCGCGCATGCGCCAGTGCGCGCCGCTCCCTTGCGCGCTCCTGGCCACGTGCGCGATCCGGTCCCCGCCAGTTCCTTGACCAACCGCCTCGGATGCTCCTGCAAAACAGTAAACAGAGATCCGAAGCGGGGAGGATGGGCGGGTAGTGGAGCACCCACGGGGACACATCTCGAAGAACCACCGTTACTACGGTGAGTAACCTACCTTTCTTCTTCGAGTGTCCCCGTGGGTGCGCCACATTAGGTGACTACCCAGCAGTAACCCAAGATAGGAGATGAGTAATCGGATTATGTGCAGCTTGTCCCCGAGAGGACCGCTGTCGAGAGACGGGTATCCTCTTGGAATACCCTGTGAAGGGCGTAATGTTTGGCGAAGGTGTCATAGGATGACCAGGTCGCCGCTCTGCAAATCTCTTTTAGCGCAACGCCCTTGAAAAAGGCTGTTGATGCCGCCACCGCCCTAGTGGAATGAGCCCTGGGCGTGGCCAGTAAAGGAGTCTTTTTGAGTTCGTAGCACATTTTTATGCAGGATATGATGTGCTGCGAGATTCTCTGTGAAGAGAGACCTTCTCCTTTCGATTTGGAAGTGAGAGAGACTAGGAGTCTATCCATTTTCCGGAAGGACTTGGTCCTGTCTATATAGAAGGCTAGCACCCTCCTCACGTCCAGGAGGCGTAGGCGCGCCTCTTTGTTAGAGGTATGAGGCTTTGGATAAAACGAGAGTAAAACCATAGGCTCGTTAATATGAAACTCAGAAGAAACTTTAGGAACAAAGGGTGGATGCAGCCGTATGGTTACCGCCTCCTTGGAAAAAACAGTGCAGGGTGGCGTTGCCATAACTGCCGCAAGCTCGCTCACCCTGCGAGCTGACGTGATTGCGAGAAGAAGGGTCGTCTTTATCGTAAGGAGGCGGAGGGAAACCGTGGCCAAAGGCTCGAACCGTGGTCCCGTTACCACATTAAGCACCAGGTCCAAGTTCCACGAAGGTGGAAGCGGTTTCCGAGGGGGGTATAGGTTTACCAACCCTTTGAGGAACCTGGTAACCATGGGATGGGCGAACACCGTGTGCCCTTCCTCTTTGTGTCTGAACACCGAAATGGCGGCAAGGTGGACCTTTAACGAGGATAGTGAGAGTCCTCCTCTCTTGAGGTCCAGTAAATACTCTAGTATTACAGGTATAGGCACCGAAAGGGGGGCTAGCTGTGTGGTAGAACACCATGCCGTGAAGCGAGTCCATTTCTGCTTGTAGGTCTTCCTGGTGGAAGTCCTCCTGCTACTTTCTAGGACTTGCCGCACTTCCTCCGTACATGTGCTCTCTAGGGAGCTGAGCCATGGATTAACCACGCTTGTGGTCACAGGCCTTGGGGGTGTGGATGCACTATGGACCCCTGGGCTTGCGTGAGCAGATCCGGCGCCACCGGAAGGGGCATCGGTGGCCGGTCCGACATGCGCAGGAGTAGGGGGAACCATTGCTGTCGATCCCACGTTGGGACTATCAGGATCATTCGGGCTCCTTCCCTCCTGGCTTTCTGCAAGACTTTGTGGATCAGCACTGTGGGAGGAAAAGCGTAAAGCAGGGGGCACCTCCAGGAGATCGCGAATGCGTCCCCCAGGGACCCCCGTCCCAGTCCTGCCCTGGAGCAGAATCGTGGGCACTTCTTGTTGTGTTGAGTAGCAAACAGGTCTATCTGGGGAAAACCCCATGCGTGAAAAATCGGTCGTAGCAGATCGGGGCGGATCTGCCACTTGTGCGTGAGTGCGAAACACCTGCTCAGCTGGTCTGCCTTCACATTGTGAGCGCCTGGTAAGTACGAGGCTTTCAAGGTTATATTGTTGGCGATGCACCAGTTCCACAACCGGACTGCTTCCGCACATAAGGCACGGGACCGAGCTCCTCCTTGCCGATTTATATAAAACATGGTGGAGGTATTGTCTGTACTGATCCCGACTACTTTGCCTTGTATATGGTCTCGAAAGTGTCTGCAGGCGTCGAACACTGCTCTGAGCTCCAGTATATTTATGTGCAGTGACTGCTCCGTGGAGGACCACAGCCCTTGCGTCACCATGTGGCCCAGCAGCTGTAAGCATGTCAGAACTGGCACCGTAGGGCTGAAGGTGATGACTTGCACGAGGGAGCCGATGGCCCAACAGCGAGTCTCTGGTAGATACACTCTCGCTGTAATAGAATTTATGGGTGCCCCTATGAACTCTATGTCCTGTGTGGGGTCTATCTTTGATTTTGCCAGATTGATAACCAGGCCGAGCGAAGAGAACGTGCCTGATGTGACGCGTATCATGCGTAGTACCTCCTCCTTTGAGGCCCCTTTGTGTAGGCAGTTGTCCAGATACGGGAATATAAATACCCCCTGTCTGTGCAGGTAGGCTGACACCACTGCCAAGGTCTTGGTGAAGACTCTGGGGGCCGAGGAGAGGCCAAACGGTAGGACCTTGTATTGAAAATGTTCTTTGCCTACCATGAACCGGAGGAATTGTCGGTGAGCCAGATGGATAGTTATGTGAAAATACGCATCTTGTAAGTCGAGGGCTGCGAACCAATCTCCATCGTCTAGTGCCGTGAGGATGGAGGCGACTGTGATCATCCGAAAGCGTTGCTTGCGCAGGTACCTGTTGAGGCCTCGAAGATCTAAGATGGGCCTCCAGCCTCCTGTCTTTTTCTCTGTGAGCAAGTACCTCGAGTAGGACCCTCTCCCTTGCAGTTGCTCCGGCACTCTTTCCACTGCCCCTATGAGCATGAGATGGTCTTCCTCCTGCTTGAGCCTCGCTACATGGGAGGCCTTCTGGAGGTGGGGCCTGGGTGGAGGTCGGGGCGGTGGGAGCGACTGGAAGGGAATGGCGTACCCCCGTGGCTATGATCTCCAGCACCCATTTGTCTGTGGTGATCCTTTGCCACTGGTCATAGAATGGTCAGAGGCGATGGTGGAATAACCGCTTCAGATGACCTTGTGCGATGGTAGTGATGGCACAGCCCTGGATCTGTGTGCCAAACTTGTGGCCTTTGGCCCTGCCCCGAGGACGCACGGCTCTGTTGGGAACGTCACCTGGGAGTTCTGTACTGCTGGTGCTGTTGATGTCGCCCTTGCTCGTAACCCCTGTGGTACTGGGGACGCTGTTGCTGGTACTGGTGCAGTCTTTGTTGAGGGTAGTACTTTTTCTTTCTGTATGGAGGGGGGTAAATCCCCAGGGTCCTAAGTGTGGCTCTTGAATCTTTACTGGAATGAAGGACCGAGTCAGTTGATTCAGCAAACAGCTTCTGCAAGTCGAAGGGAAGATTGACGATCTTTGCCTGCAGGTCCCTCAGTATACCCGAAGTCTGGAGCCAGGACTACCTTCGCATCACCACTGCTGTAGCTGTGGAGCGTGCTGCTGTGTCCGCAACATCCAGGGCGATCTGAACTCCCGTCCTCGAGGCCGCGTAGCCTTCTTGCACGATGGCCTTGAGCGCCGGTTTCTTGTCCTCTGGAAGCGAGTCCAGGAGGGAGGTTAACCTAGTGTAGTTGTTGAAATTGTGGTTCGCTAGATGCGCTGCGTAATTTGCCATTCGCAACCATAGCGTGGAGGAGGAGGAGACCTTTCTGCCGAACAGCTGTAGCTTCTTGGCATCTTTGTCTGTTCCCCCTGTCTTGAATTGAGATCTCTTTGATCTTTGTTGCGACGACTCTACCACCAAGGAATTTGGTTGTGGGTGGCTGAACAGAAACTCCATGCCCTTCGCCAGCAAGAAGTATTTCTTGTCCGCTCTCTTGTGGACAGGTGGAATAGTTGCAGGGGTCTGCCATATCATAGTGGCGGACTACAAGATTGCTTCCTCAAGCAGTATTGCTATTTTGGAGGAGGCCGGACGTCTCAGATTTTTGAGGAGCTTATGGGGTTCTCTTGCACCTCTGCTGTCTGGATGCCTTGCGTGAAGGCCACCCTTTTCAACAGCTCTTGAAACTGTTTGAGATTGTCCGGAGGATGGACGTCCCCCGGGGCCATAGCCTCGTCTGGGGAGGAGAGCGAGGAACCACTAGGGTACGCCTCTCTGGACCCTTCTGGTTCCTGTTGGGGATGGTACATCCGCTCACTGGAAGCTTGCAAGGGAAAATCTCGGGGTTCCATAACCAGTTCCCCCTGAGATACTTGAGCCTCTGTCCCCGTTCGCGATTGCACTCGGGGATACGGGACCGTCTATGGGGATCTTTCCCTGGTAGACTGCCGGTGGTGTCTGTGCCCCGCATGATAGGGGCGACCATGGCAGCATGGGCACTGTTCTTGGGAAGGTGACCTGGACCACTCCCTTGGTGCATACCCCCTGAGTCTGGGGGAGCGAGATCGTCGAGAGACCTGGGACACTCGAGAGAGCAATTTGTGATAGTACTCCAGCGGCTCAAACCCCAAGAAGGGTGAAGGTGGTCCCAGCCAGGGCGAGGCTGGTTGTAAAAATGGAGACGGGGGCTCTGGGTAGGCTAGGGGGGACCCCTGCCTTCTAGTTGGAGTCTGCAGCATGAGCGGAGGGCTGAGAGAAAGCAACTCTGCAGCCCTGTCTGGAGAGGGGCTGCAGTGCCTTGTTTTCTGTGCAGCCTTTCCCCTCCCTTGAGGGGGTGGCTCCGCCCCCTGACAAGCAGGGGATCTCAGCCCCGTCCACGCCGCACTCGGCACGCTCATGGGCGGTGCCGCACGGGCGGTGTCCTCCGGTGCTTGCAGGCTGCGTGCCTGCGCGCTCTGCACCGCCGGTTCCCTGGGGGTCGGTGCCGCTGCCTGTGGTGCCGCTGGTACCGGCGCTTGTTTAGCCGCCGCCCTGCCCACGGTGCGGGGCGGCTGTTTGATTATCGGAGGCTGACCCGCCTCCACGTGGCTCTCCGTGCCGCCACCGATCAGCTGTTGCTGCGGCTGGGGGCTGTGCGCTCTTCCCGTCCCGCTCGCTGTTGCTGCTGGCAGGGATCAGGTTGGGGAAACTTTCCTCCATTTTTGCGCTGATGGGGTGAGGGAGGCGGCTTTCCTTTTATGGGCCCCGGAGGGTGCCTCCTGCTGCAGCCGCTCCAGCACATCTGGCTGGAGGGCGTTGTCGAAGAGCAGCATTTTAAGCCGCATCTCCCTGTCCTTCCTTGCTCTGGCTGTTAATTTTGCACAGAAGGAACATTTCTGCGTGACATGGGACTCCCCCAGGCACCTTATACAGTGACTGTGCCCATCAGACGCTGGCATTGCCTCTCGGCAAGACTCACATTTCTTGAATCCTGAAGAGGACATTGCCGGTGAGTCTTTTAGTTGTTAATGGGGTACTTAGCACCTTCTCTGTGCTGTTTTCCCCCTCTCGGATAGCCTGCCGCGGCAGGAAGGCTAATGGCCCTAGGCTCCTGGCCTCCGGTGCTCCGCTTGTTACTAGGACCGGACTGAATTCCGTCCCGCTTGTTGTTTCTCATTCTTTTTTTTTTTTTTTTTTTTTTTTTTAAATAACTACTGGCTAACTTAACAATAGACTAAGAACTTGAAAACTTTAAAGAAAAACAGCTAAAACCATTGAATACGCTAACTTGGCCGTAGCCTAGTCGGATTCCGTCTGCAGCCGATGGCAGTTAAGAGGAACTGGAGGGGAGCGCGGTCCGGCAGAAACTGCTTGGAAGATCCGATCTGTGGTGCCGGGCGAGCCCGACACCTAATCTAGAGTACCCACGGGGACACTCGAAGAACAAAAGTGTAGGAATAAACTGTAAATTTTTAAAATGGAGAGAGGTAATTAGTGGTGTCCCCCAAGGGTCTGTACTGGGACCAATCCTATTCAACCTATTTATAAATGATATGGAAAAAGGGGTAAACGAGGTGCCAAATTTGACGACGATACTAAACTGTTCAAAATAGTGAAGAACAAAGCAGACGGTGAAGAGCTTCAAAAAGATCTCACAAAATTAAGTGATTGGGCAACAAAATGGTAAATTAATTTTAATGTTGATAAATGTATAGTAATGCACACTGGAAAAATAATTCCAAGTATACAAACAAAATGATAGGGACTAATTTAGCTATAACCACTCAAGAGAGATCTTGGAGTCATTGTGGATAGTTCTCTGAAAACATCTACTCAATGTGCTGCAGCAGTCAAAAAGGCAAACAGAATGCTAGGAATCATTAAAAAGGGGAAGAATAAAACAGAATATCTTATTTCCTCTATATAAATCCATGGTACGCCCACATCTTGACTATCACATACGGATGTGGTCACCTCATCCAAAAATATATATATATATTGGCATTGGAAAAGGTTCAGAAAAGGGCAACTAAAATGATTACGGGTTTGGAATGGATGCCATATGAAGAAAGATTAAAAAGACTGGACTTTTCAGCTTAGAAAAAAGGAGACTAAGGGGGAGTATAGAGACATAAAATCATGACTGGGATGGAAAAAGTGAACAAGGAAAAATTATTTATTTGTTCCCATAACAAAAGAAGTAGGGGCCATCAAATGAACTTAATGGATAGCAGGTTAAACTAATGAAAGGAAGTTTTTTTGTTTTTTTTGTTTTTTTTAAACACTTTTTGTATGCAGCACATAGTAGGCCTGTGGAACTCCTTGGCAGAGGAGGCTGTGAAGACCAAGACTTGAACAGGGTTCAAAAAAGAACTAAATACATTCACAGAGGTTAGGTCTATCAATGGATATTAGCCAGGATAGGTAGATATGGTGTCAGAAGCTGGAAGTGGATGTCAGGAGAGGAAATGCTTTCATGATTACCTGTTCTGTTCACTCCCCCTGGGGCATCAGGCACTGGCCTCTGTCAGAAGACAGGATACTGGCTAGTTGGATCTTCGGTCTGACCCAGTATGGCCATTCTTATGTTCTAATCATCGGACAAGCAGCAATGGGCTTAAATTGCAGCAAGGAAGGTTTAGGTGGACATTAGGAAAAATTTCCTTACTCTCCGGGTGATTAAGTATTGAAATACTTTTCCTCGGGTGGTTGTATAAAATCTCCATCACTAGAGATATTAAAAAGCAGGTTGGATAAGTTTCTAACATTATATAAATGGTGCCTGGTCCTGCTGTGAGGGCAGGGAACTGGGCTTGATGACCTCTTGAGGTCCCTTCCAGTTCTAATGAGCTGTGTGTACACGTGCACGCTACTTCGAAGAAGCGGCACTAACTTCGAAATAGCGCCCGTCGCGGCTACACATGTCGGGCGCTATTTCGAAGTTAACTTCAACGTTAGGCGGCGAGACGTCGAAGTCGCTAACCCCATGAGGGGATAGGAATAGCGCCCTACTTCGACGTTCAACGTCGAAGTAGGGACCGTGTAGTCGTTGCGCGTCCCGCAACGTCGAAATTGCCGGGTCCTCCATGGCGGCCATCAGCTGGGGGGGTTGAGAGACGCTCTCTCCAGCCCCTCAGCTCACTGGTGGCCGCATGGAGCGGCCCCTTAAAGGTCCCCTCCCCCTCCCTTCCTGTGCAGGAAGCTGAGGGATCATGCACACGTGGCCAGCCTGCACATACCTCAGACCCCCACCCAGCTGCGATGGCTGCCCGGCAGCCCCCACAGCGGACCCCCCCCCAAGGGGAGCCAGGGCTCACAGCCCAGCCAGAAGGGCAGCCAGGCTGGGAAGCGGCAGCGGGGCCCCTCCTGGACGGAGGCTGAGCTGCGGGACCTGCTGGGGCTCTGGAGCGAGAAGGAGGTGCTCCAGGTAATGGGGAGCAAGAGGCGGAACGCGCATGCGTTCGCTCGGCTGGCCGACGGCCTGGCTGCCCGGGGTCACCCTGCCCGCACTCCTGACCACGTCAGGAGTAAGGTGAAGGAGCTGCAGCAGGGTTACTCCCGGGCCCGGGATGCAGCCAGCCGATCTGGGGCCGCCCCCGTCACTTGCCCCTTTTACAGGGAGCTCAGGGACATCCTGGGCCCCCGGCACACCTCCTCCCCTCCAGCCACCCTTGACACCTTGGCTGACGAGCCCCAGCAGGCCCTGCAGCCGGAGTCCGCCCCGGAGGCAAGCCCCGCACCCTGGGGGCCCCCCCGGAGGCCACCCCCGGGACACCGCGGCAGGAGGAGGAAGAGGAGGAGGAGAGGGGCTCCTCCTCTGCAGAATCCGGGCTGCAGATCCTCCTCCTGCCATCCCGGAGCAGCAGCAGGGCCTCCGCCCCCCGGGGATCTCCGGACCGTGGGAGCGGACCGATAGGTAGGTACCCCCCTCTGGTGGACACCCCTGGGCTTGAGGGGCGGGGGTAAGAGATACATGTCCAGGGCCCCCCACATGCTCACATGGCCATGGCCCCAAGGACACCAGGGCCATGGCCCTCACAGCACTGCATCAGCCCCTGCCCCCCCCCACCCCGCATGACAGTGCCATGCCCCATCCCCGGGCCAGGGGGGGAGCGGAACCTCGAGGGGCCCCCGGGAGGAGGGGGTGGGACACCCCGCAGCAGCAGCAGCATGTGATGGAGTGGGGGGAGTGCAAAAGGGAGACTCAGGCTACATATGAGCAACAAGAGCCGAATAGCTCCCAGGGGCAAAGGAGGATCCTGGGGCTACAGCTGGCAGGTGACACCTCTGCCCTGAACAAAGAGGAGGGAGGAGCCGAGCTGGCTTGGAATTGGGGGGCGAGGGTGAGGGCGGGGGCCACAGGTAGAGGCTAGGGGAAGGGAGAGCTGGAAGGCAGCCAGCCTGAGGAGGGGGAAAGCTGCATCCCAGAAGGGCACCCCTTGGGGTCTTCTCCCTACGACGCGTTGGAAGGACTGTCTCTTCCGACAGCTGGTGCTGTCACTCCTGGGACAAACTGGGCATCTGTGGTCTAAGAAACCTCTCCTGCTGTCAGACCCTGCGGGGTGAAGTGAGAGTCGCTCCCACCAGGGGACGGGGTGCAGGGCAGGGGGACCCCTGAACCCCATCCATCACAGCAGCATCTCCCGGGGACGGGGATGGGGAACCTGCAGCACAGGGCTGGGGGGACAAAGGCCACGGCTCAGGGCCCATACTAACGCCTGTCTCCATTCTTTATTCCCCCATCCTCTCCTGTGTCCCGCACCTGCCCCATCAGAAGGACTGGAAGAGAGCGCCGGCAAAGCCTCAGTCGTCCTGGAGAGCCCTCCGGGACCATCGCTCCAGGCCAGCCCCTTGGCCGAGGACCGACCGGCCCCGCGGCGGGCTAGACGGCGGACCCCGCGCTACCACCCGCTGACGGCGACAGACCCCCAGCTGCTGGCCATCCACCGTCGGCAGCTGGAGGTCGTGGAGCAGCACCTGCAGTTGCAGGAGCGGGCGCTGACCTGGCGCCAGGAGGCATGGGGGGCCTACATGGACACTTTTAACCGCTTGGTGGACTACTTGGCCCCCCATGCCGCGCCGGCCGCCGCATCGCCCGCCCTGCCTGCTCCACCAGCCCCACCACCAGCTGCTCCGCCCGTCGCCGTCCTGTCTGCTGTCGCCCCGCCACCCACCGGCGAGGGCCGGAGCGCCGAGGGACCCCTGGAGCCACCTGAGCCTCGCCGGGCGTCCTACCTTCCAGTCCGGCCCACCCCCACCCAGCCCCGGACAGGGCTGTGACCGCGGCGGGGCTCCCGGCCGCCAACGCCCAGTGCCGGGCTATAGGGGCGAGGAGCCTGGGACGTGGCCCCCCCCTTGTATATAGTTTACAGTTATTATTTGTTGCCCCCCGTTTGCCCCATCCCCCCCATGTAAATAGTTCTCCCCTTTATCCTCCCTGGTTTTCTTTTTATTATTGAGGACACTGGTTTGTTTGTATTGTTTTATTTTTGTACATATTAGTTTTTTCCAACATGTTTGTACATAGTTTGTTTTTGGTTCAAATATTTACAGTTAAAAAAAAAGGTTCTGAAACAAAAAGACGTTTAAGTTCAGCCACCAGTGCGTGCTGTCATTTGTCCAGGAAAAGTGGGAGGGGGGTGCGGTGGGGTGCTCCATGGTGTAGGCATTAGGGCAGGAGTGTGGGGGAGGAAGGGTCGGGCAGTAGGGGGCCTGGGCAGAGTTCACCCCGCGGCCTCTTCATCAAAGTGGGCCCGCAGGGCCTCCTGGACCTGGGTCCCCTCGGGGTCCACCTGCCGACTGGGGGCAGCAGGTGGCTGGACGTCTGCCCTGCCGGCCTCCGCAGCCCAGCCCTGGAAAAAGGTCTCCCCCTTGCTCTCCACCAAATTGTGCAGGGCGCAGCAGGCACCCACAATCAGGGGGATGTTGTTGGGGCCCGCATCCAGGCAGGTCAGGAGACATCTCCAGCGTCCCTTCAGGCGGCCAAATGAGCGCTCCACCACCTGGCGCGCACAGTTCAGGCACTCGTTGAAGCGCTCCTGGCTAGCGGAGAGATGGCCTGCGTAGGGGTGCATGAGCCACGGCCGGAGGGGGTACGCCGCATCTGCGATGACGCAGAAGGGCATGGTGGTGTCCCCCAGAGGGATCTCCCGCTGGGGGATGTAGGTCCCCACCTCCAGCCGGCGGCACAGGCCCGAGTTCCGGAAAACCCGGGCGTCGTGGGTGCTGCCAGGCCAGCCCACATAAATGTCCTGGAAACGTCCCCGGCTGTCCACCAAGGCCTGGAGGACGACAGAATGGTAGCCCTTTCGATTCATGTAGCGTCCTCCACTGTGATGTGGGGCGCAGATGGGGATGTGAGTCCCATCCAGAGCCCCGAAGCAGTTGGGGAAGCCCAGGGTGGCAAAGGCCGCGATGGTGGCATCTGGGTCCCCCAGCCTCACGAGCCTGTGCAGGAGCATGGCGTTGATGGCACGCACAGCCTGCAGAGAAAGCACATGGGACAGCACCAATGAGGGGTGAGCAGGGTGTGCGTGGCCCTGCCCTGCCCTGCCCTCCTCTGCCCTGGCCTCCCCTCCCCTCCTCCTCCCCTGCCCTGCCCTCCTCTGCACAGGCCCCCCTTCCCTGCCCTGCCCTCCCCCCGTGGGTTCTCTTACCTCCATGAGGACAGCCCCGATGGTGGCCTTGCCGACACCAAACTGCTGCCCCACGGATAGGTAGCTGTCGAGAGTGGCCAGCTTCCAGACAGCGATGCCGACCCGTTTCTGCACTGTGAGGGCACGCCGCATGGCGGTGTCCTGGTGCCTGAGTGCGGGGGTGAGCCACTGGCACAGCTCCAGAAATGTCTGCCGGCTCATCCTGAAGTTCCTGAGCCAGCGGTCGTCGTCCCACTCCCCAAGCACCAGCCGCTCCCACCAGTCGGTGCTGGTGGGGTAGCTCCACAGCCGCCGGCGTGTGAGGCGGGGCGGGGGGGGGTGGGGTGCTGCAGGGTTAGGGGTTGAGCCCTGCTGCCCTGGGGGCATCTCCTCCTCCGGTGTACGAAGGAGGTGCTCAGCTGCCTCCCGCATGGCACAGAGTAGGGCAAGCCCTGCTTCTGCTGGGAGGGCTGGGTGGACCTCTGGCTGCTGCTGCTGCTGCTGCTGGTCCATGACTGCGGCGCCCGGCGTCTGTGTGCCTATGGCTCCTCAGACCGCGTGCTGTGCAGGCTGAGTGTGTCTGGGAGGGGCCCTTTAAGGGAGCGGCTAGCTGTTGCCCCGGAAGCGCTAGTCCGCCCTGTGACTCTGTCTGCAGCTGTGCCTGGCACCCCTATTTCGATGTGTGCTACTTTGGCGTGTAGACGTTCCCTTGCTGCGCCTATTTTGATGTTGGGCTGCGCAACGTCAAAGTTGAACATCGACGTTACCGGCCCTGGAGGATGTGTAGACGCTATTCATCGAAATAGCCTATTTCGATGTCTCTACTTCGAAATTAGCTACTTCGATGTAGCGTGCACGTGTAGACGTAGCCATAGTCTGTGATTCTATGATTCTCAAGTCTTTCAGAGTCAAGGCTTCCAAAAACAACACCTTCTCAGCCTGTAAGCATAGCCAATATTCTTTGTTCCAGGATGCATGCCCTTACATTTGGCCATATTGAAAAAACACACTGTTTGCTTGGGCCCACCTCACAAAGCAATCCAGCTCACTCTCTATGACCTATCCTCTTCATTATTTACCATTCATCCCAAACACTGTCATTCACAAAACTGGCTTTTGAAATGATTACCTCATTGCTGTTACTTGAGCTACAGCTGGGTACACACACTGACTTTTTAGCAAAATGCATATTTAATGTAAGTATTTTATTAGTATCAATATTATATAGATATAAGATACGTTTAACATGTATACATGCAGCGGCTCACCTCATGATGTATTCGCTGGTAAACTTTTTGCTCGTTGTCTAAAACTACAAAAGATTCAGAGGGTGCTGCATCACCATTGAAAATGAAGCTTAAATCCCCTCGTTGGCACTTCATGTCAGTAAAGTCTATTAGAGTTGTGTCAAGCCTGTGGAAATATACTCACAGTAAAGCACTTTACAAAAGGAGTTTTCTAGAAGTGCTCAAATACACAAAAGAGTTCAAATAGTATCCAATAGCCATGCTTTTTCCCTCCATACTGATACAGTGAAGTCTAAAATTTTCATTGTTTTAATTGTTGCAAATTTCACTTACAAAAATAGGAAATAAACCACTATTTTTTGCTTACACAGTAAAATCCTTGTGTAGTAAAGTTATTTGTATAAATGCAAACTGGAACTAACGCATAGGAAAACATATAGGGATTCACTTACATGAATGGAGAGAAAAATATACAGAACTCAGTGAAACTTAATCCCATGTTACAAATACAGTTCTAGGGACCTTTATGTTACTTTCATGACTCTATGGCTGGGTCTACTTTACCACCTCCCCTCGAAGGAAGGATGGTAATGAGGCTGTTCAGAGTTTACTAATGAAGTGTTACCGAGCATTGGCAGCACTTCATTAGGCAAATTACCCCCCCACAGCAGCTCCAAAGTTTTAAACTTGGAAGTACCGGCGCGCGTCTAGCCACGGTGCTCCCGCTGGTACTTGGAAGTGCCGGGGCATCTTCGAAGTCCCCTTAAGTAAGGAAGCAAGTAAGGGGACCTCAAAGATGCCCCAGCACTTCCAAGTACCAGCGGGAGCGCCGCAGCTAGACGCGCGCCGGTACTTCCAAGTTTAAAACTTTGGAGTTGCCGCGGGGGGGGGGGGGGGGGGGGGGGGAGGAGAAAATTTGCCTAAGGAAGTGCTGCCGATGCACAGCAGCACTTCATTAGTAAACTCCGAACAGCCTCATTACCATCCTTCCTTCGAGGGAAGGTGGTAATGTAGACACAGCCCATGTGGCTGAGGATTTCTGAAGAAGAGTTGCACTGATTTCAGCAAAGTTGCAAGGGGTGGATATCAGGATACGGCCCAAATTGAGAAAAGGACCAGCAGCACGAGTTAACTATGCACTGCCCTAATTTTAATCAGATTTAGCTAGTGTTTCCAGCCTTTTAATTTTTTTTTAAATATTAGCAGCACAGGTGTATGGACTACTTCTAAAAACCCCCCAAATTACAGTTGAGTGGATCATGACGTCTTCCCATAATAGAATTCCTGTGAATTGCCTCCAAAACACAGTATTTTTGCAGACAGCTAAGCAACCAGATCTGTTTAGTCTAGCAGTCATTAGTTCTTAGTTTTAATTATGCCACGTATTCTTTTTAAATAAAAAATAAAATAAAACAACATATAGAATATTTTTATCTATATTCACTCTTGATCCCCATTACCACTAATCAAAGGAGCATGTGCACAGAGAAGAGATTCAGATTGATCTCAGGGTGCGTCTACACTTGCATTCCTCTTTCGAAAGCGCTATGTAAAGGAGATAAGTAATGCAAATGAGGCATCAATTGCATATGTCACCTCTTTTGCATATTCTAATTTCAAAAGAGCTTCTTCGAAAGAAGAAAGCCAGCGTAGACACCACTCTTTTGAAAGTAAACCCATATTTGAAAGAATCCTTCTCCCCTTTATTTAATGGGAAGAAGGATTCTTTTGAAGAGGGGGTTTACTTTTCAAAGAGCGGCATCTACACCGGCTTTCTTCTTTCAAAAGGAACTCTTCTGAAATTAGAATGTGCAAATGAGGTGTCAAATATGCCATTTATGCCTCATTTGCATACCTTTTTCAAAAGTAGAATACAAGTGTTGACGCACCCTCAGGTTACATCTACACTAGCCAAAAACTTTGAAATTGCCAAGCAAATGGCCATTTTGAGGTTTACTAATGAAGCACTGAAATACATATTCAGTGCCTCATTAGCATGCGGGCTGCTGAAGCATTTCAAAATTGATGCGGCTCACTGCCGCACGGCTCGTCCAGACGGGGCTCCTTTTCGAAAAGGCCCCTGCTACTTCGAAGTCCCCTTATTCCTATGAGCAGACAGGAATAAGGGGACTTCGAACTAGCCAGGGTCCTTTTGAAAAGGAGCCCTGCCTGGATGAGCCGCATCAATTTCAAAGTGCTGCGGCAGCCCGCATGCTAATGAGGCACTGAATATGTATTCCAGCGCTTCATTAGTAAACTTCCAAATGGCCATTTGCATGGCCATTTCAAAGTTTTTGGTTAGTGTAGACACGGCCTCAGTGAGATCTGACCTAAAAAGTCAGAACATATTTCTATGTTAAAAGCTTTAAAGAGAGCAGTAGTTTTTGTGGAATAAATCCTCTGCATAATTTGTTCTTCTGATTTTGTTGACTTTGGAGATTTAAAGGAAGAGACATTTGAATCCAACAAAGAATATTACATCTAATTAAATAGCTGAGTGGGGAAAACTGCAGAAAACAAAACAATATACGGCTCTTGCCTCACAAGATGTGAGCATTCATTCTCTGACATTATAGTAACATTTGCTACTGCAGTATTAAAAAGCCGCCATGCCTCAGAACAAAAGAGCTGCTATAATTCAAATACAGTAAAATTCCTTTAGTCCAGCCTCTGACAGTCTGGAAATCCTGATGGTCTGGCATCAGGCAAAAATAGTTCCACTTAACAGATAATCTGGCAAAATTTGATGATCGGACATACAGTAGTCCCCCAGGAGACATGAGGGTTGCTTCCACTCAACCCTTGTGTACTCTGAAATTTGAGTAAATTGGGGGGCTTGGGTGGTGGGTTGGGGCTGTGGCAGGAGGGGATGGGGAAGCAGTGGCCACAGGAGCTCCAGGCCCTGAGCCCTGGGAAAGCAGCAGCCGTGGGCACTCCCACCCCTACCCCCAAGGGCCTAAATACAGGATAATTCGTCTCTTTTAAAAAAAATGAGTATGGACACCTTTCTGGCATCCCCCATACAGGACCGTCCCGCCCAATATGGAATGGCTGGTCACCCTATGAAGCTGGAGGAGCACAGAGGTGGTGAAGCTGCAGAAGTGCTGGGTGGTGATTTCAGTAATCCAGAAAATTTGGTAATCCAGTACCTGCCTGGTCCCAGACGTGCCAGATTAAAGGATTTTTACTGTAATGTTTAAAAATATAATTAATTGACTGACATGACTTTGTTACACGGCAGGTGCAACTCAAGTATTTGTTTCTGTAACTGACTCAGTACGAAACTAAACCAATATTTATTCTTCAGCCATATGAATTCACGTTATAGTTATTACTATTGATTTAAACTTCAGTAGTTACATTTGTAGCGAAGAGCATCATCTGATCTTACATCTAAGAAAACTAACATATACCAAGAACAAAAGTTACATTCCAATGAACAAGATCAGAAAACACCTTTTACCAAGATTTTAAAAACATATTAGAAGCTTTTGGAATTGAATCAGATAAGAGGTTACATTTGGCAACAAAGAATCTAAAAGGCAATAAATGATGATGTATTTGCCTATCTACTGCACTTTTTGTCCGAAAGGATTTTGCCACTGAAGTGTTCTTTGATGCTTTGTCCCATGAAACTGGATGGGCATGTTATAATACACTTCACTGACAACCTGCAAAATGCTGTTATACAACGTCTCCCTATTTAGATTTTCCTTAAATACGTTTCTTTCCTTACTTTTATCCCATTACTCCTAATTATGCCCAAGATAGAGTTACATTAAGTACATTTATCAATAGCCCACAGTTGTTTACATTAAAGTAATTCTAAATGCTTGTTTGATTCACTTCCATAAAGACCCGTGAAACCCAAGCATTACATAAACAAAACAATTTTTAATTTAAACAGAACTACGTTTTTCTAACTCACTCATAATACAGTTCCCAATTATTTGGAAGGCAGTTCCATTCTCCAGAGCTTTTGTTTTTAAAAGGAACAATTGGTAACTTAAACTCACCTTCACTCTTCACAAAAAAAAAAAAAATCATGCAAACATAACACTGTTTCAGAAAGCTAAGGCTGGAGCCAATTGTGGCCTTCAAACCAGAACCAGAAGTGATATTTCAGTTGTACTCTTAGAACATTTAGCTCTAACTTAACTAGTTTAAATCACTAAAAACCAGTGCTTACCTGATATTTATACCTTGCTTGTATATTTTACATGCATCAGAAGGCAGAATTCGGGATAATAAAGGCACTACATGTAAAAATAGAAATATAATTAAGTATATATACATAAGTATAATTATACTGAAGAAATATAAGTATGTTGCACAACAGACCCTATCTCAGTAATACACATTTTATTTAAAACACTGCAAATTTCACTCATCTTCAAGCACTACTGTACTTTAAAACTATAGTACCATATCCATTAGTTACATATTGATTGAAACCATACCTAAATACAGAAAATTTAGTGTTGCAATCAATGAAAAATGAACAAATGCCATGTAGTTAAATTGATTGCCTTCAGCTTCCCACAATAGCTTAAAATATTCTCAAGCCAGCTGAACCATATACAATTTTCCAACCATTTACCTACTAGCTGCTCATATTTTAGTCATGACCTCAGCATTTCTTTTACTGCTATTATACTGGTTAAAAAAGCTTAGTTGCAGTTTGACTGTACTGAAGTCACTGAAATAGAATAGTGTAATATATCTAAAACCTCAAATGAATACTAAACCAGCAGTGAAACTGGGCACCAAGATACTATTAGAATATTAATATGTGCAAAGACAAATACAACACAGCTGACTGCATTTTATAAAGCACCACTCATTTTACAGAAGTAAAACAATGATTTTAAATTGCCCCAAAATGCTGATTGGCATTACAAAGGCATACAATCAATGGAGAAGAGCAATAATTGCTCTAAAATGCACTCGTCCAGGGAGTCTTATTCTTCTTAAACTTGATTTATAATAATGGGTTGATCCCTCTATTTAACGGAATGGAATAGTCAAGGGAAAGAGATTGAAGGATGCACTTTTCTCAAGGCTGAGCTGCTCACCATTGTGGGAGGCTGGTGGTGGAATCATAGTGCAATTCTGACTATACTTGGGGATCCTGCTTTCCTAGGCAAAAGCTGACTGATATATCAAAGCACTGTCAATCAAGGATCAACATCACCACTCTAGGAAGACCTGGTCCCGCCCCCCAAATGTCCCCTTCTAATATTGCACGCCTTAATTTACTTTCTAGCACTCCAAGTTGGTGCTAGATGCAGATCTAACTACATAAATTTTCCAGAGTTGAGTAGATGGTTTATATTTCCATGCAACTGGCTTTGAAATTCTGCAGACAGTGTCTAAAAGAATGGGGTATTGTTGGGGTTTAGGTTTTTTCCTCTTTCAACAGTGCTGGTGTTTAACTATAAAGGCAGATACTATAGCTTCCATTTATTTGCATTTATTAGTACACAGATACAGGTAGCATAATTCTTACCCCAACTTTGAAAATCCCAGTGAAGTTCTAGATAGAAGTCACCTAACTGAAAAAAATACAAGTATATCATTAATGCATACACCATTAGCAATACCGACAGTTTAACATTTCCAGGAAGACATGCAAAACAAAAGCCATCTTGGAAAAGCCAGGAAAAAATGAAAATAGGTATAACTGTATTTAAGAAAATAGACTTCATTACTTTGATTCCATCTTAAAAACAATGAAAATAACATACCGGCTAGAGAAAAATTAATGTGACAGATTTACTAACAGTGGCTAAAGAGCCGATCAGTAGCTTTTATTTGCAATCATCCAAGCCTTTCTTGGACTTTGAACTGGACACAAGCAGTTGGTAGTAATATCCAATATGAAAAATTCAGGCTGTATCAACTACTTTAATTGAGCACTTCAGTTAGGAAGTGCTACTTGTTCCATAATTTGAGAAATATAGTCACCAACAGGGTCTGGTGCAAACATTCATATTCACAATTTCTAAACTGGGCTTTCTGCAATATTCTGCCCTAGAATATTTGCAAAAAAATGAAACCAAAAGAGATATGAGAAATGTACTTTTTAAGCAATTTTAGAATAAATTGAGGCATTCATTCATTTCTGATCTCAACTTGGAGATTGGAAAATGGTCTTGTGTCCATGTGAAAGAAGAGCACCACAACTACTTTACCGAGTCTACTCATGGCCAAAACTGGTCAACCTTTCAGGGAATGGATTTCTATTCTAAAGGTGGAGAAAGTAAGCAGAGATTCTTTATTGAATCAATTAATGATTCATAAAATTTAAGGTCCAGAAAGTCCCATTCATAAAAGCTTAATTCACATAAAATTGTACTGCAGTGATCTTACAACAGTGAGCACTGCCACATGGCAGGAGGGAAAAAACAAGCAGCTGACTCCTATTAGCTGACCTCTCAGAGCCTGCTTCTACACTCTCACTCTCCCGTCAGAGGTGCCATGGTAATGAGGCAGTTTGAAGCAGGCTAAACGAGGCACTAATGCGCATATTCAATGCCTCACTAGCATAACAGCAGCCATGCGACTTTCGAAGTGCAGACTTCAAATTACAGATTGATAGTGAAGATGGGGGTGTGATGGAGTGGGGGGGGGTGCATGTGAGAGTCAGGCTGGATGTGAGAGGCAAGCAGATCAGCTCCCAGTGGCTAAGGATGACCCTGGGGCAACAACTGGCAGGTAACACCTCTGCCCTGAACAAAGAGGAGGGAGGAGCCGAGCTGGGTTTTTGAATCGGGGGCGGCAGTTAGAGGCTAGGGGAAGAGAGAGCTGGAAGGCAGCCAGCCTGAGAAGGGGGAAAGCTACACCCCAGAGGGGCACCCCTCGGGGTCTTCTCCCCAGGATGGGTTGGAAGGACTGTCTCTGACTGCTGTACTGTCCCTTCTGTGAGAAACTGGGCATCTGTTGCCTAATAAACCTCCTGTTGTACCTGCTGAGTGAGAGTCACTCCTGCCAGCGGACAGGGTGCAGTGCAGAGGGACCCCTGAACCCCATCACAGGGGGAAGCTTCGAAATAAGTGCTCCACTTCAACATTCCCTTACTCCCACAGAACTAGATAAGAGTAAGGGAATGTTGAAGTGGGGCACTTATTTCGAAGCTGCCACCATCTTCACTGTCAATCTGCAATTTGAAGCCTGCACTCTGAAATTCCCGCAACTGCCATTATGCTAATGAGGCACTGAATATGCACGTTAGCACCTCGTTAGCCTGCTTCAAACTGCCCCACTACCATGGCACCCCAATGGGAGAGTGAACGTGGAGAAGCAGCCAGAGGCAGCTGGGAGTGGGAGGAGTCTAGAGCCTATAAAAACTAGATCCAGCTTATTCCACAGAAGAAGGTGGTGAGGAAGCAGCCAAGAAGACTGGGAGGCTGAAGAACTGCCAGTTGGAAGAGAAAGGGAACCAGCTCCAGAAAGAGGCATATATGTATGCAGCTTGGAGAAAATTGGGTAGATGGGTAATTCCTCCTTATATAAACTGTGCCTCTCGTAACAATTTCTAACTGCAGAGGAGGATCCATGTCCCCCAAAGCCTTATTGGCACTCTTTTTGGCAGTTTCCATACAGCACCTAGCACTAACTGGGCATAGAGCTCGAGTGCTCTTCTCTCCAGAGACAGATGCTCCAAAACACGAAGCTATGAAACTGAACCAATAAGAGAGCAGGGACACACTATTTCACAGCATGCACAACCCCATCTCCCATTCAGGATGCACGTACTCTTCTGACCCATTTGCCATCACAGCAATTGCTTAGATAGGAAAGTATTAGAAAGCATTCACTATATCTTAATACGAAGCTGCTATGGAACATTTGGAAATAATCAACACGTGACTAGCCAGAGTGATAATGAACAACAGTTTGGGAACCAGTGCACTAGTGGCACAGTCAAAAACAATGAAAATATAATACACTGACAGTATGGCTAAAGCTACACTGTAGCCATAACTTAAAATAACTTACGTAAATTGCATAAGACATTTCATATTACCTTATTTCAAACTCTGTGCTATCCAAATCACACCAAAGTTTGAAATAAGGGGCTATTTCAAGGTTTTCTTTAGCCCTCTCATGAAAAGGGGTAGTGGACACGGAATATTGTGCTCAAAATAGCGCTCCTATTTTGAGCAAGGCATTTAACCCTGGAGCTGCTATACTGGGAGACGTCTGTATCCTGACATAGCAATATGAGTCTAGACATAGCCTGTGAGAATAACTTGTGTGCGTGAAATTTCACATTCCAAGGATTCATTATGACTCTGAATATGTCAAATTAATTCCTGCAAGTAACTTTAGAAAAATCAAATACTTAATTTTAAAGTACAACTTGAGAATTTAGCACATTTAGTTTAACTAAAGAATATCTGAAAATTCAACAGAGAGTGATTACTTGACCACAGTACTTTTTGCTCTAGGAATATACGGCCTCCACAGGTCCCCACGATCATCTGCCCCACCATAGGGTGGCCATGATCTCTTTAAAGACATAGAAAACATACTTTCCCAAAGGGCTGTCTGAAAGGGGCTCCACTGCAGAGTGGCAGGATACACGATCTTTCTGTTTCGGTATGAAGATCATAAAGGAATAACTCATTTATCAACAATTGCACTGAGCTTACCTCTTTCAGGGCTTTTAATAACCGAGGTCGCTTTTCTTCAACGCTTTCCCTGGACTGCTGCTTCAGCTTTCTTAGGAGTGCTGTAACTAAACAGAAGGATACTGTAAATCAAATATTTTGATCAGATTGTGAACTTGTCAGGGTAGGGACTCATTTTGCAGATCTTAGCAAATACTGCAAGATGTAAGGATGTGTCTTTCATCAGACATTTAAAATATGTAATTATATAGAACTATAGGTGAATTACCACAGCAAGAAAGCCTCAGTATTATTATTATTTTGCAAAGTAATTAGCATATGTAAATTCATGGCAACATTTCTTGCTGCATCCAACTTGAGCTTGCACATTATTGGACATCCGACTGTGGAAGACATTAAAATTTACTGAAGAATCCCTGAAGAACAGAGGAATGCCTTGTGTTTTAAATGCTGGCAATATTTACAGGGCAAACAGGAAAACTCCAAACAATGAAGTTCTTAACTGCCATTCACTAATAGGTGGCAGTGGGCTAACTTTGAAACCTTACTGATTCACTTGCGACAAGAATGGGTAAGTAATTCATTCAACACAGCTTGTGACTGAGCCCCTCCGTTCAGCAGCGAACCAAGGACAAAAGCAATATCTCACTTCCCATATGTAACCTGCACACAAACTCCTGATTAATCACAACTAGAAACTTCAATTGACATTTAACACATAACTGGTTGATAAGTTTTCAGAGGCATTAAGCTGCCCCAATGGTCTACACTGAACAATAGCAAATTACAAATGAATCACGATGTTACCTTGATTTATGATTTCGCTCTTCGAAAAAGTCTGTTTGTTGTTTTCACATTCACTGAAAAACAATGTCTTAAACATACTTAATTTCAGTCTTCGCTTTACTACACTGGTTAGAAAGGTTACTCACCGTAGTAACGGTGGTTCTTCGAGATGTGTCCCCGTGGGTGCTCCACATTAGGTGTCGGGCTTGCCCGGCACTGCAGATCGGATCTTCCAAGCAGTTACTGCCGGACCGCGCATGCGCCAGTGCGCGCCACTCCCTTGCGCGCTCCTGGCCACGTGCGCTATCCGGTCCCCGCCAGTTCCTTGACCAACCACCTCGGATACTCCTGCAAAACACTAAACAGAGATCCGAAGCGGGGAGGATGGGCGGGTAGTGGAGCACCCACGGGGACACATCTCGAAGAACCACCGTTACTACGGTGAGTAACCTACCTTTCTTCTTCGAGTGTCCCCGTGGGTGCTCCACATTAGGTGACTACCCAGCAGTAACCCAAGATAGGAGGTGGGTAATCGGATTATGTGCAGCTTGTCCCCGAGAGGACCGCTGTCGAGAGACGGGTATCCTCTTGGAATACCCTGTGAAGGGCGTAATGTTTGGCGAAGGTGTCATAGGATGACCAGGTCGCCGCTCTGCAAATGTCTTTTAGCGCAACGCCCTTGAAAAAGACTGTTGATGTTGCCACCGCCCTAGTGGAATGAGCCCTGGGCGTGGCCAGTAAAGGAGTCTTTTTGAGTTCGTAGCACATTTTTATGCAGGATACGATGTGCTGCGAGATTCTCTGCGAAGAGAGACCTTCTCCTTTCGATTTGGGAGCGATAGAGACTAGGAGTCTATCCATTTTCCGGAAGGACTTGGTCCTGTCTATATAGAAGGCTAGCGCCCTCCTCACGTCCAGGAGGTGTAGGCGCGCCTCTTTGTTAGAGTTATGAGGCTTTGGATAAAACGAGGGTAAAACGATAGGTTCGTTAATATGAAACTCAGAAGAAACTTTAGGAACAAAGGGTGGATGCAGCCGTATGGTTACCGCCTCCTTGGAAAAAACAGTGCAGGGTGGCGTTGCCATAACTGCCGCAAGCTCGCTCACCCTGCGAGCTGACGTGATTGCGAGAAGAAGGGTCGTCTTTATCGTAAGGAGGCGGAGGGAAACCGTGTCCGAAGGCTTGAACGGTGGTCCCGTTAGCGCATTAAGCACCAGGTCCAAGTTCCACAAAGGTGGAAGCGGTTTCCGAGGGGGGTATAGGTTTACCAACCCTTTGAGGAACTTGGTAACCATGGGATGGGCGAACACCGTGTGCCCTTCCTCTTCGTGTCTGAACACCGAAATGGCAGCAAGGTGGACCTTTAACGAGGATAGTGAGAGTCCTCCTCTCTTGAGGTCCAGTAAATACTCTAGTATTACAGGTATAGGCACCGAAAGGGGGGCTAGCTGTTTGGTAGAACACCATGCCGTGAAGCGAGTCCATTTCTGCTTGTAGGTCTTCCTGGTGGAAGTCCTCCTGCTACTGTCTAGGACTTGCTGCACTTCCTCCGTACATGTGCTCTCTAGGGAGATGAGCCATGGATTAACCACGCTTGTGGTCGCAGGCCTTGGGGGTGCGGATGCACTATGGACCCCTGGGCTTGCGTGAGCAGATCCGGCGCTACTGGAAGGGGCATCGGTGGCCGGTCTGACATGTTCAGGAGTAGGGGGAACCATCGCTGTCGATCCCACGTTGGGACTATCAGGATCATTCGGGCTCCTTCCCTCCTGGCTTTCTGCAAGACTTTGTGGATCAGCACTGTGGGAGGAAAAGCGTAAAGCAGGGGGCCCCTCCAGGAGATCGCGAATGCGTCCCCCAGGGACCCCTGTCCCAGTCCTGCCCTGGAGCAGAATCGTGGGCACTTCTTGTTGTGTTGAGTAGCAAACAGGTCTATCTAGGGAAAACCCCATGCGTGAAAAATCGGTCGTAGCAGATTGGGATGGATCTGCCACTCGTGTGTGAGTGTGAAACGCCTGCTCAGCTGGTCTGCCTTCACATTGTGAGCGCATGGTAAGTACGAGGCTTTCAAGGTTATATTGTTGGCGATGCACCAGTTCCACAACCGGACTGCTTCCGCACATAAGGCACGGGACCGAGCTCCTCCTTGCCGATTTATATAAAATATGGTGAAGGTATTGTCTGTACTGATCCCGACTACTTTGCCTTGTACATGGTCTTGAAAGTGTCTGCAGGCGTTGAACACTGCTCTGAGCTCCAGTATATTTATGTGCAGTGATTGCTCCGTGGAGGACCACAGCCCTTGCGTCACCTCTTTGCCCATGTGTGCTCCCCACCCTATGAGGGAGGCATCTGTAGTAAGAAAAACCGATATTTGTGGCTGGTGGAAGGGTACCCCTGTTAGCAGGTTCTTGGGGTTTACCCACCATTGCAGGGATTTGCGTACCTCTGTTGTGGGCGACACCACCCTGTGAACAGTGTGTGCTGCCGGTTTGTATACGCTCGCCAGCCAGTGCTGCATGCTGCGCATGTGTAACCTGGTGTTCTGTACTACGAACGTCGCTGCTGCCATGTGGCCCAGCAGCTGTAAGCACGTCAGAACCGGCACCGTAGGGCTGAAGGTGATGACTTGCACGAGGGAGCCGATGGCCCGAAAGCGAGTCTCTGGTAGATACACTCTCGCTATAATAGAATTTATGCGTGCCCCTATGAACTCTATGTCCTGTGTGGGGTCTATCTTTGATTTTGCCACATTGATAACCAGGCCGAGCGAAGAGAACGTGCGTGCTGTGACGCGTATCATGCGTAGTACCTCCTCCTTCGAGGCCTCTTTGAGTAGGCAGTCGTCCAGATACTGGAATATAAATACCCACTGTCTGTGCAGGTAGGCTGACACCACTGCCAAGGTCTTGGTGAAGACTCTGGGGGCCGAGGAGAGGCCAAACAGTAGGACCTTGTATTGAAAATGTTCTTTGCCTACCATGAACCGGAGGAATCGTCGGTGAGCCGGATGGATAGTTATGTGAAAATACGCGTCTTGTAAGTTGAGGGCTGCGAACCAATCTCCATTGTCTAGTGCCGTGAGGATGGAGGCGACTGTGATCATCCGAAAGCGTTGCTTGCGCAAGTACCGGTTGAGGCCTCGAAGATCTAAGATGGGCCTCCAGCCTCCTGTCTTTTTCTCTGTGAGGAAGTACCTCGAGTAGGACCCTCTCCCTTGCAGTTGCTCCGGCACTCTTTCCACTGCCCCTATGAGCATGAGATGGTCTACCTCCTGCTTGAGCCTCACTACGTGGGGGGCCTCCTGGAGGTGGGGCCTGGGTGGAGGTCGTGGTGGTGGGAGCGACTGGAAGGGGATGGCGTACCCCGTGGCTATGATCTCCAGCACCCATTTGTCTGTGGTGATCCTTTGCCACTGGTCATAGAATGGTCGGAGGCGATGGTGGAATAACCGCTTCAGATGACCTTGTGCGATGGTAGTGATGGCGCAGCCCTGGATCTGTGTGTCAAACTTGTGGCCTTTGGCCCTGTCCCGAGGACACCCGGTTCTGTTGGGAACGTCACCTGGGAGTTCTGTACTGCTGGTACTGTTGATGTCGCCCTTGCTCGTAACCCCTGTGGTACTGGGGACGCTGTTGCTGGTACTGGTACCATCTTTGTTGAGGGTTGTACTTTTTCTTTCTGTATGGAGGGGTGTAAATCCCCAGGGTCCTGAGTGTGGCTCTTGAATCTTTACTGGAATGAAGGACCGAGTCAGTTGATTCAGCAAACAGCTTCTGCGAGTCGAAGGGAAGATCGACTCTCTTTGCCTGCAGGTCCCTCAGTATACCCGAAGTCTGAAGCTAGGACTCCCTTCGAATCACCACTGCCGTAGCTGTGGAGCGTGCTGCTGTGTCCGCAACATCCAGGGCGATCTGAACTCCCGTCCTTGAGGCCACGTAGCCTTCTTGCACGATGGCCTTGAGCACCGGTTTCTTGCCCTCTGGAAGCGAGTCCATGAGGGAGGTTAACCTAGTGTAGTTGTCGAAATTATGGTTCGCTAGATGCGCTGCGTTATTTGCCATTCGCAACAGTAGAGTGGAGGAGTAGACGACCTTTCTGCCGAACAGCTCTAGCTTCTTGACATATTTGTCTGTTCCCCCTGTCTTGAATTGAGATCTCTTTGATCTTTGTTGCGACGACTCCACCACCAAGGAATTTGGTTGTGGGTGGCTGAACAGGAACTCCATGCCCTTTGCCGGCACGAAGTATTTTTTTTTTTTTTTTTTAATCCGCTCTCTTGTGGACAGGCGGAATAGTCGCAGGGGTCTGCCATATCATAGTGGCGGACTCCAAGATTGCGTCATCAAGCGGTATTGCTATTTTGGAGGAGGCCGGAGGTCTCAGATTTTTGAGGAGCTTATGGTGTTTCTCTTGCACCTTTGCTGTCTGGATGCCTTGCGTGAAGGCCACCCTCTTAAACAGCTCTTGGAACTGTTTGAGATCGTCCGGAGGATGGACGTCCCCCGGGGCCGTAGCCTCGTCCGGGGAGGAGAGCGAGGAACCACTAGGGTACGCCTCTCTGGACCCTTCCGGTTCCTGTTGGTGATGGTACATCCGCTCACTGGAAGCTTGCAAGGGAAAAAATCTTGGGGTTCCATAACCAGTTCCCCCTGAGATACTTGAGTCTCTGTCCCCGTTCGCGATTGCCCTCAGGGATACGGGACCGTCTGTGGGGATCTTTCCCTGGCAGATTGCCGGTGGTGTCTATGCCCCGCGTGATAGGGGCGACCATGGCAGCATGGGCACTGTTCTTGGGAAGGTGACCTGGACCACTCCCTTGGTGCATACCCTCTGTGTCTGGGGGAGCACGATTGTCGAGAGACCTGGGACACTGGAGAGAGCAATTTGTGATAGTACTCCAGCGGCTCAAACCCCAGGAAGGGTGAAGGTGGTCCCAGCTAGGGCGAGGCTGGTTGTAAAAATGGAGATGGGGGCTCTGGGTAGGCTAGGGGGGACCCCTTGCCTTCTAGTTGGAGTCTGCAGCATGAGCGGAGGGCTGAGAGAAAGCAACTCTGCAGCCCTGTCTGGAGAGGGGCTGCGGTGCCTTGTTTTGTGTGCAGCCTTCCCCCTCCCTTGAGGGGGTAGCTCCGCCCCCTGACTTGTAGGGGATCTCGGCCCCATCCGCGCCGTGCTCAGCACGCTTATGGGCGGTGCTGCACTGGCGGTGTCCTCCGGTGCCTACAGGCTGCGTGCCTGCGCGCTCTGCACCGCCGGTTCCCCGGGGGTCGGTGCCGCTGCTTGCAGTGCCGCCGGTACCGGCGCTTGTTTAGCCGCCGCCCTGCCCACGGTGCGGGGTGGCTGTTTGATTATCGGAGGCTGACCCGCCTCCACGTGGCTCTCCGTGCCGCCGCCGATCAGCTGTTGCTGCGGCTGGGGGCTGTGCGCTCCTCCCGTCCCGCTCGCTGTTGCTGCTGGCAGGGATCGGGCTGGGGAGACTTTCCTCCGTTTTTGCGCTGATGGGGTGAGGGAGGCGGCTTTCCTTTTATGGGCCCCGGAGGGTGCCTCCTGCTGCGGCCGCTCCGGCACGTCTGGCTGGAGGGCCTTGTCGAAGAGCAGCATTTTAAGCCGCATCTCCCTGTCCTTCCTTGCTCTGGCTGTTAATTTTGCACAGAAGGAGCATTTCTGCGTGACATGGGACTCCCCTAGGCACCTTATGCAGTGACTATGCCCATCAGACGCTGGCATTGCCTCTCGGCAAGACTCACATTCCTTGAATCCTGAAGAGGACATTGTTGGTGAGTCTTTTAGTTGTTAATGGGGTACTTAGCACCTTCTCTGTGCTGTTTTCCCCCTCTCGGATAGCCTGACGCAGCAGGAGGGCTAATGGCCCTAGGCTCCTGGCCTCCGGTGCTCCGCTTGTTACTAGGACTGGACTGAATGCCGTCCCGCTTGTTGTTTCTTTTTTTTTTTTTTTTTTGAAAATAAAAAACTGGCTAACTTAACAGTAGCCTAAGAACTTGAAAACTTTAAAGAAAAACAGTTAAAACCATTGAATACGCTAACTTGGCCGTGGCCTAGTTGGATTCTGTCTGCAGCCAACGGCGGTTAAGAGGAACTGGCGGGGACCGGATCACGCATGTGGCCAGGAGCGCGCAAGGGAGCAGCGCGCACCGGTGCATGTGCGGTCTGGCAGTAACTGCTTGGAAGATCCAATCTGCGGCGCCGGGCGAGCCCAACACCTAATGTGGAACACCCACAGGGACACTCCAAGAAGAACTCACACTTCTGCATTGGTGACTCCTTTTACACAACAAGACTGAGCATGGACTTTATTAATTATAGCCCTTACAAATTAAAACATTCTTATCTTTAACACTACTACAAATGCTGGAGGTGAAGTGCAGTTTGGGACTGGAAGTTGACAGCTTGCAAGCCCGCATTTAGTAACTCCCTTGTACCCTTCTGAGGGATTAACTCCCAGCTTGAGAACCCCTGCTTTAATACAGTTTAATTTATGACTATGCTGGTGCTATCAGGACTAGAGAAACTGTTTAGCAGAGATACCACTTAACAGATAACTAACATTTTTTAAACAACACAATATCTAGGATAGGCACAGGCAGTAACATTTTAAATAAATGTTAACTAGTTGCAGTTAACTTCAGTGGTAACCTTAGCAACCAACATTGATGCCAAGTACAACTCAAACATATCAGCTAAACAGACCTCAATTCCTAGTCTAATACAGACTTCTGTTTACATCAACCAAGGAATCAGCTAACATTTCTTACTCATTTGTCTGTCTCCATAGCTGATGGCTTCAGCAAGAGGACTCCATCCCTGAGCATTTTTCACCTTTACTGGAGCATTGTGGGCCAAAAGCAAGTGTGCGCATTCTGTAACAGAACAAGTGGCAATATTTATTTACAGCAAATCCCATTGTTTCCTTTCTTAAACTGTTCTATAAATGTGTTATTAATAATAGCCTTTATTTCTCTTCCATTTAGCTGCTAGGGTTTTTACAGCAAAAAACTGACACTGTCTTTTAGTTGGTGGCAATTGTCCTTTCTGATAAGCAGAAATGCTCTGGAACTGTTGCTGTTAAAATGCAGATTCTCTCTCTCACTCACTCTGTGAGAAGAGGTTGGGGGACAAGTAAGGACAGAAAATGCAGCAAGTCTCCCTGATACAGAAAGAACACCAACTTCACTGGTACAGAAAAACTTGTATATCACCAGTCTTCTTAGCTACTCCGAGACATAGCAAACCTATACTAGTGTCTCAGAGGGTGTTTAAAACATTGCCTTTAGCTGCTTCCCTGGTCACAGGTTCACAGCAGTGCTGAGAGACAGACTTAACAAGCTAACACTTTTGTTCAACAGAAGGCACAAAACAGAAGAGAAGAAGTGGGAAAGAAATTGACATGAGTGGAGGGGTGACAACAGGAACGAAAGTCTCATGTTCCAGATGGTGTTCAAAATGTAGGCAGAGTCATTGTCATGAGTCAGTCGATCTCTCTCCTTCCCCCCACTCCAAATCTGAATCGGTCATCGCAGAATTATGCTGACTGAGACCACATTGTTTCACAGTGCACGGTAGGGTTCCAGGAGATGAGGGTGGCAGCCACAATGGTACGGATCATTCCCTTCAGTTCAACCTTCTCCCACAAGCAGGAATAATAGGTAAAACAGTCCATCCCTCATTTTCTTCACAAATCAGGCCTAATTTCCAAAGCATCACTTTTACAAGAACAGTGTCACCCTTCATGACAACAAATTGTCAAAAACTACAGCTCTCTTGCCCCCAAAAGCAACAACAGGGTATTGGTTAAGAGTAAACACGGCAATTTCTTAAAATGTATCTGTTTCCACTTTGGTTGGAAATACAATAACCGTCATCCAGTATATATTTTAAAACGGACAAAGGCTATGTTTGTTATGTTTGCTATTTCTCATTCTCTATAATGGACACTCTATGGTCATTTACAGGAAGTATAGGTATTGAGAAGAGCTATTAAACATATTTGGTACATATACAGCGTAAACTTTCACATCTGGCAGCCACAAGACCGGGAGGGTGCCGGATATTCAAATATTATGGATAATAGAGAGGTTAACCTAGCACTGCATAACACTAAAGAAAAACAAGAGTAGATATGAAACTAGAATGTATGCAGAGTAGTTTATTTACCAACAGTAGTACTGTGCACTGTAAACTTATCCTGTATTTATTTCTATCCACTTTCACTATACCGTACTTAAGGAAAACCTAACTAAAATTTACTTATGGTTAAAATACCAGTTATTGAACAGTTCCAGATGATGGAATGACAGGTATGAAAGAGTTTACTGTAAAAGGAATTTGAGAAACTAATTGTGCCCTTAGCTTTCAGAAGCTGCAAAAATATTTTGAAGCACTCATACTTCACTAGCATGGTCTCATAGTTCATGCAGTTTACTCTTCCTTGTGCTTTCATTATTTACTCAGACCTATGTTGCTGCTCTCCCATTAACATTCCATACAGAATAGACACCCGAGTCACGAGTCAAAAGAATGAGAGTCAAAATCGTGAGTGGCAGGAAGCCAGGAACCAGATAGCAGCCTGGCTCCCAGCTCCCCTCTGCTTGCGGGGGCCCAGAGCCATGTGCAGCACAGTGATCAGTTTCCCAGCTCCTGGGAGTCGGGGGGAGCTAGGAAATTGACTGGTGCTGCTCCATTTGGATGCCAGCTGTCCACTATTTCCAGGAGCCACAAAACTGACCCAGGTCGCAGCACAGGTCAGTTTCCAGGCTCCCACAAGCAAAGGGAAGCCAGGCTGCCGCCTGGTTCCCAGCTCGCCGCCACTCCTAGGAGCCAGGAAACTGACCCACAGTGCTGCGCCAGGCTCTGAACTCGCTACTGCTCATGGGAGCAGGGAGCCAGGTGCAGCCAGGACCAAGGGACTCAAAGGTGGCAGGGCCCTTCCTTCACATGGTCCCGACTTATGGGAAATTTGACTCCGGCATGGTTGCCCAGGAACACAACTTATGTGTAAGTCAGGGGTCTACTGTACTTAAATTATTAAGTACCAAAATCAGAAGCAATTATGATGTGCTATACAAACACCAAGGAAGGATAAAGTTATGCAGTGATCTCGTATATGATCCTGGAAATCATGATCTAATGAACTGAGCACAAGCATTCTTTAGTTTAATTCATGCTATGATTTGCTATGTAGCCTTGGACAAGTCTCAGTCTTTAAAACAGTGGAAGTACCTACCTACCTACACAGGAATCTGGTGTTAAGTCACCATTCATGGAGCACTGATTATTGATAAAGCAACTCAGTTTTACTTAATACAGCTGAAATCTGTGAAATATAATATTTCTACAAGGACGACTTCTATCTGAAGCTTCATTGTAAAGAGCCAAGCTACTGAAAACTATTCTTAAGAGAAGTAATAACTAGAACAGATTTTGAAAACTGATTTACTTTCACAACTATCGAGAAACGCACAGGGAGAACACTCACTTATCCCACTGAGATTATGTTTACATAAATGCTATTTTTGTGGAAAAAATTATTAAAAAGCTTCCTTTAGCAGTCACATATATATTGTAAGGTATTACTATCAATACATAACATGTACGTAGAATGGAATTTTTCAAGCAACAACTTAAGTTCATTTCACCCTACCCACCTAAAAATTATTTAAAGCACTAATCTCCGCTGGTTCTTGATTTTTTTCCACTCTCAAATTTTTTTTTTTTTTTTTAAATGAGAGGCTTTCCCTTTCCTGCTTTCTGGTAAACAAGTAGCCAGACGGAAAGAACACCCTGGTATCTGTTGCTTAACCAAATCATCTGAGGCAGCCCACTCATTTCCACTGCCGCTCTTCTTCCTGTTCCCATGGATGGGGGCTTAGCTCTGGGAGAAGAAATGGCAGCACCTTCCCACCTCCCAGAAGTACGACTTCTGGGGTGAAAATGGAAAAGCACCGTTTAGTAATGCTCTCTTTCCTTAACCTTTCTAACACTGACCCTCCATGTGTCACTGTTCCCTGATAGCGCTGTAGAAAGAGAAAAGTCTGTTCTACATATATTTTTCCTAGACTCTCCAAAGAGTGCCCAGTCAATGACCACCTATTATAGTTCATTATTCTGGCTCCAAAGATCTCCTGTGTGCTTCCATTTATATATCAGGTCCCACTTGCAACCTTAGTTTTGGCAGTTTCTCTGATTTATTTTTCTAATCTCACATACCCTCTTTTTTCCTGAAAGCCTCCTCAACTTGCAACTGAACACATTCAATACAAGTCTATTTTTAGTCTCCCATTTCCAAACATTTCTCTTCTCTAAAATCTTGAGCAAAATCCAAGAACATAAGATACTTAAAATAGATTTACCAACCTTTATGCCCCAACATCACAGCAAGATGTAACGGAGTGTTTCCTACAATGGAAAAATATGGAGATAATTAAATTTCTGGTACAAACATTGATGAGACTTTCTTCAGAAGTTGGCTCTGGTGTCTCAAATGCACATATGCAACTCAATTTTAAAACAGAGAGAACATAATCTATCAATGACAAATATACAACACTTACAAGATTAATCTTTTTAATGAACAATTCCTTTGATACAAAAACTAAGATGTTAATATAAATCTATATCAAAAAGTGCTTCAGGAAAAAAGTCTATCATTTACAAGACGAAATTTGCTTCTAGCAAATCAAACAGGAAAAAATCTGATTCTGTTTTTAGGAAAGTAAGAGCTATATCCCAAAACAATTAATTTGTTATGATCAGAAAAGTCTCAGATCTTATCAAGAATAGTATATCTAGAGCAACAACTACAAAGAATTATTCTGATCAATTTTAAAGAATGTGATGCTGGCAAACAGTGTGCCAGCTCACGTATAACATCCCGCCTCCCTGAACACTGACAAACGCATAGCTGGAAACCTGTCTGGTTCATATGTGTATTAGTACTGGTAAAACAGATCTTAAGTTTACAAGAATGTGTCAGATATTATGAGATGACTGTAGGAAGTTGCATGTATTAATCTTATTTAAAAACCATTTCTACCCCATGTTTCGAGGTTACATTAAGGGTTTGCATTTTAATACTCTGTAATTGTGTAAGATATCTGACAAGAAAGGAGCATTAATGTTCAAATGTTAGCTCCCTACAGAAGGGGTTAGGTCCTGCCCATGAAGAAGCACTGAAACCAAGATATTGCGAAACATTAAAGAATAAAGACTTTGGTGATTGTTACTTTGGTGTGTATTACCTTCATACCCATGAAGGCTGCACAAGCTGATGGGACAGTACCAACTCTAGTGTAAGGGAATAAAAATCCCTGACAGGAGTTGCTAGACTCCGAGGGTACGTCTACACTAGCCAGCTACTTCAAAGTAGCCAGCACAACATCAAAATAGCACCCGTCGGTGCTATTTCGACGTTGAAATCGACGTTAGGTGGCGAGATGTCGAAGTCGCTATTCCCATCCTCAGATGTTCAGCGTCGAGGTAGGGTGCATGTAGACGATCCGCGTCCCGCTACTTCGAGATTGGAGGGTCCTCCACGGCGGCCATCAGCTGAGGGGTTGAGAGACACTCTCTCCAGCCCCTGCGGGGCTCTATAGGTGCCACGCGGCAGCCTTAAAGGCACCACCAACCCGGATTTCCTGTGGCAGGAAGCTGAGAGCGTGCAGGCAGCAGCACAGGCACGTGCTAGCCCTGCACACTTCTCAGAGACCCCAATCCCCGCTGCCTTCATCCATTGCCTCAAGGCAGCCCCCCGAGCTACCCCAGGGCTCCCGTCCTGAGGGGACCCAGGCACCCCCAGCAGCCAGGCGGGAGGCCAAAAGGACGCGGGGCCCCTCCTGGTCGGAGGCCGAGCTCCGAGACCTGCTGGAGCTCTGGGGTGAGGAGGAGGTGCTCCACATGATGGGGAGCAAGCGGCGGAATGCAGAAGCATTCGCCCGACTGGCCGAGGGCCTGGCCGCCTGGGGTCACCCTGCCCGCACTCTGGATCATGTCCGGAGTAAAGTGAAGGAGCTGCAGCAGGGGTACGCCGGGGCTCGGGACTCGACCAGCCGGTCTGGGGCTGTCCCTGCCACTTGCCCCTATTACAGGAAGCTCAGGGCCATCCTGGGCCCCCGCGACACCTCCTCCGCCCCAGCCACCCTTGACACCATGGCCGACGAGCCCCAGCAGGCCTCGGAGCCAGAGTCCGGCCCGGAGGCCAGCCCCGCACCCCGGGGCCCACCCGAGGAGCCCCCCTGGGGACAGCAGAGGAGAGGTCCAGCAGCGAGGGGCGGGGGACTCCTCATCGACCTCCCCTCCCGGAGCACCAGCTGGGCATCCGCCCACCCAGCTTCCCCCGACTATGGCAATGGACGGTCAGGTACGTACCCCACAGAGCACACACCCATGGGCCACAGGGCGGGGGCACCAGCCACGACCAGGAGCCTCACACAACCCCAGTGGACCCCAGCCTGCAAATGCCCAGACACAGTACAGTCCCAGGACGGCAGCACGGCCATCAGCGCCCGTACCCATGGACAGAACTCAGTCCTGACCCCAGGGGGCGGGGGGACAATGCCATGGCGACAGCCAACAGGGACATCAAACCCACCGACGGGGGCGGAGACCCAGCACCCAAGACGGGGTGGGGAGAACAAGCCACTGGCCAGGGCACCGTACTAACAGCCTTCCCCTCCCTCTCTCCAGCTACAGCATCCGACGCCCCAGGCAGCCAGGCACCCTTTGCTGTCCCTGACAGCCCGCCAGAGGCCAGCCACCACCAGCGCCTAGACACACCCCCAAAGCCAGCAGGACGGTCCCGCCACCTCCGGACTCTGGGGATGGCCCTGGTGGACCCTCAGCTCTTGGCACCTCTCCGGCAGCAGACAGAGGTGGCGGAGGAAAGGCTCTGTTTTGAGCGGGAGGAGTCCACCCAGCAGTGGGCAGCATGGGAGGACTTTATGGGGGTTTTCAGGGACATAGCCGGGTCAATCTGGGAGGCCGTCGCCCGGCTCCCGCCCCCCGCTGCCCTCCAGGCCGCCCTCCCTGCCGCTCCACCCGCCTTGCCACCTGCTGCCCCACCTCCTGCTCCACCTGCCGCCCCACCCGCCTCACCACCACCAAGCTCCACAGAGCCCACTGGGGCTGAAGACCGGCCAGCGGAGGCATCCCGGCCCCACCCTGCCGGTCCTCCCAGCCCCCAGCCGGCCACGCCAGGGACCACAGACACGGGGAGAGGGGGTTGTGAGCCGTAACCGCCAGGGCTCGCGCCCCTCTACCCCCACCCCAGACTGATGGGGGCCCGGCGGACGGCTCGGCTGTTGTCCCCCTTTTTGTATATAGTTGTCCCCCTTTTGGTGGATTAGTTGCAGTTTCTTTGTTGATTCACACAAGTTATCCAGTTTTAAAAAAAAATATTTTATTTCCAAAAAGCTGGAGGCGTGTGCTTGTTGGGGGGGTGGCGTGCAGGTGTTGGGGGCGGCGTGCAGACATTGCGGGCTGTGGGGGGGGGGTGTCTTCTGGGGAAGGCCAGGGAGGTGCTCAGGGGTCTCCCTGATCGAAGTGGGCCCGCAGGGCCTCACAGACCCGTACCCCCTCATGGTGGGCCTGGCGGCTGGGTGCGGCAGCCGGCTGGGGGAAAGCCCGTGCCAGCATCGACCGCCCACCCCTGGACGAAAGCCTCCCCCTTGCTCTCAACAATGTTGTGGAGTGTGCAGCACGCACCCACAACCTGGGAGGTGTTTTGGAGGCTGACGTCCAGTCGGGCAAGGAGGCACCTCCAGCAGCCCTTCAGACAGCCAAAAGTTCTCTCTACCACCTGGCGGGCGTGGGTCAGGCGGGCATTGAACCTCTCCTGGCTGGTGTTGAGGTGGCCGGTGTACGGGCGCATGAGCCAAGGCTGGAGGGGGTAGGACGCATCCGCCATGAGGCAGAGGGGCACAGTGGTGTCCCCCAGAGGGATTTCCCTCTGGGGGATGTAGGTCCCCGCCTCCAGCTGGTGGCACTGGCCCGTGTTCCTAAAAACACGGGCATCGTGTGTGCAGCCAGGCCAGCCCACGTACACGTCCTGGAAGTGGCCCCGACCGTCCACCATGGCCTGCAGAACCACGGAGTGGTAGCCCCTGTGGTTTATGTATCTTCCTCCGCTGTGGTCTGGGGCGCGGATGGGGATGTGGGTCCCACCCAGGGCCCCGAAGCAGTTGGGGAACCCCATGGAAGTGATCCAGCGACAGCTGCGTCCAGGTCCCCGAGTCAGACGACCCGCTGGAGCAACATGGCGCTAAGCGCATGGACCACCTGTTGGGAGGGAACACAGGTACCCGTGAGGCTGTGCAGGGTGCCCTGGGGCCCTTCCCCCAGGCCCCCCTCCCAGACACTTCCCCGGGCACCCCACTTGCCCAGCCCATCCCTCCCATATCCATCCCTTTCCAGCCCCACACCCAGCCCCTCCCTCCCTCCCCACGCCCACACCCAGCCTCCCCGCCCCCCAGTGGGTGCATGCCCGGGCCTCCTTACCTTCATGACGACGACCCCGACCGTGGCCTTTCCCACTCCAAACTGGTGTCCCACGGAGCGATAGCTGTCTGGAGTGGCCAGCTTCCAGATGGCTATTGCGACCCTCCTCTCGATGGGGAGGGCGCGCTGCATCCGGGTGTCGTGGTGCCTCAGTGCTGGGGTGAGCCACTGGCAGAGCTCGAGAAAGGTCTGCTGGCGCATGTGGAAGTTCCAGAGCCACATATCGTTGTCCCAGTCCCGCATACGAGCTGCTCCCACCACTCTGAGCTGGTGGGATATCTCCAGAGGTGGGGGAGCAGCCGGTGAGGGAGGAAGAGGGGAGCCCAGTGGTCAGGGGCATCCCCGTCTGCCTCCAGGGTGGGCTCCTCTGGCAGGAGCCACTGGGCGGCCTCCCGGGCAGCACCTAGCAGGGAGCTTGCCCCCTGGATGACTACCTGGAGGGCTTCCACTTCCTGCTGCTGCTGCTGGGTGTCCATATCTACTGTGACTTGGTCTGCGAGACAGTGGCTACTGCTCTGCAGACCTCGTGCTGTGCAGGCCAAGTGTGTCTGGGAGGGGCCCTTTAAAGGAGCGGCTTGCAGCTGCCCCGGAAGGGCTAGTGTGCTCTGTGAGCCGGTTCTAGGCGTGTCCTGGCCCCTTATTTCGAAAGAGGGTGCTGGTGTGTGTGGACGCTCTGCATTTCCTTCCACAGCGGCTCCTTTCAACGTTCCCCATCGCTACTTCGACGTTGAATGTTGACATTGCCAGCCCTGGACGACGTGTAGACGATAATCAAAGTAGCCTATTTTGATGTTCTTACTTCGAAATAGGCTACTTCGACGTAATGTGCTAGCGTAGACGTAGCCTGAGAGAAGATTTTAATCACAAACCAGGGATCACCAGCTGTTTGGTTTTAGGTTAGTCCTAGAAAACATACAGGGCTTGCATATTATAGCAGCTTCTATTACCCATCTGGAAACTAAGACTAACACATTTATGTGTACATTTTTACTTGCTTTAACCTTACAAATAACTGAAAATCTATTAAATAAGAAAAAAGTTAATTTGTGATAGGATTGGTTCTTCAGTATAGTATCCAAGGTACAAATGATGTGGGTTAAGTGACAGTAAGTAACCTGAATATCGTTGTCATTTGGGAGGTAAGGGACTATTGGAAAAGCAAGCTTGCTTGGATGGCAAAATAGGCCAGAGTCCCCAAAATATCTGTCTGTGACTCCACGTTAGGGCTGTTATAGTGCTAGAGGAGTTTACATTTGATGCATTTGGCATGGAAAACTTAAGCACAGAACTCAATCACCACTTCTTCAGTCTGTCCCGAGACTGGTACTCATGCTTATGAGCCACTTTAGACAGCCTGACAACATTTTTTCCCCCCAGACATTCAGCAGTACTAAACCAGCTTTACTAGTATGGCTAGTGAAGCATAATACTCCACCCTTTGATATAAAGGCAATTTGACTGATTAGAGCAGAAGACCCCAAACTGGGGATGCACCCAGAGAGGGTGGCACAGAGCCCTAGCTGCTGGTTTTGGCCCCTTACACCATTTGCATCCATGTCCTCTTCTTCTCCCACGTCCTGCCTTGCAAAGGGGACAGCAGATAGGAGTTAAGAGAAAGCACAATGGGGAACAATTGGGTTAGAGTATTTTCTTGATTATTTTTAAGTGATACACATTAAACCTCCTTTACAAATTTAACAAAATAGTCAAGGTCAAACAGACATAGTGAGGCTGTCAACAGTATTTCATAAGTCTCAAATCTCCATAAACTTCTTACTTTGGAATTAAAACTGCATGAAAAATGTTAATTACCAAGGAAAGGGAAAGAAAGGGAAGGAAGTACTGCTAAAGGCAGCAAATCATTCAAGTTATTTTACAGGCTTAAAACAGTCTCATTGATAGATACTTTAGGCAAAAGGATAAGAATCAACAACTGGTATAGTAACATTTCCAATGAAAAAGGGACTAGAGAACTATAATGACATCTTGTCATTTCCAACAACATAACCTGAACTGTCAAATATTAAAATCCCCATTACTAATTTGAGAGGACAACAAGAAGTCCTGTGGCACCTTACACACTAACAGATATTTTGGAGCATAAGCTTTCATGGGCAAAGACTCGCTTCATCAGATGCTTGAGTAGGGGGGAGGTGCTCGTCAGGGAGCATTTAAAGAGTGGGGTCCCAGTAAAAGGGAGAGCCGGAGCTGACAAAGTCTATTCAGTCAGGGTGGAAACGGTCCATTATCAGTAGTATACATTGAGAGAGGAGAAAAAACAAGTCAGATCAGTCGGGTGGGGGGGCGGGGAGAGAGAGTGGCCCATTGTCAGATTCTAATATGGAGGTGTGAACTTCCAGTGCAGAGAAGCTGCTTTTGTAAGGGGCATCACTTACAAGGAAGTGAAGAAACAGATTGACAGAGTCAGATGGGTACCCAGAAGCCATCTGCTAAAAGACAGGCCTTGAAAGGAAAACAAGAGAACACCAGTGGCCATCCCATACAGCCCCCCCACCCCCCACCCCCACCAGCTAAAGCCCCTCCAATGCATCATCAGGGATCTGCAACCCATCCCGGACAATAATCCTTCACTCTCTCAGACCTTGGAAGGCAGGCCTGTCCTTGCCTAAAGACAGCCTGCCAATCTTAAACAAATTCTCACCAGCAACTATAGACAACACAGTAACTCTAAACCTGGAACCAATCCCTGCAACAAATCTCACTGCCAACTCTGCTCACATATCTACACCAGCAATATCATCACAGCACCTAACATCAACAATACCATCAGGGGCTCCTTTACCTACACTTCTACTATTATAATGTATGCCATAGTGCGCCAGCAATGCCCCACTGCAATTTACATTGGCCAAACTGGACAGTCTCTACGTAAAAGAATAAATGGACATAAATCAGACATCAGGAACAGCAACATACACAAACCTGCAGGAGAACATTTCAAATCTCCCTGGACACTCAGTAACAGATTTTAAAGTAGCGGTCCTACAACAAAAATATTTCAGAAATCAAATGGAGACACATCTCTGAGCTACAATTTATTTGCAAATTTGACTCCATCAACCAAGGATGACACAGAGACTGGGAGTGGCTGGCCCCCGTACAAAAGCAGTTTCTTTGTGCTGGAAGTTCACACCTCCACATTAGAATCTGACAATGGGCCACATCCCCCCACTGATCTGACTTGTTTTTTCTCCTCTCTTGATCTATACTACTCATAATGGGCCATTTCCATCCTGACTGAATAGACCCTGTCAGCTCTGGCCCTCCCTTTTACTGGGACCCCACTCTTTAAATACTCGTCTGAACGCACACCCCCATGCATCTGATGAAGCTGGTCTTTGCTCATGAAAGCTTACGCTCCAAAATATCTGTTAGTCTGTAAGGTGCCACAGGACTTCTTGTTGTTCTTGAAGATACAGACTAACACAGCTGCCTCTGATAATTTTAGAGGGATTTCTCACCTAAGTATTGAAAAATATAAAAGATGAGGAAGGCATATTATTCTGAATGTTGCTAAATTCCCATCATACATCAAACAAAATTTCACCTAGTACGTTGCAGAGCGTAGATTCCAAGTGCAGGCACTGGAAATGTTTACCTTCTAGAAAGGGGGTGATCTTTACAACCCTTAACCCATAATATTCCATCTCCCCAGTTCTATTATAGCTAATTAGGATTATCAGTGTATTCTGGGCAGGTGTCCCCCACTTTATGGGGGAGATGGGCTGTCAAGCATCAAGCTCACCTATGGTGCTATATAAGCAATATTCTTAAATAGACTGTGTTGATCTAACAGACTCTGGCAGTCTCAAATATCTGACTGTAATTTATATAATGAACAGTTTATACTCTGCAGAATGATCAAGAGGAGTGTCACCAAACTGCCATTTAGAAAGAGGGACACTATGGTAGCTTAGGATTCAAATTACATTTTAAGAAGTTTGTAAAATCTCATGATAGAAGTGTGCCTGCTAATTTGAAGCTAAGCAACACATTTGTCACTGAAGTCTGACATCCTCCAACAGCATTTGCCACCCAAATACTGCACCTTTGTTAGTGGATTAGAACTTGAAATGTAGACCAAGAGAAAAAATTCCCATTTGTATTACTATCCATTATTTAGACCACCAGAATTATACTATCTGCTCCAAGCTTAATGAAAAGCAAGTAGTAGAGTACCAAATAAAACTCCTTCAGTTTTAAATAATCTAAGGCCAAAATTTTCAAACCTGAGTGCATAAAACAATGCTTCTAAATTCAGACATGAAAATCAGGTCAAATTTATTAACTTAATTTTAGATGTACATTTTAAAAAAATTCTTGGACAAAGGTTTTACTTTTAAACACATTTTAATGCAGTTTTAAACCTGACAGTTTTTTGTTTATTTTTAGTTAGAACAGTGATTGCGTATAAGATAGACAATGAAGCTACGAAGTTCTTTGAGAATAACCTCACAATATTTTACTGACTCAGCAGAGGGCAAACTAGGTTTTAGTTAGTACCTATTATTCACATATGTACATGAGCAGCTACTGTAAACAACATCTCAATAAAACTAAAAATCTTACCAGAAAAAGTAAGTTCTTAACTGATTTGAGAGCCCACATTCCAAATTTCCAAGTCCATGTCAGTTAAGCATTTAAACAGCCTAAGTCACACGAGAACGTCTGCAAAATTTACCCATTTCTTTTTTAAACTCTATCCACTTATTCTTAGCTTCCTCAAACAGTCAAAATTTCAGGCTGAACCATCTGATACATATTCTGAAAATGGCAGTTTCGAAAAGATTTTCAACAAATTTGTGAGGAAAAAGGGACAGAAATTCTGGAATTAACCAATATGTACTCTGTATACTTGCACAGCAGCCCCTGTACTCAGAGAGCTCCCAGCTAGATCTGGGCCCTTTCTTTGTCCCAAAATGGCCTAGCCACTGTTCCTCCTGCATTGCCAGTGGCAATGTGCCAGGCTTCTCCTCTTCTCCCTCCCCCCCCTTGTAATGTAGAAGTAATTTACGTTACAACTGGGAAAGACACCAGCACACTGCAACCAGTAACCAAAGCAGCATGCAAGCATCCCGACACCTGCAGTTGTTCCAATTTCATCTTTCAAATCAGTCAATGGATGTGCTGCCAGCACAAACCTCAGGTCTCATGCCACAGGCTGATGTAGCAGCTGATTCTCCATATTCACACTGGTGGCCTTGGACTGAGGGTCCTGGGGATGATGGTGAGTACACAGAAGTAAGGTCAGTAGGGGGTGCACCCTAGAAGAAAAGGGAAGGATAAGGCAAGGGAGAAGGAAAAGTGACCCTCTTTTCTGCCTCTCAGATGTGACGCAATCTGGGCCCATACCAGGTTTGTCTCCTTGTCTCTGCTTGCCATGTGTCGCCTCAGACTCCACCAGCCCTAGGCACTACAAGCACTCTCCCCTCTTCAGCTTTGTCTACACTAGCATGTTCTGTTGCAGAAAAGTGCCTTTTGTCAACAAAACTGAATGAGCATTCAAACTGCAATGCCACTTTTTTTGGGAAATGCAGCCATTTTCACCAACGAACAACTTCCAGTTCACAAGAGACCTTTTTCTTTTCCCCTCCCTGTGTTGTTGACAAACACGCAGTGTAGACTCCTTGAGGCATTTTGTTGCTGTTTCTGGCCTCCAGGAAGAGGCCTACAATTCCCAGTCAACAACTCTGGTCAGCAGTTTGAATTTCGCTGCTCTGCAGCCATGTGACCAGCTAGTTACCCAACCACCCTCTCACAAGCCCTGTGAAATTTAAATTCCACTTTCCTATTGTCTGGCTGAGAGCTCACTGGAGAAGATAGTGATTGTTGGTTTCATCCTCATTGCTGCTGAGGTATTTGATACAATGCATGAGGTACACACCATGTAGGGCTGACCTTACATGTCATAGTGCCCCACACAGCCTAAGCACTTGGACCGCCCTGCCTTCACCCTATGCCCTCTTTCTGCAGACTGGCTCAGTGTGCAATGGTCTCCTAGCATCCTCCCAGGTGCCCATGCCTGGCCATCATACAAAACACTCCTCTGCTTTAACAGCTGTGGCGCTATTGGATCTGATCAACGTACAGGGAGAGGAATCAGTTAAGTCCCAGCTGTGAGTGAACCATAGGAACTGGGATGTGTATGGGCACATTTCTGGATCCTTGTGTGAAAGGGGGTATGAACAGAACATGATGCAGTGCACAGTGAAGATTACAGTACTCAGACAAGCCTACCATAAGCCCAAATAAGCAAACCAATGCTCCTGGGCTTCGCCAAAGACTTGCTGTTGCAATAAGAGCTAGATGCGATCCTCAGTGCTTTCCCCCATTTCCACCGCTAGGATGTTTTGGAGGGCACAATGTTAGCACACAGAAGACCTAATCTGGAAGATGGACTAGTAGATGAAGTTGAGGAAGATGAGGATCAGGGGCTACCCAGAGGGTCACAGTGTGTGTCTGATGGCCAGGAAGCATTTTCCGCTGCTGACAGACATAGCCAGTCTGAGCAATCACTTTCACAGGACCAGGAAGCATGGGATGAGATGCAGGAGAAGCAGCTGTGGTTTGTCGAGTGCAGTATTGAGAGCATGGAAAAGGAGGAGACTGCCTGTGTTTCTGTGAGCTACGTTTCAATTAGACCAAGCAGGTTTTTGATGCTCAGTGGACTTGTCTACACTAGCCCCCTTCTTCAAAGGGAACAGGGTAATCAGCCAGAGTGGTGATTAGCAACGAGGTGCTGCAATGCACATGTTTTGGGAGTAAGGGCGCTTTGAAGTGGTGCAGGTAGTTGGAAGTGCCTGCAGCTACACAGCTTGCCGGAGCTTTGAAGTTATCAACTTTGAAGCTTGTGTGGCAAAAATTAGCCTAACGAGGTGCTGCATATGAATCATAGCACCTTCACTGCTATTCCCTGCTGGGGCCGATTACCATGCCCCCTTCGAAGAAGGGGGCTAGTGTAGACAAGCCCACTGTGTTCCCAATGGAATCCTGCAGAGAGGCTATCAACACTTTTTGAGAAGTACTTCGAAATCTTCTGGCGCAGACTCCACAGCAATGCAGCTTTCTCCCTTCCCTCATTGTAGGACACTATCCCATACCATTCAGCACTCACTTTTGCAATAACATTGGTGGGCTGCATATGGAGCTGGCAAAAGCCATGAGCCAGGAAAAGTCGTGCCCTAGTTTCTGTGCTTACCCTGAGCAGAGAGATGTCTGTCAGGGTATTTCATGCCTGTGGACAAGTGTGACATAATTACAACTAAGTTCTTGCAAAGGAAATTTGCTAGACCTGGATGGAATTTTTGTCTGTATGTACCGTCACCAGCTACCCCTACCCTCACCATGATGCTGCTGCTTCCCAAGATGCATTTCTTGCAAGGGTCAAACTTACATTCCATTTCACAGTCTGAGAGCCCTCATTTTCCAATGCAGTCCACCCTCTCCTTCAACTCTGATTATGATACGTGAACCTATACGCACACTTGTGAGTTATAACCCTTTGCCAAGGCCACCCTTACCAGCTGTTAGGGGAGTTTTATTGTGTTTCAGTGCGCTGTTTTCTGATGAATAAAGGCACACTTACATAAGGGTTTTACACTTTCATTCACTGCTTGACAATCTCACAGACCAATCACTGTGACCCCAGGTGCAGGCTTTATAGGCATGTTCTTGGCTATGTTTATTTCACTGTACCTCATTTTCAAATGCACCCTCAAAGACTCACAGATGTTACCTGCAGCCCTTTGAGCTCCTCTGACAACTCTCGTGTCTGGCTGCTCAAAACTCTGCACCCAAGCTCTGTGTCTCAGTGGTCCACCCCTGAGAAACCAACTCCCTTTTAGAGTCATACAAATTATGCAAAATTTAATAATCATGGTAATACTATCCTCAGTGAGAGCTAGACTGCAGATACAGACACCTGCATCTCACCTTCAAAACTCCCAAAGGCACATTTGACCACCATGGGGCAGCTGCTCAGCCTGTTAAAGCACTCCTTATTGCTGTCAAAGTGCCCTGTGCACAGATTCATAAGCCAGGGCTATAAGGGGAAAGCCAGGTCATAATGGGCATTTCCAGATCTCCACTGTAATTTTGTGGTCTGAAAAGAAAGTCCCTGTCTGCTGCTTTCTCTTTCAGCCAATATCGCTGAAAGCATGAGTCATGTACCTTTCCAGACCATCCCACGTTCACAACTGTGAAATATCCACAATGATCCACAAGCAGCTGGCAGCACTATCATTCCTGTTGATGTACTTGGTAGTAAGGTGAGCTGGTGCTAAACTTTGAATATTTGTGCCTCTGTTGCTCCCCCAGTTGGGAAATTCCATCTCTGCAACGCCAGCCACTATATCATGTGCATTTCCCAGAGTCATGGTCCACCTCCACAGCAGAACATGATTTATTGCACTGCATACTTTCAGCAGTACAGCACCAATGGTAGATGTCCACACTCCAAACTGATTTGCAAATGACCGATAGCTATCAGGAATCATCAGCTTCCATAGAGCAATGTCCACACACATGCTTCTCAACCAAGAGGTTACTTCTCATCCTGGTATCCTTGCACTGCAGGTCAGGGTCTCAACTCAACACACAGCTTCAGGAAGGTTTCTTTATGTATACTAAAGTTCTGTAGTCATTAGTCTTCATCCCACACCTGCATGACGATGCAATCCCACAAATCAGTGCTGGTTTCCCTAGTCCAGGGGTCAGCAACCAAAACAGCAAGAACAGCTATTTTTTTCAATTTGGTGAAAGTCAATAATTCAAGAGCTGCAATGCATGTGAATATGAAACCATTCCTTAATAAATAATGTCAAACCACACTTTTTGCCACCACTATTTTAAAAACAGTGCACATACAATGATTTGTAATGTGATCCATGTTTACAGCAGGACATTCACAAATTTTACATATTCTATTTCCTCACACTTTACATGCGTTTGTCCTGCTATCTTCCTCACTAATTCCGGAACCCACTTTAATTATGCCAGTTTTATTTCACGTTTAATTTCAGTTTTCTTTCTTAAAATGCATGTTGCCCTTCACAGCAGGAATGCCACAAGCTTCCTTTTCGAGATCAAGATTTTATTTGCAACACAATCAAAACAGAGACAGTATCATATGGCAGTACACATATTAAAGGGGGAGTTATCCAATATTTCAAGATCACATATTGTTTGCTATTTAGATATGAGTTATACACTGTTGGACTTTCAGACACTCATTATTTATCCAAAATAATCAGAAGGCTTTTTTTTTTTTTTTTACTTTGCAATTATAGTGTCAGGATCCACAAAGAAATCTTTAAGAAGCCACACGTGGCAGACCTTCGCTCTAATCCAAAAGTGCCAATCTACCACATACAGCTGCTCTTTAACTGTGAAATACAACAGGTTGCAGCTGTCCATATGACACACACACAGACTCCAAGTCCTCTTCCTCTGTCAGTAATTTCAAGATGACCTCCACTGCCATGTATGACATCAACCACAGTTAAGAGAGCAGCAAGAGAAAAGTGTCAGAGAGGTAGCCGTGTTAGTCTGCGTCTCTGAGAACAAGAAGTCCTGTGGCACCTTCTAGACTAACTGATATTTTTAAGCATAAGCTTTTGTGAGCAAAGACCCACTTCATCAGATGCATGGGGCGGGGGGCTTCAGAGGAGTATTTGAAGAGGGGGATCCCAGTAAAAGGGAAGGCCACAGATGACAAGGTCTATTCAGTCAGGTTGGAAGTGGCCCATTATCAGTAGTATAGATCAAGAGAGGAGAGAAAACAAGTCAAATCAGTCAGTGGGGATGTGGCCCATTGTCAGATTCTAATGTGGAAGTTAATTCTGTTAATGACCTGAAAGTCTGCATTTTACTGAAAAGGAACTTTAAGGATTGCCTACAAAGAGAGACTGGGGAACTCTTTTATATTCAAATTCGACACTTTAACACGTGGTTTGAACCAGGACAGCAATTACATGGCCCATTGTAAGGGCTCTTTTACATACTTTGTTTTATCTGACTCCTGACTTCCTGTCCTCCTACTGCCCCTCTTCTCTTCTGATTTGCCCACCTTGATTACAATTTTTATGATTTGTCAACCTTGGTAACTATTTTTGGTTCTCTGTGCCTTAAATATTTAGTCTGTTCTGGAATGGCTATGGTCTGAAAAAGTTGGTCTGTCCCACTACAGCTCACCACCTAGCAAATTATTTCGTTAGTCTTTAAAGTGCTACTGGACTGCTTTTTTGTTTTGGTAGACTATATAGACTAACACAGCTCTATCTCTTACTAATGCGGAGGTGTGAACTTCCAGAGAACTTCACACCTCCACATCAGAATCTGACAATGGGCCACATCCCACCCAACTGATCTGACTTGTTTTTTCTCCTCTCGATTTATACTGCTGATAATGGGCCATTTCCACCCTGACTGAAGAGACCTTGTCAGCTGTGGCCCTCCCTTTTACTGGGACCCCCCCCCCCGGCTTTAAACAGTCCTCTGAACACCGCCTCAGACTCGTGCATCTGATGATGTGGGTCTTCACCTACGACAGGTTATGCTCAAAAATATCAGTTAGTCTATAGGGTACCATGGGACTTCTTGTTCTGATGCAATTCTCTTACTGCAGAAGGAACATTGCAGGTGCACAGCAGAATACAGCAATTGGGGGGCGGGGGAGGTATGAAAGGACATCAGAAGGCCATGAACAAATTGGTGCCAGACAAAATGTTTTGCATACTACCAAGATGCCCTCTGTTCTGTTCCATGGCCCCATAATGCCTAATGGTCTTGACACATACCAACAGAGCATTGCTCCCACTGTCAACAAGAAAGCTAAAAATACAGACACAATCTGTCAATAGAAGAAGCAAATGTAAACACACACTGGCAACTTTTGGGGGCAACTTCTGAATGCCAACATTAGTTTCTTTGACAAAACTTGGTAGTGTAACATACCCTTAGCCTTTTGTAGGCTGCATTGCCTTCTAGACTGGGTAGCAACAGGCACGCTTCAATTCCCGAGTCCTCCAAGCAGCTCCCAGCAGCATCCAGCCCCTGGTCCACTGAACACTCACAAAATTCACAGATTCACCACTCCCAAAGAACCAGTACCCTGAGCTTACCAGTTATTCCTTACATAACTCTATTTAATACACAGCACTTTAGGTATGTTTATAGTGGACACAAACAAAAGTTTCTTTATGGAGAGAATCTTATAACAGCAAGTAGAAATATTGCAAATACAATTGGATTTCCCTGGTCCTGCACCATCTGGACCATATCAGTCCCAAACGAGGGAGTTTGCCAGACCATGGAAGGTCAATATCCCCCTGGCTGCTGGCCCCTGCTCCTAGGATACCTTCCTTGGCCACTAACCCTTGGCCACCAGGCTCCACTCCCAGTCCTGAGCCAGCTCACAGCCACTGTCCTTCTGCTGCTGGACTCCCAGCTGCTCTCTGGTCCAGCAACATCCCTGGTCCCACCAGACCAGATGTTGCCAGAGAGAGTCCTGAATAGGGCTGGTTTAACTGTAAAAGGCAGCATATAAAATAAAAGATAATGCATTCTAGAACCTAGATTTAACTAATTACTGTCATGTCTTACAGCTCAAAAGCTCTTCCAAAATCCTTCCAGCATGTTACACCCAGGCTTGGCTACAGTCTCCTGTTTGTAAGAAAAGCAGCACTGTCTGCTTGCCTCCCCAATGGAGAAGATACAGAGGGATATGCTCCTCCCCAGGCTCCCATATATGCTCCAACAATTCATTGCCTCAGTATCAAAACAAGCTACCAGCCTGCTATTTTATTTCTTCTTGAAAACTTCTTTATTTGTATTTTGGATCTGAACGCAAGCAGACCTGTGAAGCAGACAAAATGTCACATAAGTGTCTCTTGGATAATACCACAAAGGGATTAGGCTTAGCCTATGTCTACACTACAAGATAAACTCAAATTTAAGGCAGTTAGTTCAACTGCACCAAGTGCCTGTCTTCACTGTAAATGCCATTAGCTTGCTTTAGGGAGCACTAATACCAATAGCATAATATCGCTGGAACCGGGTGGGTGCAGCGTCAAGTCCGAATTTAACAGTTTGAATGAAGGCTAACGTGGAAGCCTCATGAATACTAACAGAGAGGGAGCCACGCTAGTCTATACACTATCAAAACAAAAAGCAGTCAAGTAGCACTTTAAAGACTAGCAAAATAGTTTATTAGGTGAGCTTTCGTGGGACAGACCCACTTCTTCAGACCATAGCCAGACCTATGGTCTGAAGAAGTGGGTCTGTCCCACGAAAGCTCACCTAATAAACTATTTTGCTAGTCTTTAAAGTGCTCCTTGACTGCTTTTTGTTTTGATAGTGGAAGCCTCATGTGTTTGAATTGAGTTCATTAGCCTCCGGAGATTGACTGGTGCTGTTGCACCTGGATCACAGCTGCCTGCCACTCGTGGGAGCCAGAAAACTGACGAGCGCAGCACCTGGCTCTGGACTCCCCCAAGCCAGGCAGAGCACTGGTCAGTTTTCTGGCTCCCCCACAGCTGCAGGTAACCAGGAAACAGGCAGCAGGGTGAGCACTGCCAGCGGTGGGGGTGCAGGTGGGCCTGGGGGGAGGGCACAGAAAGCAGGGCTGATGGAACTGTGGGATAGGTTCCCACAATGCACTGCTGCAACAGTCGATATTTGGCCACTCTAGTTTGGCAGCACTAACTCGACTTGTGGGAAGTGAGGTCAAATTTATAAAACCCACCATTATAGAACACTGAATTTAGTAAAACTGAATTTATTTGGTAGTACAGCTGTAGCCTTAGACATGTCACCTTCTGTTTACCTGCCTTGACTCCAAGGTTTAGAGAACAATTTCCAGCACAGATACACAATTCCTTAAATATCACATATATTTTGAAATTATTATGACAACCAGCTGGCTGTTGGCTTGCTATAGCCTTTAGTGGATTATTATGCATATCCGTGATCTACAAAGATCCCTGTAAAACCCTAAGCATCCTGTCCCCTGGAAGTTAAAGTAAGCCAGCATAGTGTACCAGTAAGAAAGTGGTTGGTAAGGTCTGTTACACTGTTCCAGCAAGCTATTTATAACCAGTATGGAATACTGGAAAGACACCACACCATCCCAAATCCCTCCATGGAGTTGCCTCTCAGGAGAGCAGTGCTGGGAGGATGCAAAAGAGGAACTGGGAGCAGTACAGCTGCTGGAGTCGCTGACGGCATTCTGCTCCTTTCCCTATGCTCTGTTGCCCTTTGCAGCTAGGAAAAGAGCAGAGCCACCAACCTCAACAGGACCAACATGCTACAAAGTCGGAGAAGACATAGCTCCATGGAAGTACAGGGGAGGGTTCTGGTCTTTTCTCCACGGAGAAGAGAAGAGCGTAGGGACCTTAGGCTGGGGCAGAATCACATGGATGGTCATGTAGAGACATCACATGCTCCCACCCCACCCTGATGATGTCCCCCCCATGCCTCATATCAGGAAGAAATTAAACTGCTGTTCCCTCTGCTAAATGGCATCAAGATGCCTTTGGATCACAACATGTAGCATATTATGTAGTTCTGTCATGAAGTATGTACTATGAAGTATACACAACATTGTTACTGGATCAATGTATTGGAACCTACCTTTTTAAATTTGCTCATGACTTTGAGCAACCTAATGTTGCTGTATTTTTGCATTTAACTGAACATATTTAGTTATTCTATTGATGTGTATCTTTTTTATTGAAACCAAAACCTAACACTAAACTTGCATTTCTTGCTATTCAGAATTCTGACCCATTTCATTCTACCAGTGATTGCTGAGAGCCTTCCCAGAGTAATTTGACAGGGAAAGGGACTTAAAACATAAATGAAAGACTGTGGAAGAGTAGAAAATGGCTCTTATTATTTGAACTGTGCTGGTGACAAGGAGCTTCCATGAGGAAGCAGGATTATGCTAGGCACTGTACAAACCTAAGCGCAATCCCTGCCCCAAAGATAGTGCAAACCTAGCTACAAGATAAGAGAACAGGTTGATATGACATATGAGGGATGACAAGGAAATGAGACATACATGCCACATTAGCCAGGAAGCTAGAGGAGAGGTAAAGTAACAGATTCTTGCCTGTCATTACAAAAATTAGGAGGTTCTAGAATGAGGAAAATCAGGGTTAAAACAGAGAAAAATTCTCCAATTTAGCGGACAGAGGCTGAAGCTCTTAAGAAAAATCCAGGAACGGTACTTTAACAGGAACCCCAGTACCCTCACCTTTGACAGCAATTTGTTTGGAAAAATACCTTGGCTTCTCACCTGGGCATTGCCGCAGAACAACAAGGCCACCACTCTTTCATACTGATCCTCAGTCTTCTGGACATGGGATGCATGGCCTGCATTTCTGTGGGCAGAGGAGCATGGAGGGAAAGGGAACACTGATGGGGTAAGACAGACTGTTTAGCAGACTGTTTGGTAGAGGAGGAGAGTCATGAAGGAGATAAGTAAGGGAAAAAGGAGAAAACAACACAAAGCACAACACAGGAAGACACAGAAGGTTATGAAGAAACATTATGGTCTATTATGAGAAGAGTGAATGCAAATGTAAAATAGTATATAAGCGAGAGATGCAAGTAACACTAAAAAATGTATCAACACCAACCTAACAATGTAAAATATTTAATGAAGTGCACAAACAGCACATTATTTGATACTATAAGTTGAAAAGGGGTTGCTTGGAGATGGGAGAGGATGGAGTCTAGAATCTTTCACTCTGAGAAACAGCTGAGTATTTTTTTTAAAGCACTATCATTCAAAAGTATGTTGATATCTGGCCAAAATTGAGGGCCTTAGCTCACCCACCCACCCATCCTTTTTTTTTTTTTTTTTTTTTTTTTTAAATCAAGTCCATTTAGGCTAGATACCTAGTTTTCCAAATGAATATAAGAATGTGAATGCATTGCTTAAACACTGAGGAGTATTTACTTAAAAAGCTATAGTTTGAAATTAAGCATCTGATAATACTAGATCATGCACACAGCACCTATGTTTTGTTTTGTTGGAGTACAGACTACCACGGCTACCTCTCTTACTACTCAACATGCACAGCACTAATAAATTAAAGAAATCAGACAAAAAGTGCTTTTTTTAAATATTAAAAATACTGGAACATCTCACAAGATAAGATACTCTTAAATGGGGCTGTGGTGGTAAATTGGTTTGAAGAGGACACAAGGGAAGTGGCTGTGAAGTTGAGTCATTTCAAGAATGTGATGTATCTTTTTATATCAGTGCCACCAAACTGAAGCATCTTAAAAAGACGGTTAGAATACTTTATACTCATTTGCAATTTTGAAAGCAAGTTCAAAAACGAAGACCAAAACTAAGATATTAAAAGCTAGCACACAAACTAAAGGATTTACTTACAAAAATATCTGACAACAGCAAGAAGCTGTGTAAAAGTATGCACTCGTTATTGCCTGAATCTAAGTGTTCATGAGAAGTTCTGGGCAGTAGTCCTTAGAGATGAAGTCTCCTATTTTGGTCCCCACAGAATGGTCCCCACACACTTTCTCCATACTTTCCAGTCAGTGTGCCTCAATTCTGACCTGGAAAGACCTCAACGAGGTTGAAAGAAGTCAACCAACATCATAAAATTAGAACAGCGAGGTTGGCCCTTGCCACTGTACTAACATAAATGGCTGTCCCTGTCTCCAAAGAGCTTAACTAACCCAAGAGATCCTGTTCTCTCCCCATGGTTCAAAAATGCTTTCTTTCGTAACTTAATCCAAGAGCAGGGGTTGGCAGCCTTTTTTTGAGTATGAATTAAAAGTAACTAGTTTTAACAGATCATTACTGAAAACCAGCCACTGAACAGCTTTCGGCAGAGTACCACCATTGGCAACTTCAACAGCCTATGGGTTCCTGACTTTGGTTTAACAGAACTGCATTAAGTTCCATCATGGTCATTGTAGGTCTCAAGCTGATAAAATGTCAAAACTGTTGAGGACCATTTTGTGTTTCACAGATTTCCCCTAATACATGTAAACTGCAAAGTCTCGGTCTTACGATCAGTCTTAGTAGCCATGGGATTTGAATTAAAAATATCAAAATTAGATTCCACATAACTGGAAGCAGGAAAGCGTTAGGATTGCTACAATCTAATTACAACTAGTTGACAGCTATGAAAGCCTAAAACTTTACCCATTTTTAGAAATCCTAATATAAAATTAACACTGACCAGAAAATATCTGTAAGAGCAGTATAGTAAGAGTAATTTAGCTTAGGGCTTGTCTACACTACCTCCCTACTTTGAAGGGAGGATGGTAAGTAGGGTGTTGGGAGTTTATTAATGAAGTGCTGTGGAGAATATGCAGCACTTTATTAAGCAAATTTCCCCTCTCCCGCGGCAACTCAGATGTTTAAAACTTCAAAGTACTGGCTCGCTTAATTTTTATTAAACACTATTTGAGCATTAACATATGTGTCACTACTGTAAAATCTGTACAGTAAACTCTGTTTTAACTGGTGTTTTATCATCCAGAGTTTTCAAATAACTGGCATTTTAACCATAACCTACCACATTTCATTACTTCATTTAACAGCAACAAAACAGAGTTTAACCGGCAGTGGCAACAAATACAGTAAACCCTTGAGAAGTATGACTTTGATTTGCGCTTAACTCGCATTAATGCAAAGTACATATGGAAATCACCACCCCTCTCCAGACCCAGGCACACTCCAGCTGGGAGAGCTCAGCAGGCATGCAGCTGGGAGAAACTAGGAGTTACATGGCTGCCCATTCCCCCAGCCATCCCCACTCCCAATTTATGCAAAATTCAATTTATGTGGAGGCTGCCCAGGACACAACCTCCGCATAAACCAAGGGATTACTGTAGAATATGAGTTTACAGTATACAATAGCATTGTTGGTAAATAACATACTCCACATACATTTTTATTTGTATCTTAATACCTAATTTGTTTTTCTTCAGTGTTATACGTTGCTAGGTACGCCTCATACAGAATATTTGAATATCCAGCAACCTTCCAGTCCTGGGGCTGCAGGATATAAAAGAGTTTACTGTATTATAACAGAATCTATTCTATTATAGAAACACCAACCAAGTGTCTTATGAAATATGAAGTCTTTGTAAATGCCCTTGCTATTTACAGACTACATACACAAAAGGGACAAATACTAAACAGTCTATTATTAGAGTAACACAACAAAGGAAATTAAAATAGCATATTATCATACGAAGCCTAATGCAATAATCCTTGGATTTGATGCAAGTTAGAAGAAGTGGGAAGTGTGTTGAAAGAGAAAAATACCAACCTTACGACAAAGTCATACTACACAGTATTGTTAAAGCTGTACTGATCCCAGGAAATTAGAAAGACAAAGTGGGTGAGGTGGAATCTTTAACTGGACCAAATTCTGTTGATGAGTCAGACAAGCTTTTGAACTCAGAGCTCTTTTTTAGGTTCAGTTACTTAAGGAAAATACAGATTATCAAATCAGATTCATTCTCATTGCACATTTTATTTGTGCAGCTACCACTGCAGTTGTCCTAAGAACTGTCATGTACATTATGCAAATAATACTACAAGTTCTTTAATGGTGCCAAGTTTAGAAAATGTTACAGGATCTTTTATATTTTTGTAATTTAAGGCTCTGACATGCATAAACTTTTAGGACAAGAAGTTAATTTGTGCTAACTACTTACATACATAATATTACATAAATAATTATATAAATTTCAAGTGACTGTTGTATGTATTAGTGTTAAAGAGTTTGGAAAGAAGAGAAAAATTAAGTTATTTTCTATGTCTTCATAAAACAACTAATAGACCAAATTAAGAGACTGAAGTTCACTAGTTATTGATTCTTTATACAGTTTAGGATCAGATTTTTTTTTTTTGTGGGGTGGGGTGGGGGGGGGTGGGGGGGGGTCAGGGGCTCATCCAAGCTAGCCCTATTGCACGTGCACGTTTTAGGTTTCAGAGTTTGCACGTACAAAACATTTTTAAAAGAATGCATGCATAATCCAGAACCTGTACGAGTAGAGATTAAAAAGCTCTAGTTGCACGGTCAAGTATATATACTCTTTTGATTCATTCTTAAGATGTTGCAGTTTAAAGAAACTAATGGTTTTCAGGGAGCAGGTCATCACAAAAATCCATCTTTTTCCTTTAACATGATGAAATATGCCATTTTTATGAATTCTGCCACAAAGCATATATAAGCATAGCAATAAAGAAACATGGACAGGATTTTGACAACAAACTCAGGTTTTTGAAATAATAAAACATCTCACACAAGCAAAGAACCACAAAGAAAGTTACCGAGAGCCTGTAAAGCTGAATAAAGATGTACCTTAAAATTTGTATATGTAGAGTCAACCTCCATGGTGGCACCTGCAGATCTTGTAAGTACAGGCAGATCCAGTGCACTTCTCCTCCCTCCCACATTTTCCTACATTTATCCTCTATTTACTTAATCACAACACTTCAAATTTAAGATAAAACTGATCTGGCTTTTTAGGACTTGTCCACACAATAAATAAAAGGGTTCTAGGAACAACAACATTTGTTCCTAGCAGTCTTACCTCAGCAGAGTGGACAAAGAATTTTTTTAAACTGCACTACAAACTTGCTTTGGAATTATTTGTATTAATGTAGTGCACAGCCAGTCACAGCCTACTATACACTAGCACTGCACAGACAAAAAAACTGTCTCTTTTCCAAAAAGCTTATTATCCAAGAATAACACAGGAAACAACAGGTGGAAACCAACAGATGGGGAAATACAAGGAAATAATTATATGAAAGGCTGGTGGCGTGCTGAGACTGCTGCCGACCTCCAAAGTGTGCTGTAGGGATCACAGAAAGGAACATTTTAGAGGAGAATCTGAAGAAAGATAAGAAAAGAACTTTACAAATGTTTACAAGGAAGAATGGGAGAAAGCACAATATCTGAAATTTAATTGGTGAGCAACGGTGGTCTATATTACTGGCAGATCATAAGTGGGAGTCTGATGCCAACTACAATTCTTCAAGCCAGAAATAGTGTTTAATAATTTTACTTGGTAAGTGCTTCACATATGGTTAGACTAGAAAAATGAAACTAACATTAATGCAAAGTTAAACCTGTTTTGTTGAAGTCTCAGAAATAAGAATTAACTTCAGTTGAAATTCCAACTTTGTCAACTGACACATGGGCTATGTCTACACTAGCATCCCTCTTTTGAAAGGGGGATGCTTGAGACACTTTGGGCTATGCTAATGAGGCAGTGCAATGAATATGCAGCACCTCATTAGCATAATGGCAGCCATGGCACTTCAAAAGCGATGCTTTTGATCGCGCGCAGCTCATCTACATGGGATCCTTTTCGAAAGGGGAATAAGGGGATTTCGAAGTATGTGGCATCCTTTCAAAAAGGACACCGTGTAGACAAGTTGCACATGATCAAAGAGGCGCTTTCGAGGTGCCGCAGCTGCCATTATGCTAATGAGATGCTGCATATTCTTTGCATCGCCTCAGTAGCATCCCCCTTTCCAAAGTGGGGGGCTGGTATAGACAAAGTTATCCTGTGTTTTATGCCTTGAATTCTACAACATGAATAGTAATGTACTGGTGTTTAGCTGAAGCTAAACAAAAACAGAAAAGGACATTACTTCTGCATTTTCATCCTGATTTAATTTTTCATTTAGTTGTTTTTAAATTAATAATTTATTGTGTATAATACTATTAAAGGACCTTGATCAGGCTTTGAAAGTTCAAATCTTATTAATTAGGGAAAGTGGTAAGTCTTCAGCTGTGCCATAGCTATGATACTGCTACAAACCATGTTCTACTAGGTTAGATAACTAGGGTGCTAGCACACTTGTTTATTGTTATTTTTATTGTTATGTTATTTAAAACCATTTAGCATTTGCCAAGTATACATCATAAGCTACAGGTCTGATCCTTGCAATTAAAAACAAATCCTCATATTTTTCCCCCACATACCCTCCTTTTTCCTAACCACAATATTAAAGAATATTTTTGGAGAATTGTTGCATGCAAGAGTTTAAGTTACAAATACTCAAAGTGTCCTTCAGCTGAGGAAAAATACCTCTGTCTAAACTATTCCACGCAAGTCTCCAACCATGTGACTTGCAACACTTGACTAATTTAAAGTTTTTCCCTAGCCAAAACTGAACAAATTCATGTCTGGACATATATCAAACATGGAACTTCAGCAAGTTATAAGCATGTGAAAAGATGTTACATTTTGGAAGCTTTTCACCTTACACTACAATGTAATTCATTAAACTGTGCTTAAATCAATAGTTTCAGGATGAAAGACTCCACTCTCTTCTGTTGGACGAGGGGGGTAGGAGCGGAAGAGAACCAATCCTACTTTTGCAAAGAGATAGCTATAGAAAAACAATAGTGCACTACCACAGAAATAAACAGCAGAAGAATAGCATCAGGGACTCTATTTGGAACAGAACTGGAAAAGAACGTATCCCCCCAAAGACCTATCCTGACAAACTGCAGTAGGAAGCTTGAAAGTAATTTACTATCAATGGAGTAGGCAAGATGAGGGGCTCACCAAAAGGGAAAGGAGACTGGTCCAATACAGAGAACTGGCACTAAGATTTTCTTCTACTAAACCCCATTGCTTTTAGCCAATCCAGTGGCTCTGTATTAAAAAAAAGCATCCTAGGGAAATATCTCCATAATTTTACTCCAAGTTCTGGACTGTCCCAATCCCACTACTCCTTAAACAGGACACTTGACAGCCTGTTCCCATATGGCAGCATCTACTGCAGCTCCCAAAAATTGCCACCTGCAACCTAAGGTACAACCCCCACAGTTCCTGGCCAATGGGAGCTGAAGAACTTGCAGCTGAAGTGGCAGCAGTGTGCAAAGCCTCGTTGTAACCTCCTGGCAGCCACATTCAGGAGCCATGGAGTCAGGGCAGGTAGGGAGCCTGCCTTAGCCCACTTTTATGGGGGTATGACAAACCTCTCCCCCTAGTTTAGTGTCACCTTAAAATTTGCTGAGGGTGCAATCTACCCTCTCCTTCATGTCATTTACAGATATGTTGAACAAAACTGGACTCAGAACCAACCCTTGGGGTACTTTGCTTGATACTGGACGCCAATCAGACAGAGCCAGCGATCACGACCTGTTGAGGCCGAACATCTAGCCAGCTTTCTACCCAACTCAATTTATCCAATCCATACTACTTTACCTTGCTGGCAAGGATACTGTGGTAGATCATAACAAAAGCTTTGATGAAGTCCAAGTATATCACATGCACAACCTTCCCCACATTCACAGAGCCAAGACAATCAGGTTGGTCAGGCATGACTTGCCCTTGGCCAGTTTTCTTATTCACTTTATTGGTAGGAAACAATCAATCAGGCATCTCCTCCACAAATTTGATAAAGAGATATTTACAAAGCAGTTCTTAACAACTGTAACCCTACACAATCTTCATTCAGCAGTATCCAACGCATTTTTATAAAGTAACCTTTCTCACAGTTGCTGGGCACCGTGAGAATTATAGAGAAGGGGAGTTTCCACCTTCTATCCATTTTCAAAAGTCATAGGGTGGGGTTTAAACCCTTCTCTGAGGACCCTCTTGCCATAAACAACTTTCTGCATTTTCAGAGGTAACATCTGAAAACTCTCAACGTGCTGATCATTACTGTCCTGGTAAAATATGTGGCAACATTGCATGTTCAGAGAAAAAGAAAATGCCCCCAAATAATTTCTCCTTGCTTTCTATCCACTGCACCTGCAAAAGCTGAAGAATAAAGTGAACAGCTTTGGACTGGGGAAGAGATCCTGACCAAAAGGTCCAGACTGTAAGGATACATCTACGTGAGAGGCTTTTCCGAGCAAAATTGGGCTTTTTTTCGCAAAAAAAATCCCAGGCTATCTATACGCAAAATGAGCTTTGTCGACAAAACCCAGCAAATCCGCAGGCAGCATTACACCGTTTAGGTATAATGCCTCTCTCAACAGTGTTGTGTCGACCAAGCAGCCATGAAGACACTCTGAGGCCTTTTTTGTCAACAGAGAGGGCTTCCAGTTCCCCAGGCAGCCCTGTTTGCAAAGTTTCCAGTCAGCCGTTCTATGGACAGAGGGCCAGGCAGATTGGCTGCTGTCTGTTGACAGAGCAGATTGCTCTTTCAATATGCTTTTATGTGTAGACGCAATCTGTCAACAGAAGTTTGCCTGGAAATCCCTTCAGACAATCACTTCTGTTGACAGAGGCTTCTCAGGTAGACATAGCCTAAGACTATTAAAATATACTGTGTGAAGAACCTTCGCTTTGAATTCACCTTTGCTGGTAAAGCAAGGCATTAGTTGAGATACACTTTTATTTTTTCAACCAATTCTGAGTTTTATGCTTCATTACTTATGAACAATTTTTTTCTGTTGCAAATAAACTTGTTTTTATTGTTTTATCTAGACCAGTGGTTCTCCAACCTTAGCATCTTGAAGACCACGATTTTGATTTAAAAAATTGTCATACACAAAACAGGCCCCCTCACCAGTCCCAGATCCCAACCCCATTCTGCTTCCTTTCCCCCAAAGCTCTACTGCATCTGATCTTTTCCCACCCCAGCTCCACCCCTTCTGCAAGGCCCTACACCACCACCTGCTCTATTCCCCCCACCCGCTCCATCTCCCACATCCTCACTCTTTTTCACTAAGCTGGGATAGCAGGCTGGAGGCACTGGCTCTGGAGTGGGGCTGGAGATGAGGTGGGTGGGGTCAGGGCTAGGGCAATAGGCTGAGGTGTGGGTGGGACACTGGAGGCTCTGGAAAGGAGTTTGGCAGCAGGAGGGGACTCTGGGCTGGTGATGAGGGTTGGGTTGCAGGGTCCTGGCAGCATTTACTGCAGCTCCCAAAAATTGCCACCAGCTGGCCCCTTGCAACCTAAGGTACCACCCCCACAGTTCCTGGCCAATGGGAGCTGCAGAACTGGCAACTGAAGTAGGGGCAGTGTGCAAAGCCTCATTGCAGACTCCTAGCAGCCACATTCAGGAGCCATGTAGTCAGGGCAGGTAGGGAGCCTGCCTAAGCTTTGGCTGTGCTGTACCAACAAAAGCCATCGGAGTTGCTTTTTGACCACTGTTCCCCGACACTCTAGAGGCATTGGGGGAACGGGGGAAGAGTTAACCAAGAGGGCCTGGGGACTCCCTGTAGTACCCTTGCAGATCCTGAGAAATGCTATTCTAGACCAGTGTGTTTGAACTGAAATGACAGGAAAGCTCCATTTGGAACAACGGGTTTTGTGTGTGTGTCATTTTCTATTAATGAAATGTTGGACTTTATATGAGGTTGTATAGTCCAGGAAAGTGCTGGGCAGCCCAAGACAAACATTTCTGAGACTGGGAATTTGCTAGTGTTCCTCTACAGTGTAGTCCAAGGGGACTAGCTGGAGTAATCTTACAGTATAACAGTAATCTAAATGCTGGATGCTCTGTATGAGCAAACCAGGAGAGGTAGCTTTCAGAGCAAAGAAATATAAAAGGTACCTCCAAATTAGAGAATTTAGGGGACAAAGCTGTTCATCAAAGTGTATGTGGGTAATGTCATAGGTTGCCTGAACAGACTCTTCCCTTAGTATATGGGGAGGAAAATTAAGAAACACACTGTCACCATCCTACTGACTGATCCTGTTGTTTCACATCTAGAAAGGTTTTTTCTAGGGAGGAAAATGGAAGAAGAGGTAATGTATCCCTTAGACAGATGGGAAGGAATGGGGGAGTTGCCCTATATACGAAGTGGGGGTGGAAATATCTCCTCATTAATCTGACATATCCCATGAATGTAAATAAATGCTCATCCAAAGGAGCATATGGGAGAGGGGAACCATCCCTCTAAAGCCCTTGCCACAGTTGATCATATAAACCAGTGGACAGCAGCCTGCTGTCTATTGGGATTCGATGTGTGGGCTCAGAGACATTGCCAGATTCCACTGCCCATTGCTCACATGCAGGGTTGCCAGATTCTACTGGTTTTGGTGTTCTTCGCTCTTATCCTACCAATATTACTACAGTGACATACATGTAAAGCAAAGGCACCTGAAATGAGGTGCATGCTGATTACACACCATACTAACTGGCAGAGCTATAGACTCCCGCTGCATCCAGTCAAAACATTGCTACAGTTCAGTTGCAACTAGGAAAAAACATCCTACCCCAGAAGGACACTCATGCAGTCCACTAACTAGCCTATGTTGCCCACCACGGATATAAACTTTTGCTCTGGGTCCAGAGACAGGTGGAAAATCTCCTCACAGGAAGTACCGGGAGTAGGATGGGAGTGGGATATAGAAGGGAAATGTCTCTTGTTGGCCCTATAGTTATTCTTTGGCTCCATGTGCCAGGTATTAACTACATTGCAGGAGAAGCCTTGTTTGTAGATGACAGGTGAGAGGGCAGTGGGGAATGTCCAGAGAAACAGTCCTCAGGAAAAAAAAGAGGAGTGCTGTACGTCGTGGGGGAGTGGCACCCATTCCGCCTGTCCTTCCGGCAGCTCCCAGAGCCAAGTACAGAAAGGATGGGGGGGGGCTCTCCCTGAGTGGGCTAGGACGAGTCTTTCCCGGCAGGAAAGGGCTCGACGGGACGGGCAGGCGCGTGGGTTGAGGACAGCACTCACCGTGGCTGTCCTTCTGGCCGATGCCCTGCGTGCGGATCAGTGCCGAGAGCCGCCTCACGTCCCCCTTGAAGACGCACTCGTGCACCGGGAAGTGCGCCGGGCACTTGTCGGGCTCCGCGGCAGGGCTGAGTCCTGGCGGGGCGGCGGGGGCCCCCGGGGCTCCTTTCAGCTGCAGCCGGTGGTGGTTGCTGAAGATACGGTGGCCCCCGGCGCGGCCGCCCTTGCCGCTGCCCCCACGGCTGCCGGTGAAGACGCCTCCGGGCGCGACTGCCGCCTCCTCCTCGCCGGGCCCCAGCAGATCCCCGTCCTCCTTGCTGGGCTTGTGGTCCCGGCGCAGTGAGCGCAGCTTCTCCCCGGTCATCGCCAGCGGCGGCCCCGGGGACGGGGGGGCCCCGCCAGGGACACACGCCGCAGCCGGGGGCAGCCGGAGCCGCTGCGGGGGGACGAGGAGCTCAGAGCCGCGGCGGCCAGTCCCGTCCCGTCAACATCCCCCACCGGGAACAGCCCGGCCCCACTGGCTCAGGGGATCCGACAGCCTCCCACCCTCCAGCCTCTCCGCTCAGCGGCCCGACCGCGCCGCCATCTTGTTGAAGCGATCTCGCGAGAGAGGAAGCGGCGGGTGGGAACAACGGCCACAGAGCGCGAGCGCCGCGACCCGGCTAGGGCGGGGAAGTCGGCTCGGGCACCGGCGCCACGGTGAGGGGATTAGGCGAGGGGCGGGGTCGCGTCTTCCTCCTGCAGAGCCGGCCATTGGCTGCGAGTGAGGGGGCCGGGAGGACGGGAGCGGGCCCCGGTGCGCCAGTCCCGGCTTGGTCAGAGATGCTGGAGTGGGGCCGTGCTGTGGCCTCCCCGGACGTGAAGCGGTTTCTGTTACGTGCAACGTTTACAGTTTGGGTCAGTTGCTCCTCGCACCCCCCGCCCCCGGGCTTCCAGCTCCAGCCTCCGCCGCTCAGGCCCGTCCAGCTTCGGTCGGGGCCTCAGACAGACAGCAGCCAGCGCTTGCGGCCCTGGTGCGGGGACCAGGTCCTCTGAAAAAGCCGTGGACGCGCTTAGGTGCGGCTGGGGCTGCAGTTCAAGTCCTTGTGCTGGTAACCAGCCTACAAACCGGTAAAAAACACCCAACCTTTAAACTTGCGGCTAGGCCCCCCGACCCTCCACAGCTACGTCTCCAGGGCCCCCTACACTCACAATAAGATATGCAATGTGCACAGCACAAATTGTCTTATTTTGAATTGATTTTGAAATAGGCTCTTCGGGCATTTGGCACCATGGAAACAGTGCCAAATGTTGAAATAGCACCTTATTTTGAAGCCTCCCCTTAACCCTCCTTCAGGGAGTACAGGGATGCCAAAATAGCACACCCAATATTTCAAAAAACATTTTGAAATAACTGGTGCATTTCAAAGACACAAAGTAGCTATTTCAGGATACCTTGGTACAGTAGCACCTGGAGATACTCAAGGGTCATGGTCCATGCAACCCTTGTGTACCTCAATTCTGCGTAGCTTGGGCAGAGGGTTGCAGCCCTGGGAGGAGGACAGGAGGGTTAAGCCTGCAGAGGGTTAGGGCTGCAAGGGGGTGGAGCTGAGCCGGGGCATGCACAGGATGGAGCCAGGGTGGTGGTGGTGGTTGGAGCTGGGCTGTGTGTGTAGTAAGCCAGGGACGCACTGGGGTGGTGAAGCTGGAGAAGTGTTGGGGTGGAGAAGCTGGAGGAGTGAAACTGGGGACGTGGTGTGGTGAAGCAGCTGGAGAAGCGGCAGGGTGGTGAGCTGCAGCTGGATGCAGGGGTGATGTGCCAGGACCGGAGGGGTGGGGCGGGGGTTGAACATGTACGATGAAAGGGACCTTAGTAGGTCATCCACTCCAGTCCCCTGCACTCACAGCATAGTCTAATTATGAATAGTCCTTGATGGATGTTTGTTTTACCTGTTTCTGAACTACTGCTCTTGCATTCCCTTTTTCGTGCTACAGTCACATCATAGAACATTACTGTCCACATTACCCACAGTCCAAAAAGAGGGATGCGTCATTCCACTTCCCTGCTTCAGCAGTCTCATTGCCAATTTGGTGCTCATTGGGAAAAAGAAAAAAATCAAACCTGTCATACATGGGTAAGTAGGCGCACAGCTTTATTTTCAGTCCATGGCAGAATTGGCTGTGCCAGCAACTACAGGAAAGCCTTTTAGACTCAGCAGAGAAGCAGTATGAAACAGTGAAGTGAGCATGGCTGAGAGAGCCTGGAATTCCCATGTTCTAATCCTGTTTCTGATACTGAATTGATGACTAAGTGCATTTGTTCCTCCATCTATAAAATGAAGATAATATACATCAGAGTTTTTGATATTCCAAAATTTAGTTTTTCGACACTTTGGGATGGATTTACATAAGTGTTTCATGGTACAGGTGTAACTGAATTATACAGTAGTTAGGTTAAACAAAGTTCACTTGTAAACAGAATAGCATCAATGTAACTTAACATAATCAGAAAGTGCCTTTTTAATAACAAGCAGTCCTTTAGCACCTTAGAGACTAACAGATGTATCAGGGCATGGGTTTTTAATGGGTAAGTTCCTCTTCCACAGACTTCCTCACTTCCTTCCACTTTCTTTTTTAGTCATAAAGTTTTCCACAGTAATTGCACTGCAAATAAACAGTTTCTGTGGCACCTTAAGTAACAGATTTATTTGCGTATAAGCTTCTATTGGCAAAAAGAGCAACAGGGAAGTGAAAAGCATCTTTAAAAAGCAGGAAAGCATGATTGAAAAAACAAAAGTTGGTTGGAGAAACTCAGGCACAGGTATAATGCATGAAAGTATTTAACTTTTTGATGCTCACTAGATTTCAAGCTGGTGTCCTTTTAAAGATCTATAGTACAGTAATCCCTCAAAATGCACAATTTTGAGTTGCGCTGAACTCGCATTAATGCAAGGTAAGCGCAACTAAAAATCTCGCTCCCCCCAGCCCTGGCTCAACCAACCCCACCTACGCAGCCCTGGTTCAAACACCCCCTGCCCCCCACCAGCATCTGGCTCTGGCTCTGGCTCCCCCACTCCGCATGGCTCCATCTCTGCCTCACCCCCAGCTCCAGCTCAACTCCCACCAAGGGCCATGCAGTCCCAGCTCACCAGCCCCTTGCTCCCCGTGCAGCCCTAACCCACCCTAAGGTTTAACCCCCCCCATGGCTCCAATCCACTGCCAGTCTTAACCTTCCCCAACTGCCCCCCCAACCCAGGACTTACCTTAGAAAAGGAGCTCCAGGTGCTCCTTCTGCTTCCCCAGCTGCAGAATATGCGTTTTGTCAAGAAAAAAGCCGCCCACCTGACTAACATGAAATTCAAGTTATGTGAAGGTGCATGGGAACTCAACCCTCACATCTCGAATGACTACTGCATATGCACAAATGCATAATTTTAAATTGACCTCAGAAAATCCCTAGAGCAAATAATTTTTTTTTCTAAATGTGCACACAGAGAAAAGACATCCTCCCCTGTGAGGTGCCCTTCAGCAGCAGGCCAGACAAGAGCAGATATGTCTGCCTCAGTTTCCTCTGCTGTTTGCCAGTGAAAAGAACATAGTCCCCTGCAATGTCTGACACAAAGCGCACCTGTGGGTGTACTTTATTTACATAAATCAGTTCAATAATGACACAAAGATGTTGTAATAGAACTATTTTTCACAAACATTCAAAGATTAAGGGCTTGTCTACACTAGCTCCCTACTTCGAAGGGAGCATGGTAAGTAGGGTGTTGGGAGTTTATTAATGAAGTGCTGCAGTGCATATGCAGCACTTCATTGAGCACCTCTCCCCCCCTCCACCCCCCGCAGCAACTGTGAAGTTTTTAACTTTGAAGTGCCGGCTCACCCGTCGGTACTTCAAAGTACCCTGGGCAACTACTCCGAAGTTGTTAAACACTTCGAAGTTGCCACGGGGGTGGAATTTGCATAATGAAGTGCTGCATATGTACCGCAGCACTTAATTAATAAACTCCCAACACCCTACTTACCATGCTCCCTTCAGAGTAGGGAGCTAGTGTAGACAAACCCCAAATGTTTTTTCTATCCGCTCTGTAGGTCCCAGTTTCTTTTGTCCCTGATCCAAGGAGACTTCTATATAGTACTTGTTGGTTCTGCCATGACTGTAGGGGACTGGACTTGATGACTTCTCCGCTTTCCCTCTAGTTCTAGTATTCTGTGAAATGACAAATGAAAGTAAGAAGATACGTATTTTTGCAAGATAACCTCTACCCTTATCCCAACACACCCTCTGTCACAGCAACCATTTCTCTGGCCAAAGAGCTGGATGCTGGCTGGGGAAGATGGTGAAAAAGACTGAAACAAAGAGCCAGTAGGGAAAAGTGAATATAATTGGAGAAGCAATCTGGGGAAATGCACTGAACCAAGGTGGCAAGCAAAACTCAGCAAGAATAAGTAGGTAAAGAGAAAAAAATTACACAAAATCCAAAGCAAGAAATCAGTGTTTTTTAACCTTTATCATTTCCCAAAATGTAAAAGGATATTTCCCAGACCACTGAAAAGCATATTTGTGACACAAAAATTACTTAAATTCATCCTACATTTCAAGCTCCACCTGCAGTTGATGCAAGGGGAAAAAAAGTGACAACGACAAACTTGGAGGGAGAGGTATTTCAGTGTGCTCATAGTCAAAAATGGCTCATCCAGTTTTATTCAAATTCACCAAAAATATTGAGATCAAAGACTGAAAATTCATCTTGAAAAATAAATGGAGAAAGTTGTAAGCACTTAAAAGGGCCTTGGAATATAAACAGTTATGTAACCTTAACTATAAATGTTGCAGTGGATCAGATGCAGTACTTTTTTGGTACTGGTACTTTGCAGAACTGAGCACTGGCACCTTGGCAGTTTCAGTCATGGAATTGGCTGGGGTGGGTGGGGAGCCGGGTGAGTACCAGCTTCCCCCCACCACCACCAAAAAAGACACTGGTCAGATGTAACATGAAATATCTGTAGTTTTCACAAAATAAAAAAACAATCATGTAGCACTTTAAGGTCTAACAAAATAATTTCTTGGGTGATGAGCTTTCATGGGACAGACCAAGAAGAAGAAGTGGGACTGCTCCACAAAAGACCATCACCTAATAAATTACTTTTTTAGTCTTTAAAGTGCTACATGACTGCTTTTTTGTTTTGTGAAGATACAGGCTAACACAGGTACCTCTCTGTGACTATGTGCGGTTTTCTGAGTCACAAAGAGATGCCTGACATAAGAAGCTGATGCATTCAGTAGAAAGCTGAACCAGCTTTTAATAGCCTAAAACTAAAACAGGTTCCTCCTCACTTCTAGCAGCACGTTGCACAACAGCCTTGGCAAGAGGAACTCATGCAAATGAATGCCTCATGTTTTCATTTGGTCCTTACACTCAGTTTTTAATTGAAGCGGGGATGGGAAGCCCACAAGCCTCCCCCACTCTCAACTTTTCTCTGTTTTATGATTGACTGTGATTCTACATCCTCTTCTTGACTTTTTCTTTTACTGTTTATGTCACATATGCCCAGTGTAGACAAAAAGCCTTAGGGCAGCGTCCCAGCTAAAGTACGTTATGTTAATCATTACATACAGCTTTGATGCCATGGAAGTACTATTTATTAAAAGCTTTCTACTTGCTAAATGTGCAAGGAAATAAAAAAGCAGAAAAACCAGAGTGGAGGCTACATGAGGAGGAAGGAAATTATCAGCTCTTCGGAGGAACACTGGGACTGTATATTATCCATCTCCAATCAGTAACAACTGATACCTAGGTAAAAGTTCCAGTGGACTGATTCATCCCTTCCTCGTGCTGCAATACTTACACTGAATTGCATGCTATGTGCATGCATTGGGCGAGGTTATGTTTCTTACAAGGGATGAGGGCTTTAAAAATGTTGACTCTGAATAAATAGTGTCTCTTCCTCATAGTCAGTAAAAAGATTGCACACTTTTTGCCAAGCACTGGATTTTACTATGGTACCTTTGAGCATAATTCCCCTCCCCGCCCCTCCCCGATGTAAGAGAGGTTGCTGTACTTTTCTAGATCTCAGCCATTCAGTTAACTAAATTACCTGTAAAGATTGAAACCCAGAGACCATGAGTCCCTGAAAATCTCCAGGAAGTGTTGGCAGGCAGCTATGAAACAATGGGAAGGGAAAGCAAAATTTGAATTGGAAGTAGTAATCAGCCTGGCGGTCTTTGTGTGGCCAGAAAAGAGATAACGGAGATGAAATGAGACAGGAACCAGGTACGGAATTTTTCAGTAATATCCATACTTTGAAGGGACTGAATCTTGGAACAATAGATGTGTGTGTAAAAAGGGGATATTTAGTCAGATGCAGTCAGGTTATTTTTTAAAGGTAGGGTTTTCTTTGTGGGACGTATCAGGCTGATTTATATATACCATCCTCAATCAACTATAACTTTTAAAACGAATCCCAGGGAAATAATTCTCTGTGCTTTAATCTACCTTCATTCAGTTGCTCTGTAACACCTAGCAACTAAGTCAGGGGTCTGCAACCAAAATAGCAAGAAGAGCCACATTTTCAAATTCAGTTAAAATCAATACTTCAAGAGCCGCAATGCATTTGAATACGAGACGGTCCTTAATAAATAACATCAGCTGATACTTTTTGTCACGCCTGTTTTAAGAACAGCACACACACTATGATTTGTACCAGTTAGGGGGCTCTGGTGCACCCCAACACCCCTCCACCATTCCATGCAGGTCATCCTCGCAATCAGCGCCATCGTCCTGCAGAGAGTCATCCAAGTTGGGGACCTCGATGCCACCATGGAGGTGTGAGCTGATGCCCAGGTGCCAGCTAAAGGTCCGGTGGGGCAAAGGAGGGGGGATGCCACACCAGCAGCTACACTAAGCAGCCAGGGCAGGCTGGGTTCTTTGGTTTGTGTTTAGTTTGGGTACAGCAGCAAGAGGAAAATTACACTTAGAGAGGCTTTAACAGTTACTTTGTATTTATACAAAGATAGAAACAATTTAACTAAGACAAATGATTAAAGTACAAGTTAGTACTCCTGGTTTTTAAAGGGGAAACAACACAATTTAACTTAAGAAAAGCTTTAGACAAACTAGCTAGCTTCAACTAATACAATTAATGTGTACACAAGAAAGGCAAGTTGCAGGTGTGATTTTCACCCCTGCCTCTTAGACCTGGTGGAACCAGAGTCTTTCCCTCAATTCCTATAGGAAAGAAGTGTAATACAGGTGTAATTCTTACCCCTGCCTCCTAGATCCAGTGTGACCCAGAATCTTTCTCTCAATCCCTCGGGAAGAAGTAGATACGAACCAGGCATCCCCAGTCTCGGGAGTTAATTCCAGACCTGGCCAGCAGGTGTAGGTGATTGAAACTCAAAGTGGGAGGGTGGTCTGCCAAGCCCCTTTATACCCCTTTTGTCACGTACGCTTCTTCCTGGTCTCAAGTGGCCAATTGGGAGGAATGTGTGTTGAACCCCAGGTTTCCCAGGGGAGATGCAAGGCTCATTTTGCACCTGTGAATTGTGGACAATTGGGCACCTTTGGAGGTGATGGGCGGGGGTTCCCCATTCTTCCTGGGGAAGTGATCAAGGCATGTCAATTACCGAGATCAGCCAGAAGGGCGGCCATTAGCTAGCCCATTCACTGTCTGGTTTTTGTGTATAGTAGAGAGGCTGGGCGAGACAGCACACCTGCGTTCCCAGGACATCAAAGGCTACCTGTCTCCCCTGCTTATTTCAATCTCTGTCTCTCCCAGTGGGGGGGAGAAGAAGAAAAGGCCAAATGGGGGGTTCATGTCTGGCTACAGGAGGGATTTGCCAGCCTGGGCTTCCCCAACTGCTTTAGGGCCCTGGATGGGACTCATATTCCCATCTGGGCCCCGCACCACAGCAAGGGGTCATATATCAATAGAAATATTGATCTACAGGCTTAACCCACCTCAGCCCCCAAATCCAACCTCTATCCCCAAGATTTACCTCCTGTCCCACAAACCCAACCCCCATCCACAGGTTTAACACCTCTCAGCCCCAAACCTACCCCCCCATCCCCAGGTTTAATCCCTCTCAGTTCCAAACCACCCCCCATGCCCAGGCTGAATCCATTTCAACCGCTCTGCTCCAACCTCCCCAGTGAACCCAGAGCTTACTTGTGTACCTGCTGCTCTCCCACCCCATGTGCTGTGGGTCTTCCTGCTCTCTCCAAACTCTCAGGCCAGAAAGTACCTGTACCTTTCCCAGCTGCTCCTCACCCAGCAGTGCTGGCACCAGACTCACCAAGTCCCAGGGCCGGATGGGGAGCTGGGCCAGGTCCTAGGGGAGCGGAGCTTGCACCAGGACACAACTCCAGGCTCCAGCAGCTGCCAGTGGAAACGAGGAGGAGCCGGAGGGGGCATGCTGTCTGGGAGGAGGCACTG